>NC_085141.1:295149538-295827998 GCF_024139115.2 Armigeres subalbatus | reverse complement strand
GATAATTTCCGAAGAATGGCCTCAAGAATTAAGGTCATTTGAAGCACAACGTAAGTTCCTATTTTGTCATGGGGCTCTAGTTTTTAAAAATGAACTTATTGTGCTTCCGAAAACTTTGCGCTTGAAGGCCATAACATCGGCCCATAGTGGTCACGTGGGCGAAATGGCAACAAAACGCATAATGCGAAAATTTTTCTGGTGGCCAAAAATGTCCAAAGAGATTACAATGTTTGTCAAAAACTGTGAAATATGTACACTACTGTCGAGACGGAATCCTCCATTGCCACTAAAACCTAGAGTACTACCCGAAGGTCCATGGGAAATCATTCAAATTGATTTTCTCACAGTTTCCCAGTTTGGTACCGGCGAATTTTTAATTGCCATTGATACTTTCTCGCGGTATCTAGCAGTTATCGAAATAGAAAGCGATGGATGCAGAAAATACTAATTCAGCTCTATGCAAAGTGTTCCAGACGTGGGGATTGCCTTCAGTAATCCAAAGCGATAATGGGCCTCCTTTTCAAAAGCCTGGCGTTCAAAAATTTTTGGGAAGAGAAAGGCGTGTCGGTTCGCAAAGCAATCCCCTCTCAGCCCACAGTCAAACGGTGCGGTCGAGAGACAAAATCAAAGGGATCATTAAAGCACTAGCGGCCTCAAAACTCGAGAATACAAATTGGCGCACAGCCTTACAGGATTATGTTCATCGCCACAACACGATCATTCCTCATTCAAGACTCAATGTGACACCGTTTGAATTGATGACTGGTTGGAAATATAGGGAATATTTCCGGGTTTGTGGAACATGGACAACCGCAACACTACCGATATTATCGATATTCGTGAAAGAGATGCGGAGTATAAACTTGCCAACAAGAAGTATGCTGTTACTGTACGTGGTCCCAGGGAGTCGAACATCGTCACGGGAGACGTTGTTTTGCTAGCACAGAAGAAGAAAAAGTAAAAATCGATCCTACCTTTTCCAATGAACGATACAGAGTAGTTTCCAGAGATGGAGCCAAAGTAGTAATTATGGAGCTCAACAGGTGTTCAATATACAAGAAACATCAGGACATCAAAATTGCGCCACCATACCATCAAGTAACTGACTTGGCCAGTGAACAGGGAACATCAAAAGGTTGCCCGACTAAAGATGAGGATGGAAGTTCGCTCCAACATTCGAATTTTCCAAGTTCTTCGAACGACAGTCCTTCATCATCTGGAACTTCAAGCTCGCCTGAGAAACTTCGATCTTCTAATGAACAGTGCCGATCGCTACGCAACCGAGCAATGATTCAACGACCTTTGCGGTTTGACCAATTCGTGTATCATGTTTTTCATTAAGAAGTTCGAATGGTTTTCTCGATGTTCAAATCACTGCCCTTCTTTTCGAAACAGCCATGGAAATTCTATCCCTAATGTATCAGCACACTTAACGTCTATTGATTTCATCCCTAAAATGATAAATAAATAATAAATATATAAAAAAAAAACAAACCAAACGAATCGATTATTCATTTGAGAGTAGAGAGGAGAAAGGATGTAGTAACTAGTAGCGGGTTGAAAAAATATTGCACTGACTGAGCAATAGACCTTTCCAAATGGAACAGCTTGCTATGCTTATATGTTTTATATTTGATAAGATAAACACTGATGCGTATAAGTTATTGCCGTTAAGCAAGCCGTTAAGTAGAAAGGTCTAAACGCAAACGAATATGACAACCAACATAACACAGCACAAACTTGTTGAAAACAAGACTTGTCTAATAAACAAAAATACAAGTTGTAGGATGTGAGGCGATATTAGCAAGAATTTAATTTACGTTGATCTTACTACACGTATATTTGAAATAAAACAAATTAGTTGAATTTTAATGCTTAAAATTTTGTAAATAAAAGAAATCAAAATTGAGTATCATTTTGGAAAATAATTTCCTCAGTGCAAATGTTATTTTAGACGCATACGAGGTAAAGCGTTACACCAACAGTTACACAGCGTTATAGCGTTCCAAAACATTACGATCAAACGCAAAGATGAAACGCAGTTCCGACCGGAAGAACTGCCGGGACGAAAAAAAAAATAAGAATGAGAAGCTGAAATGTGTTTCATTCTATGAGCGATTGCAGTGAATAGAAGACGTGGAAAATAAATCCGCTGAACCAAATTTATTAAAGTGAAATACGACAAGAATGTAAAAGGGAGGCATAGAGACTATCCATTGAACAACACACAATTGAAGCCTGAAACTTTTTGCCTATAGTCCTGGTTATGAACGGCTTTGTTAGTATCTGTTCCATCTGAATAGGAATCCAAGTTAAAGGGACAGATACGCGGTATCGGCAGTACAGTATACGGAAGAATTATTTATTATTTGTTAGGTATAATTCATCCGGCAAATTGTCTACATGAATAAACTTAAATGGTAAAAACGACAATAACACATTGTAACGACTAGGGACTATGTGGGCAGCAGGGACTATGTCCAAGGGCTTGACGATCCCTCCCCAGGCCATCTGCGAGTTGTGGGGCTTGCCTAGGATGTGGTGGGGTTTGACAGTGGGCCCTGTTAAACCTCTATAAAAAGCTGCATGAATCCGCAAGTAGGCCCCACCAAAGCGACCGTGTGCCGCTCAAAGCGCACAAGCCCAAGTCCTAGTGTTAGGTGGGATGCTAAACAGCCCTGACACGATGGCCCTCCGACGAGACAGAAGGTTTGCGCAGGCCCAATAAGCCGCCTAGAAAACCAATCATTACGAACAATATAAGAGATAATGCGACTCGATATAATCGGCAAAGACCTAGGCGACGAATACAGGATCACGATTGGAAGCTTGGAACATGGAATTGCAAGTCGCTAGGTTTCGCAGGTTGCGACAGGATGATCTACGATGAATTACATCCCCGCAACTTCGACGTCGTGGCGCTGCAGGAGATTTGCTGGACAGGACAGAAAGTGTGGAAAAGCGGGCATCGAGCGGCTACCTTCTGTGGCTGTGGCACCACCAGCCAGCTGGGAACCGGCTTCATAGTGCTGGGTAAGATGCGCCAACGCGTGATTGGCTGGCAGCCAATCAACGCAAGGATGTGCATGCTGAGGATTTAAGGCCGTTTCTTCAACTATAGCATCATCAACGTGCACTGCCCACACGAAGGGAGACCCGACGATGAGAAAGAAGCGTTCTACGCACAGCTGGAGCAGACATACGATGGATGCCCACTGCGGGACGTTAAAATCGTCATCGGTGACATGGACGCACAGGTAGGAAGGGAGGAAATGTATAGACCGGTCATCGGACCGGATAGTCTGCACACCGTATCGAATGACAACGGCCAACGATGCATAAACTTCGCAGCCTCCTGCGGAATGGTAGTCCGAAGCACCTTCTTTCCCCGCAAAAATATTCACAAGGCCACATGGAGATCACCTAACCAAGAAACGGAAAACCAAATCGACCACGTTCTAATCGACGGTAAATTCTTCTCCGACATTACGAACGTCCGCACTTACCGCAGTGCGAATATTGAATCCGACCACTACCTCGTTGCAGTATGCCTGCGCTCAAAACTCTCGACTCGACGGTGTACAACACGCGTCGAAGTCGGACGCCGCGGCTTAACATTGGGCGGCTACAAGATGGTAGACTAGCCCAAGAATACGCGCAGCAGCTGGAAGTGGCACTTCCAACGGAAGAGCAGCTAGGCGCAGCGTCTCTTGAAGATGGCTGGAGAGATATACGATCCGCCATTGGTAGCACCGCAACCGCTGCACTTGGCACGGTGCCCCCGGATCCGAGAAACGACTGGTATGACGGCGAATGTGAGCAGTTAGTGGAAGAGAAGAATGCAACATGGGCGAGATTGCTGCAACACCGCACGAAGGCGAACGAGGCACGATATAAACAGGTGCGGAACAGACAAAACTCGATTTTCCGGAGGAAAAAGCTCCAGCAGGAGCCGTGAGACCGTGAAGAAAAGGAGCAACTGTACCGCGCTAATAACACACGAAAGTTCTATGAAAAGTTAAACCGTTCACGTAAGGGCCACGTGCCACAGCCTGATATGTGTAAGGACATAAACAGGAACCTTTTTACGAACGAGCGTGAGGTGATCCATAGGTGGCGGCAGCACTACGAAGAACACCTAAATGGCGATGTGGCAGACAAAGATGGCGGTATGGTGATGGACCTGGGAGAACGCGCGCAGGACATAATTCTACCGGCTCCGGATCTCCAGGAAATCCAGGAGGAGATTGGCCGGCTGAAAAACAACAAGGCCCCTGGGGTTGACCAACTACCAGGAGAGCTATTTAAACACGGTGGTGAGGCACTGGCTAGAGCGCTGCACTGGGTCATTACCCACCGCGAGTTTGCATCGGTGGTGACGAAATCGAGATGGTAGAAGAATTTGTGTACTTGGGCTCACTGGTGACTGCCGAAATTGACACCAGCAGAGAAATTCGGAGACGCATCATGGCTGGAAATCGTACGTACTTTGGACTCCGCAAGACACTCCGATCGAATAGAGTTCGCCGCCGTACCAAACTGACAATGTGCAAAACGTTCATTAGACCGGTAGTCCTCTACGGACACGAGACCTGGACGATGCTCGTGAGGGACCAACGCGCACTTGGAGTTTTCGAAAGGAAAGTGCTGCGTACCATCTATGGTGGGGTGCAGATGGCGGACGGTACGTGGAGGAGGCGAATGAACCACGAATTGCATCAGCTGTTGGGAGAACCATCCATCGTTCACACCGCGAAAATCGGACGACCGCGATGGGCCGGGCACGTAGCCAGAATGTCGGACAGTAACCCGGTGAAAATGGTTCTCGACAACGATCCGACGGGCACAAGAAGGCGAGATGCGCAACGGGCAAGGTGGATCGATCAGGTGGAAGATGACTTGCGGACCCTCCGTAGACTGCGTGGTTGGCGACGTGTAGCCATGGACCGAGCCGAATGGAGAAGACTCTTATATACCACACAGGCCACTTCGGCCTAAGTCTGAATAAATAATAATAATAACGACTAGGGAAAAATAAGAAGAATGGATCAATCAATAAGCAAAAACTGCCGCTATGAAATGGGCAGATTGCGCTACTGTAGACATGTTCTGTCAAAAACACACGAAAAGAAATATGCGTATACAGTGCCGCCATTGTTTTGATACAGTAAGTATAAAATGAAATACCTTGATTGATCCATTTACATACAAACGATACCGCAGTCAGAATTTCCTTCTACGAATTTTGCTACGAAACTTATTGAATTAGTCTTCAAACTCGTGATCTGTTTCTACTACCAAAAACACTCTACCCACGGCAGAAAAAAGGCTCGTGGTATCCATAGGCGCCGGTGCGATGATACTAATCTTTTCTGCACTCCTTCAAGTCGAAGAATCCAGGTTACTTCATAGGGACACCATACGACTGATGCGGAGTTGCGAACCCGACTCGAGCAGAAATAATTCGGATCGCAGTGGCATAAAATCCCTCTTACTCCTTCTTCTACTTCGGCTTCAGGGAAGTCAAGAACTTTCTCGCAATTATTATTGCAAGTTGTTAAACTGATCCAAACCCTAGATAGGGGAAGATGCTCCAAAACGACCCGTTCCCCGAAGCAAAATACCTTTTGAGTACTTCCTGATAACTGGCCGTAACAAAGCTAGACCTAAAATTGTGTAGGTTAGGCGGAAAAGTGTCAAAATAATAGATAGGAAGGTAGGAAAAATCAAAATTTTTCACATTTTGATGAAAAATCTCACATTACGGCGAAACGCCTTAGTAAGACTAAAACACAATGTACTATGCGTCTCCACGCACGGTCCATACTAGAGTGCTGATCCGCTGATGCGTGGTGAGTTGTTCCCAAAGAGCTGCCAGCTAAAAGGCATTTTGCCTCATGAGTTTTCCGGCAACGAAATATCCCCACTTTTTTTTTTAAATGTGAATATTACCAATATGAAGTACTTTGCAAATAGATAGGATACGGAATGGTCACGGAATGATTCCGTGAGCAGTACGGAATTACCCCCCTTCCCCTAATTGGTCATTCAGGAGCTGCCATAATGTCTCACGCGAAAAAACGCCGGAAAACTTATCGCTCTCTAGTGGACAATACCTCAGCTCTTATTTTGCTTCTATCTTTTCCGAGTTGTCATCGCAACAACTAGCGTTCATGATGGGCCAGTGACGAGAACTATATGTCTAGTTGTTCTTTTTACCAGTTCACAGAACCGAAGCGCACTCGAGTGCTCTAAAGAATTTCACTATCTCATCATAAAATGGAATATTTTTTGTTTTGATTTTTTTATACTAGCGTATGTATAATCAAAAACTGTCTAGCTTTCTTTTCAGCCCGTACCGTGGGCATTCCAGGATCAGATGATCCGCCATTTCATCCACGTCGCAACATTATTCGCATTTTGGACTGTCGACGATTTTTTTTTCGGGCTTACCATACATTGGCGTTGTTATTCCGCGTCACCAATCTGTAAATGCCACAAAATGGCGATTCCCCATATGGCCCTTAACATGTTCCGTCGATCGTCCATTCTTGCTCGAGTCTCATCAATGTGTTGCCCGAAAATCAGCTAACGGCCAAACGCCAACCCGAGGTAACGATGACTTTTCACTGTCTCGATCGGGCTGCCATTCAAACCAGCAGGAAGCGTGTAGTTGTTGTACGTAAACAGAATTATTTTGGTTTTTTTTCTGCGTTGACCGTGAAAATTAGTTCCTGCTCTCACTCGTTAAACTGGTCGACCGCTATATTTTTGCTATGGCAATGATACCAAAATTGTCCGCTAACTGTTCCAATATTACATCCTTTCCTAAGTCATCGTAAAACCCTGCGATGTAAAAATTGAAGATCGTCTGCGAGAGTACATCCCCTCGGGGAAGCCCGTTGGTGATCGTCCAAGATGTGAATTCTCAAGCATTCAAATCCATAAATCACAAGCAATGCGCGTGTCGCTTGAAGGACACTTTTGGCAAGCATCGAGCTTCACAAAGCAATACAATACACGATGCGGCAAACGCCGGTCGGCAAAGTCGCCAGCATCTTCATGTTGATGGTCGACCCTAACTTCACAGTGATGATAAAGCGGATGACTTTTTGTTGTATTGAGAAGGGAGAGGACACTGATAGAATTAGGCTGGTAAACACCTCACAGTACAGACAGATCCTGTTTTCATCTGCATGACCACCCAACGGCTACGAAGGAAAGCAGTAATCCAGATAATTATTTCGCTGGTAATCGAGTAGGCATTAAGAATTTCTTCTAGTTTATCGGTTTCAAACGCTTTGGACGGATTCGACAAGTCTAATGCTAGCAAATATTTGTGGACACAACGTTTCTGAAACCAAAGGCAGTTAGTGGAAGAATCATCCGCCTTTAATGAAGTCATGGCGATTTTTGTCAGCGTTGGCACCAACGATATAAGGCGTTTTCATGCTTTAGAATCGCCACCACATCTGTTATTCCGAAATGAACATCTATGAAGCTCTCCGTCAGATCCTTCTCATCCAACAGCAAATTATTTTCCTTGTGAAATGTTTTTCCAGTCAAACTTCCAATCTTCCTCCACAGTTTCTTAGATGTTGAAAATGGGTTCACTTCGTCGGGGAATTCCTATATTTTCTTTGATATTTCTTGTCGCTCTGTCTTCTGGAATGCTGTAGCTTTCTTTTGGAAGTTCATTAGCGTTCTCTCTTTCGGTATTTTGTTGAACTCCTTGCATGTGGCAGCCTTTTCCTCCTCAATGCGTTAACTACGTTGTCGGACCACAAGAATTTTGGTACATTTTTGTCCTTCCTTAGATGATACCACCTTAGCCTCCACTGTATAGATCATTCACATTTTGAACATCACCCCTATCCAAGTTGGACAATTCTTCAAGAGGGCTTTGGAACAGAACAGTTCGTCGAATGACATTTCGTCGAATGACGTTTGGTCGAAGGGACATTTGGTCGAAGGAATATTTGGTCGATCGGACATTTAGTCGAGAGGACATTTTAGCCGAATGGAAATTTAATCGAATGTTGAAAGCGAAATTCAGCCGGTAATAGGTAATTTAGTAAAATGAATAATTCGTCAATAGATTTTTGGTTAAATTTGAATAAATAAATCATAGTTTAATTTTTTCAAATTATTAATTATTAATTAGGCCGATACAAATATTAAATTTAATTTATGTCCGACAGCTCTTGGAATGTACGAGGGGGGAAAAAAAAAAACAAGGAAACGAAAAAAAAGAGCGAAATGCAATTATTTCATGGAAAATTTTAAATTTTAAAGAAAGATGATAGCAATGAATGTTCAGAAAAAACATAGAATATGAATAATTGTAACAAGAGTGAATTTAGCACATACTTTATATAGGGGGAATGACGGCTTTGGCAGGTTTTGTTCTATTATTGGCAGGGGGGTTTTTTATGACTGACTAGGCTCAAATTTGGCCTAAACATTCTTTGCATATTGGCACGGCAAATACTGGGTAAAGCGTACCATAGGTACTTCGCGTACCTGAAGGAATAAAATAGACCCCATCTCGCAATTCTTAGCCTCTTACCCAGCAGCTCCTATCCCTACCTCCTCGTGGCGCTGGCCGAGATCGAGCAACCTTAGGGAAGATCGGGTAACCAACCTCAGTGGGAACTATGGTCATATGCTGACAGGGAACGGGGGGTTTGCTCCTCTCGGGAGGTGCAAATCTTACTGAGCGTCTGTACTCCATGTTAGGAGCGGCTCACAACAGCGTCTGTTCTCCATGTTAGGGGCGGCTGATCATAGTCCGAGTTCCAGCAAAGGACTCTAAGCAATTCTGTGCACCATGGTCCATCGGAAATTAAGGGGGAATGATCCTCCGAAAATTCAGGGGTTTGGTGTCAGGCCCTGCAAGCCAGCCTTTAAAAATCATAAGCAACGAACAATCAACAAGAGAGTACGGACCGGAACCATCGGCGAAGACCACTGCGACGAAAAGGGACTAGCGATTGGAAACTCGGTTCGTGGAACTGCAAATCTCTCAACTTCATCGGGAGCACACGCATACTCGCCGATGTGCTCAAGGACCGTGGATTCGGCATCGTAGCGCTGCAGGAGGTTTGTTGGAAGGGATCAATGGTGCGAACGTTTAGAGGTAATCATACCATCTACCAGAGCTGCGGCAGCACACGAGCTGGGAACAGCTTTCATAGTGATGGGCGACATGCAAAGGCGCGTGATCGGGTGGTGGCCGATCAACGAGAGAATGTGCAGGTTGAGGATCAAGGGTCGGTTCTTCAACTTCAGCATAATCAACGTCCATAGCCCACACTCCGGAAGCACTGATGATGATAAGGACGCATTCTACGCGCAGCTGGAACGTGAGTACGACAGCTGCCCAAGCCACGACGTCAAAATCATCATAGGAGATTTGAACGCTCAGGTTGGCCAAGAGGAGGAGTTTAGACCGACTATTGGAAAGTTCAGCGCTCACCGGCTGACGAACGAAAACGGCCTACGACTAATTGATTTCGCCGCCTCCAAGAATATGGCCATTCGCAGCACCTACTTCCAACACAGCCTCCCGTATCGGTACACCTGGAGATCGCCACTGCAGACAGAATCACAAATCGACCACGTTCTGATTGATGGACGGCACTTCTCCGACATTATCGACGTCAGGACATATCGTGGCGCTAACATCGACTCTGACCACTATCTGGTGATGGTTAAACTGCGCCCAAAACTATCCGTCATCAACAATGTTCGGTACCGACGACCGCCGCGGTACGACCTAGAGCGACTGAAGCAACCTGATGTCGCCACTGCATACGCGCAGCATCTCGAGGCAGCGTTGCCGGAAGAGGGTGAGCTCGATGGGGCCCTCTTGAGGACTGCTGGAATACAGTCAAAGCAGCCATTAACGACGCAGCGGAGAACAACGTCGGGTATTTGGGTCGAAGTCGACGGAACGATTGGTTCGACGAAGAGTGCAGACAGATTTTGGTGGAGAAGGACGCAGCGCGGGCGGTCGCGCTGCAGCAAGGTACCCAGCAGAACGTGGAACGTTATAGACGGAAGCGGAGACAGCAGACCCGCCTTTTCCAGGAGAAGAAACGCCGCCTGGAAGAAGCGGAGTGCGAGGAGATGGAACAGCTGTGCCGTTCTCAAGATACACGCAAGTTCTATCAGAAGCTCAACGCATCCCGCAAAGGCTTCGTGCCGCGAGCCGAAATGTGCCGGAATAAGGATGGGAGCATCTTGACGGACGAACGTGTGGTGATCGAAAGGTGGAAGCAGCACTACGAGGAACATCTGAATGGCGCTGAGAGTACAGGCAATGAAAGTCAAGGCAGCGGAGGAGATGACTACGTCAGTTCAGCGGACGATGGAAGCCAACCAGCCCCCACCTTGAGGGAAGTTAAGGTTGCCATTCAACAGCTAAAGACCAATAAAGCAGCTGGTAAGGATGGTATCGGAGCTGAGCTCATCAAGATGAGCCCGGAAAAGCTGGCCACTTGCCTGCACAAACTGATAGTCAGAATCTGGGAAAACGAACAGCTACCGGAGGAGTGGAAGGAAGGGGTTATATGCCCCATCTACAAGAAAGGCGACAAACTGGAGTGTGAGAACTTTCGAGCGATCACCATCCTTAATGCCGCCTACAAAGTGATATCCCAGATCATCTTCCGTCGTCTGTCACCATTAGTGAACGAGTTCGTGGGAAGTTATCAAGCCGGCTTCGTTGACGGCCGCTCGACAACGGACCAGATATTTACTGTACGGCAAATCCTTCAAAAATGCCGTGAATACCAGGTCCCAACGCACCATCTGTTCGTTGATTTCAAGGCGGCATACGACAGTATAGACCGCGTAGAGCTATGGAAAATTATGGACGAGAACAGCTTCCTGGAAAGCTTACCAGACTGATCAAAGCAACGGTGGATGGTGTGCAAAACTGTGTGAAGATCTCGGGCGAACACTCCAGTTCGTTCGAATCGCGCCGGGGCTAAGACAAGGTGATGGACTTTCGTGCCTGTTGTTCAACATTGCGCTAGAAGGTGTCATGCGGAGAGCCGGGTGTAACAACCGGGTACGATTTTCAACAGATCCAGTCAATTTATTTGCTTCGCGGATGACATGGACATTGTCGGCCGAACATTTGCAAAGGTGGCAGAACTGTACACCCGCCTGAAACGTGAAGCAACAAAAGTTGGACTGGTGGTGAATGCGTCAAAGACAAAGTACATGCTTGTGGGTGGAACCGAGCGCGACAGGGTCCGCCTGGGAAGCAGTGTTACGATAGACGGGGATACCTTCGAGGTGGTCGAGGAATTCGTCTACCTCGGATCCTTGCTAACGGCTGACAACAACGTTAGTCGTGAAATACGAAGGCGCATCATCTGTGGAAGTCGGGCCTACTACGGGCTCCAGAAGAAACTGCGGTCGAAAAAGATTCGCCACCGCACCAAATGTGTCATATACAAGACGCTAATAAGACCGGTAGTCCCTCTACGGACATGAAACATGGACAATGCTCGAGGAGGACTTGCAAGCACTCGGAGTATTCGAGAGACGGGTGCTTAGGACCATCTTTGGCGGTGTACAAGGAGACGGTGTGTGGCGGCGAAGAATGAACCATGAGCTCGCCCAGCTCTACGGCGAACCCAGTATCCAGAAGGTAGCTAAAGCCGGAAGGGTACGATGGGCAGGGCATGTTGCAAGAATGCCGGACAGCAACCCTGCAAATATGGTGTTCGCTTCCGATCCGGCAGGTACGAGACGACGTGGAGCGCAGCGAGCGAGATGGGCAGACCAGGTGCAGAACGACTTGGCGAGCGTGGGGCGTATTCGAGGATGGAGAGATGCGGCCTCGAACCGTGTATTGTGGCGTCAAATTGTTGATTCAGTGTTATCTGTATAGATGTAGACTAAATAAATGAATGAAATGAAATGAATTCTTTGCATATCATAGAATATTGTGGCCAAATTTCATAAAATTTGGGCGACAAAAACCCCCCTGCCAATAATAGAACAAAACCTGCCAAAGCCGTCTTTCCCCCTAATTAAAAAAAAATGCTGGAACTTATTTTTGAAGAAATTTTTTTTTCTTTTTGGAAAATGGCTGGTTTTGCAGATAAACTCTAAGTAATCTGTTGAATCCGAACACCAAAATTTTCCACAATCCATAACACCAAAGTACTGCTAGAGTTATAAGCTTTTGTTTAAGTCAAGTATGAAACTCAATCAATAGAGGCAATGGTCAGATGTACTTCTCAAATCACAGATGTGTTGTTTGAACATGGCTGTTTCATGACGTTCTTACATAGGCTCGGAAATGCAGACTTCCCGGACTTTACGGAATACTTAGGTGACGTCTGAAGTAGAATCGGCGAAGCACGTCATATCAGCATGCCCACGATCCTAAAACTATTGGAATGACATGCTACTTGTTAGCGGCAAGGATACGACCTCGGACAAACTCGTAGAGAGGATGCAATGGACGCTAAACTCACCCATACAAGAAACATGCGCGATTGAGCTGCGGGGGTTTCTGTATAGTCGTAAGGAGGTCATTTCGGCTCATGGACGGCGATTGCTGCCTGAGCGCTTCCCGACCCCCACACGATCTGAGATGTCTTCTCAGGCGTCTGGTTGCAGATTTTCGTTTACCTTACTTCAAAGGTACGATACACTGAAAATAACCTTTCTTTTTGATTTATGAAAAATGAAACATTCTTCCAAACAGTTTCAAAATAAATGTCTTTTGCTATGTTTACAAACATAGCTAGTCAAAGTTACACAATACAAGGGTTATATGGCACATTAGTTTCCTTCTCATCCCATTGTGCATGTGGTACTCTTGTGTTCTGAACACTTTTTGGGGTACATAGGGCCAACGTAAAAGATTTCCTATTGTTAACATTTCGTGGATAAAGGGCGGGCTCTTCTCCCCATCTATTGGGCCAATCTGGGAAACGAAGGCTAGATTATTATATTGCATGTACGAACTTTCTTCTGGAAGGAGATTCTCTATTCATCCCGTGGATTCGCATAAGCGTCTTTGCTTATGGAACCACCCCACCCATTTTTGGCCCTTCATACAGGAGTCTGATGAAATACAAACAATAGCATAATCATGATCAAATCGTTTGTCAGATATGGCCAGTGCTATCGGCAGGTGCCTTGCTACAATAGATGGTAGCATCATCATCATCATCATCATCATCATAGGGCCAACGTAAAAGATCTCCATCCTTGAATTGGGCCCTGATTCCTATCGACTTCATTTATTTCTCTGTTAGGGTTTCGTCACCAGAAGATCCTAGGTCTGCCCCTGCTGCGATGTCCTGACGGATTCCAGCGCTTGGTTACGTGGTGTATGGCAGGCCTACGTCCATTCACACTGTGGAGTTGCTGTTGATATTGGATTTCGATGGCATCGTCGATAGTACTCAACATTCAGAATACAATTGTGAGGCCACCAGGTCCGAGCTGTAAAACGTTGACATCGGTTGATGAATACTTGCAAATTTATGTGATCTTTGCGATCTCACAGATTCCACGACAAAGTTGAGTATTTGGGGTTCGATGCATTGCCTAGACCGCCGCTTCACGTTGACTGGCTTTGGTTTTCGACCTTCTCCACTGTTTGTCCGGCTACCCTGGAGTTGGAGTTGTTCACATCCAATGATTCGGTGTTGTTGATGTTGATGAGGGGAACGTTCAACCAGGTCATTCAGTTTACTCCACTGTTGCGTAAGTACTGCAGTATCGTCATCTGGGTCGAGGTAGTACGATTGCTCTTTGTTGGTGGGCTGCTAGCGTGGCCCATGATTTCGTCGACTATGGGGAACAGTAACAGAGATTTAATACATCCAGCTTTGCCTTACTTTAGCAACTATATTGTGCTGAACTCTGGATTTTGTCTAGACCTCCTTTGCTTCTAGGGACGCCTCACAGTTTTTCGTGATTCAGACGATCGCAGGCTTTTCCGTGGTCAATCAGTACCAAATTAGGGACTCTTGAAATTCATTGACCTGCTCCAGGATGATGCCAAGCATGACAGTATGGTTCTCACATGATCTTTCGGGCGGGATCTTTCCTGCTGCCGTCCGAGAATTGTTAACCTTTCCCTATATCTGAATTAGGATAAGTCGTCAAAACTAGAAGAAGTTGTTCTGAATGGTCGAACCAAAGTTGTTGCGGCTTTCCTATCATCGTTGACCGGGGACAGCGTTTGACTTACTATTCTTTCAGCTGTCAGGACTAGTACTTAGCTCCTCTGGAAATGGATCACCTGAAAATGGAGACGGTGCCTTCTTGAGTCCGTAATGAACGCAGCGATGACATACATCACGTTTGACTATCATCTTTTAATTTGCAAGATCCGACCACGCATTTCCAAAATTCAGCGGGAGGAGAATTCACTCGGGTGTCGATTTACCATAGACCGACTAGAAGATCCAGCTGTGAAGAGATCGTTCGTTGAAGAATATGGAACTCATGTGGTGGATGTTCTGGAAGGTGGCAGCGTAGAATAGAAGTGGGCGGCGAAGAATACTTTTATCTAAACCGACGAGATCAACTTGGATGAGCTGCGCACTCAGCGAATAGAATGGATTACAGATGTAACCCGACTGAAGATTGAGAAGCGTATAGGATCAATGGCTAACCCAACAAACAATTTACGCTGAATAAGCTAGTTTATCAGCTGAAGAAGGTTGTTTTTGTTTGAATAAGCGCTCTATGAGCTCCCAATGTTTGTTGGGAAGAAACGGGAAGAATCAGATGAGTAAAGTACGAGTCCCGTCTACAGAATGTATCTCTGTAAGTGGGAGTCGGGCGTTGCTGCAGACAGGACAGGCTGGCGTGGGTGGACATCCTGGTTGATGAAGAAAAGATAGCTGCAACAAGCGAAGATTATTGCCTCAATAACTAACTGACTTGGAAAGCTGAAATGTTGGTTCCATCACTTCGAACAGCTTCTTCAAGTCTTAGCCAGCATTCTTCAAAAATCATCCATCTCTGCGGTGGGTCCACCATCAACGCCCGCAGGACCAGGTGGTTGAGTGTCAACGGGAGGACTTCAATATCTTGACATTCTGATATCCTCAGATTGCGATTGACATGGAACCATGAGTCAGAAAGGCTGGGGCTACCTTCGCGAGTTTTCGAAATATTTGGAGACTCAACTGAATTGATCCACTCACCAAAATTCGAATGTATCACTCTATCGATGGACAGTATTTGAATTTATATCTGTAAAATAATCGGATCGTTTTTTTTTTGTTATTGGCAAATCTGATTAAATTGATCTTAATTAATTATCTAAAAGATAACTCGTCTAGCTCAAACCTTTGTAGGGGTATGTGGCGGGACCATCATCATCATATCGTGAAGCGTGTTGTGTTTAGGCATAGATAACGCAGATGATGCCTTAAATTTATAATTCGAACGGCCTCACAGTGCCGAGCAACTTAAAAGCCATCAAATACCGATAACAATAGATGTTCGAAAACGTGGATGGAAATGGGTCCGCCATATATTGCAAGGAAGCTTAGACGGAATCTGTAAGGATATGATATATAATATTTATGCCGATAGAGATATATGCTCGTATTTTCATTTGAAATACTCTTGGGGGGACATTTATGGTCTATGAATGATATAACCAAACCAAACATAATTCGTTAATTATTTGCCGAAAACTTAATTTCGACCAAATGGTCATATGACGTCATTTCATTTGATTTGATCATTTGACGAAATATCACTGGACTAAATATCTTTTGGGCAGGTGGTATAGATTCATCGTAGTCGGATATATGTGTTCGCCAAAGTTAATGTCATGTCGGGAATACTCACCGTTTTCCTATTTTTTATTCTTTTTATAAACCCATAATGCTTTACAACAATAACTTTACACAACAACAACATTTGAGCAATAATATCCCAATAGGGTTTTGTTTTAATAGACTAAAGCTCCTTTCTTTCGAATATCCATTCGACGGAATGTCGTTCAACTAAATGTACGAAGATTCTTATTTCGGAAATTCGCTTTCGACCAAATGTCCATTCGACTAAACGTCCTTTCGGCCAAGCATCATTCGACCAAATGTACGAAGATTCTTAATTCTAAAAAATTGATTTCGACTAAATGTCCGTTCTACCAAACTTCCAATCGATGTAGTGTCCTTTCGACCAAATGTCCTACGTCTCTAATGAACCAAAAATTCACTTTCGACTAAATGTCCCTTCGACCAAATGTCCATTCGACGTAATGTCCTTTCGACCAAACGTCATTCGACGAAACGGTATAGATTCATTCTCAATGCCCCGACTTTTGTAAAGTCAGATACAGTGAGAAGTGGAATGTTAAAAAAGTTGTAGCAATTTTAAAGCATTATGGCTGCTCCTCCAAGCTGCTACCGGTGGTAACCTATATCCGATACTTGATAGTATTTTCCAGCACATTTTGCCTCCATGTTTCAGACAATACAGCTACGTCATAGTCAGCTACTGTCAATACTATTCGTAGTTCACACACTTGTTGCTGTGTAGGCTTTGAATATTAAATTCAGTATTTGCTCAATCGAAGCATCGAAGGCAGGGCTTGGATGAATTATGCATCTTCGGCACTACCCCAGTGAAGACACCACGTTCAAAATAGAGATGTTACAAATTAGTCCATTACTTCGATTAATCGATTTAATGTTGTGATAGTCGAATATTTTTTTAATCATTTATTTCCCAACGATTAATCGATGTGTAGCATGCCGCCGCTTGAACTTGTTTCAAAATGGCAAGTTGTAGGAACGCAACAGTGAGAGTGGCAATTTTGGAAATTGTTTCGGCAATGGCAGGAGAATTAGCTGATGATCTAACAAAAGAAATGAAAAAAGAAGAGAATATGGGTAGAACGGATAGAACGAAGGATGTTGCTGTAAGCATCCCAAAATCTGGTGAACGAATTGCGGATGAAGGACCCATTGGATTTCATGAACTTATTTCGTATGAGTGCCAGTCAGTTTGAAGAACTGCTGGTGAAGGTGGCGCCGAAAATACAAAAACAGGATTACCATGATGACTATTGCTATCAGCCCCGCGATACAATTTCAGGTTGTTCTGCGATATCTGGCCACGAGTGTTTCCTTCAAGAGTTTAGAATTTTTATACAGAGTGCCGAAATGTTTTATCTCTTGTTTTTTGTTGGAGATTTTGGATGCGATCTACACAGTTCTTCAGGAGTACATCAAGGTCATAAAATATAAAACAGAAAGAACAACACTGCTACTACGAATATATTCTCATCTCCATAACAGGCACCGAAATCTACCGATAGTAACAGATTTATATCAGAACTTGTTATTCTGTTACAGCAGTTTTTTTTTAACTTTGTACAGCTGACTGTTTCAATCTTGAATGCAGGTTCCAATTGAGCTGAAGGTGGTACATTCGTTTTTTTTTCCAGTTCCTATTTACCAAAAAAGTAGGCATTTTTTTTCCCGTGAAAATAAACATAACACGTTGTGTTATAATCATGTTATGACGAACATGAAATTTTCTTTCCTCCATCTTTGACAGAGAATTTATAACTACATTATTGCAAGTATTGTTATTTGTAGCACATAGTATTGATATAATTGTGATAAAATTTTGTTATGACTAACTGGTTGGGATAAGCTATTTTTACCACTTTTTGTATAACACATCGAGTTATATTTTTGTTTAAATAATAACATATTTAGTAATATTTTTGTTAAAACTAGAAGAGATTTTGTTACATTTTTTGCTATTTTGACTACTAATGGTACAGGTTTTATAACAACCGCTGTTATGAAAAAACAGCTGTAACAAAATAGCAAGTTCTGATATACATCTGTTACTATCTACTAGTCGGGGAAGTCGTCTACTCCGCTGCCTGTACTCTCAACGCTATTCAAGGTTCTTTGAAATGCTGCTCCATCTTTCGATCACCACATGTTCGTTATTCAAGATGCTGTCATCCTTATCCCTGCACATCGCGGCTCGCGGCACGAAGCCTTTGCGGGATGCGTTGAGCTTCTGATAGAGCTTGCATATTTCTTGATAAGGGCCGTACACATATTACGTAAGCACTTATGGAGGGAGGGGGGGGTCGGACAACGACAACAATAAATGAGTAATGGAAAATCTAAAAATAGATTCTGTGTGGATTCTGTAAAGCAGAATACCACAGTAGATCTAGGCACAGTAGCGGTTAAGTAATACAGAGTGCCTATCAAATAAAGAAAGGAATAAAAAAAATGGGGGGAGGGGGGTTCGCCGGGTCCCTAGATGCGACGCATCATTCTTCTCCACAATCTGTCTGCAGTGCACTCTTGGTTGAGCCAGTCGTCCCGTCGACTTCGTCCCACATACACGACGTTGCTCTCCACTGCGTCGTTGATGTTTGCTTTAACTGACAGATTGAATCGATTGTGCTAGAAGTAGCTGTTAAGAACGGTAATTTTCTTGGAGGTGGCAAACTAAATTATCCGCTGGCCGTTCTTCTTAGTCAGCCCACTGGCGCTGAACTTTCCAATAGTGAGAACAGAACAATCGCAATTGCACAAAGAACCAATGTATGGAAACATGGAATTTGCTCTCCAACTTCAATGTGAACAGTCCGAGAGATCTAGTATCTTTAAATGGTCGATAACGGCGCTGGCCACGTTCTCACGGTCTATCGGGATGAGAAGGAATTGATGACGTAGCAAATCACTCACCCACTGCAAGCCGAAGACGCCTCTGTACTCGTCACGAGTTCATGCGGAATATTATTGGAATTTTGGGTTGCCAATGTAATGAAAGTGTGGTGTATATTCTTCTAATTGAAAGCCAAAATGAGCTTTTTCGTTCATTTCGAATTCTAACAGTCACCTGCTAGAACTAGTCAAGTTTGTAGCTGTAGGATACAAATGAAAGCCCAGTTCCAGTTCTAGCGATTGCTAGAACATGAGAAATGTATGGAAAGATTCGAAGTAGGAGGAATGGAACAGTCCTGGGATTGAACCTACGACCTCCTGCGTATAAGGCAGAAGTGATAGCCATATGACCACCAAGCCCGTTTTAGGGCGCTGAACTTTGCAATAGTCGGTCTCAACTCCTCCTCCTCTTGGCCAACATGAGCGTTTAAATCTGTTATAATGATTCTAACGTCGCAGCATCCCATTTTTATAGAAATTTAAAAGAGTCCACTGCCAAACCTCATAACATCCTACGCGAACCCCCAACTCGCAGGGGCTGTTATCAAGTATCGTAATGCTCCCTCATTCTCACGAGAAAGATGCTCACACGAGGAGATGCTCACTGACGCAGATTTTCGCCGAGAAAGCATGTTGCGGAAAAGAAACAAAAATACCTGATGAGGGATAACTATTTCTCAGACACTGTCAGTGCCGCGAAAAGTTTATTTGCTCGTTTTTTCACTTCTTTCGTCCTTTTTGTGCCTTCACCAATGCAAACAAGAGTAGCTTATATGGAACAAATAACCTATTCACAATAAGTAGTGAACGTGGCTGCAGTGAGCGCAAACCAGTGCCATTTTTGTTGGCGTTCTGGGTTCGAATCCCGTTGCGATCATAAGTTTTTTTTATAAATGCAAACCGAATTTTTTTTTTGAACATTAATGAGGCGTAAGAATGATAAAACGAAAAAAGAATTTCATCAAGTAGGCACGATTTTCGTCTATCTTAAAGGCTTTTGCTAGAGACTTCGAAAAAAGATTCGCCTCGCTTGCGTTCGTCTCACCGAAACGAAAAGTACGTACCCGGGCTGTTATTATTTCCAGTTCGTAAATATTATTTCCGCAATTGCTATTCCAATGTTCGGACTTTTTTCTTTCCTATTTTACTACTTTTAACATTTTTATCAGAAAACCATCTTTTTTCGGCCACCTTGTTTGGTCTCGCTCGAAGCTGTGATATTCCCATCGAACAGTTTATTTTATCGACATACCCTCCGATGACGGAATGCGGCAGTCGAGCAAGGCACAGTTCATAAGTGACTTGTTTTAAAAATTTATTAATATATTTTCTTCTTCCGTTCTTCTGTTTCGAAATTCCTGCCTGAGAAGGTACCCAAAAGCGCGCCGCAAACTGCCCAAAGGAAGAAGGTGCCAAAGGAACCGGCACTCATCGGTTGCCTACCCTCGCAACGGCAATAACAGCAACAGCTACGACGATGCCTTGGAAATCGAAAAGGTTTCCTTCGCTTTGGATCCGGCAGGCACACGTTCTATACGTCCAATGGAGGATTGGAGGTCCAATTTTTCCGAGATACCACACAGGTTCAGCGGAGTGGAGTACAGCGGAAGGGAACTCGCTGATGACCACGCCAAGGCAAATATAATCTCAAAATTGATCTTGATCCGACTTTTGATATTAAAGTTACAGGCATGTTATGCAGATTTTGCTTTCTTCGCTGGTTTTGCTTTTGTTCTCGGTGCTCAGCGAGGTTCCGATCCGTGGATCGTGGAAAGTGTTTGCGGTCCTTCCTTGGGGGCGAAACGGTTCAGTGTGTGCCGTACGTGGACACGAATGAGCTTTGGGCTGGCACCGCGTGTTCGGCGGTGGCGGAACGATCACAACAAAGCACACGGCAGTGTGGTCGACGATTGAGGTTGTTAAATTTAACGATTTCTCGTTGTTTCTGTGGTTTTGAGTACGGAGCTAAGGGGTAATGGCGAAGGATTAAACGGGATTATCGTGATCAATGGTTAATGAAGCAGTTACTTCTATAGCTTCAGTACTTGGATGGCGTTATTCTAGATGTTCAAAAACATATTCAAACTCCATTCTAGTTAACATTAATCAATTCTAAGAAAATTATGTGTATTAAAAAAAAGTAGTGCTTTCAAAAGATAATACGAAAACTATCTATCGAACTACACGGATTGTTGTCGTGGCCTCGAAAACGATTACGCTTACGCTCACATAACGCTGTGGAAGCTTACGAATAATACTTCAGATGTTTAAGAACATGTTCTTTATTACGAGAAAGAAAAAAAATGGCACTAAGCGAATACAATCCTAGTGTTTTGTGTTTCTCGCCCAACAAAATTGTACTAAAAAGCTAAAAGGTACATTCCAATGTTTTGATATGGAAAACCTTAAATTGTTGAATGCTCCTAAAAACACAACAAGTTTGTTTTTGAAAACTGAATCAAAGAAAATAAGAAAGAAAAAATGTAATAAATTTTAGGGTGCATGTGCTGCAATTCCCATTAGATTATATTATCGGTAATATTTTCATCAATATAAAAAAATAACACTAATGATGAAAACTTGGATTGGCTTAGAACTCGGCGTAATATCAAAGGCCAGATCAACCTATCAAACAACGTATCATTTTTCGAATGCCTAAATATTTCATTCAAAAGCCCTGGCTCGTGATTGTGGTACTCTGTGGTGTAGTACAAAGGAAGAAAAATAATCATCAAAAAATTACCTCACGACATCGGTAATCTGCGCCTGGCTGTCTGTGGAGGCCGCCGTCCGCGCTGCTATAGCCCGCGCTTGGATCGGTCTAGAACAAGATAACAAAAGGGAGAGAGAGATAGAGAGAGAGGTGGTAAGGACAAGTGAGCAATAATCTGTTCCAAAGTTGATGGCTTCTTGATTCTTATTATTTTCTTCAATTCATCAACATCAAGCCCCAGTCCGCCCGTTGTTGTTGGATCCGCTGGGTACGCAGATGATGGCAGAGCTATTTTATTTTTCATCCACACCGCGACCGAGGTGCTGCCGACCGGTTGGATGGATGATAGTAAAGTGGACACCACGCCGCCCGCCGAAGCCGTCTACTGACAGCCGGTGGTAGTAGTGTCAAAGTGACACTTGGACGGTGATGGACACACGTCGCTTACGATTTATTTCTATCCGACGACCTATGGGTGACACAGACGAAGAACTTGTGTGATTTGTGTATTCACGCATATAGGCGACGAACCGAGTAGCTGCCGCGCCGCACCGTGTGATGTTTCATGTTTGATGTTTTGATATCAGCTACAAACTAGCACTTAATAGCAAACAAATATTTAATCGGATTAATTTCCTCCTTTCCGCGACGGTTTTTGGCCGTGGCAGGAATGTTACTTGATGGCGGCGATCTTTCATTCATTGATAGATTCTCGGATATTGGAATGTGGGGGCCTTGCTTTGGAGCTGCCGACCAGCGGATCGGGGCGTTCGATGCGGGAGCCTGAAATCGATCCGAATTTCAGGCGAATCATGCCGGATCATGCTACCTGATTGGAAGCTGCTATTGTGATCGGCTTTTATGAATCAAACTGTTTCGAAACACATTTGAAAGCCGAGAGGTGGCGGCGTGGCGTGGCGAGAGATTCATCAACTCTAATCACGCTCAGCGAAGGGGATCAGCAACGGTGCTGCTGCTGATGCTGGCAAGGCTGCCTAAGCGAAAGGCCGAAAAATCGGCCGCAACAGCGCAGAGATCATTAACCAAACAATTGAATGTGTACATTTTCAACAATCCGTGACTAAATTGGCCGCTACGCTACTGGAATTTTCTCTACAATAATCGATCGTGCGGGCTACAGCCGAATATCACTGACCAGGGTCCGATCGTAGAACAGTCAAAAACAGTTCAAAGTCAAGCGATTCTCAGAGTGTGTTACGTCTCAAGCTCTTCAAAGTGCACCAATCTCAAGGGGGTTGAAATTATCCACGCCAAACAGAGAGCTGGCTACTGTTTTTCATACTGCCTTTGTGTCAGCCAAGAATGGCGCACACAATAACCAGTTTGCTTATGATGCAGTGTCTATTTTGTTTTTACTTTTTAAATTCGGGTAACCCAGGTAATAAATTCCACGATTTGCAACAACTAGCTTATTAGTACATTTTTGAGGCTTTTAACCACCTTTGCTACTTTGAAAGAATGGGTGGAGAATCGTAGAAGCTTTGCTGAATAGATATTTCTCCATTTGAAATATTAAACGCCTATCAATTCACAGTAAAACACTACTTCATAGGCAGCATAGTACGAACTAAATGGTTTGTTTCGGAGATCTTTAACTTATAATTCCCATAATCGATACCAAAAAGGACCTCTACTTTTTGGGCGTCTCAAACAGGGGTGCTCAAGACCCATGAGTGAGTTAGTGGATTTTCCTTTTGAATACGAACATGGTCATATGAATTTTAGCACCAAAGAGGTGAGCCAGCCCAGGGGTGAAAACCTCTAAAATAAAGACAAAATTTTAGCACTCATGCGACAAGTTCAAACCAATCAAATTACAATGTCCACAGTATAAGCAGGATCTTTGTTGATGGTATTACACCTAGCTATAATTACAAGCCTATGTTTTCAACGGTTTGCCATAGTGTTATAATATAAGCCACAAATTTAACATAGTTGTTAAACTGGATGTTATCATGGTCCTGATAACATCCAGTTCAACAACTATGTTAAAAATGTGGCTTATATTATAGCACTATGGCAAACCGTTGAAAACATAGGCTTGTAATTATAGCTATAGGCTACGATTCCAATTAAGGTCGTGAACTATTTTGGCGTAGGACTACGTCTGTCTTTTCTATATTGGGGTACACTTTACGATTGCGAAAATCAGGGACCGTCACAAAAATATGATAGACTTTAAACTTTAATATCTCAGCCGTTTCTCGATGGATTTTCAATTTTTTTGGACCATTCGATCAAGGATGAGTCAACGCTTCTTTGTATTTATATGAAAATACTATTTTTTAACTATTCATTATCGAATATTTATAAAAAAAATATAAATAGGTAAACTAACCAATCACGTACATGCATCACTAGCACAGACATCAAAAATCAATCACTTGCGGGTTTGGATCTAATCTTCAGTTTGAATCCATCGCATTGCTGGTGGTCCTCGGTGTGTTGCTGCAGATCATTCAACCTCATCGAGTCAGCATTTTATTTGAAGAAAGGGTTGACTATAAAAATAGCACAGTTGCGATCCCGTTTAGCCAATGGCGATGCTTTTATTACATTATTGGGAAAGTGCATTGAGGAAAGAAAATTGGTACTTCTTAGGACTAGCATTTTCTGAACAGAAAGGTTTAATTGCAAAAATAGACTATTTCAGTGGCATCGGCGTTTGGCGTGGAAGCTTGGTTTCTGTTAGTGATCCCGGGCAGAAGTCATGAACAGAAAAACAAAACATGATAAGGACTTGATTGATATAAGAGATAAAAGATCAGGCAACAATATCAAAATGTTGCACCGAAATATCATTTAAATATCAAGATATGCTATGGATAAGAACAAACTAATGGCACATGATGTTGATCACTTATTACAAATAACATAACCTGATCTCATAATGATATTTTAGTGCAAAATATTGATATTGTCGTCTGATCTTTTATCTCTTATATCAATCATGTCCATATCTCATTTTGCTATCTTATCAACATTTGATATTATTGAGCTATTTTCGTCTATTCGGGATTGCATCCATTCAAATTTACGGGCTTAATTTATTGAATACAAGAAAGCTGCTTTCCAGCGCTCGACCCATTTTGATCTGGATTCCGCAAAGAGCGGTTTAACCATTTATAAGGCTGTGGAAATTATATTGCCACCAACAAATTATATGTTTTTCTGTTTATTAACAAGAGCTCTACTTATTATTTCCCATGTAGTGACTATATTTACTACCTAGTAATCCCCCAGATAAATTTGAGCCATAAAAATTGAAATGTCAATTTGAGAACGGTTTTTTACGAACAGATCGTAAGTTTCGAGTGAAAGATGGATTTTCAGTTATAATTCGTTGAAAAATGACGACAAAGATATACTTTTTCCCATTGGTAATAATTATTTTGAATCTCATGTGTTAGATTATGGCGTGATTAGCGTGAAAAATACTTCGCCTTTCTTATATATTTATTTTTTGGATTTTTGACAAAATTGCTTGGGAAAAAAGAGCAAAAACAATTTTTTTCATTTGTGATACATTTTCCAACTAGGACTCTTCGCTAAAAATGTAACGTGCCTTGTTTTGATTTGTTTTACATAAAACTTAATTTTTAAAATCTCTAATTGATTTTTGCATTTTTTTTCCCGCTTGCAAGGCAGTGGTAAATAACATTCTCCGACATTGTCTGCGGAATTTCCATCAAAATGGCTCGCGCGCGACGAAAACCAGCTTTCTTATATCTAATGAAGTCATTCCATTAGCCCCGCCCCTCCATTAATCGTTATGAGTGCACATTTTATTTGCACCCACATCAGATCACAAAGGGGCGTGGCTAACGGGCTGAATTTATCAAATACAAAAGAGCTACTGTTCGAAAAGTGAAAGTTTGTTTCTTGTCCGGTCGTGTTTCTCCAGTAAGCGGATCGGCCGGTCGTCGAAGTTTAGTTTTGCTTTGTGCGGAAGGCAAAACGATCGGCCGGTCGTCGTAATTTGGTTCTGTTTTGCGCGGGTGAGTGAATAAATCAGAAAGTGAAAGTTTCAGACAGCGAGAGTGTTATTTCCCATCCCATAGATCGCATCACTTACCGGAATGAATCCAGATAAATTATCCTTTGTAAATAAAACGATATCCTATCCCAAGACAATCGTGGAGATGCAGAGGTGTTCTCGGTCTCTAGTAGCAACGAGAGTCGGACTAACAATCCTTCCCTTCCTATATGACCGTAAGGACGTGGCCGGCGCCGTTATTGACTTTAGATATTTGAGCTCCCGAAACGTGTACATTGAGAATGGGTAGCTAGTCCCAAGCCCCATTTATTGTGTTCTTTGTACAATTTCGCAAGTTCTAGTCAATCACGGAGTAGCAACTACGAATTGTGCGGTCATAATGCTCATGCTCATGCTACAAGAGAGCTGCTGTTCTGCGCGCGCGAGCCATTTTGACCGGATTTTGAGCGGTTCGACATTCGATGCAGCAGAGCGGACACAGCAGCATGAAGGCGTGGGTGGCAGTGCCAACGCGGAAAATTTATTCCAAATTTTGGAGGCTTAGCGGAAAATCATAAAGCGGCAGTCGGAAAATTTCATCGCAAGGTGCCGGCAAGCGTTTGGATGCATTTAGTTATTGGAAAGTCGCATTGGGAAATGAAAAATGGTTCTCAGGACCAACAGTTTATGGAAAGAAAGAGTTCATTGCGTTAATGGACTGTTTCGGTGGCATCGGGTTTGGCGTGGTAGCTTGGTTGCTGTTAGTGATTCCATCCATTCAAATTTACTGCATCATCTCCCTCTGACGCGCTACCAAATTTTCTAGTTCCGATTGAGTTTTGAACTTTGAAGAAAATTCATATCGGATTGTCGGATCAACCTTCTTTTGTATAAAGACCTTTTTGGAGGACACCATCCTCAAAAATGGCTGAAATAAAGGAGAAATAAGCAGAATCAGAAGTGGCGTGAAACCAAACGCAAATATATTTATTTGCAACGTTTGGTTTTCGCCCCGTGATGTAAGCGTACGTGGCAAAGTAAGGATTGTGATGTCACCGACTGAAAGCCAGTCGAGTGGCTTCAGCAGCCGATGAGTCATGTTAATTCCACGGTTAGAGACTCAAAGTCCATCCAACTGGGAACAACTATTCAACTTCTTGATTCAGTTGGCCTCCGAGCAGTTTGCTCAATGTTAATAAAACGACACACGCATACTAAGATGAACCTCCGATCTGTTTTCACAGGGTTCTAGTACTAATCATCCCATTTCAGGAAATCATTCGATTAAAATATTCTATCGGTGAAAACTTAAGAAAATTATGTTTTAAGATTTCACAGGGTTTAGAGATAAAGGTTGAGATAGGAAGAAAATTGTCGAAATTCAAATTGGCATTACTTTTCGTAAAATAATTCACTTCTGATAAAAATGAAACCATTGGATGCTAAATGTTTTCTAGGTTTTACCTCAGATGAAATTTCATATCGGTCTGAAGATAGCGGAGATATTCCGGAATTCCGAGGTTGGTGGAAAATGCATTCATTCCACTGATGCTTTTCATTATTCGAGACGTAAGCTTTGAATATTGTTTATGCCTTCTTCAGGAACTAGCACTAGTCCAATACGGGCTATATGTCGATGTCGTTTCCGTGGAATTGATTAAGGGAATATGAACGAATTGATAAACGAAATCATGGAAAGTCGTTGTTCAAGACGATGATTACAGAGATTTTCAGGATCTTAATGTGGACTGACTCCCTTAGAATATGTTGGGGGAATTGGTTAGTTTTGGAATCAATCGGAACCATGCAAATATGGAACCATGCATCGCGACGAGCGATGCGACGCGACAGTGCAATTTGACAGCTCATTGATAATGCTGGTTATTCTTTTATGTGAGTCGCTTCGCATCGCATTTACTTTGGCTTGCCCCTAAGACAATGACTACCTAGAGATTTTCTAGACCGTGAGATTCAATAGCCACTCTGTAACAGGTTTTCGGGGCTCCGGAATTGTGACAATTGAACCAAGGAAATATGACCAAATTGCTAACGAACGAAATTATGCTAATATAGGTATCAAACTTTATAGTTATGCGAATCGATGACTATTTAGACATTTTCAAGACAATAATTATATCTGACTATCCATTAGTTGATTCCAGATTCGACAAGAATGCCATTTTTTTTGTTTGAACACAAGTTGCATTCACAACAGAAATATTATGACCGTTGTTGCTTATATTTTTTCATTTGGTAAGCAAACTTGGCAATTACTGATTTTACATTTCTATGACACCTGGCAACTGATAAAGATTAGTCAATGAGTCTTACAGTCGTGAAAACCAAAAACCAGAACGGAGGTAATAACATACATACATATATCATAACTTGATATTAATAAATGATACTCTTCATAGATAAGTTACAATGACAGTGACACGGACCCAATTCATTTATATGAAAGTTGCTGTGACCAAATCGGTCTGAATTGTGTTGATAGGATGATAAATATCTCAACCATGTTGTTATTGTGCACTATACTGCCATCATACGCATATCTGTCCCATGTTTGCTCGGATTTCGAATTATGCGTAGAACGGCAGTATATCCGTATTATAATAACTGAATTAACATGCATTTGATATTCGTAGAACATGGTTGAGTTACTATTTCTGGTTATTTCCGTTATATGCAAAGCTCTCCCAACCCATAGATCATTGCAGTTGAAAGTATTGGATATTAAAGTGTTTTAAATGTATTCCCTCTTGCTCTAGTAGTTATCGTTTTCAAAATATGAAAGCTAATATTATATATTTGCATGGTCTCGGTCAGTGTAAAGCTCTCCACATAGCGGTGATGATGCCTTTCTCGTGCCTTTGTAAGAGTTAAAAAGCATACAAGAAAGGTCCAAAATATCACTGATAGGTAGATAGGTCCTTATTTTTGAATCCGTTTATACCCATTTTAAAATTTCACGTCGAACGCAATTTGTTTCGAGTACTTCGGATGAGTTTAGATGCCAGAAAAGTGATTTTTCTATACATTATTATTTTGGCCATAACTTTCAAGCCCGACGTATGGCGTATTTTCAATAGGAAATAATGGGGATGATGAATACCAGCCTTTTCAAGCCAATCAGATAACACTGAGTTATTTCACGAAAAATTATGCTAAATTGAATTTTGACATTTTTTTCCTATCTCAACTTATATATCTAACCCCTGCAAAATCTTGAAATCTAATTTTCTTAAATTTTCACCGATAGAATATTTTGATCGCATGCTTTCCTGAAAGGGGATGATTAGTACTACAAACCTGTGAAAACAGATCGGAGGTTCATCTTAGTTTCATAATATTGTTATTCCTGGTATGCGTGCGACACAAATTATTATGGGAAAAACCATCAATTTTGAATAGCTACGTAGTCATACGTCACCTTTGCGAACAACCCGATTGGGCTGCACCTTTGAGTTTTTATTTTATTTATGGTCAACGAAAATTTCTACAAGTGTTATGCCTGTTTGTCTGCAGAGAGGTTACAAAAAAATATGGGTTCTTCGGCGAAGTTGATCTTAAATAAGCCAAATAATCGAGAGGTCAATTCAGCCGAATGGCACTTTCGACTGAAACCCCTACGAAAACACGCTCATTTCGGCCAAACTGGATTTTTCAGCCAAAGGGACTGTCCGACCAAATGACATTTTCAGCCAAAAAACTTTAGACTAGATGGCTTCAGTCAAATATCGCCTGATTTTTGGTCGTAAGTCCAAAAGAGAGGCTCTCTTTGATTACTTTCTCTTTCGATTACTGCAAAGTCTTCCATTTTTTTTAGCACAGATTTGAAGAGACTAGCTTTCAAAAATGATGCTAGAAATGGTTTGTTTGGTTAAGCGACATATTAGGTCAAACAACTTTCGGCCTTCTCAACAAACAGTTTTAGATATATAAGCAGTGGAAATTGATTCAGGTTATTTTAGCGTTTTCTTCACCCCCAATGAATGTTGGGTTGTTGTTTTCGGTAAAATGGCTTCCTGCCAAACGACTTCTCCATTCAAAAATTCTTTTTCAACTAGTTTTTTTAGATTTCATCGGGAAAATCTTCGAAGCTTACACTCAAAGTTTTTTTTAGTAATCACTGTATATGTACAAGATTTTTGAATAATAAATTGTAAGGGATTCGAACCCACCATCCTCATTGAGTGTTCATTGCATATTCACATCGAGTATCCAAACAAAGCAGCTGGTGAGGATGGTATCGGAACTGAGCTCATCAAGATGGGACCGGAAAAGCCGAAAAAGAAATTGATAGTCAGAATCTGGGAAACTGAACAGCTACCGGAGGAGTGGAAGGAAGGGGTTATATGCCCCATCTACAAGAAAGGCGACAAACTGGAGTGTGAGAACTTTCGAGCGATCACCATCCTTACCCAAGCAACACCTCTTGTTTCTCAGTGAGTAACAACAACTGTGGTGTGACTTACTAAAGGTCTGACTTATGCACAACGCGTCGTATTTGGAACTCCTTTGTGACACAAAAAGCGCAAGAGGTGGAGCCTATTTGCAACATCTTGCGGCTACAATGAAAATAAAAACACAAAAACCAACCGGGAATCGAACCATGGACCTTGAGATTTGCAACCTTCCACTATAACCCTCACACCAACAATTCTATTTGGAGATTCTGCTACAAGTGCACTACATAAACAACAAAGTCATTTGTAACTTCATTGTACCTTATACGGAACATGCAGGGGACTGTCAGAAATAAAATACTGCTCAGCTGAGCTCAAAGTGTTTTGCAACATATCAGAAACATTGTCGTAACAGCAATGAACCGAAGTGTTATTAATTCTGCAACTTATCTGTTTTGTTTCTGATATGAAACACATCGAATTTTAAACCACCCAAGAAGTCAGATGGGTAGAATATTGCGACGCCACCTAAACGGAAATGAAACATTGTGATTTTCTGAAACTGGGAAGTGGCTTTAATGTGACTCGATGTATTGCCAGTGTCTTCAATGCAATTTATTAGGAACAAACCCCTATTTGAAAGATGTTGCGCGTGCTGCTTGGGAAAGTGATATCTCAGATAATCTTCCGTCGTCTGTCACCATTAGTGAATGAATTCGTGGGAAGTTATCAAGCCGGCTTCGTTGACGGCCGCTCGACAACGGACCAGATCTTTACTGTACGGCAAATCCTTCACAAATGCCGTGAATACCAGGTCCCAACGCACCATCTATTCATTGATTTCAAGGCGGCATACGACAGTATAGACCGCGTAGAGCTATGGAAAATTATGGAAGAAAACAGCTTCCCTGGGAAGCTTACCAGACTGATCAAAACAACGGTGGATGTTGTGCAAAACTGTGTGATTTCGGGCGAACACTCCAGTTCGTTCAAATCGTGCCGGGGACTAAGACAAGGTGATGGACGTTCGTGCCTGTTGTTCAACATTGCGCTAGAAGGTGTCATGCAGAGAGCCGGGTGTAACAGCCGGGGTACGATTTTCAACAGATCCAGTCAATTTATTTGTTTCGCGAATAATATGGACATTGTCGGCCGAACATTTGCAAAGGTGGCAGAACTGTACACTAGGGCAGTTCACATTTCAAAAATGTTCGAAAATTCCAACTTCCATATGTCTATTAGCATCATTTTGATAATATAGGAGTCCTGGCAAAATTTCAGGCAATTCGGTGGCCATTTAGGGGTGGCGCGAAGTCAATTTATGTTTATATGGAAATTTGTATGGGAAAAACTTAAAATTTATTAAAATCCCCCTACAACTCTTAAGGTGAAGGTGGGTTGAGTACCAAAACAAAGCTTTGATAGTATTGGTACAATAAAAACTTTCATATACTGTAGTAGTATTGGTGTCGTATTTATAAAAAATAATGAATATTAGTAGGGTGTTTCAAAAAACTACCCAGCACCACCACGCTCACTCGATTCCGTCCCATGCTCCAAGTGTCCTCAAAAAACCGATTTGAACAAAAACTGGTTGAGCGCAAGCCGGTTCAAGTTTGTATGAAAACTAGAATGGGAGACTAAACCTTTTATTACACGGGCTACGGCACTTTCCCTCCAAACGCTGGCGAAAAGAGAACCCACATAGCTGAAAGCAACATTCCAGAGACTTCAGTGAACGAAAAGCACACCGCAGGAAAGATCCATTGATTACGTAACGCAAATATAGCATTTTATACTCCACTCACCCTTATGTCACACTTTTTTGCAAGGAAGTATCTGCCCCTGGTACGATAGTGTAGACTAGACTAGACTATAAGTATCTGCCCCTGGTGCGATAGATATCACAGACAAATTCTGGGTATTTTGTTGAATTGCATGTTTCTCTGATGCCTTCTGAGAAGCCCAATTATCATGCGAAGGAATCGCAACCTCGATTAAAATCGACTCCCAACTATTGGAACGACCATTCAATATGGATTGTCTATGGAGTTGAAGCTCTTAAATAGTTCATCCAGTCATATGGTCTCCCCCCTCGCCGTCGCCCAATGACGGAGTGCCAGAATCAGAATAATGTTAAATTCAACGTCGCCATATCAACTGTCATACAAACCTGAAACGACACGGTAAGCCTCTATTCAAACCAGCCCAAACCATTGGATGACACCCAAATTATTAATCATAATCAACTGAGCGTGGCGAAGCAAAATTATTTTTTTAACCACCCTACTTGTTAGTTTGCTGCTGGCGGTGCCGGTGCACCGCGGTGTTTACATTCGCTCAGCGATCAATTTTTAATCGTTTTTTTCGGGCAAAACTAGCAGTTTATACTAAGTTTTCGGTTCAAATAAGTGACTTATTTCAAAAAGTGGTGTTTCATTTGCATTCTATCAACATTTCGGGCTGCTCATGTGCGGAGCAGTGAGTAAAAACTTGATTTTCCAATGCCCTTTGAGAAGAAGTGAAGTGCAGTGATGAACCCACCAAATCGCGAACGGCTATTAAATTGGCACGAAACTGCTGATTTATGCTACAATTCGAGCCGGAATACATAGGATTCATTGAAGAAACATGTTCATTATCACGGGAAGTAAGGAAATATGCTGTGAACAGGTTAGTAATTTGAATATTAAACTTTTGTTCGATGCTGTTCGATGCATTCGAATGTTGGTGGGAGAGGAGTGCGGGAGGTGTGGGGTTGGCCCGTGGAAGGTCCGGTGCCATATTGGCTGCCATCGTGGTACTCTTCCAACTATGTCCTTAAATCGTGATGAATTCAAACAAACATCCCCAACCTCCATTTTTGGAATCTATTTGAGCTCAACCAGTGGGTAACACATTAATTTTGATTTATATTTCCACTGCTACTATTCATACTATCAATAGAACTGGTCAATCCACTCATAACTAATGTGTTATCCCTAGGTCTCATTTATATAGATTCCAAAAAGGGAGGTTGGGGATGTTTTTTTGAATTCATCACGATTTGACAGTTGTAGGGAGACTTGAATAAATTTTAAGTTTTTTCCCATACAAATTTCCATGTAAACATAAATTGACTTCGCGCCACCCCTAAATGGCCACCGAATTGCCTGAAATTTTGCCAGGACTCCTATATCATCAAAATGATGCTAATGGACATATGGGAGTTGGAATTTTCGAACATTTTTGAAATTTGAACTGCACTACTGTACACCCGCCTGAAACGTGAAGCAAAAAAAGTTGGACTGAATGAATGCCTCAAAGACAAAGTACATGCTTGTGGGCGGAACCGAGCGCGACAGGGTCCGCCTGGGAAGCAGTGTGACGATAGACGGAGATGCCTTCGAGGTGGTTGAGGAATTCGTCTACCTCGGATCCTTGCTAACGGCTGATAACAATGTCAGTCGTGAAATACGAAGGCGCATCATCTGTGGAAGTCGGGCCTACTACGGGCAAAAAAGATTCGCCACCGCACCAAATGTGTCATGTCCAAGACGCTAATAAGACCGGTTGTTCTCTACGGACATGAAATATGGACAATGCTCGAAGAGGACTTGCAAGCACTCGGAGTATTCGAGATACGGGTGCTTAGGACCATCTTTGGCGGTGTGCAAGAAGACGGTGTGTGGCGGCGAAGAATGAACCATGAGCTCGCCCAGCTCTACGGCGAACCCAGTATCCAGAAGGTAGCTAAAGCCGGACGGGTACGATGGACAGGGCATGTTGCGAGAATGCCGGACAGCAACCCTGCAAAGATGGTGTTCGTTTCCGATCCGGCAGGTACGAGACGAAGTGGAGCGCAGCGAGCGAGATGGGAAGACCAGGTGCAGAACGACTTGGCGAGCGTGGGGCGTATTCGAGGATGCAGAGATGTGGCCTCGAACCGTGTATTGTGGCGTCAAATTGTTGATTCAGTGTTATCTGTTTAGATGTAGACTAAATAAATGAATAATCCAAACATTTTATACTATGTTTTGACACAATTCTGAAAATCTCATTCTCGGAAAGTGGTAGGACTGTAATAGGTACATGACAAATATGCAAACGGTTCGATGAGCTTTAAATTAATTTCTCTAATTTAGCAAATCCTGAAGTATAGAGTGTCACAGTTTGATCGAATTTTAAAGGAAGCCGGATCCTGTAAGGCAAAAGTCTCAGTTTTCGAAATGGTTATTTTTCTTTTAAGCCCCTCCCGGAAGCTAGCACAGTAAAACAAATGATTCAGCACTTGTAGTAGCACCAACGGACGACGCAACCAGTCGAGCGTTCTTCGGAGGGAGGTGGCTAGGTTGAACCAAGCGGGAAGTCAGCCCAACGATCGATCGTTAGATCGATCATTATTGAGTTGATTATATTGATGCTCCGGCGGGCGGTTGAAATGTTTTGCCGATCCAAAAATTGAACCATCGCCGCTGCAGCGACGGCCGCATTATGTAGGTTGATTTGTTCGCAAAAGTTATTTATCATCCCAGGATCATTAGCAATCGCGGCTTTTGTTGCTTTGAAATGGTCGCTTGGTTGGATGTCCCGAGCTTGGAAATGTGTTCAGTCAGTTTGTATTTTTGAAATTTCTAAACTGAATGTTCAGATTTCTGATCAGATCACCGAGGGATGCAATAGAATGCACTGCAGAGTGCTTGATGTAATTCCGGACTTTTATTTATATAAAACTTTACACTTAACAATTCGATTTCAAATGAAGTACGAGGATTATTCGAATCTATGTTTGAACATTCATTGAACAAATACTCTCATAATCAAAATTTGTCATAATTCAGTTTTTCAGCTGCAATCCGACTCTCGGTACATGGTAAAAAAATGCCAAAGTCACTCTTTCGATCGTTTGTTGATGAAGTTGATTAAACATCCTCCTAAACAATAACCCCAACCGAGTGTACGAAAAAACCGGGAGCCAAAACCACTTTTCACACTCTATTCAAATCGATCCCCCGAAACAAGAACCGAAAAAAAAACTCACATATACGAGCGACCTAACAAATCTGGCAAACAAAGACCCTCTCGGACCATGGTGCGGCGGCATGGCGGCCATCATCACAATCACCTGGTTAAAGCCGGGTAGCGCGAAAAAAAATTAAACCCAAATAAAATCGTGAATAATCATGAAACTGAAACTCATCTCCACCGCGCCAAAAAATGATCGGAAGATTGACGCGGCGATCGCGCTGGTAGTAGTTCGTTCACATTTCAACCGTCCCGTCGTGAGTGAAGGTAAATCTGGTTTAAAATAAATTCTCATCAATGATTGAAGTCAAAGTAGGAGTCTGCGGAGTTGAAACCAGTTTTGATTTGAAGGAGTCGGTCCCTCTCCATCTACGGGGTTGGAGTATCCATATCAAGATGAACAGAGATGGAGAGAGGCAACAGTTCGATTCATTCATCAAATGTTACACCTCGAACTTGGCTCAAAATCGCGAGAAAGGTTAGGAGTTACGAGCAACTGAAGCATTTTTCCAGTGAATTAAATTGGTGCGAAGAGCCCCGGGCAATCCTTTCGATGGTCGTCCGTGTCGTTCCAATTCACAAAAGTCTATTACCATCGAAAGTGTGCATAATGGTATGGTCTGGTGATGGAGGCGATGATGACGACCAGTACGACAGTTGCACGGTTCGGTGGCGATAGCAGAAAAACGTTAAGAATAAGCTTCATGTAATTACGTCAGAATGACTGTCGAGATAACCGCCATGGAATAGGTGTCTAATGACAATCACGTAGCGATAGTTGCACGTTTATAGCTGGCGGCTCCATTCTTGAACGAAATTGAATTTGGTGAGGCATTGCTACTGGTATTCGAGAGGCAATCATTGAGCAAACGAGGCGAAATCATAACTGTTTCTAGTTGAGTGGTATTTTTTGCGCTTGAATGGTTATGTTGGTTGCTTCACATTTAATGACGCCTGAAAGTTTCCATAAAATGTAAAGAAAGGTAAAATCGATATCATCGGAAAGGTTCGGTGAGTCTATGTGGAAAAAAATGACGGTTTTCTACTAATCAGCTCGACAGTTCGCAATACGCGGCGCCACAATCCCAGTATTACAAATATCAAAATTATAAGGTGCTTTGGATTCAATATTTTACGAAACATCCAAAGTTGTTTAAGAAACCCGAGAGCCCAACATTAACCATCTGGCGACCATCTAATGCTATCTTGCAAGTAACAAGCAACCACAACTGTGGTCGTTTGTCTTCCTTCTCCACACCCATGAAGCAATCATTCGCTACGGGACATTTTCCCCCTTTCCATCTCTAATTTCCCCAGTTCCCATCCTCCCTCCACCCCCCGCACTCACCTTGATCAGCTTTTCGCGTATCTCCCAGCTGAAAATGTTCGGATTCATCTTCTTCATCTCCTCGATGCGGGTTTCCACTTCCGGTGTGGCCACCTTCGGCTTGGAGCCCCCAATCACACCGGGACGAATCGAGCCGGTCTCCTGGTAGCGGTTCAGTATCTTGGACACACAGCCATGGGAAACGCGCAGATTGCGGGAGATCACGCACGGCCGAATGCCGGCGGCAGCCATCTCAACAATTTTCAGCCGGATGTGATTGGGCAGCGGGCGCCCATTGATGAACACCCCACCGAGCTGATTGACGCGGCCTTGACCTGAGGGAACGCAGGGGAGAACAAAAATTCAATTAGTGTGTCATAATGGTGTGGTCGTGGTACGCTGTTGCTGAGCTTTGGAGGAGAACGTTGGAGAAAGACAGTTGAAACTGACATTTTTGGTGCAACTGTCGATAAATTTTAAAACTTTTTATGTGTTCCCTGATTCATCAATTCAAATTGACCGATATTTCGATGATAATTTGCTTATTAAGAAAATTTATGGGATGACATAATTATGGCTCTCAACGGACTTGATGGACTTGATGGCAACGACAACGACTTACGAGACACTGCACTGAAGGCAGAGACACTTCTTCTTCTTCTTCTTCTTATTGGCATTACATCCCCACACTGGGACAGAGCCGCCTCGCAGCTTAGTGTTCATTAAGCACTTCCACAGTTATTAACTGCGAGGTTTCTAAGCCAAGTTACCATTTTTGCATTCGTATATCATGAGGCTAACACGATGATACTTTTATGCCCAGGGAAGTCGAGTCAATTTCCAATCCGAAAATTGCCTAGACCGGCACCGGGAATCGAACCCAGCCACCCTCAGCATGGTCTTGCTTTGTAGCCGTGCATCTTACCGCACGGCTAAGGAGGGCTCCATACAGAGACACAGTTGAGGTCGAAACGATTACGATTACGACGTGGGGGAATTGAATGGAAGAGTACTAAACTCGTCTACTCGTACATCTAGCGGTAATTGTTCCTTTCTTGTACATTATGAAAATAGTATTTTGACCATAAATTTTCACGACTTCCTTGGGCATAGAAGTATCATGGTGCTAGCTGTGGGGAATAAAGTGAGCCTGACAAAAGCATTTGCAGTTTTTGATTACATTGATAAATAAAATAGAATTTGAAATTCTATCGTAGTAGGCATTTAAAATGCTAGCATACTAAGAAGCTAATCTAATCTCATCTCATACATGCGTAGCCAATACTTGAAAGCATTCTGGAAAATGACGGTTTCTGAATTCCGTCATTTTTTTTTTCATATGGCCAGGCCAACTACGCAGTATGTACCGCAGAGATGACTCCTAGATATTGAGCGACTTCAGGAATACCTAAAGTCACTCAATAGCTTGGAATCGAGGGGAAAGGAAGAAAGCGTGGACCTCCCGTACCAAACGCTTCCAATAATATAGATACCTAATATATGATAAAAATCGTGTACGTGTTTTTTGTATGATATATATTAGCGTGTATGTGTGTATATGAGTGTGTATGTGTGTTTATATGTCTACACTGATAGACAAAAGTATTCGGCATGTTTTAATAGAGCTACTATGAAAACATGACGAACACTCATGTCCATCAGTATATGTATGTATTTGTGTATATGTATGTGTGTATAATGTGAATGTGTGTGTGCGTGCGTGTTAAATTTACGGATCATCAAAACCTTACCTCTCCTCAATAAATCTGACGCTGAACATGTTTGAGCATTTACATAGCCTTGATCGCAATATTAGCAAGGGCATTGCCCTTGGTAACAATCGATCAGCCCTTGCAAGCACAAACATGCGCACGTCTTCCGGATCTGCAGCACTTTTTTATACACTCGCTAGCATACTAAGAAGCTAATGAAAAGAAATTTGAAATTGAATCTAAGTAGGCTGACAGGGAATTCTAGATTGTTAGAAGGAGACAAAGAAAATAAATGAAGATCATTCAGCGTTCGTTTCTTGAGGCGTGAAAACGCCATTTGATTGCAAGTGTCCAACGCTTATTTTCAACAAAAAAAGCAAGTTGGAGAACGGATTTGCGTGGCTACGACACTAGCCTCATGATATATGAATGCAAAAATGATAATCTGGCATAGAAACCTCGCAGTCAATAACTGTGGAAGCACCGATCGAACATCCAACAAGCAATCCAACATATCCAAACACGTTCTTAGAGCCTCTGAAGAGAATTTTAGAAAATAAAGGTATATGAATTTATTATTAATTGATCCTTTTGATCCTTTTGAAATTATAGGGGATTTATTTTATTTAGACATAAATGACTTTCAGTTAAGATCTTAAAGAGTTTTCAGTTGAATTTTTCAGAGGATTCCCATTGAAGAAAAACTGAAATGCTCTTGAAACCTATAGTAGAATTCTGAAAGGAATTTTTGGGAGATTTTGCTAGACTAATTACCGCAGGAATTGGTTGAATTCAGGAAATAGATGTGAATTCTTGCAGAAATTCCAAAAGTAGCTCCAGGAGGTTTTCCATGAGAAGTTTCTTCAGGAACTCCTGTGGAATATTTGGAGAAAATCCAAGGATAATTCCTAGAGGAGTTCCAGGAGAACAGCTGAAGGATTTTCATGAAGAAAATCAGAATGAATTTCTGGAGGAACTTTCGAAGGAATTCTAGAAAGAACCTATACGTTATACGGAGCTAGTCCTGATTTTTTTCCCGAAGATCCTAAAGAAATTCTTTCCTAAGTTCATCCAGAGATTCATCTTGAAGATCCTATTATAATTCCTCTCAAAGTTCCTTCAAGAATTCCTCATGGAATTGCTCCAGAGATTCCTCTTGAACTTCAGAATTCCTCCTAGAGTTACTCCAGGAAACTCTCTTGGAGTTCCTCTAGAAATTTCTTTTGCAGTTCCTTCATCAATTTCTATTGGAGTTCTTCCAAATATTACTCCTGGGATTCCGTCAAAAGATTATCCATGAATTGCTCCTGGAGTTCCTCTAGGAATTTATTTAGAAGTTACTCAAGGAATTTATATTGCACACTTGAAAATAACCATGTAAATTTATGTCAATTAACATGCACATAAAAGGAGCGGACCCTTTAAACATTGTATCATGTCTTGAAATTACATGATGACAAGAAACCAAAAAAATACACGTCGTGACGTAAAAGTGAGCAACAAACGAGAAGCTCATTTTTACGTCACGACGTGTAATTTTGTTTTCATTTATCATGCCACGGAAGATGTTTCTTTAAAGTGATAAAATGCAGCAGATCAATATTTTCCTTTTGAATTTTCACACTGAACCTACTTACGTTTTAATTTTATCGATCTATGGATTCATACGTCGCAAATCATCACTGGCAAAGAAGGCAAAATATGCTCATCTTTTGAAAACTATATCACTACCGCTTGATCAAATGGATTGGCCCCAAGCGCATGCAATTTGTTTCTAATGGGAACAAATTCACTAATTGCACTGCTGGTTTTTGTTTTTCCGTTTGATAAATCAGGTTTGAACGGGAATTACGGACTTGCTATCAACAAACCTTTTCACACTTTATGCCTACAGCGGAATTACGTCGTTTGTATACCGTCGGAACACTTGATCAAGCACTCACAAAATGTATCAAAATGCACATTGAACACTCTTTATTATCGTTCACGATTTAAAAGTTTATAAGTATATCTTGAAATAATGGGAAATACTTACAAACACCCCGAACAGTACAGCTAGCGATTATATTTTTTGCACCGCGCACCGACCGAATAAGCAAACTAATGATTACCAAGATGTGAGCTCTCAGTACATCTTCGTGTAAATCTACATGCAATAAATCTCAAAAAATGAAAACTTCAATGAAAGAGAACACATTTCAACGATACATAAAAACGGACGTAAGTTTAAGTCTTATATATGTTTGAGTCTCAATATATTTAAGCGCATTAGAGATTCGGTCAGTTGTAATTTTTTTAGAGTATGGAGTATGGAATTGGATTTTTTAGAGTATGGAGTTTATCCAAGAATTCATCGATGACGATGATTCCTCCATGAATTCCAGCAGATATTTCTTGCTTCTCAGATTCCCTTCAATAATTCTACCTGGGGCTCATCCACGATTTCTTTTACAGGTTCCTGCAGGAATTATTCCTGGAGTTTCTCCAAAAAACTTCTTCAGGCTCCTCAAGAAATTACTTCTGGAGTTCTCATCCAGAATTCCATCCTGAATTTCTACAAGAATTTACCCAGAATTCGTCCAGGAATTCATCCAGGTACCCTCCAGAAATCCAACCTCCAGGAATTCATTCTGAATTCCCTAGCAGCTCATTCGGAATTCCCAGGAATTCATTTGGGATTCCCCAGGAATTCATTCGAATTCCACTACGAATTCATTCGGAATTCCACTAGGAATTCATTCTGAATTCCCCCAGGAATTCATTCTGAATTCCCCCAGGAATTCATTCTGAATTCCTCCAGGAATTCATTCTAAGTTCCCCCAGGAATTCATTCTGAATTCCCCCAGGAATTTATTCTGAATTCCCCCAGGAATTCATTCTAAGTTCCCCCAGGAATTCATTCTGAATTTCACCTGGAATTAATTCTGAATTCCCCCTGATTTTCATTCTAAATTCCCCCAGGAATTAATTCTGAATTTCCCCCAGGAATTCATTCTGAATTCCACCAGGAATTCATCCGGAGTTCGAAAATTTCTTCAAAAAATCATCTTTGAGTCTCTTTAGAAACCTATCTTGGAGGTACTCCAGGCATTCTTAGAAAAGTTGGAATTCAGAATGAATTCCTGGGGGAATTCAGAATAAATTCCTGGGGGATTTCAGATTGGACTCCTGGGGGAATTCAGAATGAACTCCTGGGGAAATTCAGAATGAATTCCTGGGGGAATTCAGAAAGAACTCCTGCGGGGAATCAGAATGAATTCCTGGGGGAATTCATAATAAATTCCTTGGGGAATTCAGAATGAATTCCCTGGTGAATTCAGAATGAATTCCTTGGTGAACTTAAAATGAATTCCTGGGGGAATTCCAAATGAATTCCTGGGGAAATTCCGAATGAATTCTTGGGGGAATTCCGGATGAACTCCGGATGAATTCCGAATAACTTCCTGGGGGAATTCCGGATGAATTCCTGGGGAAATTCCGAATGAATTCCTGGGGAAATTCCAAATTAATTCCTGGGGGAATTCCTAAAGAAATTCCGGATGAATTCTTGGGGGAATTCCGGATGAACTCCGGATGAACTCTGGATGAATTCCTGGGGAAATTCCAGATGAATTACTGGGGGAATTCTGAATGAATTCATGGGGGGATTACGAATGAATTCCTGGGGGAATTTCGAAGGAACTCCTGCGGGAATTCCGAATGAATTCCGATTAAATTCCTGGGGGAATTCCGAATGAATTCCTGGGGGAATTCTGAATGAATTCCTGGGGGAATTCTGAATGAATTCCTGGGGGAAATCCGAATGAATTCCTGGGGGAATTCCGAATGAATTCCTGGGGGAATTCCGAATGCATTCCTGGGAGATTTCAGAATGAATTCCTAGATGTATTCAGTATGAATTTCTGAAAGAATTCTGCATGAATCCTGGGGTAATTCTGAATGAATTCCTGGGAAATTCCGAATGAATTTCTGGGAGAATTCCGAATGAATTCCTGGGGAATTCCGAATGAATTCCTGGAGGAATCGAGAAGAAAATCCTGGAGGACTTCATGAATCCCTGGGTAATTCCGAATGAATTCCTGGGAAATTCCGAATGAATTCCTGGAGAATTCAGAATGAATTCCTGGGGGAATTCCGAATGAATACCTGGGGAAATTCAGAATGAATTCTTGGGAGAATTCAGAATAGATTCCTGGGAGAATTCAGAATAAATTCCTGGGGGAATTAAGAATGAATTCCTGGGGGAATTCCTAAGGAATTTCCGGATGAAGTCTTGGGGGAATTCCGGATTAACTTCGGATGAACTCCGGATGAATTCCTGGGGGATTTCCAGATGAGTTACTGGGGGAATTCTGAATGAATTCCTGGGGGGATTCCGAGTGAATTCCGGGGGGAATTTCGAATGAATTCCTGTGGGAATTCCGAATGAACTCCTGGGAGAATTCCAAATAAATTCCTGTGGGTATTCCGAATGAATTCCTGGGGGAATTCGGAAAGAATTCGTGGGGAAATTCCGGAGAAATTCCTGGGGGAATTCCGAATGAATTCCTGGGGGACTTCTGAATGAATTCCTGGGGGAAATCCGAATGAATTCCTGGGGGAATTCCGAATGCATTCCTGGGGGAATTCCGAATGCATTCCTGGGAGATTTGAGAATGAATTCCTAGGGGAATTCAGGATGAATTTCTGAAAGAATTCCGCATGAATTCCTGGGGGCCCTGGGGGAATTCCGAATGAATCCCTGGGGGAATTCCGAATGAATTACTTGGAGAATTCCGAATGAATTCCTGGGGGAATTCCGAATGAATTCCTGGGGAAATCGAGAACAAATTCCTGGGGGAATTCAGAATGAATTCCTGGGGGAATTTAGAATGAATTCCTGGGGGAATTCCGAATGAATACCTGGGGGAATTCCGAATGAATACCTGGGGAAATTCAGAATGAATTCTTGGGAAAATTCAGAATAAATTCCTGGGAGAATTCAGAATAAATTCCTGGGGGAATTCAGAATGAATTTCTGGGGGAATTCAGAATGAATTCCTGGAGGAATTCAGGATGAATTCCTCGAAGAGTTCAGAATGAATTCCTAGAATTCAGAATGAATTCCTGGGGAATTCAGAATGAATTCTGGGAAATTCAGAATGAATTCTGGGGCAATTCCGAAAAATTCCTCGAAATTCAGAATAAATTCCTGGGAAAATTCAGAATAAATTCCTGAGAGAATTTAGGATGAATTCCTGGGGGAATTCATGATGAATTCCTGGGGGAATTCATGATGAATTCCTGGGGGAATTCATGATGAATTCCTGGGGGAATTCAGGATGAATTCCTGGGGGAATTCAGGATGAATTCCTGGGGGAATTCAGGATGAATTCCTGGGTGAATTCAGGATGAATTCCTGGGTGAATTCAGGATGAATTCCTGGGTGAATTCAGGATGAATTCCTGGGTGAATTCAGGATGAATTCCTGGGTGAATTCAGGATGAATTCCTGGGTGAATTCAGGATGAACTCCTGGTGGAATTCAGGATAAATTCCTGGTGGAATTCAGGATGAATTCCTAGGGGAATTCAGGATGAATTCCTAGGGGAATTCAGGATGAATTCTAGAATTCAGGATGAATTCTAGGAATTCAGGATGAATTCCTAGAATTCAGGATGAATTCCTAGGGGAATTCAGGATGAATTCCTAGGGAATTCAGGATGAATTCCTAGGGAATTCAGGATGAATTCTAGGGAATTCAGGATGAATTCCTAGGGAATTCAGGATGAATTCCTAGGGAATTCAGGATGAATTCTAGAATTCAGGATGAATTCTAGGGAATTCAGGATGAATTCTAGGAATTCAGGATGAATTCCTAAGGGAATTCAGGATGAATTCCTAAGGGAATTCAGGATGAATTCCTAAGGGAATTCAGGATGAATTCCTAAGGGAATTCAGGATGAATTCCTAAGGGAATTCAGGATGAATTCCTAAGGGAATTCAGGATGAATTCCTGGGGAAATTCAGAATGAATTCCTGGGGAAATTCAGAATGAATTCCTGGGGAAATTCAGAATGAATTCCTGGGGAAATTCAGAATGAATTCCTGGGGAAATTCAGGATGAATTCCTGGGGGAATTCAGAATGACTTCCTGGGAATTCAGGATGAATTCCTGGGGAATTCAGGATGAATTCCTGGGGAATTCAGGATGAATTCCTGGGGAATTCAGGATGAATTCCTGGGGAATTCAGGATGAATTCTGGGGAATTCAGGATGAATTCTCTGAAATTCAGGATGAATTCCTGGGGAATTCAGGATGAATTCCTGGGGAATTCAGGATGAATTCCTGGGGAATTCAGGATGAATTCCTGGGGAATTCAGGATGAATTCCTGGGGGAATTCAGGATGAATTCCTGGTGGAATTCAGGATAAATTCCTGGGGGAATTCAGGATGAATTCCTGGGAAATTCAGGATGAATTCCTGGGAAATTCAGGATGAATTCTGGGGAATTCAGGATGAATTCCTGGGGAATTCAGGATGAATTCCTGGGGAATTCAGGATGAATTCCTGGGAATTCAGGATGAATTCCTGGGGAATTCAGGATGAATTCTGGGGAATTCAGGATGAATTCCTGGGGAATTCAGGATGAATTCCTGGGGAATTCAGGATGAATTCCTGGGGAATTCAGGATGAATTCCTGGGAATTCAGGATGAATTCCTGGGAATTCAGGATGAATTCCTGGGGAATTCAGGATGAATTCCTGGGGAATTCAGGATGAATTCCTGGGAATTCAGGATGAATTCCTGGGGAATTCAGGATGAATTCCTGGGAATTCAGGATGAATTCTGGGGAATTCAGGATGAATTCCTGGGAATTCAGGATGAATTCCTGGGGAATTCAGGATGAATTCTGGGGAATTCAGGATGAATTCCTGGGAATTCAGGATGAATTCCTGGGAATTCAGGATGAATTCCTGGGGAATTCAGGATGAATTCCTGGGGAATTCAGGATGAATTCCTGGGAATTCAGGATGAATTCTGGGAATTCAGGATGAATTCCTGGGAATTCAGGATGAATTCCTGGGGAATTCAGGATGAATTCCTGGGGAATTCAGGATGAATTCCTGGGAATTCAGGATGAATTCTGGGGAATTCAGGATGAATTCTGGGGAATTCAGGATGAATTCCTGGGGAATTCAGGATGAATTTCTGGGGAATTCAGGATGAATTTCTGGGAATTCAGGATGAATTCCTAGGGAATTCAGGATGAATTCTAGAATTCAGGATGAATTCCTAGGGGAATTCAGGATGAATTCCTAGGGGAATTCAGGATGAATTCCTAGGGGAATTCAGGATGAATTCCTGGGGGAATTCAGGATGAATTCCTAGGGGAATTCAGGATGAATTCCTGGGGGAATTCAGAATGAATTCCTGGGGAAATTCAGAATGAGTTCCTGGGGGAATTCTGAATGAATTCTTGGAGGAATTCTGAATGAATTCCTGGAGGAATTCCGAATGAATTCCTGGGGGAATTTCGAATGAATTCCTGGGGGAATTCTGAATGAATTCCTTGGGGAATTGCGAATGAATTCCTGGGGGAATCGACAAAAAATTCCAGGGGGAATTCAGAATGAATTCCTGGGGGAATCGACAAAAAATTCCAGGGGGAATTCAGAATGAATTCCTGGGGAAATTCGGAATGAATTCCTGGGGGAATTCGGAATGAATTCCTGGGGGAATTCAGAATGAATTCCTGGGGGAATTCCGAATGAATTCATGGGGAAATTCAGCATGAATTCTTGGGAGAATTCGGAATAAATTCCTGGGAGAATTCAGAATAAATTCCTGGGGAATTTAGAATGAATCCTTGGGGGAATTTAGAATGAATTCCTGGGGAATTCAGAATGAATTCCTGGGGGAGTTCCGAACTAATTCCTGGGGGAATTCCGAATAAATTCCTCGGGAAATTCAGAATGAATTCTTGGGAGAATTCAGAATGAATTCCTAGGTGAATTCCGAATGAATTCCTGGGGGAATCGAGAACAAATTCCTGGGGAAATGAAGAATGATTTCTTGAGAGAATTCGGAATAAATTCCTGGGAGAATTCAGAATAAATTCCTGGGGGAATTTAGAATGAATTCTCGGGGGAATTTAGAATGAATTCCTGGGGAAATTCAGAATGAATTCTTGGGAGAATTCAGAATAAATTCCTGGTCTCCCAGGAATCAGATTAAATTCCTGAGGGAATTTAGAATGAATTCTTGGGGGAATTCAGAATGAATTTCTGGGGAATTCAGAATGAATTCCTGGGGGAATTCAGAATGAATTCCTGGGAGAATTCAGAATGAATTCCTGGGGGAATTCAGAATGAAATCCTAGGGGAATCCCGAATTAATTCCTGGGGAAATTCAGAATGAATTCCTGGGAGAATTCAGAATAAATTCCTGGGAGAATTCAGAATAAATTTCTGGAGGAATTTAGAATGAATTCCTGGGGGAATTCAGAATGAATCCATGGAGGAATTCAGGATGAATTCCTGGGGGAATTCAGGATGAATTCCTGGGGGAATTCAGGATGAATTCCTGGGGGAATCCAGGATGAATTCCTGGGGGAATTCAGGATGAATTCCTGGGGGAATTCAGGATGAATTCCTGGGGTAATTCAGGATGAATTCCTGGGGTAATTCAGGATGAATTCCTGGGGGAATTCAGGATGAATTCCTGGGGGAATTCAGGATGAATTCTTGGAGGAACTCAGAATGAATTCCTGGGGGAATTCAACGTGATTTTCTCACAGACTCACAGAATGAATTCCTAGGGAAATTCCGGATGAGTTCCTGGGGGAATTCAGAATGAAATCCTTGGGGAATCCCGAATTAATTCCTCGGGAAATTCAGAATGAATTCCTGGGAGAATTCAGAATAAATTCCTGGGAAAATTCAGAATAAATTCTTGGGGGAATTTAGAATGAATTCCTGAGAGAATTCAGAATAAATTCCTGGGAGAATTCAGAATAAATTCTTGGGGGAATTTAGAATGAATTCATGGGGGAATTTAGAATGAATTCCTGGGGGAATTCAGGATGAATTCCTGGGGTAATTCAGGATGAATTCCTGGGGGAATTCAGGATGAATTCTTGGAGGAACTCAGAATGAATTCCTGGGGGAATTCAACGTGATTTTGTCACAGACTCACAGAATGAATTCCTAGGGGAATTCCGGATGAGTTCCTGGGGAAATTCAGAATGAATTCCTGGGGAAATTCAGAATGAATTCCTGGGGAAATTCAGAATGAATTCCTGGGGGAATTCTGAATGAATTCCTGGAGGAATTCTGAATGAATTCCTGGAGGAATTCTGAATGAATTCCTGGGGGGAATTCCTCATTTTGAATTTTCACAGGAATTCATTCTGAATTACATCAGGAATTCATTCTGAACTACATCAGTAATTCATTCTTAATTCCCCCAGGAATTCATTTCGAATTTCTCGAGGAATATATTAAAAATTCTCCCAAAAATTCATTTTGAATTTTCCCAAGACTTCATTCTACATGAAATGCGAACATATACAGTATTGATCCGATTTTGTCACTCCTCGATTTTGTCTACCCCTGATTTTGTCTACTCCCGATTTTATCACGTTTTCGACCCAATTTGCCGCAAACAACAATGATTTTTATGAAATAACTTTCACCGCCTGTAACTTATTATGAATCATATATGAGTATCTGTCAAGAAGTTTGTAAGTCTCTTCGACAATAAATTACGGGTTCCATTCACGTATTTTGCCTTTACTGGTGCATATTGGCGAAACAAAAAAATTTGAAATAAAAACTGTTCCGATATTTTCATAATTCACCAAGGGGGTGATAAAATCGGGATATTACTGTATCAAGAAGGGGTCACACAAAGTGTGTTATGTTCAATAACTGCCTTCATTACGGAACGCACGATAACGAAAATAACTACTTAAAATACAAACATATACCAAAAAGGGGTCTCACAACTTGTTTATTTTCAAATGGAGGCCATTAAGGAGGTTGATCCACAGACCTTGACTCTTTGGAGTTCATAGACTACCTGGAGCCCAAGACAACAACATGAACTACCTGTAATTCAAACATATACCAAGAAGGGGTCACAAAACTTGTTTATTCTTCGATAACTACCTTCATTACCACCGTGATGAACTTACTTTTAAGATAAAAAATCACGTTAATAAAGTATTTAAAAAAAAAATCATTACTGAGATTGATTCGAAGACCTTGACTCTATGGAGATCGTAGACTACCTGGAATCAATGACAACAACAATAACTACTTGGATGAGATTTATTGGACGACCTGGAACATATACTGTGAAAGCATGATATGCTAAGCACCATAAAGAGCATGTACCGTTCTTGAAATTGCACGATAGACCTTTGGTTTCTCTAGCAGACCTTAAGATCTTATTCCTGGGATTTTTTGGATGACTGAGGCCTTACTCCAGGGGTTTTTGGAGACCCTGAACATATTCTGTGAACACCGACTATTCTAAGAAGCGCAATGAGCATGTAAAAATTTTGAAACGGGTTGATAGTCCTTTGGTTACGCGTGTAGACTCTTAAGCCTTACTTCAAAGATTTCTTGTATAATAATGGACAAAAGCTGTAAACCTTGACAATGAGCAAAAAGTACATGAGTTTTTGTTTCCAAAACTGTCAAAATTATCTAAATCGGTTGAAAATTGTTAAAGTTATGAAAATATCAATTTATGGGAACACGGGTACCCTGTCGGCCATCCACGTGGTAAAAAAAATCAGATGCCCCTCCCCACGTCCCTCCTCACTGTATCAACGTGATTTTCTCACAGGTGCTACATTTAATGGAGTTTATAAATGTCACCGAGTTTCAGCTTTCAGCTATAAAAAGACACTGAAATATCACCACTTGAAGTTGAAAAAGGAACACGGGTACCCTGTCGGCCGCATAAGGGTTAAAAATGACAAATAAATTCTCTAGCCGTAACATAATTATAAGAGCGACTAATATCTTTATATCAACATTATAATAAACGTTGATAAAATTATGCGGTACAAAAGTTTTCTTCAAAGGTCTGATTCGCTACAAACGATGGATTCTTCTCCATAGTGTACGCAATTCACTTTGTTCCAGCTATGAATACTGCGTTCAATACTATTGGTGTCGTGGTAACACATGCTGAATGGCACAGACGCACGATTCACGAGTTGTACTAAGTGTACATAAATGCAGCCATTGGCAGACTGGTAAACTACTTCAGACTGCAGTGGTTTGGACATGTAGTACGTATGCCGGGAAAGATACCAGCAAAAGTGATATTTAGCAGAAAACCGGGAAGACGACGTCGGCTCTGCGGTGGACCCCATACCCGCTGGCTCTGTGCAATCGAGGAAGATGCGTGGCTTGGAAACTGGCCCGAGAAAAAGCGACCTCAGTTTTGCTCCGGAGTGCACGACCATCATAAGCATTCTACCCCTAAATCCAAAGAGGTGATTTTTTATTGGAAAATTATTTCTAAGATCTCCTGATGAGTTTTAAGAACACATCTCGAAAAAAACTATTCCCATAGATCAAAAATGAAAGAATAAATTTATCCCTCCGATTTGAAGGAATTTTATTTCACATCAAATTCGTGCTCAAGTACTCAAAATGCTCAAGGATCGAATACGCGGCTAATTTAATCTTATTGGTAGAACAATTGTTCTAAATTGGCGTTTTGGAGTGCAACAAAGTCTTCCGTCGGGTTAATCCTTAACACTGTTCAATTACATCGCCTTTTTGATTCTTCATTGAGGTTTCAAAGTTTTTTTTTCTGAAATATTTCCTTTCCTGCCGCAAGCAGATCTCAACTAGAAATGAAAAAACGAGCATAATCTAGAACAAACGAAGTGAACCATTTGGAATAACTATCGTAGTAACACCTCCACGCCTGTTTATCTTTCACAAAAGAATGGGGCAGCATCGTGTGCAGTCATTCCTAAGCACACAATAAATTAGCAATTTTTCAGCAGCAACATCCTGGAAACAAAGGCAACCCATGGATAGACCAACCCGGTTGAATATTTCACCCTGGCATACCTGTTTGAATATGAATGCAGAATTGCTTTGTTCCTTCAGCACATCCATACAGGCATATTTTGCTACCATATATGAGGTGTAGGTTCCTGGCATGGACTGAACTCCAGCATTCCGGAATGCAAAGCTTTGGCATCCCACACACAGTTGCAGCCAACCCAGCACCGCTGACTGCTAGGACTGGTTCGTCCAGCCGTCTCGTCTGAGGAGGAAAAGTGAAACACATTTGCCTGTGCAGTCCGCAGTCGCCAGATTGGCTGTCGGGGCGCAAGCTAATTAACCGTATCAGAGAACGGTACACGAAGCGATACCACAAGAAAGACCAGCCGATAAGCGAGGAGAATTCTTCCTGAAAGGGAGAGGTCCTTTGCAGCACCAACACTACCGGAGACCGTCGTTGTTGGTCGCCATCATCGATACAGCGTCGGATACGACCCACTCTCGAAGTTTCCTGAAAGACGAAACAACAACTCGGCGACGACCGGCAGCGACCAGGCACATGGATCCGGACCGGGCCATATGCCCGAAATTAGCCATACCTGAATTCCGATGAATAAATTTTTAATAGCCAAAGCGATCGAACGTCGAAACCGAAATGGAACCCCCGGAAAATCGGAATTTTTCACGCCTAAGGCCAGATGTTTAGCTGCTGCTTAGAAAAAGTGAGTCCGATAGACAGGATAGACAGTTGCATCAAAAGCTGATCACCTTTATCCGACGGCGGCGGCGGCGACGACGACGACGACGGCAATGCTTGGCACCATTTTTCGTCATCAGCCGAGATAAAGGAAAACGTTACGAGCGTGAAACAGCTGGAAAATGAAGCTTTTCTCTTGGCTTCTAATCATCCGAGGCTGCAATTCTGTTTCTTAACTTTGTTTTCTTGCTTCGAAAGAAGTCGATAATGTCTATTTGGGAAGTAATTTGATAAGCTTGACAAGCTTATTGGTAGACACATATATGACCCTATCATAATTTAGTTGATCGTGCATCGACTATCTACTGACAAGATTTTGGTAATAAAAGTTTCATTTTTGAGGATTGAAATATTTCACAATGAAGTCAAAGCTTGTCAAGATACAGTAGTAGGAGTTTGAAACTTTGCAAACATCAAATGATTCTTATCGGTGAATCCAATGCACAGTGGTCCAGGTAGCATACAAACCGGTAATGAGTTGTTCAAGCCGAAAATAGCAGAGATAGAAAAAAAACTTTGTTCTACAAAGTTGCTCCTAACGGTAAGGGGCTTATTGAGGTTTTCATAAAAATTAGGGTGGGCCACATTTGAAAAAAATAAAAATAAAACTTTTTCATTTGCAGAGATACGGGTATACAATGTTCCGCGAAGTTGATGTTCAGCCAGATTCCAAGAATTTTGCTCAAAACATTATTTCTGTAGCTCTTAAATTGACTGATTTAGAGCAATTTTCCCAAGTCTACTTAAGGTGACCCTTAAAAAAACAGTTTTTTTGCTCTACCTTTTTTGTTTCAAATTTCTCAGCAATGTGATGTTTAAACCACTTTTTGTGCTTTGCAGGGCGCAACTTTTCATGGGCTTATCTTATGCGGATCGAAAGTTATTGAGGTTTTTCTTCGAAAAAAACGTTTTCTTCTAACGGCTGAATCTATGAATGGCGCAAACATTTTTTCAATCTGTTTTCTCGACCTTATTCTACTACTTTCAGGCTTCATTTCAGGGTATTTAAATCGAGGGGGCAATTGAAAATAACCCCATGTTATTGCAATGAAAAATTACCGTTTTTTTTCATTTTCAAGCACTAATTTGCTATTTTTATGTGTTTGGCTTCCATGGTTTACTTCGTGATATGGCAAACGCCACACCATTTTGTTATAGAGCCTGAGCAGAAGCCAATAACTTGAAAACAGCCGTTCTTATGAACTTGATATGAATAAGAAGAGGTAACATGATAAAAATAATAACAAAAATTAATATCCAAAATAAATACTTCAGGCATAACATTATCAGATATTTTAATACAAAACGAAAAATAATTATGTTTTGCCGTTGATATTGTAATAACAACATATGTTATGCCTTGAATATTTTGTATATTACTTTTTGTTATTTCATATCTTATACATGTGAGTAATTCTCGCTGAGACCGGGCCACTATTTGCACGAGGTCTTTGAAAATGCCCAAATTTATGTTAATTCGAATGCTTTCGGCGAGTTTATTAGGGATCCGAGTTTAATTTTTCAGAAAGATGGATCCCTCGTTAGTTATAGATGAAATCACTTTTATGGACCCCTCGATTTTTGTCAATTCTTGACTCACCAAAACTGTCATAACTCCAACATTTCTCAACCGATCTTAGAGATCAGCATATCGTTGGAAAGAGGAAGAGAGTGTCCTCAACAACAACAATGGAGCAGCCATGTTTGATTTGGCTGCCATATTGGATTTATTTTTGAAAACTATTTTTTTGCTAGGTTTGCAACCACTGATTTTTAATATCTGCATCGATGGAAAGCTTAGCTTATATTGAGCTTTGCGTTCAAAAATCTCAGGTGTCTGTTTTTTCTATCAAAAGTTATGTATGATTCACCAAATTTTTTTTAAAGGCCCATCTGATGCAAGAACATTATTTTTATGGTGATTATGAGACTACGACATCAGTTCATTGATTTCATACACTATTCTACGCCAAATATATTTTGAAAATGAGGAGCATATCTACAACAGTAATTTATTTGGAAGGCTCAAAACTTTAATCCAATACCAAATCCAATATGGCTGCCCCATTTTTATTATTGCAAATTTAGGATACACTCTTTCTCTTTCCAACGATATACTGATCCCTAAGATCGGTTGAGAAAGGAGTTATGACAATTTTGGGGAATCAAGAATTGACAATAATCGAGGGGTCCATAAAAGTGATTTCATCTATAACTAACGAGGGGTCCATCTTTCTGAAAAATTAAACTCGGATCCCTAATAAACTCGCCGAAAGCATTCAAATTAACATAAATTTGGGCATTTTCAAAGACCTGCAAATAGTGGCTCGGTCTCTGCGAGAATTACTCACGTTGTATAAGATATGAAATAACAAAAAGTAATATACAAAGTATTCAAGGCATAACATATGTTGTTATTACAATATCAACGGCAAAACATAATTATTTTTCGTTTTGTATTAAAATATCTGATAATGTTATGCCTGAAGTATTTATTTTGGATATTAATTTTTGTCATGTTACCTCTTATTCATATCAAGTTCATAAGAACTGCTGTTTTCAAGATATTAGCTTCGGCTTAGGCTCTATAACAAAATGGTGTGGCGTTTGCCACATCACGAAGTAAGCCATGGAAGCAAAACACATAAAAATAGCAAATTAGTGCTTGAAAATGTAAAAAACGGTAATTTTTCATTGCAATAATATGGGGTTATTTTCAATTACCCCCTCGATTCAAATACCCTGAAATGAAGCCTAAAAGTAGTAGAATAAGGTCGAGAAAACAGATTGAAAAAATGTTTGCGCCATTAATAGATACAGCCGTTAGAAGAAAACGTTTTTTTCGAAGAAAAACCTCAATAACTTTTGATCCGCATAAGATATGGCAACGTTAGGCCCATGAAAAGTTGCGCCCTGCAAAGCACAAAAAGTGGTCTGAACATCACATTGCTGAGAAATTTGAAACAAAAAAGTTAGAGCAAAAAAACTGGTTTTTTAAGGGTCACCCTAAGTAAACTTGGGAAAATTGCTCTAAATCAGTCAATTTAAGAGCTAGAGAAATAATTTTTTGAGCAAAATTCTTGGAATCTGGCTGAACTACAACTTCGCCGAACATTGTATACCCGTATCTCTGCAAATGAAAAAGTTTTATTTTTATTTTTTTTCAAATGTGGCCCACCCTAATTTTTATGAAAACCTCAATAAGCCCCTTACCGTTAGGAGCAACTTTGTAGAACAAAGTTTTTTTCTATCTCTGCTATTTTCGGCTTGAAAAACTTATTACCACTTTGTCTCCTCCCTGGACCAATGTGCAATCTTATCAAGTGAATCCAAATTATTAAAAACAAGAGATAATCCTTAGCTGAGAACCTTAATTAAACTTACCTTGAAAAGGATATCCACTAAAGAACGGCCTCATGTTGAGGGAGTTCGCCCCGGACATGCTCCCCGACACATCCATGTTTGCACTTTTGAGATCACAGACTATTCACTTTCCACCCGCTACAAAGTAATAATGCACCTTGAATCACTTTAATATTCACCACCGCAATCCACTTCATCAAACGTATTGTTCACACCTTCCAATTTTATTGCGTGTTAATAAACCACCGATCTTTGCACTCCCATTTTCAGTGTTCGTTCCGCTCCGAAAATTTATTCAAAATGTGCGCCATGCCGGTGCAGTGCGCTGCTCTTCCTTGCAATTACGGGCTTTCCATCAGTCGGTATCTTCACAAACACCCCACCAACAACACACAGCCAGCCGGGGCTGAGCCGCGCTAATGAAATAATTATTTAATTTACAACCATTTGTGGTTCGCGAGCATTCTCATGCGTTAGCTTCGCGCACCGGACTGTCACTCTCGATTATGAGGGTTGCGGGTGGAGGTGGCGGTGGCGATCGCGCTCGTTCTTCGGTAAAACTTTTCACTTCACGTTTCTTGCGCTGTAATTTCTTTTTCACGCCTCCTCGATCCTGGATTTCCAGCGGGGTTGAATAAGATCGTCGCTTACACACGGTGGTCTTTGTGGATAAGTAATTGCAAATTAATTCAGTATCGGGCCGATCGATTTGCAATAAATTTCACTCAGATGAACCTGATCTAGGTAAAGATTATCATGTTAACATGTTCATTGTTTTCGTATATATTATCTCACAACTGGTGCTTATCTGTTGAGAAGTATTAAAATTATACACTAGAAAAAATCAATAGGAACAAAATAAATTGGCATTAAGCAATTCACGCAATGTGTAAGGTAATATTCGTCTTGAACATTGTGTGCGAGCAGTGTCACTTTAGCGCGCCACCACAAGTTTTGAAAGTATTTCATCTCATAAAAGTAAGACAGCAGTCGTGTTCAGTCCTGATCATGTCCTTGTTGAGCCTTTTAAAGACAGATGAAGAATCTTATTCAACCTATCAGTATTGGCACTGCCGGTGAACTATAAGAATTCCTAATCTGATAGAGCTGGTGTTCCCCAAGGCAGCATACTGGGGCCCATATTGCATAACATTTTTACTTCTGACTTACCTGATTTACCAGTAGGATGTCAACAATCTTTGTTTGCAGATGACACAGGCCTTTCCGCCAAAAGGCGAAGCCTTCGTGTCATTTGTAGTAGATTGTAAAAAAGTTTGGATATTTTCTCCACTTACTTCCAAAAATGGAAAATTTCCCCGATTGCTTCCAAAACTCAGCTTATAATTTTCCCACATAAGCCGAGAGCTTATAATTTGAAACGTTCTAGCAGACATATTGTCACTAAGAATGGAGTTCCAATGAATTGGTCTAGCGAAGCTAAATATTTAGAACTTTTGCTAGATCACAAATTAACTTTTTTAAATTACATTGAAGGCATTCAAGCCAAATGTAACAAATGTAATAAGGGTCTATATCCACTTATAAACAGAAAATCAAAACTTTGTCTTAAGAACAAATGTTTGATTTACAATCAAATTTTTAGACCAGCCATGTTGTATGATGTGCCAATATGGACTAGTTGCTGCAATTCCAGAAAGAAGGCTCCCCAGAGGAATCAAAATAAATTTTTGAAAATGATTCTGAAGTTGCCTCCGTGGTATAGTACCAATGAACTTCATAGAATTTCTAATAATGCCCAAGAGAATAATTCCCAAATTTAGACGAAACGAAAACCGTCGCAAAAACTATTGTACCCTTGTGCCCTTGGTATAAATTAGGTTAAGTTTAGTTTAAGTTACAAAAAATGTGATTCCTACATGATTCAATTCAACCAGAAGAAAAATCTTAACTATCATAGGCTAGATTCAGAGAATCTAGAGATTATTTCTATTTTTCAACATATTTAGAGTTTGAAAATTCATGTTCAATGCTGACTTCTTGCAATTTTTTTAATTTTCAGAAGTATTTTTTTTTATTTTCCGTGTAACGAGTTGGTTAAATATTTTAGAGTGTAACATTCATCATTATAACCTTCTTTTGAATAAAATTAGTTGTAGAAAAATGATAAACTACAAATATTTCACTATTCAAATGTATACGAGCGAAAACACGGAGAAACAAAATATAACTCATTTTTCAATATTTTTTTTTATAACTGAGTTGGACTTTGAAAATTGAAGTTTACATTACTGATCAACATCAAAATCTGATCAATTTAAAATAACAAAAAAATATCAAAATACCCCGTCTAAAGGCGGTCTTGGGCATTATAGGGTTAAAATTAGTTGAAAAAAAAAACAAAAAAAAAATAAAAATATGCATTTGTGGTAATTTTATATTCAATGGTTCTGGCTCCGTAAAGTTGTTTTCGCGAAATCTGAGCCTACCAAATAAACAAACTGAAAAAAAAGCTTTGGTGATGTGCGATAGTCTGCAAATTGTTTTTTTATTACATTTTTTTTGAAAAACTCCGATGTAAATATGTACATTATGTTAATGATTTTTATTTGAAAAATTTTTTGGAGGCAACCACTTTCCTTCGATGGGAATCGAACCAATGACTCTTCGTACATCGACACTTCATTTCATAGCTCCCATGTCAATTCTATCAAAATCAAAGCAATGAAGAGCAATTCTCGTAAAATCTAAAGTCGATTCATTTTTGTATTTTTTTATTTCTCTGAAATTTTGCATATACATATATTTTTTTATGTTTTTATCTACCCAATTTTATGAAAGTGCGTTAAATTTCCAATGAAAAAGGTATATCTTGTTAATAAAACGTTCACATTTCTAACATTTTTGATATTTTCATGCAACTCTTTTGTGCTATGATGTCTTGTTAATAAGCATATGCGGTATTTCGAAAAAAAATCGTTTTAGGTGGTTCGAAACGAAATTCCGCGGAATTTCGCGGAATTTGAGCATGGCGAAATCTGATTTCTCGATTTCGTTTCGTTTCGTTAATTTGCATAAATTTCTCCATCAAAAACTAGATTTAAACGAAATTCAACGGAATTCCGCGGAATTTCTAAACTACTTCAAAATTTCGGCTACTCCGCTGAAAAAATCAGAGTCTGTTTTTAAATTCTGCTGCCTATATGCCTATTTCTTCTAGAAAACGTCTTCAGTGTTTTGTTGGAAATGTTCAACAAAAACGAAAAGCATCTTTTACTTAATTTTTTGAGGTTATCCTATTTTTAACGAAAATGCGTCGCATTTAACGCAACTTTTAGTACGTCAGGCTTAGAGTGTAAAAGTTAGTAATAAGAATTAGTTATTCTGATAACTTTGTCTAGCAGGCAAAGTCCTGGATTCCTAGCGTCATTGATGAAGTCTTTTCTAGGCGCCTCTTTGTTGCTAAAGGCCTTCATCTCCACTTAGGCCTTGAACCAGGTTTAAGCATATGAGCAAGTACCGTTCAAGAGTAAGGCGAGCATGAAGAAGGCCCTAAGAAAAAAATTTCTAGCAGATTGAAGATGCTTCAGAAATTTATCTGTGATATAACAGTAAATATTCAGCGAATCAACTAAATATACTTACAGTCCTTAAGAAGGTTTGAAATTTGTTGAAATATTATTTGACTATTTGAAAAAATGTTGTAGCATTGCAGAGTCGTGTCTATTTCTAGATCTTTGGTATCGCACTTGTCAAAGTCGAGAACGAATTGAAAGATTAGTAGAAATGCTGAAAGTAAAGACTCATGATTGCCTTCAGGTTCAGCTCATACTGTTTCTTGCACTTAAGGGGGAACAAAGATTGACAACAAACCACTACACACATCCGTATTTTTTGAATCAGTGTTTATGGTATTTCTCAGTGTTGCACTACTGCAATAACAGTTTTTCGAAGGACGAAAAGAGACAGACGACACAAAGCCGGTGGTAAATCATTCAGAAAGCAGAAATTCTTCTCATTGTCCAACTTTTCTTGAGCTTTAATTGAAAAAGTCGACTTACTTTATAGTACATCACGGAAAATAGGGCTTTGAAAACATGACAAATCGTGACAAATCATATCTCGCGCAAAGTTTCATAGAAGCGTAACTGCATTGATCGATTTATCTTCATAGATTTTTTTTTCGCTTATAACGCAAAAAATTCAAAGCTACAACCATGATTGTTGCTTCTGAAGCAAGATGCAACCATTCTTTACCCCCTCTAACTCTAAAATCTATGGCAAATTGTCTAAATTCGCTGCAATGTTAAAAAGAAATCATCGACAAAGAGAAATCGATGACCGCAGTTTCCCCCTTATGTTCATAAGCTCGAGATATACAAATTTTTGATGGTTAGCAACCTCTGAAGTGGATCAGTCGATTATCGAATTACCTATCGAGCCTGGGATAGCTCGTGCTGATTGTATTGCGGATTCATTTTGCTCATCTTTAGCATACTTAAGCATAATCAATTATTTTAAGGTGAAATAAGGGTTTTAACAGAATTATATCCGTAATGTGCTCGTCATGTGCTTCGGGGGCATACGCCTCACGATAAATTTCTTTTCAAACCGCTTCCATAACATGCTTCTTCTGTTACTAAAAATCTATTTTTTGCATAACAGTTAGGACAATATAAATATTAAAAACATTTATGTCCAACACCCCCCCCCCCTCTCGGATTTTTTTTGCCCAAGAGGGGGGAACAAAAAAAAATTCGGGTAATTTTGAGGATTTTGAAAACATTCTTCAACAAATCTGAGGAGTTTTTTGATTTTTAATCACTTTATTTATTTTTTGTTATCCCCCGCTCCTCCAACCCTGAACATCTCGGAGACCAGTAGGACATAATTTAAATTAAATACAGTGTTGACCCGATTTTGTCACTCCCCGATTTTATCACGTTTTCGACCTGATTTTATCACGTTTTCGAATCGATTTTGTCACCCCAAAAATTTTTATCATTCTTTTTATTGTCGTAAATGATACCACAAGCAACATTGATTTTCATGAAATAACTTTCACCGCCTGTAGTTTATTACGAACGACTTCTGAGTACCTGGGAAATATTTTGTAAGCACATTCGAAAAGAAATAACAGGTACCGTTCACGCATTTGGCCTTCCCAAGGCATAAAATGATTCATATTTCTTAAATGAATTAAAAAATTGGAAATATTTTTTTTCTCAATTTTGTCACATACCCTGTTTTATCACTCCAGACGAGCTCGCCCGAGCAGCACAAGTCAGACAAAAATGGTTGCCGCAACTTGATAGTGACTGAATCCGGTCACATATGAGTTGCAGTAACCAATATGGAACATGTGTGCTGCTAGGGCGGTGGTCTAGTGGCTACCGCTTCTGCCTTATAAGCAAGAGGTCGTGGGTTCAATTCTAGGCTCGTCCCTTTCCTACTTTGTATTTCTATCTTAGTTCTTTCTGTGTTTCACGTTGTACCAAAACGATTCCTACTGTTATAACCTTCCACGCAATCCCAAAAACCTCCCGTGGCACCTATGAGAGGTCGTAGAGTTCTCTGCATCTTTCTCAAGTAGGTGTCCAACAAACCATCCTTCCCCTTCCTCAGCATTCGCAAGGACGTGGCCAGGACAGATCTCGACTATTGGAGAGTGCATTGCTTGCATCTAAGAGTTAGTGATTAGTCCCAAATCAATATCTGTGGTAACGGATGAAAGTGATGCTACTCTCATACAATAGTCTTGGCTTGTACCACCTACGAATTTGTGCGAACTGCTAAATGCTAATGCTAATGCTAATACCCTGTTTTATCACTCCAAAATTCACCAGGGGGGTGATAAAATCGGGATATTACTGTATTTGCAACGGCCTTATTTGACTTCCAAAAATTTAACTTTAATCGTAAGCAATTTAACGAAAATTACGCGGAAAAAAAAAATTCGGTTGGTTTTGAAAAATTTCGAATTAAATAGACTTGGATTTCGTATAGTTCCGTGGTATCGAAAATAAATCTATATTTCGTTTCGCTTCGTTTCGAATCAACATAGACATTTTAAATTTCGTTTCGTTTCGCCAAGAAAAAGTGTATTATCGCATACCCTTACTTGTCAATGCCAGCAAACTGAGTGAAAACAAAGTGCTTTTTGGAAGATGTTTCGCGTGCTACTTGGTTATTTTCTTTATGATTTCTGTAAACTCACTTAACCTATGGTCGTATATTAATAAAGCAGTAAAAACATTTTCCATCAAATTATATAAATCCACCAGAAACGGATTTTTTCATGAGTTCACAAAAAAAGTCGAACTTTGGGGTGGGGTGGTTGATGGTCGGAATCGCATCGAACCTATTCGAATCAAGAATGATCCAACTTTTAAGTATGTCTGTGAGAGACGAATATCCTCTGTTGGGTAAAGTCTCGTTAAACAGGAAAAAAAGTAAGTATATCAGTGACTAGGCAGTGCAGTGACACAACGATCAATAAAATCGCCATCGTAAGCAGGGAGGTAAAGTATTTTAAGAAATAAAGAAAAACCTGATTTTCGTTATAGGATTTCTTATCCTACAAATTGATGCTCTACTGAAAATTATAACAATGCAAATAATGACTCAATAAGGATGCTTTTTTTAGAATTCATTCTTATTAAGCACCTTTGCTCAAAGTTTTAATTGTTGTATGCCCCAAGTCGTATGGAGTTATTTTAGCACCAAAATCTGTTTTAATACCCAGTGGCGTAGCCAGAAAATTGGCCTGGGGGGGGGGGGTGAGGTTTCCGAAAAAAAAAATTTTTATCTTCGAGAGTTGTATAAAGTTGACATTTTTATAAACAATAATTTTCATACTTCACCAAAACAACCCTAAAATTAGGAAGGCTTTGATCACTTTGACTTTATCAAAATTAATTTATTGGCTTTTTTTGGTAATAATTATACTACTCAAAGCGATGGACATGATGGAGTTCGTTTAGGATTAGAGTAGCACGGAAGGTGTATGGATGAACTGCTTGGAGGCAAAGATGGCAAGAAGCAACAAGATACCCGACTTCTATGATTTTACGGAGACACGATAAGCGCCCCAAGTGAACAAAAACCGAACTAGTACACTGTTAATTTTAATCGATCATCTTTTGAAGAAATGTCAATAAAATAAAACAATAACAGCTGGGCCATTGCACCATGCAAACAACTCGTACAAGGCGATGGCCATAAACAGTTTCTTTAAAAGTGAACTGGCAAGATGTTTACCAATCCTACTTTCATTTAATGAAGTGGGTATGATAAATTATGTTTAAGGATGGACCAAGCTTTGTCAAAACCCGGGTATCAATAAGAGCAGTCAAATCTGCTCGATGCATTTCGCCAACTCTGCTTTTACAAATTACAGAAATAAATCTCAATGATAACAAAGTCCAGCTATTAAATCCATTTTAGCTTAAGGCATTTCGTAGCTCCATCAGTTTTCCCAGTCAATCCTGCAGCATTAATATCAACTCCGATGGAAATATATATTGATGAATAAGAAGCAACTTCGTTGGATTCAGGCCACGTATATTAGGATAACGGAATTGATGTTGCTGGAGAAGTTGAATTGGGAAATGTTGACATCGATCAGGAAACACACCTAATTAACGAAAATACAAGGAAAGCTCGCGATAATTATTTGGTCCATCGTCATGATTACGCATTGAAATAGAACGGGTTATTAAATCTATGGAGCGACTTGTATGTTATTGTGGAGAAGGAAAACAGAGTTTTAAAGAAAAAAGTAAGGAGCTATCAGAAAAATATATCTAAACAGAAGTCACGAATCAATCTCGTTGCAGAAATAAAAAACACAGATGGTGTAGCCGTGTAACTGAAGTTTGTGTTCTTTTTTTATATTTACATTCTCTATACACGTTAAACAAAAACCTTCAAAATAGCATTAATGCTTGAGTTTTTGTGCAATAGATGGAAGCACTTTCATTGATTTCAGTGTCTCCGGTGAGATGTATGAAAAGTTTTGAACTCGGTTATCTTGTTGTTTCTTGCCATCTTTGTTGGAGGGGTTTAGTGGACGTGAGGAATATTATCCAGCAGGAGAAGAAACGACCACGGAATCTAATGAAGATTTTTCCCGCGAAGAAACAGAAGTTTCTGAAGACCTGATGAACGATTCTGGTACAGTATTCACAGGTGTTATAGCCGAAAAGATTAAGCTGGGAGAGACCGCAACATGGGAGGACCAAGTAAAGCCACAGAATGCAAATCGCAAACCGTGGCGGTGAACGCGATGGAGAATATGAAGATTATGAAATTACTAAATTTATACGAGGACGTCCGGAGCTATTATTGAACGGTTACGCTTGCAACTTAAACATGAAGGTAAATGTTGGTAGAAAGTAGATATTGAACCCAAAACATACATTTTTATTCTTTATGTAGGTAGATGACGTCTACTATTGAATATTTATTATCAGTGAACGCAGTTTGAATATTTAATATCGGTGTGGAGCGACACTTATTTCGCGAGTCACAACAGAGCAGAAACATAATATAGACACCTGTAAAATACATTCCCTAGTAACCTTTTGGTTTTATAACGCTCTTGAAGAGTATGTTATGGTCTTCAAAAGTGTTATAATACTTAAAACATTACTTGACCATGTTTGTACCGAACTTGTTGCAAAATTATTGTCTGCGCTATAGATTAGCAGTTGAAAAAACGATCGAGAGAAAACCATAAACGTCTGTCAGCGTTTGTGGCAGGAATACGCCGTTAGCGGTTTGTTTTTCCTCAACAATCTATGGTAAAGTATCAACTAATTATTTCAAATCAATAGGTTCAGAGTATGATTTCAAATTTGCGGCGCAGAGGTCTTCTGTCGAGAAAACTGCGAACAAATTTAGACATATTCTAAAGCTCCTGAAACGCCGAAAGATTTTGAAGAAATTGACGAATGTTTCAAAAAATCTTAAAATGGGTCCCCGTTTACAGTTGAACAAAAACTCACCGAAGGCGGAGTAATATTGATGTTCTCTACTGCAGGTACTAAAGTCATAACAGTTATTTTTGAGGAAATGTTATTTATGTTAAAAAATTACAGACAATGTAAATCGCTTAGCTTCATCCAAGCTTTGGATGTTGGATGGAACTTTTGCTACAACTCCGCAAGGTTTCCGTCAAATGTACTTTCGTCAAATGGCATCCAACAGTACAAAAGAATCAGCCAGATTTCTCCCTATGGTATATTTTTTGTTTTAACCGACGCTTTCCTGCTTTTGGACAATTATGCAGCTCAGACCAGTGTCGAACTCGATCCGGAAGTGGTCATCACTGACCATGAGAAAGCCGCCATAAATGCGGGCCAATCAGTGTTTTCTTAAATTCGAACGCAAGGTTGTTTTTTTTAGTTATGCCAATATTTTTACAAACGGATTCAAAGTAGTGGATTGGTACAATCATACTCAAAAAACAAAGATGTTTTCATGGCATTTGAAATGACTCAAGTCCTTGCATTCTTAATGCCAAAACTTGTACCAGACGCTAAGAATATTAAGCTAAGAACCATTTCTCAACCAATATTAGATTTGCTAGAAAAACAAAGCAAGATGGACCGTTGTTAGAAGCAAACCGTGTTTCGATTTACATAAATGGAATATGTTACCACGTAACCAGGTTACCACAAAAGTCGTACCACAAATCGTCTAACAGTAGAAGCATAAATACTAGAACGCTAGTAGCGCTGTACTTATTCAAATTATTTTGCCAAATTATGCTTCAACAAGCTTCAATTGATCATAATTTATGCATGATGTTGAAGTGCATGTTTGATTTCATCACCAACAAAGGTTCAACACTTGTAGTAGCGGTACTTTGGCAATGATAGCAATATTATTTTGGCAAAATTTCACCGTGCGCCAAAAGCTATATTCAGTCGGGAAAACTCACAGTTTTCTTATTATTTATTATTTTAAAGAACCTATCGTTATTGGGCCACTATTAGAATAAACTCGTTACATTATTCTTACATGCAGTGACCCACGGATAGTCATAGAAAAATTTTCCCAGCGACAGCGACATACGAGTATTTGGGGTAATGAAACACCATAATCAATCATTTTGTTTATAATTAGTATTCGACGTAATGTCCAACGTCTCTAATGAACTTTAAATTTATTTTCGACTGAATGTCCATTTGACCACAGGCCTATTCGATGTAATGTCCTTTCGACCAAATGTAATTCGACGAACTGTCTTTCGAATAAATGATACAGATTCGTCCGTTCGACCAAATGTTCTTTCAATTAAATGCGCGAAAATTTTTCATTCTTTAATCGCATTTCGACTACCGTGCGGGACCGAAATCCGTACAGCACCGAAATCCGTACAGCACCGAAATCCGTCCACCTCATGAGATATCAATAAATTAAAGGAGGTTAAAGGTAATTAATGTAGGAATAATTAATCTTATCCTGTTCAGATACTTGACAGTAAGCTTCTAGGGCATAGAATTGGAAAAAAGGCTTTGAATTTAAAACAACAAAAATCAAAAACAAATCTCCACCCACCAAACGCGGAGTTTGTGCCGCCATTTTGTTTTCGGGTAGAGCATAATCGCACCAAAAGTAACTATGTTTTAATTGCTAATTGCAAATCATTACATAAGATAAGCGGAATACAAATGGAAGGGATCGCTTCTCAAGGTGCGTATCGAACTATTTACAGTGGTAGTTTAGTCAATCAGACTGTTTCAATTCAAATATTTAGTGAAGAAATAGCTGTACGGATTTTGATCCTTTGATTCGAAATACGTCCACGGTGGACGGATTTCGAGCCAGGAGTAGTTGATTTAATTCATTATTTTATCATGTTTTTCGGAGTTTTTAATGAGTAAATGTGAAACACTTCAAACACTTCATGCACCTGTGTCAATGACAAACGTTTTATTTACATTCGATATTTATTTTCTAATGACTTTTTCATATATTTTTCGACCAAATGTCATTCAACTAAATGTCATTCAACAAAATGTCTTTTGACGAAATGGCATTGATTCCATTGAATATCACCACATGAGTCTAACACGATGATACGATATAGGAAGTGAGGCATGTGAGTACAACGTAACTTGATGATTCTATACCATTTCGTCGAAAAACATTTCATCGAATGTCATTTAGTAGAATGACGTTTGGTCGAAAGGACATTTGATCGAATGATCATTAGGTCCAAAGATGATTTTCGAAGGAATAATCTTGATACATTTAGTCGAATGACGTTCCACCAAATGTATATTTGGAAGAAAGGAACTTAAGTCAATAATAATGAAAAAAAATATTGCGGTGTTTCAAAAAGTATCATAACTGTTGCTCCAACATTGTACAAAGAATGGTGGGTTCAGAAAAAGAATTAATAATAGGAAAACGTTGAATATTCCTGACAGTATGTTGACTTTAATGAACCCCTCTAACCGACTACGATGAATCTATACCACCTGGTCAAAAGATATTTAGTCCAATGATGTTTCGTCAAATGACACTTGGTAGGAAGGACATTACGGAACACATTAGGTCGTATGACCATTTGGTCGAAATAAAATTTCCGGTCAATAATCAACGAATTATGTTTGGTTAGATGAATTGTATACTGATCTAGTTATTGGATAAATATTAAGTGGAAGTGGAAGCCCGACAGCAACCCTGCAAAGATGGTGTTCGCTTCCGATCCGGCAGGTATGAGACGGCGTGGAGCGCAGCGAGCGAGGTGGGCAGACCAGGTGCAAAACAACTTGGCGAGTGAGGGGGCGCATTCGAGAATGGAGAGATGCGGCCTCAAACCGTGTGTTGTCGCGTCAAATTGTTGATTCTGTGTTATCTGTCTAGATGTAAACTAAATAAATGAATGAATTGAGTGGAAGAAAGAGTACACATGAAAAGAATAAGAAAACCTTTTCCGTTCGCCAAAATGTTTCTTCGACCAAACGTCTTTTCGACGAAATGTCATTTGACCAAATGGTATTCGACTAAATGTCAATCAACGAAATGTTCCAAAGCCGACTATGGTGAAGTATTGGCAAAATAACATTCCCTTGTCATAAGACGAGTTTGTACAATCCCATTTAAATCCACCACTTAATTGTACCTTGACAGATACATATTTTCACCTCAACAGTAATGTCGTCTTCAGTGTCTCGTACTTGACTCGACTTACGACGTGCGAGACACTGAAGACGACCTTACTGTTGAGGTCGAAATACGTATCTGTCAAGGTACAATTAAGTGGTGGAATTAAATGGGATTGTACAAACTCGTCTTATGACAGGTGAAGACATTCCGCTAAAAAGCTCAAAATAATTTTCTTAATAAAATAACATTGATATCATTGGTATTTGAGCTAGTGCCGAAAAATAGAATAGAGGTATTTCACCATCACTGCCTATGATCGCATATCAGTCCCAGCTGTGCTGGATTTCCTATTAATATGGGACAAATATGCATTTGTGGGTAGATCAGTACTTATTATTTTCCTATTTCTGTAGGTTTTCAACTTTTTTTCACAAAAGTTCTCGTTTGCTCTGATGAAAAATCTGAATCTGCTGAATAAGCTTCCTCACGTCCACTACATTCTTTTAATCAGTTCATCCATGTCTCTTGAGGATCATTTATTTTAATTCAACCAAATATCTATTGACGAGTTATCTATTTCACTAAATTATCTATTACCGGCAGAAATTTGCTTTCAACATTCGACTAAATGTCCATTCGACCAAATGTCCGTTCGACTAAATGTTCATTCAGCTAAAAATCCATTTGGCCAAATGTCTCTTCGATCAAATGCCCTTCCGACCAAACGTCATTCGAAGCCCAATTTGATTCTTTTGTTTTACAATTCAATCTCAACAGCAAAGCTGTCTTTTTTGTCTCAAACTTGACTCGACTTCGTTCTGTCATGCCCAGGGAAGACGAGAACATTTCCTATGCCGGACCGAGTATCAATCAAGCCACCCACGGCATAATCTTAATTTGTAACCACGCATCTTACCGCAAGAAAATACGCACCCAATCAGCGACTGTTCTAACAATTCTATTTAAGACCCTAACAAATCCTGTATAAGAACTGGCCATATGCGAAAGTGTTAGATTCATGTACAAAAAAAATTTAAGCTCACAAACAAGTATTGTTAGAATAGCTTGCAAAATTGTAAGGTCTCATACAATATTTGTATGAGAATCTAGCATTTTCGCATATGCCCAGTTCTTATACAGGTCTTGGTAATTTTTTACACAATTGTTAGAAAAACTAAAAATCACCGGTTGGGTGTGCGAAAAGTTAAAAACCTATGTGGTACAGTGGTACAGTAAAACCTACATGAGTCGATGCTGAAGGGACCATCGACTTATGGAAATATCGAGATGTGGAAGAGAAAATCCTTGAAAATCTGTTTGAAGGGACAGGGCTGGTAGCGATGAACGTCGTTCAAAATAGTGACCTTAGTGACCAACGATGACGAAAAAGTGTCCAAATAGTGACTTTCAATTGCAGAAAAAGTGACCAAATAGTGACTTTTGAATGAAGTTTTCAACTGCAAGTCGCGTTAGCATTGTTGTTTCGGCATTTTTCGTAGATTGCAAACTAGTGTTTTATTTTAATCTTAATGCAGAATGCTATCAAAAATCAAGAAAAACAACAAAAGTAGTACTGGTCACGCCCATCTTCATCGTAAAAAGAGAGAGGATGGAGGAGGCCAGTGACTGCGACACTCTCATAATTACCACGGAGTTGGATATTGAGGATGATATTCGTAACAATCATAAACGGATTTAACAATCATGTAGGGTAGGGTTACAAAAAATAAACACAAGAGTGTCCATTATAAGAATATTTTGGGGGGTCTACAATAGGGAAGAAGAACGTCCCGAAACGAAACATGAAAATCAAATGAAGTGTCTACTATAGGGAAGCAATTTCCTATTATGGACCCCCAGGGGGTCTACTATAGGGTGAATTGATTCGGACTTTAAAATGTTAATTTCAACGAATAACGTCGTGTATTTGAGCGTTTTATGTATGTATCGTGAAGAGGAGATGCAGAGCTTGTTATTAGATATCAAGCAGAATTATTATGTTGAACATTTCTACTCCTTATGAGAGGAAGAACAAAACTCCGCTACTAGGGGGTCCACTATTGGGTATTTTACCCTACTTTCTGTCATCGACGCCCTTATCGCTCATTATTCTCTCTGACGTTGAGAAACATCAAACATCATTGGCATGTGATGAAACTGAAGCTGTTCACTATCTTTTTCACCGGAGGGTATGTACTTTTTACTTGCGGTGAATCGGAAATAACCTAACGATTTTCACAACACACTTGGAACTTTTTGGGTGCATATTTCCCAAATTTAAATATTGCTACCAGATTCACATTTTATTTGGTTGATCATGAGCATGATGACCCCGCAGAACAATCGCAATTGCACAGGGAACCCATGATTCCATATGGGATTTGCTCTTCAACATCAATATGCACTGCAGTCCGAGAGCTCTTGTATTTTAAATGGTCTACAACGGCGCTGGCAACGTCCTCACGGTCTATCGGGGATGGTTATGAATTGATCACGCAGTCACTCGCCCACTGCAAGCCGAAAACACCTCTGCACTCACCACGAGTTCATGCGGAATTTAATTGAAATTTGGGAGTAAGGTTTTTATGACATAGGTTCGTCTTGATTAACGGGCTGCCAATGTGGTAGTAAAGAAAGGGTGGTATATCTAAATTGGATGCCAGAAACGAGCTTTTTCGCTCATATCGAACCGGAAGCAAAAAATGGAAGAAGCCGAAGTGGTAGCCATATGACCACCAAGCCCGTTTACACATTTGATTCGGTTGATCATAATAGGTACAAATGATTTTTATTTTGAACTTTTTTACCACAGGCAATGCAAAAATAGTGACTTTAGTGACCATTTTCTGACAAATAGTGACTTTAGTGACTTTTGGATGCAAATAGTGACTTTTTAGTAAGTTGACTCAAAATAGTGACCAAGTCACTAAAAAGTGATTCGCTACCAGGTCTGAGGGATCATCACAGTAACCCAGAAAATATTTTTTAATATGGCACAATTTGCTTCCATGAGTCGGTATCGAGTCATTGAACATCGACTCATGGAGGTTTGACTGTATTACAGATTACGGTAAACAGTATTACAGTGTTTGAACAATTATGAGGCGTGTACCTTCTATCTATGGTGGAGTGTGTGGACTTTGTTCCGTTAATATACAAGCGGGTGTCTCCAGGAAAACCTTTTACCTTCGATGGCGCAGCACATGTGAATGACATCCACGCGCAACGACTGCTTCGATTATTGTTTATCCGATCATTGGTATCAGGCCTACTTCAATGGTTCCAAAGCCAATGAATATTGACCAATATATTAAGTGGCAAATGCTGCACTGCCACACAGAGTGCAAATAGAGTATAGTACATCGAGAAGGCGAATGAACTTAAAATGATATCAGCTATAAGAGGAACCGTTCATCGTTCATATCAAGCGAATAGAACCACTTTAGTAGACCGGACACGTGGCTAGAATGATGATCAATAATCCGATAAAAAATGTATACGAAAGTTTCAGCCCAATTAACAGTTTTTGGAGGCTCCAGTTAGCCTTGCGGGTAAAGGCGTAGGATTGCCATTCCGGAGATGGCGAGTTCGATTCTCGGTCCGGTTCAGGATGCTTTCAGGTAGGAAACATTCTCGATTCCCTGGGCATAGTGTATCCATTATATTTGCCACACTAGATACATACTCATGCAATTGGCGGGAATAGAAAAGCTTCCAATTAATAACTGTGGAATTGCTCTTAGAACACTGAGTTGAAAAGTTGTCTCCATTCTTAACATTTAGAACTCGGGCTCATTTCAATCAAAAAATATGACTTACGAATAAATTTTTGGGACGTGATCAGTAGACCTTCCTCCCAAAAGTCGACGCCGACGGTCAAAAGCCCTTTCGGAATCCAACAAGAGGTGAAAAATCTCAGGGATTTCCGAAATTGTCTTGCCACACCATGGCCATGATGGCGCTGCCGTAACCAAACTACTAAGTAGGCAACTATCCATGACGAACATAAATAACTGTATATTGTAAGGGTACGTACATATTTTAAATTTCACACAGCTTGTTGCAGATAATTTATTCAATTTGTGTTTTCAATTTAGCAGTTCTGTATTTCAACGCTTGTCATTTGGCTCGTGTTTTAAATTATTGAATCTACATCAACCAACATCAACGATATATATGACCGCCTATTTACTCGAACTAAACTAGATAAAACTCTGTCATTTTTACGCTAGTTTGAACCTCAAATATGAAAAGTATGTCAATCACAGAAGTTTATTTCTTAACCCAAGATAACTTACCACACTTCTATTTGTGTTGATTTCTATTTATTCTTTTCTTATTTAATTGTTGATTAAAAACGTAAACAATGTCTACGTTTATGTTGGTAATATCCAAATAATGCCTAAATACACTAAATATGTAGTTTTGATGTTATTGACTGCATCATAAAACGTACATCACGTTTTTATACGTTTTCTCAACAGAAAGCACCAGTATGACAATTGATTCATTCGAAATGGGATAACTTCTATCATCAAACAACACTAACCACACACTTTTATGATGGGTGTTCTTCTTCCGACTTTGCCGCAATCTCGTTTCTTCCAACTAAGCCCACAAAACTATAAAACTGCAGGCGCCAGCAAAATAATACGTTTTCACCGATCGAATTAATTTAATTAACATAAACAACACCATTCCTATCCATCGGCACTATATTTAAGCTTAATTGTCGCGAACGCATTCATTAGAGCTTCTCGCGTGCTTAGCTGGCCGCAGCATCTTCCAGTGTCCAGCCGATCGTCGCTCAGCGAATCAGCCTTTACACATTCGCGACGGCTTTTCTTCCACAAACCACGCGCACCTGTTCCTTAGGGGGCTCGAATCCCTCCACACGCGCGGCCAGGACCCGTATCCTGCGCAATGCAGTACTGCCAAAATCACGCGATCGCGATCAACTATCGAAAAATTCGCGACGGCGCACGCTACCGTCGTCGTTTGCTGCTGCGTCGTCGTCGTCGTGGCTGTCGTCCGTTTGCCGAAACTCTTTCCACGGAACTACATCGGGAGCAAAACAAAAAGCATAATTTTAATCCAGCTCTCGCGTCCGCGTGTTGGCCTTTGGTGATGCTGGCAGTGCGCCCGTTGATTCGAAAGCGACGACGCAGGCGACGGCAAACGATGGGTTGCAACGGATCTGTGCAATAAAGCAGCGCGCCATCAATCGTCGGGCTCGGCCCGGTTGGCAAACCGTGAACGAAAGAGCTGCTAGAGAGAGAAAAGAACTGCCTCGCCGAAGAGCGCCGCGTTGAATTCGTCGACAATGAGCGAGCGAGCGCTGCCTGCCTGCCTGCTGCTGGTGGGTTGGAATCAGAAATCCCCTTATTTGTTGTGTGCACGGCAGCAGTCACGGCGTGGTCTCTTCGGTTGGACACCACCCCACAGCAGGAGGGTCGACGATGACGGCGAAAAGCCGGGAGATTCAGTTTGATCGATCGCGTGTGTGTGTGGAAGTTGAAGGCACCTCGATTAAGCCGCGGGCCGGAAGGTACCTACGCTCATTCGTTTGTTCGATTCGATGCCGGATTGGGAGAGGGACGCTTGTTTCTCTTTGGATGTAGGTTCGATGGTTGATTACGACAAATTTGGCTGTGCCTTACTGAACTTTGATAGATTGGAAACAAAACATGGTTCAAATGTGCTTATCTATGAGGTTCTGGAGTTGTAGACTGTTGTGAGATGCTTTTAAATGGAAATATTAAAAAAGCAATAGAAATTTTAGAAAAATCAACGAAACAGCTAGAACACAACACTTTACGGATCCTTCCCAAAAACTACGATTAAAGCTTACAGATAAAAATGAAAATATTTGGATCGCAACCAGAATTGATGACTTTGAAAGGAGGAAAGATGCACCCAAAAAACAGATCTTACAATTATTGCATAAAAACGTGGCATATGCAATTCTGTAAGGTTTGTATTAAAATAATACAAATCTGTATAATTTCAATACAACGATTGTATTAAAATCTTCCAAAAATTGTATATGCCCAATTATTATACAGTTTCTGTAAGGTTCTTATGCAGAACTGTATTAAAATCTGTCATCCGCTGGTTGGGTGTGAGCTTCACTGAAAATCGTAAGACTTTGTTGATCTGTATTTTGAATTTCAATTATACGACCAATGTGCTGATCGCTGGAAGTATTTTTGACTTTCGATGAATTTGAAGATGGAAATCAGAGTAGCAGGTTCTCTAATAAAATTACAATTTGCCTTTCTGTTTCGAAATGTGGATCGAAAATAATTTCATTTGATTTCTTCATGTCAGCCGCTTGCAATGGAAAGCGAACATAAAAGAGCGAGTGTGAGTGTACGAACAGGATCACTTAAAGCTCAATAGAACATCTGCTATCAGGAAATCTTTGGAAGTAAAGCTACCATCTTCTGGATATGAGTTGAAATATGAGCTTCCATACACTTTTGCCGGCAAAAAAAGCAAAAGATGTTGAAAGGCAAAAATTGCACAAAATGCGAAAAAGGCAGAGCGAAGGACTTCCACAACAAACTATTCGGAGAGTTTCCGCAATTAACTGATAAGAATATCAGTTAAACGATGTCAATTTTCAGATCGCATTAAAAAATGTTGGGGGTTGTAAACAAGACACGACCGCTCGACGTAAACTACGAAAAACCAATTATAGTACACTGAATCAGTTATTCCGCTCTATATAGAAGAGAAGGGACTATCCCACCGACACCACTATCAAGCTTTAGCAGTATCTCCCATTCTGTGAGGGAGTAAGGACTCCACTGCCTAGTAGCTGGGCCACCCCAGCTCAACAATTGATAATACCCTAAAAGTAGGCAATCACCAAGGATTGGAACGCGCTGCATACGAGATGCATAATGCATAAAAGAATTAAAATTTTCAATAGTTTAGCGTTGATACTTAAAAGTGTCAATACTACTCGCAAATTGGTGGAGAGTTTGGGAATCGATTGATATATAAATCTTTAAAATCCATTGAAAGATAAAGGACCTATTGATGTTACACATCTTTTTTTACACCCTGTATCCGAGTCTTCACCTTAGACGTAGTTTACGTCAAAAACAAAAGAGAAAAAACGCAGGGAGCGTGGCTCACTCTGACAGCGACAGTTTTCGTACTCCTGCTACACAGGACTTGGTCGGTTGGTATCAACCCACCTCCGTGGGTGTCCGGTTGGAGTGCCCGGAAAGTTCATGCTGGATCTAGATCTAGTGGTACAGTTCTCCATCTTTGAGGAAACAGATGAGAACAGAAACGCTAGCGGTATCGTTAGCTAAGGCATCTCGCATGTTTGTTGGTATTCCGTAGCTGGAGGGGGAAGGGTCATTTGGCCAAAAGCCATTCGGCCGAAAGCCATTTTGGCCGAATGCCACTAGGCCGAAAGTTGTTTGGCTGAATATACCATTTGGCCGAAAGGGTCGTTATACCGAAAGGGTCGTTTGGCCGAAAGGGTCGTTTGCCCGAAAGGATCATTTGGCCGAAAGGGTCGTTTGGCCGAATGGGTCATTTGGCCAAAAGGGTTATTAGGCCGAAAGGGTCATTTGGCCGAGAGGGTCATTTGACCGAAAGGGTCATTTGGCCGAAAGTGTCAGATGGCCGAATATGACATCTGGCTGAATAAGTCATTTGGCCGAATAGTTCATTTGAAAAGTGAGAAGTTAGGAATGAAAAGAGGGACGTCTCACTTCTCTCTCTTCATTTTTCTCTTCTCACAGTAAAAGTGAGAAGCGCGAAATGAGTGGTGAGACGTCTCACTACCTACTTCGCACTACTCACTCTTCACAGTGAGCAGTGAGGTGTCTCTCTACCCACTTTGCGCTTCTCACTTTTAACCAGGGCTGACAATAGTCATTCTCGTCGTATGAAGAAAGCGAAAAAAAAATTTTCTTCGTCATAACATTGCACGACGCAACACCTATTCATTTTCTTCGCGCCGCATGCGTATCACGACGATAGTCGCGCAGGCAAAAGTTATGACGATTTTCGTCGTCACTTTTTCACACAATTGATTGCACGTCATTATAGACGGACTGGTTAAAAACATAATAGCATCTCAAATAAACAAATAGTAGGAACTTTGATAACATAAATGTATCGATAACATTCATAACGCTTTCATACGTGACTTCAAATTCATTATTACAAAGGATTAGTATAAATCTTCGCATGGCAGCTGCCGCTTGAAGAATAACGGTATGAAGTCTTCGTTCTTCGATGTCGTCATGACAATTTGGTTATACGACGAAAGCTAATGTCGAGCACGTCATTGACGACGTGTAGAGTAGCAATGAAGACACTGCAACTCGTCGCTACTGTGGCATTTCGTGCTATGACGATGACTATTATCAGCGATTCTCATTTCTAATTTTTCACTTTTCAAATGAACTATTCAGCTAAATGACTTATTCGGCCTAATGTCCTATTCGGCCAAATTATCCTTTCGGCCAAACGTCCCTTTCGCCCAAATGACCCTTTCGGCCAAATGTCCTATTCGGCCAAATGACCTTTTCGGAAAAACAACCCTTTCGGCCAAATGACCCTTTCGGCTAAATGACCCTTTCGGCGTTATGACCCTTTCGGCAAAATGATTCTTTCGGCCAAATGACCTTTTCGGCCAAACGACCCATTCGTTCAAATGACCTTTTCGGAAAAACGACCCTTTCGGCCAAATGACCCTTTCGGCCAAATGACCCTTTTGGGCAAACGACCCATTCGGCCAAGTGACCTTTTCGGCCAAACGACCCTCGGCCCAACGACCCTTTCGTCCAAACAACCCTTTCGGCCAAACGACCTTTTCGTCCAGATGGGTTTTGGTCTAATGGTCTGTTCGGCCAAGTGGCATTCGGCCAAATAGCTTTCGGTCAAATGACCCTTTTCCTTCCGTGTTGTCCCCTTTTTTTGAATCGCTTCGCAATGGAGCTGTTTATGTTGGCTGTGGAGGAGTGCCAGCCATGTCAGTGGCCTAGGAGCGAGGAGCCACCCTAGCCACCGGGAGGAGACTGACGCCAGCCATCGTGTGTTGTAACAAATTGTTTGTGTTTGCCCATTGCGAGATATGACGAAGTTTCATTAAGGATGTTGGTCAGTCAAATCCCGCAAATGTGTTTTTATTGCGTTTTACATTTTGTCTATAACAGCCAAGTAGTTGTATACATAGCTCAATTTCGTTTAGGATTCTGATCCTATTTGAGCACCTCGAATCAATTAATGCCATTTGGCATCAACGATTCGATGTCTGTGTCTAAAACGAACTTGGGACAAATCCCAACTAAACATTTTATTGCCTACTTTCAGGCTTTCCTCTTGAGTCCAGACACAGAATCAACAAATATAACAAACTAGTTTATTCGTGGACGCTGTAGCGCCCATGGCAAGGGATTTTTTGACGTAAACTACGTCTAAGGGGAAGACTCAGATACAGGGTGTAAAACCGAAATTTCCAAATTCGAGACCGTCACGAAATTAGGATAGATTTCAAACGCTAATAGCGTCTTTATCTTTCGATGGATTTTCGACATTTGCTTATCAATCGATTCAGAAACTCTTCAGCAATTTGCCAATTATATTGATACTATTGATTATCAACGTTAAACTATTGAAAATGTTGTTCCTTTCCAAATCGGGTGAAAAATTCAATTCCGTTCATAAATCCCCAACACGGACATCAGATTGCAGTAAGGTACGGGCCTTTTGATCCACTGCTTCGTTTTCCCTGAGTATAAAATGTTCCGGAAAGACGTAATCCTACGTCAAAAGCCCCGTGTTTCGCGTGCGCGCGTCATTTTCATTCTGGATGTCACGGCGAGCGGACCAGGGCGTCCAGAAGCGGTCCCAGTGACAACGGCTGTCTCAGCGGATGAATTTTTTTCGGTCGGTGGTGGTGGCGGTCGTGGAAGCAGCAGCACATCATTTCATCCGTGTCCCATCTTCGGCGGATCTGGCAATCGACGGCGTTCGTTGAGCCGAATCATCGGAAGGCGGTCGCGCAGCCCAGTGGCTGCTGTTAATAAGGCACAAAAGTGGCAATTAATCGGTTCTTTTCAGGACCATCATTATATTTGGGAGGAAGGTTAAGTTGAAATAATTTTCCTAAAGTGCAACCGTTAGGAACTGGAAAATTCTTCGGTGAAATTTTCTAGCGTAATTCGGAGTTATATGATTTTAGTGATTTTAGTGATAGAATATTAGACGAACTTTCTTCATAGAACAAAGCATAATTGTTTGTTTCATAATCGGTAGCGTAATCATAGCATTAGTGCCGGTCCGAGCATAGGCTGTCATCGGAAGATTGCTACAGCAATTTATTCACTAATGTGGCGTTTGCAACGATTTGGATGTTGTCGGCTAAACATGAAATTTTCCCGCGAGACTCTAATTTTTTATTTTTCCTGTTGATGATTGATAAAGAAATCGGTTCCGAGATGAACTTTATTCAAAGCGCAACGCTAACGTCGGTAGTTGAATCCCAAGCAAGTATCGGAAGGAGACCATGCAAACAATTGATTCGCATTATGACTGAAGAAAATTGTATGGCGTATTGATGTTTGCTACAGATTTTTTGACGTAAACTTCGTCTAAGAGAAGACTCAGATACAGGTTTTAAAACGGAAATTTCCGAATTCGAGACTGTCACAAAAATTAGGATAGATTTCAAACGCTAATAGCGTCTTTATCTTTCGATGGATTTTCGACATTTGCTTATCAATCGATTCGAAAACCCTTCAGCAATTTGCCAATTCTATTGATACTATTGATTATCATTAATGCTTAATTTTTTTTCTACAACAAACATGATTTTGAAAAAGTATTACCGGCGCGTGCTTACTCGCAATCTACATGCTGATACATTTACAGTTATATCAAACAACTGAAAACCGAAATGCGCCACTCCAAAATTACGAGGTGACAATGTTAGAAAAAGACAAAAGATAGGAAAAATTACACGGTGTGTAGTGCCTCCCCGAGTCACCTTAGAGCCACTTTCATTGATGGTAGCCGATCGTTAGTACTTCATATCAAATATCATATCATATCATAGCATATCAAAGAATATTGTGGCCAAATTTCATAAAATTTGGTCAACAAAAACCCCCCTGACAATAATAGAACAAAACCTGCCAAAGCCGTTATTCCCTCTATTTCAGACAAGAAAATTTAATCTGAGCGCTGCTAATGTTGATGACGACGACAGCGCGACCCACACCATCGCCGGGAATAAAATTTCTGGTAGGAGCTCCGCCGATGCCGAAGGTGGTGCCACGGTCTGCTCTCCGCGACATCACGAACGAAATGGCTCGCGCGCGCGGAAGAACTGCTTTCTTGTAATCAATAAAGTTGAACCTGTAGCCACGCCCCTTTGGTGAGTGTGTGACGGTTACACAATATTTGCAGTGATACCGGAGAACAAAGAGGCGGAACTAATGAGCCATCTTTATTGATTACACCCAATATTTTTTTTACACGGTTGGTATTCTTTAATTTCCCGGTTAGCCTGATTTTTTACAGCTTTTGAAATACCACCTGAATTTTCTTTGATTTTTTGTGATTTTTTTCATGGGGTTAACTCATAGTTTCATCAATGCTGAAGGTCGTAATCAGCTAAAACCCACCCGTGTAAAAAAGGAACCGGGTGTATAAGAAAACAGCTCTCCCGCGCGCGCGTGGCATTTCAGCACCTAAAAACTCATGGATGAGTTGAATCATCGTATGTTTTCTGTATGTATGTACAATCACGAGCGCGCGTCATACGGAGAAGCTGCAAAAATGTTTTCGCATGGATGACTATCTACCAAAATTATAAGTCTTTCTCTGAATCGTGCTCTCGTGATTCTACTACCGACGGAAAACAATCTGCTATCACCAAGCAATTAAGTTTTACTTTGATCAAAATTCATCTCGCCTCAAGTTATGACTTAAGAGCTACTTTCATTGATGGTAGCCAATCGTTAGTAGGGGAAATAACGACTTTGGCATGTTTTGTTCTATTATTGTCAGGGGGTTTTCAGTAACTAATTATGCCGTCTAAGACGAATTAAGTACTGTCGATTTAATTCCACCAGTTAAGTGGTGGAATTAAATGGACAGTACTTAATTCGTCTTAGACGGTTTAATACATTCCACTAAACGAGCTTAATATATTTTCCAACTAATTATGCTCAAATTTGGCCTAACCATTTTTTGCATATCAAAGAATATTGTGGCAAAATTTCATAAAATTTGGTCAACAAAAACCGCCCCCGACAATAAATAAAACAAAACCTGCCAAAGCCGTCATTCCTCCTACTTCATACAAGAAAATTTAATCTGAGCGCTGCCAATGTTAATGACGACGACCGCGCGACCCACACCATCGCCGGGAATAAAATTTTCGGTAGGAGCTCCGCCGATGCCGAAGGTGGTATCACGGTTTGCTCTCCGCGATATCTCGAACGAAATGCTTCGCGCGCGCGGAATAGCTTATTTCTTGTAATCAATAAAGTTGAACCTGTAGCCACGCCTCTTTGGTGAGTGTGTGACGGTTACACAATATTTGCAGTCATACCGGACAACAAAGAGGCGGGACTAATGAGCCATCTTTATTGATTATAAGAAAGCTGCTCTCCCGCGCGCGCGTGGCATTTCATTTGAAATGTCGTGGAGAGCGGTCTCAGCATCGCTCCCAGAGTTGAGTTCCAGCTGAGCGAATTCCAGCTCGTGTCGTGGATCATGTGGTCGTCGTCGACAATCGGTTCTTCTCAGGGCCACCATTCTACACAAAGGAAGATTGAGGTGAGGCGAATTTTATTCAAAGTGAAAATTAACCGCTTGGCGACGCCATAAAGTTGCCTGCCGTCTGTAGCAGAATCACGAGCGCGCATCGGAGGGAGATGGCTTCAGTGGCAGTGAAATTCTTATTCGGTTTTGTTATTCCAGCAGCACAATTACGGGCGCGCGTCTTAGGTGCTGCAAATATGTATTCGTATGGATGGCGTCAGTTGTTCCCAAGTGAAATTTTCTATCAAGATAATGATTTTTCAGAATTACCATTTTACACAAAAGAATTAATTTGCCAGCATTTTTTTTTGACGTAAACTACGTATAAGGGGAAGACTCAGATACAGGGTGTAAAACCGAGATTTCCAAATTCGAGACCGTCACGAAATTAGGATAGATTTCAAACGCTAATAGCGTCTTTATCTTTCGATGGATTTTCGAGATTTGCTTATCAATAGATTCGGAAACTCTCCAGCAATTTGCCAATTCTATTGATACTATTGATTATCAACTTTAAACTATTGAAAATGTTATTTCTTTCCAAAACGGGTGATAAATTCAATTCCGTTCATAAACCCCCAACACGGACATCAGATTGCAGTAAGGTACGGGCCTTTTGATCCACTGCTTTGTTTTCCTGTGTATAAAAATCCCCATGTTTCGTGTGTGCGCGACATTTTCATCCTGGATGTCACGGAAAACGGACCAGCGCGGTTCCAGCGATAACGCCTGTGGTTTGGTCTGTTGTGGTGAAAACTCATGGACGATTCAAATCAAGCCCAACTCAGCACCTAGAAACTCATGGATGAGTTGAATCATCGTATGTTTTCTGTATGTATGTAGAATCACGAGCGCTCGTCAAACGGAGAAGCTGCAAAAATGTATTCTCATGGATGACTATCTACTAAAATTATGCCTTTCTCTGAATCGTGTCGTGGAGAGCGGTCTCAGCATCGCTCCCAGAGTTGAGTTCCAGCTGAGCGAATTCCAGCTCGTGTCGTGGATCATGTGGTCGTCGTCGACAATCGGTTCTTCTCAGGGCCACCATTCTACACAAAGGAAGATTGAGGTGAGGCGAATTTTATTCAAAGTGAAAATTAACCTCTTGGCGACGCCATAAAGTTGCCTGCCGTCTGTAGCAGAATCACGAGCGCGCATCGGAGGGAGATGGCTTCAGTGGCAGTGAAATTCTTATTCGGTTTTGTTATTCCAGCAGCACAATTACGGGCGCGCGTCTTAGGTGCTGCAAATATGTATTCGTATGGATGGCGTCAGTTGTTCCCAAGTGAAATTTTCTATCAAGATAATGATTTTTCAGAATCACCATTTTACACAAAAGAATTTATTTGCCAGCATTTTTTTGGCGTAAACTACGTATAAGGGGAAGACTCAGATACAGGGTGTAAAACCGAGATTTCCAAATTCGAGACCGTCACGAAATTAGGATAGATTTCAAACGCTAATAGCGTCTTTATCTTTCGATGGATTTTCGAGATTTGCTTATCAATAGATTCGGAAACTCTCCAGCAATTTGCCAATTCTATTGATACTATTGATTATCAACTTTAAACTATTGAAAATGTTATTTCTTTCCAAAACGGGTGATAAATTCAATTCCGTTCATAAACCCCCAACACGGACATCAGATTGCAGTAAGGTACGGGCCTTTTGATCCACTGCTTTGTTTTCCCTGTGTATAAAAATCCCCATGTTTCGTGTGTGCGCGACATTTTCATCCTGGATGTCACGGAAAACGGACCAGCGCGGTTCCAGCGATAACGCCTGTGGTTTGGTCTGTTGTGGTGAAAACTCATAAACGATTCAAATCAAGCCCAACTCAGCACCTAGAAACTCATGGATGAGTTGAATCATCGTATGTTTTCTGTATGTATGTAGAATCACGAGCGCTCGTCAAACGGAGAAGCTGCAAAAATGTATTCTCATGGATGACTATCTACTAAAATTATGCCTTTCTCTGAATCGTGCTCTCGTGATTCTACTACCGACGGAAAACAATCTGCCATCACCAAGCAATTAAGTTTTACTTTGATCAAAATTCATCTCCCCTCAAGTTGTGACTTAAGAGCTACTTTCATTGATGGTAGCCAATCGTTAGTAGGGGAAATTACGGCTTTGGCAGGTTTTGTTCTATTATTATTGTCAGGGGGTTTTCTGTAACTAATTATGCTCAAATTTGGCCTAAACATTCTTTGCATATAAAAGAATATTGTGGCCAAATTTTATAAAATTAGGTCAACAAACCCCCCAAAGCAAAAATAGAACAAAACCTGCAAAAGCCGTCATTCCTCCTACTTCATACAAGAAAAATTAAACTGAGCGCTGCTTATGTTAATGACGACACACCATCGCCGGGAATAAAATTTCTGGTAGGAGCTCCGCCGATGCCAAAGGTGATACCACGGTCTGCTCTCCGCGACATCTCGAACGAAATGGCTCGCGCGCGCGGAAGAGCTGCTTTCTTGTAATCAATAAAGTTGAACCTGTAGCCACGCCCCTTTGGTGAGTGTGTGACGGTTACCTAATATTTGCAGTCATACCGGACAACAAAGAGGCGGGACTAATGAGCCATCTTTATTGATAAAAAGAAAACTGCTCTACCGCGCGCGCGTGTCATTTCAGCACCTAAAACTCATGGATGAGTTGAATCATCGTATGTTTTCTGTATGTATGATGTATTGATCAAAATTCAATGCGAATAAATTTATTGCAACGTTTATTGCTCTCCGACAAAGTGCGCAGAATTGAATATGATTGCGTCGAAAAATAAAGTTCGCAACATTCTGACTTTGGATTTTTTGTTATGACTGATTGGAAATGCGTATTATTGAAAACAAATTGGACTATTGAAAATAATTGGTTATTATCATTGCACCAAAAGGTTTTTCGTAGTTTACGTCGGGCGGTCGTGTCTTGCACACAACCCTTCTGATTTTTTTCAATATAAACGGTTCATTAATTCATGCACTAAAAAAAAATCTAAATTTTCAACGTCTGTTGTCTGTGATTTTGACGTAGGACTTACGTCTCTCTTTACTATACCGGGTGTCATTTCAAAATTTCTAAATCGGCCGCGTTACGCTGTGTTGAAAGATTTCAAACGTTAATAGCTTTTACCCTAGTGAACAGATTTCTGCAGTTAACCCCTCAATCGACAGCTTTCAAGTATGCCTTTCATATTAATGCTTGATAATATCCGAAAATTTGTTTCAATAGGCCTAAAACTGTTTTCAAAGCAAAGCATTGAATTCACGAAAACCTATAAATATGGGTACCGCATCATTCTTGCATCATTCCATTACCACGTTCTGATTGGTGCAGACGTCAACGAATGAGCTCACGCTAGGTCTGCTAAGAAGGCATAAAATAGCGCAGCGCGAATTTTTCCTCTCAATCTGACCGAAACAGGCAAAGCAATAACAGCAGCGCATCGTCGGAATTTTTGAACGGTTGCATCATCGTCTCAGCCACGCATTCGCAAACCTAAGCCTTTTTAAGAGCAAGGCAGCATCGTCAGCATTCTCAGGTCAGCATCATCGACATTTTCAGCCCGGCATTGTCGAGAAGCCAACAGTAAGCGCGGCACGGCGGTGTGTGACGATAGAGTGTCGATGACAACACTACTGATCAAGTTTTCTCGGCCGATGGCAGCAGCGGTTAAGCGTTTGGTATTCCTGCAGACATCGATTCATAATGTTTTAAACAATCTTAAACTCCCAGTTGAACCGCTCAAGAGGAAATTTACATCTAACATTGTGAATGGATCTTTTCAGAACCACTAATATACTTACTAAAGAGTTTTTGGCAATAGAATCATTTTGAAAATGTAGTACAATCAACTAATTAGAGAGCGTTTGCGTGACAATTTTATTAATTCGCGCTCCTGGCGATGAATTGTTACAAAATTCTGTCTTCCTCGCTCACGACAAAAGAAAATGCGTTTCTTATTCTAAGATTTCAACAAAAATTTTGAAATTTCTCCATTAGAATTCCAAAAATTGTCACTGTTTTGAGTCTAAATATTTCAATTTAAAATTTGATTTATTTGTTGATGTGAATAGGTAAATAGCTACTGAATTTTGTGTAACTTTTTCAAACGTTTGTATAAAGCTTTTGAATATTCTTGGTTAACGTGATTTTGTGTTTCAGCAAGTATACTCTATTACCACTATTACCACTGAAAATCCGTTCTGCGCCAAATCCGCGCGACCCAAAACTAAATTCTTAGCAAACACATATTAAATATCAATGTTAAATATTACGCTGAACATTTCAACAATTTAGTGACCGTCTTTTAGAGTTCGTTTTTATAATATTACTGATTTTAAGTATATGTTTTAACTTCAACGTTACACATGTTTGTACAAAATTGAAAATAGGATTAAGAAAAAGGAGTTGATATAACAACTCATCTAGATGGTCCTTCTTGGAATTTCTGAAGAAGTCGCTCCAAAATTGTCTGCGGGTGTTTCTCCGAGAACATCTGTGGAAATTTCTTCATTCTTGCAAAAAGGTTCCCCGTAAATTTATGCGGAATTTCATTTTTTGACGTAGAACTACGTCTGTCTTTTCTATATTGGGGTACACTTTACGTTTTCGAAAAATCAAAAAACGTCACGAAAATATGATAGACTTTGATCGTTAATATCTCAGCCGTTTCTCGATGGATTTTCAATTTTTTTGGACACTTACGCGGCTTTTGTACACGATTCGCTTTTTATGCGATTTTGTTTTCACTAGAATTTCGGGATTTCCATGGCTCATTCAGACACATTTTGGGATTTACGCGGTTTTTTACATTGTTTTAATTCACGCGGCCCACATCCTCCGCGTAAAAACTGACTCCAGTGTGTTACAATATTTAGGTATGATAATATTTAGTATTGCAAACTTGCTAACAGTTTAGCAATAATAATAATATTTAGCAGTTTAGGTTTCGGTGAATCAGTCAATCTCGTAAGTGTATCGCAAGCTTCTTCTACCATAGCACTACATTCCAACTGGAACTTGGCCTGCTTTTTGAAGTAATTAGCATTGTTTTAGTTATTAATTGAAAGCTTTATATGCCCGATATTGCATGAGTATTGAGTATGTATGTTGTGTGACAAATACATGGATACACTATGCTCGGGGTGTCAAGAATGTTTCCCATCCGAAAGTATCCTAGATTGGATCGAGAATCGAACTCGCCATCTCCGGTTTCTGGACCTTTGTTCCTAAGGTCAACTGGAGACCTCAAGCCAGCATAGAAGTCAAATTAATGCAACTTACAGGGCTGCACCAGCTGGTGCAGTTCGTTTCAGCTAAATTACACGCGCGTTTTCTCTCAAAACCTTGAGGGCGTTTGACGGTAGCTTCTCGCTTACGTCTATGGATGCCAGTAGAAAAGCTCGGAATCTTCTTCACTGCTGCAGTGGATGTGTTCTGGGATACTTTCTTCGGTTTTTTTTGCAGATTCCTAGCTGTCCAAAGTACGACGCAACTCGCATGAAGGAATAATAATTATTAGATATTATTAGATACAGTCTACATCCCCTACTGAGCCAACTTTTGGTTTATTTTAGGCAGTCCTTCAGTGGGAAGGTTGCCACTGTCGAGGCTAATATTTCGTGACCGGACAGATACTTCCTGAATTTTTTTTTATGATTTTTGTTCGAGGTAGATTTGATTTCTGTGTCGGTTTGATGAGAAGATTTTGCCAAGGAATGGTATGCAACACCGATTATTTATCCAGAATAGTTGATGTGAGAAATTTGGACATATTATGTATCTTAAAGGCATGGTCAAGTCAAGTCCTACGTCCACTTAGCGGTTATGTCACAGACATTACCCACTGTTCGTTTTTTTCACCAAATGCTGTGTCTTGTTGTCTAAGGTTGGTTTTGTTTTCTGCATCTGATAGTAAAAAAGATTTGAAGTGTCAAATATTTTATTTTTTTGTGAGAATTTCCCCGCGTGCTGCGTCTGGTTGGCTAGTCACCGGACAGACAAACAGGGCTATTATATATAGTATAGCACAAACGATATAGACTCGATCGAATATTTACAACTATTCGATCAAAATAAAACCAACCGTAACACAACTTTTTCCAACAGCACAGAATTTATCATGAATCTGAGAGCCGAAGTTTATAAACACACATACCCGCAAAGGATTCGTTGTGACAGGGATTGTAAATCGGAGAATGACAGACGCTGGGTACCTTGGTCTCGTCGAAGTTGTCGTGAACAACATACTACGATTGGATGGCATCAGCGATAACAAGCGAAAGGCTGGACCCTGGACAATGACGGATATGAAAAAATAGATCATTTGCTTGGCCAACATCCTCCAGAGTATGGATCGTACACGAGGATCATGCAGCTGTGGAATGATCGGGTGGTAAATTTAGTTCCACTAGTTGGAGTCCAACACTCGATCCGAACACAATATCATGCTCTTCAACTCCACTACATACATCCGGATATGGTCTCGCCGAACATGCGGATCCTTGTGCTGAATTGGCTGCAACCGTTAACCACCGTCAGCTGGATGCTCGAGCAAACACGTTGCACCTGATAACACTTGTCGCGGTGGCTAAGGCTGGGAACGTTACAGATGCTTTGGTACAGAAGCGGGTTGAACAGTACCAGAACCTCGGTCAGCTTGAAGTATTACCTAATTTGTTGACTGCGGATGCAGTTAGCACACTATTCCGTGAATTCATCGCTGTGGTAGGAGTAACCCCAGAGATGATTTACAGCTTGCTCTGTGCTCTCTACTCCCGAGCAAATGAGGTGGATGTTACTCCCCTAAAATGGACGATTGAACAAGCGACAGGTCCCAATGCTTGCACTGTCAGTTATCGCAACAACAGTACAAAGTCTTCGATTCAGGTATGAGTACTTCTACTCAGGTATGGTCGTCCTTCTAATGGAATGTCAGTTCAACAATGTCGTCAGAGCTCAAGTGCCGTCTCGGGATTATGCAATCCTTACAGCAATTTGCCGAAGCATATCCTCTACAAAGTCGTTCCAGGATCTGAAACAGTCCAATCCGACTGTGGTCGGAGCCGCTGCACTACTTCGCAAAGTAGTGCACAAAGGACTCAGATCCTGTTTGGGCACCTCGAATTGATTTGTGCCACGTGGCACCAGCAATATAAAGTCTGTGTCTGGGAATTTCTTTATTTATAATTTCAATTGCCTATCTTCAGGCCCAAACACAAAACATTCAGGAATGGAACATTACACAATTTCACTCAAACATTTGTCACTTATAGGTAAGATAAAATGAACCGCAACAGTGTATGCTCTGATCCCCTGAAACAAGGATAGGGTTTCTATGGTTTCCGGATGTGGTGGAAGCGTATGCGTCGGTTTTTAGGCAAATAGTCACTTGCACGCGATGGCGAAATGGTGTAACCGTTTGGTTCCAATATTTACTTGTTGGCTCCACCACATTCCTGTGGGTAGTCTCATGTCGAATTCGTTTTTAAACCTGGGTCAGTGCCAACCCGAACCCTGAATAAAAAAACATTTTCAGTTCCATCTGTCATTGGATATGTTGGTGTGCGTAGCATCGTGTTTGTTTTGATTCGAAACATATGATCCAGGACATCCAGTGCACTGACAGTGCGTTGGCCTAATCAGAACTGATTTTTGCGGATAGTGGAATTTGCTTTTGGGTGTATATAAATAAAGGAACTGCTCCTGGAATTCATCTCATGGCTCCGATATTCATCCCATCAAAAACAAAGCAATGTAAAGGAATTTGGATTGTTTGTTATTTTTGCGATTTTTTTCAGCAGTGAGCACGCATGTTGACAAAAAAGGCGACGAAATTGGTGCTGTATTTCTTTGTTTCCCGATGAGATGAATATATGTTCAGTGAGATGGAGATCGGAACAGTTCCCCTATTCAATTATATTCAATAATCCCGTGCACATTTTTATACCGAGAATTCCGTATAGAATTCATGTCAAAGAGATTTTCCATTCTACAAAAATTCATCTATTTCTGCTAAAGTTTTCGGAGAACACTCAGAAGCATGTAATAAAAATTCTCCAGGATTCGCTTATTATTTTTTCCTCGCTACCTCTCCTGATGAAGGTAGCCTCGAAGCTCAGGAAAATTTTCCACCAGATTTTGGGCCCCGTGCATTTTCAATTTTCAAGAATCTCCCGGAGGAATTGCTCAAGGTACTTGCGGGGGAATTTATGTACGAACCTTGCTGAGCAATTCCTGAAGGAAACTTCGAGTTAGTTCCTGTATTCCACAAGGATTTCCTGAAGGAATTATGTTGTAGGAATTTTAAAATTAAATCCTGGAGCAACTTCCAGAAAAAATCCTGGAACAGTCTTCAAAGATCTTCCTAGAAGATTTTCCAAAAGAATTCATCTCGAAAGGATCCCTTGGAAAAAAAAAAACAATTGGAGGAATGCCTGAAAGATATCGCCAACAATTCAAGAAATAATTACTGAAAGAATTTCTGAAGAAATTTCTGGCAGAATTCCCGAATATATTTTTCTGACTATTCTTAGCGGATTTTGTGAACGGGTTTCAAGAGGAATTTCCAAACTACACAATTCCATCTACCGACCTAATTTAGGACAGAATCTGTGAGGAAAACCTGAATGAACTTATGAATACATAACTTCCCTAACAATTATTTTAAAAAAATGAATCTAGACAACAGTACCGGATTAATTTCATTTAAAATTACAATAACAAATATCACAAAATTCCCGAAAAAAAAGATTTTCAACGCGCATTTCATTTTAATAAACAGACAGTTTCGTTTCTCCCTTCTGCTTGTTCATTCCACCCAGTCCCACCCACCCACGTGGTTTTGACAGTTGAAATACAGTTGTATTGGTGAACCCGATGCGAAACCGTGAAACAACACAGTGCGAACCCGACAGCTTTGGGGTTGGAACTAGAGATGTCGTAAAATTCCGATTAATCGATTAGTAACTAATCGATTACTCTCAATTCTTGTCGATTATTGAATCGATTAATCGTTGGATAGTAATCGATTCAAAATTAATCGATTATCAAAACGATGAATCGATCAATCGAGGTAATCAATTAAATTGCGACATCCTTATGATGTCGTAAAATCCTGATTATTCGATTAGTAACTAATCGATTACTCTCGATTCCTCTCGATTAATGAATCGATTAATCGTTTGGTAATAATCGATTCAAAATTAATCGATTATCACAACGATGAATCGATTAATCGAAGTAATCGATTAATTTGCGACATCTCTAGTTGGAACTAGTGCGAACCTAGTTCCAACCTGAGCGAATAAAAAAACACTTTGACAGTACTTAGGTTGTAACTTTTTAAAAACGAATTCGACATCAGACTCGACGCTCTTTGCTCATGTTCTGTTCAGAATGTATCTCTGATTCTAACCAATGTAAGGTAATGAGCTTTGGTTAGAATCAATAAGAAGGTATTGATGCAATAGATCCACACTTTCTCATTTACTGCATTGCTCAGATTACTCCTTCTTCCTTTTACTTTTTTCTCTTTTCCTTCTAGCTTATTCCTTCTTATTCCTTCGTCCTCTCTTTTACACTTTTGTCTACTCACTTTTAACTTCTCACTTACCACTTCTCATTTATTATTACATACTTCGGAAAAGCTTTCTGGGAAATCATCAGTTCTATATCTGTTTGTATATTTCAAAAAGTGTGCCAAACCAATCTAAAGATAATCTTCAAAGGCTAATATCGAGGATTTTATTTTGTTTCTGAATCCTAAGGGATTTTGCCTCAAGATTAGGGTGGATCACACTTTGACAAAACCACTCGTGGTTTTTCTTCATGCTCGTTGAGCATCCACATAGACTTGACTACTTGACTAGCTGAAATTTTTCAGTAGCTTCTGAGAGCAAAAAACTTTATTTTCAGAGGGTATACGAATCGAAAAAATGATTTGATGGTTTACCTTACCCAAGATATTAACACTTCATAACACTTTGAAGAGACTCAGAATTTTTGAAAAAATGTATGAGTAATCAACCTAAGCTGCGATTGCAACTTTCAGGTTGAGATGAAAACACTGGGATCACTACCAGAATTGATGACTTTAAATGGTGGAAAGATGAGCTTCAGTGGAAATTGTAAGACTTTGCTGAAAGTATTTGTAACTTCCGATTTGGATTTGACGATGGAAATTAAAGTAGCAGATTTTGTAATAAAATTACGATTTTGTCGCTTCCCTAAAGGACCTTTGTGTTGGATGGATGATGATGTTGTCATAAGGACTGAGTTTGGATTAAAAATAACCCCATTTTATTGTTTTCGTGACAACCGCTTGTTATGGACAACGACCATAAAAGAGTGAGTGTAAGTGTACGAACGGGATCACATAAAGCTTAATAGAACATTTATTATCAAGAAATCATTGGAAGTAAAGTTTCCAACTTCTAGATATGAGTTGAAATATGAGGAAGCAAAAGGTATAAAAGGGGAAAGGCAAAAAATGCTAAGGGATCAAATGAAATCGATAAAAAAGGCAGAAGAAAACAACGGCAAAAAAGGAAAACGTAAGAAAAACAAACGGCGAAAAAAGAGCAAAAAGCAAAATACAAAAACGCAAAAGAAAAAAAAATAAAGCGAAAAGCAAAAAGGGTGACAGACACAAAGGCAAAAAGCAAAAAAATGTAGAAGGCAAAATATGTAGGCAAAAAAATCCAAAACCGCAAGGCAATACGCAAAAAAGCAAAATACAAAAAAAAAGCAAAAGGCAAATAAAGCAGCATGCAGCATGCAGCAGGCAAAGGCACAAAGGGAGGAAAAGCATGAAAAACAAAAAGGAAAAGACAAAAGGCAGAAAAGGCAAGGACAAAAAAGGCAAAAAACACAAAAGGTAGAAAAAGGCATAGAAGGCCATAGTTTAGAAAGGTAAACTTCAAAAACGCATGAACGGGCGCAACTTTTTGCGATGCGATTCAAGAATGAGAACTTATACGCAGTCGGGAAGCATGCCCAGGCAGAAGTGTACCGGCACTTTTCCTCCCTCAGACTCCGTAGAAATTCTGGTGAGTTGGATCCAATTCTGGATGTTTCAGGTAGTCCAATCTAACCGCCTGCGCTAGTTTTACGACTGCTATCAAGGTGTCGACGCTGGCGAAATAGTCGTCGACGTAGTGAAGGTGGATGATCGCCTCCGATGATATACAGCAAACCCTTCCGCGTCCCGGGTTTTCACAAACTGCGCCGAGCAAAGGAAGCTTGCGACGCGAATGTCGCAACGTTCATTATGTAAAGCTGGGTTGTTTTTCCAGAGATTTCCGAAGGACAATCCGCCACATCTGCTGGTCCTCTGGATGATTCTTTAGCTGATGGAACATTTCTTTCAAGCCGCCACCGAAGGCATTCCGTCATCAAAGGTTCTCGGGAAAATTTGCAATGACCCTAAGAAGGATGGCGCAGTTGGAAACTAAATTTGGCAAAAATCTGTTGCTGCATGAAAACGTTCGCCGACACATAGGTCGAAAGTGACAAAGGTCGAAAGGAACAAAAGTTAAGAATGGACAATATCGAAAAGGACAAAATATAGAAGAAAAAAGAAAGAGGAAAAAAGAAGAAGTAACAGGGGAGGCGAATGAAGAAAGAAGAAAAAATAAAGTAGAAAGAAGGAAGAAGGTTGAAGGAAAAAGAAAAAGAAATAAAGAAGGTACAAGAAATAAGGAAAAAGAGAGAAGAAAGAAAGATGAACAAAGAAGGGAGTAGGAAGAAAACATAGAAAAGAGAAACAATAGAGAAGAAAGAAGAAAGCGGAGGAAAATAGAAGCATGATGGAAGAAGGAATTAGGAATAAGGAAGAAAGAATAAGGGATTATAAATAAGGAAAAAGGGAAAAGAAAGAAGGTAGAAGGATGAAAAATGAAGGTAAATAGAAGAAGTAAGAAGGAGGAATGAAGAAATAGGAAGGAAGAAGGAAGAAGGAAAAATAAGCAGGAAGGCGGAAGAGGAAGAAGCAAGAAGGAAAAAGAAAGAAGGAGGAAGAAAGATGGAAGAAGAAAGAAAGAAGAAGGAAGAAGGAAAACAAAAGAATGAAGAATGAAGCAGGGAGAAGTAATAAGGAAGAAGCAAGAAGGAAGAAGGAAGAAAGAAGAAGGAAGAAAGAAGAAGGAAGAAGGGAGAAGGAAGAAGGAAGAAGGAAGAAGGAAGAAGGAAGAAGGAGAAGGAAGAAGGAAGCAGGAAGCAGGAAGCAGGAATAAGGAAGAAGGGAGAAGAAAGAAGGAAGATGAAAGAAGGAATAAGGATGAAAGAAGCAGTAAGAAGGAAGAAGGAAAGAGAAAGAAGGAAGAAAGAAGAAGGAAGAAGGAAGAAGGAAGAAGGAAGAAGGAAGAAGGAAAAAAGAAGAAGAAAGAATGAAGAAGGAAGAAGGAAGAAGGTAGAAGGAAGATGGAAGAAAAAAGAATGAAGAATGAAGAAGAAAGAAAGAACAAGGAAAAGGAAAAACCAAGAAGCAGGAAGAAAGAGTAAAGAAGAAAGAAAGAAAAAGCAATAAGAAAGGAATATAAAACGAAGAATAAGGGAGGAATGGAGAAAGAAGAAGGGCAAAGGAAAAAGTAAATAAGAATGACGAAGGAAAAAAGAAGAAACAAGGAATAAGGAAGAAGTATGAAAAAATAAGAATAAAGGAGGAAGAGAGGAAGAAAGCGGATGAAGGAAAAAGGAAGAAAGAGAAATAAAGAAGAAAAAAGAAAAATTGAAGAAGATGAATTAAAAAGAGAGAATAAAGAAGGAAGTTGACATTTTATCCATTTCAAACTTTTGTCACTTTTGACTTGTTGTCTTTCGATCATTGAAGCTTTCGACCTTTTGTCTCTTACCCTTCTTACACTACAACTACTAAGCGAAAGTTGTCGTGTTGTCCATTATGCTGCAAACAGATCTGTTAATGAATGCTTGTGGTGAGCCTGGTATCTGCGATGGTACGCCAGCAGCGATAGTTGCTTTTTTCCCGGTTGTGGCGGTGGGAGGATCGGGATCTACTGCTGACTGGGTGATATAGGTGGAATGTTTTGTTCAAAACAAGCGAAACTGGAATTACTTTTGACCTTAATTGGTTCCTGGTGATCCTCCGGGTCTCCCAATTCTACCCTCTTATGGCAACTCCTAGTGATGATAGCTCGATGTTTGCTTCATCTATTAATATTGCACTGTTGGATTACTGCCTTCGCATTTGTTGCACTGCTGAGCAAAAAAAAAATCATAACATCAAGTTAGAACTTGATGCTATGATCGAGCTGATAGTAGTTCAGGTACTGGGCGACTTTGAGATGAACAGACTTGTATTTTTGCCATTCCACCGCGGCGTTGTTTTTCACGTTGATGGCTTACAGATCCTTCATGGCGATGAATCTGCTTATCAGGTGCAAGAGACTTTCGTTGGCTCAGACATTCGACTTCAGCTCGGTCTTGAGCTTCATTTCCTTGGCGTCATTCAATCCATAGAGTGTAGCTTTTAGTGGCTTTGTTCCTAAGATGACATGAGCAAAATCCTTATATTTCTGATTATCTAAAAACTGTACCCCACGCTACAAATGTCCTTCTCCTTCTGTCTAATATCCTCTTGGTACATAATCATTCCGCGTAGATGCGGGCGCAGATTTAGCGTGTCGCATTTTACGAATATCGGCGAGCACTTCTCCTTCTGCTCCGGATCTTAAAAATGCAGCAGCTACTCCTATTTACTTTTTTCTAGCACTGGTGATCAGCGTTTTTAATAAAACAACGTTTTTAATGACAGTATAATTTTATTAGCTCTTACTAAATTATTGTTTCAAATCTAAATTGTTTTATTTTTCTGCCTTGCTTATAATGGTATGCTGAAGTTATTAGCTCAACCAGATAAATGTTTTAGTAATCCTAAATTCCTAACTAAGAATTTTCATTTAATTTATTTACTTTACATCTAAACAGATAACACTGAATCAACAATTTGACGCCACAATACACGGTTAGAGGCCGCATCTCTCCATCCTCGAATGCACCCCACGCTCGTCAAGTCGTTTTGCACCTGGTCTGCCCATCTCGCTCGCTGCGCTCCACGCCGTCTCGTACCTGCCGGATCGGAAGCGAACAGCATTCTTGCAACATGCCCTGCCCATCGTACCCTTCCGGCTTTAGCTATCTTCTGGATACTGGGTTCGCCGTAAAGCCGGGCGAGCTCGTGGTTCATTCTTCGCCGCCACACACCGTCTTCACGGTGGTGGCCCTAAGCACCCGTCTCTCGAATACTCCGAGTACTTGCAAGTCCTCCTCGAGCATTGTCCATGGTTCATGTCCGTAGAGGACAACCGGTCTTATTAGCGTCTTGTACATGACACATTAGCTAAGGATTTATAACAGTATTTAGTTTCAATACACCCAGTTCTTTTTTTACACGGTTGGGTTGTAGTCGATTATGACCTTTGCTGTCAATGAAACTATGAGTAACTCCACGAAAAAAAAATCAGGTGGTATTTCAAAAGCTGTGGAAGTTAAGGTTACCCGAGAAATTAAGAAATACCATCCGTATTAAAAAATATTGGGTTTATAAATTACTTAAATCCAAATCAGGATTATTCCGACATTTAATTCGTTTTTGAGTTAATTTTTCATCTGTTTATTCAACGATGAAATAATAATCAAGAACTTGAGAATAATTGATTTGGTTTGAGCAAATAAGGCTCTAGTCACTTGATATCCTGACGGAAGTAATCAGCTCTATATCTTAGGATTGTTTTGATGACATAAGTTGAAGATTCAGTAAAAATAAATGTAAAAATAAATATTTTTATTATCGTATTTAGATCAAGACATGATTGTCAACTGTTTCCATGAGCACGAGTAGCCACCGCAGGCCATCCGGAAGATAAGCAATGCAGTGATATCCCGATTTTATCACCCCCTGGTGAATTTTGGGGTGACAAAATAGGAAATATGATAAAATTGGATTTTGTATGCCTTGGGCAATCAAAATACGTTAACGATACACTTTATTTTCATTCAAAAAGGCTTGCAAAAGCCTTGACAGGTATTTCGAAATAATTCATAATAAATCACAGACGGTGTAAGTTATTTCATGAAAATAATGGCTGTTTGCGTTATTATTTAAGAATAAACAAAGAACCAGTAAAATTTTCAAAAAAATTAGGGGTGACAAAATCGGGTCAACACATCCGTAAAAATGGACAAGCACTCCTAGAAGAGCGCCAATTTTTTTAACTTTCGCTAAAGCGTATTCTCTTAGCAAGAATAAATTATTGGCAGTGGCTGGTTTTCTACCCGCCGCTGCCAGCATACAGGCGCTATCGTATATGCGCAAATAGCCAGCATGAATTACCCACCAGAAACTTATATGGTGAAAGACATCTAACGCGGGTTTTCTTAAAATTAGGAACTTCTCATGAAAAATTATTTGGTACCGGTTATGTAGGAAGATCCGCTACTACGCCTAGGTACTAAATATTTTTTCGATGAAGGTGCTTAATTTTGAGAAATTGAACCTTAGATGCCTTTCGCCATACTGATTTCAGAAAGTTAACTCCTAGTGTGCCGCTGTAAGCAGGTTCAAAGTAGGCGATTCATTGATTCCAAAATCTGAAAAGCTATCGCCGAGGGCAACTCGCCTAATTTTCACACCAGAGAAATTATCAAATGCTAATTCGTATCATTTATGAAAATTATTCAGCACGTTTCTGATCGTGATCTATCCGTAGGTCCCCAGGAGATAAGGAATATTCATGCAACATGTCTATTGTCTATTCATGAAACTCATTCTAGAAGAGTGCGTTTTTTTCTGAAACTTCGTTGTCGTACTTTGAGCAAGAAATTATTGTCTTGACCCTCTGTCAGGGACCTGTCTGTGTAGTAACGAGAGTGATGTTTTTTCAGTTCCAAAATATTTTCTCTACTGTCCATTGAACTGGACCGTTGCAATGATCATGATTTGATAATTTTCATCATTTTTCTCTAATATTTTAAGGGTTTCTTGATGAACATCTAAATCAAATAAATGCTTGTGGAACAAGGCATTTGTATTTCAGTAGTTTAATGACATAAATTCAATCACTATTAATACAACCAACAACGACTAGAATTACACCCTCAACATACAAGTCCAGCAGTATACAATTTGAACACAAAGATTATTGAAATTCGAGCTCATTGCTGCTTAGCTAGCCGGCGTAATTCGTAGATTCGCTCCACCTCATAAACCACCCGAAAAAACAAGCTCATGATTTATGCGCTTAACTACCCAACACAGAGACTCGATTATTATTCTGCTACCGACGACGACCGGGGCGACGAGAAAAAGCCGAGGACGACGATGTCAAAGTCGTCAAACGCCATAAAAGCACCCGTGACCAAAGATGCCAAACGAAATCGGTCCACCCAACCCAGCCTGCAAGCGGCTAAACAAAAAGCGGTAGCCTTTTGTGATTGTTGCTCTCAGTAGAGGGAAAAAAAATCAGTCCTAACTCACGATTATGCTAATAGGCCTCTATGATCGACAGAAACTACCAAACCGTAGACGCACCGCGGTGTAGGACACTGCTTCCATGGATACCTACCGACCAAGAAATCGATCAAGCCACGAGTAGGCCAAATATCGATCAACCGCGCGCCACCAGCAACGAACGCGTACCGCGTGAAAAGTGGGCGGAGTTACTCGTTCCTATTATCCATCTGTGATCGATCCGGGCGCGAGTTGCTTTTCTCGTTCTCCCTCGCACACGGCGCGCACTCACTCGAGCATAACTTCCATCGTCAACATTAAAACACCAATTCCGGGGTCTGCGGTGTGTGGCAGCCGTGCACCGCACACAAATATCGCATTTCATTTCAATTATTTGGTTTTATGTTCATTCATGCCGACGACGGCGATACAAGGCGGTGGTTGTCTCTTTTACTCACCCCACTTTTCGATATCGGTTAGGGTTTCGCGTTTCGCTTCCTTTCCCTATAGTCATGGTTCCGTCGTCCGGAGGTGATAGTTCCGTTCCCCGTCCCGTCGACTGTGTTGTGTTCCGCTGTTTCCAGAATAGACAACATGCATGGAAACCGGGTGCCGGTAGTGATTAGTTTCCTTTTTTTGCCAAATGGAGGGTTGCGAACTACCATAGCCGTACCCGGAATAGAGCGCCGGCCTCACGGGGATGATAGACACCGATGATGGAAGCGTTTGGAAAAGAATGGAAATTAATCGTCGAAAATCTGGTATAGCACCATTGTAGATAATAGAGGCTTTGTCTAGGAAAAAGAGCAATATAATATGAATGACAAGGCGAAATTTATTGACGTAGGGTATTGCAAGGTTTTTTTAAATGTGCCAGACACAACAAAAATGTTGAAGAAGATTTGCTGAAGTTTGAATATGATTCTGAATTCTGAAGAATTTCATGAATAACATCAGCTACACTATTGTTTTATCTCAATATTAATTTTGTAATTTTCACTTCCTTGATTACACGTTATTTGTGGTCATCAAGAAGCCACGGTAATTTTTTTTGCGGTATATGAGCTCCCCTCATGCGATTAATAACAGTAATCTTCTGAAACACGCTATTCCTATCTTATTACAAACGCCAAAATGAGTCTTGCCTCAAAGAACCAAACACTGGGACAGAGAAAAATTAGAAACAATGGGTTCCAAGAAGACGCCAATGACACCCTTGAGAGGCTCTCTGAACCGGAAGACTTTGGAATGGATAGACATTTTAAAAGATTTTTAAATTTTGTTAGTAGTGCTAAAGATTTGTCGACGTGAAAAAGAAAACTGTTGAGACAAAACAGTTTTTACAGGGGTATGTGAGGCGAGCCCAATGTGAGGTCATCTTAGCTGGGGTAAGTCCTTAAAACCGTTGATTTTGGATGCTAGGGTTATTCTTTGCGCTGTTCTGCACAGTTGGTGTTGGTATCTGCATTGCCAATCAAAAGCTCAAAAGCAAAAGCTCGGAAGACAAATGATCGAAATGACAAAAGGTAGAAACAACTCAAAACGGCTACGCAGTCTTTAAGGATTAAAACAAGATTTATATTTGTCCAACGTTTCGACACGGGGTTGGTGTCTTCATCAGGGGAAAAATATTATGTTTGTTCCTTGTCTAATGTTTAGTCTTACAATAACTGTCAGGTTTGGAAATTTATGGTACATTATTTTGGAAAACACTTATTTTTATAATTATCCGAGCAAAGTTTGACATCGTGATGAGTGCAAATAGAGATCCTACTTTGATATCGACATCAAATTGAAATCATATTTTTTTTTAATTTTAATTTTAGTCTACTGTTGTTTTCTAAATCATTTGAACTGATATTAAACTGACTACTAAATCAGTTTAAAATTTGCTCTCATCGGCAGCAGGAACAAATTTAAATTTAATATCACAGTAAAATTTGTTTGCTGTACATACATTTTTTGCTGTTTTTTTTTGTTGTACATGACCAAAAAGCAATCTAAGTAATTAAAATCAGCGATTCCACAGCATGGAAACAAGTTTTTGATTTGATTTTAAGCATTATTCGGGTAGTAACTGTGCCGTTAGTGTTGGAGTACTGAACCTTATCCAAAAGCGCATATTAGCTCCATCGAATCCATCCTCCACTCCTCGAGTACGCCCCACGCTCGCCAAGTCGTTTTGCACCTGGTCGCTGCGCTCCACGCCGTCTCGTACCTGCTGGATCGGAAGCGACCACCATCTTTGCAGGGTTGTTGTCCGACATTCTTGCAGCATGTCCTGCCCATCGTACCCTTCCGGCTGTAGCTACCTTCTGGATACTGGGTTCGCCGAAGAGTTGGGCGAGCTCGTGGTTCATTCTTCACCGCCACACACCGTCTTCTTGCACACCGCAAAAGATGATCCTAAGTCTCTCGAATACTTCAAGTGCTTGCAAGTCCTCCTCAAGCATGATCCATGTTACATGTCCGTTGACGAGTACAGGTCTTATGAGCGTCTTGTACATAACACATTTGCGGTGATGAATCTTTTTTGATCATAGTTTCTTCTGGAGCCCGTAGTAGGCCCGACTTCCACAGATGATGCGCCTTCGTATTTCGCAACTAACATTGTTATCAGCCGTTAGCAAGGATCCAAAGGAGACGAATTCCTCGACCACCTCGAAGGTATACCCGTCTATCGTAACACTGGATAAATTGACTGGATCTGTTGAATATCGTACCTCGGCTGTTACACCCGGCTCTGCACTCTGGCTACACTCTGGTTTTTCTGAATATTTTTTTTTGTATTTGAGAGAGTTCGAAAAAAAATCTTCTAAAAATTGTGTCCAAGGATGTTAACGATCATTCAGTAATTTGCGTTCGATCATTTAGTAGTTTGTCAATAACTCATTTCATAAGCTGAATTTCGAAATATGTTGTATGGTGGACTTCTAGTGCGAAGGTTTTTCTACAGCTTTGCCTAATGGTTCGTTATTAGAATTCAACTAATAACGGAGTTAGAGCGCTAGTTGCAGTAACTCAAACTAAATGATTGGAATTTTGTTATCATTTAGTATAAGTTACTGAAAATATAGCTATAACTCCGTTACTAGTGGAATTCAAACAACGAACCATTAGGCAGAGTTGTAGAAAAACATTCGCACTAGAAGTCCACCATACAACACTTTTTGAAATTCAGATTCTGGAATTTGTTATTGACAAACTACTAAATGATCGAACGCAAATTACTGAATGATCGTTAACATCCTTGATTGTGTCTCTGGGGGGAGGGGAGGTTTATGTCCAAAACCGTGGCAATGTCACTGATACGGAAGGCTGTGTTGGAAGTAGGTGCTGTGGATTGGTCATGTTCTTGAAGCCGGCGAAATCAATTAGTCGTAGGCCGGCCGGCCGTTTTTGTTCTCCAGCCGCTGGACGGTCTAAACTCCTCCTCTTGGCTAACATAAGCGTTCAAATCGAGCAATTTTCGGATACCCTTGAAACCCGCGGTAAACAAGCTTACAAAGAAGTAAGAAGTGTTTTGAGAGATCGCGATGTGGATTGTATGCTTTAAGGGTTAGAGACAAAAGGTCGAAGGACAAAAGGTCGAAGGACAAAAGGTCGAAAGACGAAAGGTTGAAGAGACAAATTGTCTAAAAGAAAAAAAGGTCGAAAGGCACAAAAGGTCGAAAAGACGAAACGTCGAACGGGACAAAAGTTTGAAAGAGTCAAAAGGTCGAAAAGATTAAAAGGTCGAAACAGTTTTATTCATTTTGTTTGGGAGCTGGTCCTCTACCTCCGAAGTGGACTGTATAATTTGGCGGTTTTCCAAAGGGGATCCTGGGGGCTGAGGTGAACACAATCTTGGGCGGCCGATTGGGATTATATTCGTGGGCTTTGGGTTGGTTTCCTCGGGCTTTTGGTCCAAATCCAACACGTCTTTTACACATTTACATATTTATTTGCTTAAGGTCCACAGCACATTATACATCGCACTACATTGGCTAATTAAACAACACTTGATTTAACAGAAACTACATTTATTTTACTTAAACACTACACATATATTTTGGATTCAATTCCTCGGGAATTTGGACCCTGTCCGAACCGTTCAATGGCTAGTAGTAGACTCTTCTCTTTTGTAATGGCATCGTTACTTAGAAAAACCTTCTCTTAAGAGATGGGTGGTTACGCACACCGACCAGCCGCATATTTCAACGTGAGGTGCATCGATGAACTTGTCTATTTGATCCTCAAATATTACCGCCCACCCACCCAGAAATCTCAGTAATTGATTTCTGAAAAGAAAGAAGAAAAAAAAACCTCTCGTGCGTGTTTGGACAGGTTGGGTTGGTTGGTTCGAAATTATCTTGGTTGGTTTCTTTGGCTTGCTCTCTATGCTACCGCCGGGTAGCGTACTTGTTCGGATAAGTGCTAACGCTCTCTGATTTCCTTCGGCACCATACGTTCCAGGTTTGGATCTGTTGCTCGGTGATACTTGTAATCCATGCAAGCTTCATGGCAATGCATTTGCCATACTGATCGATTGAACGAATCACTCCTCAACAGTTGCTTCTTTCTTCGATTACCTGTCAGAGGGCGCGATATACTCTTCGGACAACGAATTAGCTTCTCCTCCAGGCAAACTGCCACATTGCTTGTGATGCGGTAGTTATTGTGCGGCCTGTCCACACTCCCGGACACTACCCATCCAAACACTGACTGAGTAAGAATCGGGAGACCTTCACCAAGTGGTACTTCATTTCCGGTATTGAAGAATTCAAAAAAGTTGTTGATGCTCAGCACGAGGTCAATCGCCTCGGATCTGAAAAACGTTGGATCCGCTAACTTTAAACCTTCAGGGAACTCCCATCCCGTAACATCTACGTTGGTAGTAGGGAGATTCGTTGTCACCTTCGGCAGCAACAGGAATTCCAACATTCGAGAATCCTGTAACTCGCGACCATATGGTGGATGTCACCTTCTGCTTCACCTTCATGTTGGCTTGTCCTATTTTGCATACTTCACCAACCGCCCGTTGCCTTTGGACCTTCAGTTGTTGAGCCAGCTTCTCAGTCATGAAGTTACACACGGAGCCGGAATCTAGAAGCGCTCTGGCCGGAACACGAACTCCGTTATTCCTTCCACTAGGATAACGGCCGTTGCAAGGAGTATCGACGATACCTTTGTTCCGGTTACATTGGATGACACCTGCGCTGGTGTTCCTCCTTGTGTAGTCGGCCTTTCGGAATGGGTACTTCTGCTCGCTGCAGGGGCTCGGAGCGTCGGTGATCCGTTTCTACTTCCGTTGGATGGGGTTAGTGAGCATACCAAAGTGTGGTGCTTACCTCTGCAGTTCCGGCATGTATATGGGGATGAACAATCCACCGCCCAATGGCCATGCCTAAAACAGTTCCGGCAGAGCCCGTTATCCCGTAACACCTTGGTTCGATCGGGTATAGACATCCGTTGAAATCTCGGGCATTGATATAGTGGGTGATCTTCTGGGCACGCTACACAGCCCCAACGTTCCCTCTGAACACTGGTGTAGCTCAAGTGCCGAAACGGTGCCCTTTTTTGTTGAGGAAGTTCTTCCTTGTAAATCGAGGACTTGGTTGGTAGAGCAGCAAGGTCTTTCACTCTACGTTGGATGAAATCAGTTAGATCCTTGATCGTATCCTGCTCCTTAGTTGAGGATAGTTCTTCCCAGCTTCTTCTAGTTATCGGATCCAGTCGCGCGCATAGGACGTCCAACAGCAGCAGATCTTTATATTCAACAGGTTGAACTAGCTGATCTAGCGTCTGCATAAACCGCTCGAAGCCCTCCAGTAGGGACCGCAACTCGGTAGCCGACTCCTTAGCCAGCTTCGGTAACTTGAACAGCGCCTGAACTTGACGACGCTTAAGCTGCTTGCTATCGTTATAGCGTTTCATTGAAGAGTCCCACGCGACCTGATAGTTCTCCCGCGTAATTGGCAGCGGATCCACTAGTGACTTGGCTTCGCCTGCCAAGCACCCTTTGAGGTAGTGGAATTTTTCCACTTCCGGTAAGTCTGCCTTCCTATGTATGAGCGACAAATACAGGTCACGGAAGCTCAACCAATCATCGATGTTGCCGTCGAAGGTTTGCATGGTACATGTTACATGGTAGCTTGATCTGCCGCTTCCAGGTTTCGGGTTGATTGGTTAAGGGCTGGAGGTTCCTGGAACTCCTTGACCTTGTCCAATAGCAAAGACTTCAAGTCATTATATTTGCTACTGAACTCTGACCGCTGCTTGGAACAGTTGTCCTCCTCCTCGTCGTAGTCATCGTGGGTTTCAATGTTCAGGATCACATCATTTACATTTTTCCACATCTCATCCAGCTTCTCCAGCCGAACCGTTACCTGACTTGCACTTTTCACTCCGCTCAAGTTGTCAGCGAACCCACATATGTCCTGGAACATGTTAAGGAGTGACCGCAGTGTTGTCTTCAGTGTCTTCATCGCTGGAGTCTTCCTGTTGGTCGATGTCGTCGGTAGCATCTTCACAATAGGCACTCGGAAAACGGTTTTCAAAGGGAAAAGAGCAACAAAGTAATAATCCGTCGATCCTAGCCTCGGCTAGACATACACTGTAGAGTTATTCTATATTTACCTGGATAAATAGGATTTTACACCCTCTCTACAGGTACGTTCCTCAAAACGGCTCCTTTGGTTTAAATAATTCGAAAAACTCTCGTCGGTAACCCTCAATTCGTCCAAAACAGAGAGCAATAAAGGAGATACAATGATATAATATTCCGTGGTGTCCAACTTCGGCAAGGCATATACTGCTCAAACTCACCCGAAAGGACAGTATCTGCTGTAGTGGTAGCAATGAGGTTATTTAAAAAATATTTAGAAATTAAAGTTGAGCAAAATTCAATATTATTTTAATGTTATACATCTTTGCATATAACAAATTCTTGAACATGCGATGTAACCAATTCGCCAAAATGTAGGCAATTATATTGCAACTAATGAACTTGAAGGCATTAATGGTAAGACTTGGCAACAAGGTATGAATGGCACTAATGGAGTGTTAACTCATCACTAATGGACCATGTCTCATATGTCCATAGATATGAGTAAAAAAGGTAAGAATGTTGCGAATTTTTGGCCGATGTGTTGGAACGCATCGAAGGTGGGACGTACACCTGGGCGGAGACTACCATAGCGTAGTGCCCATTCCTGGACCAGGACCTACAGGAGTAGGTCCAAGCGGCGGAGAACCTACAGGAGTAGGTCCGTGTTCCCGGTGGCATTAGTAGGCAGCGGGTAAGCGGGTGGCACCGCCCCTGCTGGTCGAAATGTCGCCGGAGGTAGCAGTTCCCGATGACGATTAAGTCAGAGAGCGGGTAGAACTGCTCTCTACTTAAATTGTCGTTCGGAGGTAGCAGCATTAGCTCCGATGAGGAGCTTTGGTTGGTCTGGTCGCGACATCTGCGTCCAAAAGTCCAAAAAACATTGTGCCGGTATATCACGGTTCACAAACTGTCTATCCGCAATAGTGGAAACATTGATCGATTTAGTCGTATTGATGGACCCCTCGATTATGCTCCACGAAAAAACATTGTATCACCACGTCCACGGCAGCGAGAGAAATTCATTGTTGTAGTAATCTGTTATTATCCTTGCCCCGGCGAGACATATAAAAATTGGTGTAATATACATAAAGCACTAACCTGTGGAAACAGTTAGGTGGCCAACACCAATCGTCTTGATCGGTGTTCAGTGATCAGTTTTTGTCGTATGGTATGGTAGAAGGGGAAGAAATGTAGTAGCAAAAATAGTGGTCCAGCTACGGCAGGATATATAGTAATGTCGTGTTAAATTACCTGGATAAACCAAGGCAGTTGCCTGATTTGATTTTCGTTTTCATGATATCACAATAGTGTGTGCGGTGATCGTTTACAGTTGGATAATCAGCTGGGCAGAGAATTCCAATTGGAATAGTTTTGTGCAAGCTGATTCAGATGATTCGTCACTCGCGCGGGCTGGTCTTTCTTGTAGCAGAATGGTGAGTGGTGATGGTGGTTTTCGGCTAATTAATTTCTGCTACTGGCGCGATTATTCCTTCTTCGGATTGTGCAATGGCGATGGCTTCTTCCAATCCTCCCTGTGATCCGGCTTCAAGGACCAATGTTTGGGAGCTGGTCCTCTACCTCCGAAGTGGACTGTATAATTTGGCGGTTTTCCAAAGGGGATCCTGGGGGCTGAGGTGAACACAATCTTGGGCGGCCGATTGGGATTCTATTCGTGGGCTTTGGGTTGGTTTCCTCGGGCTTTTGGTCCAAATTCAACATGTCTTTTACACATTTACATATTTATTTGCTTAAGGTCCACAGCACATTACAAATCGCACTACATTGGCTTATTAAATAAAACTTGATTTAACAGAAACTACATTGGAGCATGGAGTGCGATCCTCTCGTTTAATAAACAATGTGCACTCGCTTGACTGTGGATATACAACAGTAAAGCACATGTGGAGATTGGACAAATCAAGCATCCGAAAGATATTCAATTTGCAAAAAAGAGAGCTAACCGCGGTGGAGGTTGGTACTCGGATTCTGATGGCTTTTCCGCAAACGTGACCTTTAAGTGGTCTTGTTGCGTAGGGGTTATCACGCCTATCTAGAGAGTAGGAGGTTGAGGGTTCGAGTCCCTCCAAGACACGTGGATTCTTTTTCGCAAATTTCATATGAATTTGTCCATTTCGAAACATGTGCTGTGCATATACACAGCCAAGATATTTAACAAAAAAATGGTTTTCGTACGGCCGAGTTGCCGAATAATATGCAATTAATTGTACATTTATTTTACTTAAACACTACACATATATTTTGGATTCAATTCCTCGGCAATTTGGACCCTGTCCGAACCGTTCAATGGCTAGTAGTAGACTCTTCTCTTTTGTAATGGCATCGTTACTTAGAAAAGCCTTCTCTTAAGAGATGGGTGGTAACGCACACCGACCAGCCGCATATTTCGCCGTGAGGTGCATCGATGAACTTGTCTTGTCTATTTGATGCTCAAACACATTTCTTAAATCAACAATCTTTTTTTATCTCTAATGGAACTATCTAGATTTTCAAAATATTGTTTCATAAAAATTACTCCTTCTTTGAACATTCTTGCTCATTCTTCAACTTTGATTGATGAGATGAGTGTATAATTTCTGTTTTAAGTCAAATGCATTTCATAAATTCCTTTGGAATACACCATACGTGTAATCAACTTGTTGTTGATTGATCTTTTGTCGAAATCTTTTTCAACCTTTTGCCTTTTTCGACCTTTTGACCCAATTGACCTTTTGACCCAATCGACCTTTTGTCCCTTTCGACCTTTTGTCTCCTATAACTTTTTGTCCTTTCGACCTTTTGTCTTTTCGACCTTTGGCCCTTTCGACCTTTTGTCATAGATTCCAAGTTTAAAGTCAAGCGTTGCGTTGCAAAAGCGATTTATTCTGATAGGATATGGGGGGCGGTGAGGGGAGCATTGCAGTGGTGCATATTGGGGGTTTGTTCTCTTACAGTATTTTTATAGAGGGATAAACGCAAATCTGCAAACAAACGAATCTATGACAAAAGGTCGAGGGACAAAAGGCCGACGGGACAAAATGTCGAAAGGACAAAAAGTCGAAGGGACAAAAGGTCGAAATTACAAAATTGGTTAAAATTGAAAAGCCATAGTATTGAGAACAAAACAAATGAAAACTATGATGTGAGTACCGTCATCGGGGGTGACACTTGGCCAAATAAGGGTCAGATTGGCACATGTTTTCAACAAATTCAGCACAAGGAAAATGTAATATAAGACCCTTTCCGAGCGATTCAGATAGCCGACCTACAGACTCTAATTTCTACACAAAACTCTACCACTAATATGCAATATGCATAAGCACATTCATTCATTTATTTAGCTTACATCTAAACAGAAACCACTGAGTCAACAATTTGACGCCACAATACACGAGTTAATAATTCGAGAACACGGAGTTCTGTTTAAAAAAAATTAAACGTCTCACTACCTTCACTGTACACAACCAACTGATTTATTATCCTTAACTTAACTACATTACAAGTATGCTAAGTCTGCACTGGCTCGGTAGGTACAGGTTTGATGATCGCCCTCGATATCGTTCGCCTGGTTCTGCTGATGCGCCTCGATGTTGCCAACTCCAAAATGCTTCAAATTCACAAAGCCCGGTCGGCAACGACGTTAACTCACGGTTCGATACCGCATCTCTCCAGCCTCGAATGCGCCCCACGCTCGCCAAGTCGCCAAGTCGCTCGCTGTGCTCCATGCCGTCTCCTATCTGTTGGATCGGTAGCGAACACCATCTTTGCAGGGTAGTTGTACGGAATTCTTGCAACATGCCCTGCCCACGGTACCCTTCCAGCTTTAGCTACCTTCTGGATACTGGGGTTCGCCGTAGAGCTGGGCTTGCTCGTGGTTTATTGTTCGCCACTACACACCGTCTTTTTGTACACCGCCAAAGGTGGTCCTCAGCACCCATTTCTCGAATACTCCGAGTGCTTGCATATGCACAATCATGATTTTATCCTGAAACACTAATGCAGGATCGTTCATGCTGTGTACCATGAGAGAGATTTTTCGTTAATGTTGAACAATATACAGCATCACGCATGTTTGAGTGTTAAAATGATTCGTACGGTTGAATCACCGAATAATGTGCATAATGTAAACTGTTATGTACGGCTTAAGGCCAGTCTTTGTGTACATGATTCAGTGTTTATTTCTTATTTAAAACCAATAATAACGTCACGTTGAATTAAAACCAATAATATTCCCATCTAATACATGATGATGAGTGGAAAATGAATTTGACACACATTTATACAAGAGACTTCTGATTCTCCATGATCGACATCGGATGTATAGGAAGTCGCGTTGGTGAAATAACTAATTATACGACACTGAAACAAAGATACCCAAACCAACGAATTTCACTCAAACATGCACTCGAAGCGACACGTGTTACAAGAGCACGATCTAACAAGTTTTAATTTTTCAGTTCTCGTCTCGAGAACTAATCAAAATCACACAATGCACAATGCTCAACAGCCAGAATATTCACCGTAAATTGGTTAAAGAACTGCCCATGAAATAAAGAAGGAGAAATCTCTGGGAAATGTAAAAAGCTAAATTTTTTTTCAGAAACATGTTTTCAAACTTGTCGATTATTTAGTATTTTTCATGTATACAGAATTATAGATTTTTAAATTTTGTCCGTTCGACTTTTTGTCCCTTCGACCTTTTGTCCCGTCGACGTTTTGTCCCCTCGACCTTTTGTCCCATCGACCTTTTGTCCCGTCGACCTTTTGTCCTTTCGACCTTTTGTCCCTTCGACCTTTTGTCCCATCGACCTTTTGTCTCTTCGACCTTTTGTCCGTCGACCTTTTGTCCTTCGACCTTTTGTCTTTCGACATTCTGTCCCAAAGCCTACCACACATAGGCAATAGAGGGGGCATACACTAAAAAATAACTCCAATACAGGAAAAATTGAAAATGGTTTTCGGACTCCGCAGAAAGTGAGAACGTCATAAAGCACCTTCCATGACCAAAATGAAATCTACAACCACAAATCATAAATAAAGACCCAGGTACTGAAAGATTGAGCAATACATCAGGGGGTGGGTTGGGGATGTTTTGTAGTTGCCATACTCCTAGGTGCAGGGGCCCATGGAGTGTCAATTGACACATCAGTATCAATACCAGTGAAGTCCTGATTATGGCATTCTGGCCGCGAGTTAACGACAAGATATCGCAGTAATAGTAATTGGATTTTGTAATATTGTGAAAGCGAAGGCTGGCAGTCGGACATTCTACTCTTTTAGTAGAGCCGGGTGACCCTGACTTGAATCGGCAAGTGGGCTAATGACTAGCCTGTCTTCCGCCCGTCCGTGGCGAGCCTTGTAGCACGCTGTCCAATCCTGGCACCAAGCTTTTCCTGCGGGGTGGGAGTAGGCTCAGATGCCGTTCCCAAACTTGCGCTGATCTGGATCTGAACATGTAAGTGTAAACCAATGCATGAATACCTTGCATACCGATAGGTATGCAAAAATAACCATGGGATCTTTGAGGGCGACTACTCCAGTAGGATTCGACGACAGCCACATGGGGGGCCAAACAATAATGAGTGATTCAAATTTAATTCTACCTAACGATAATGAGTTATTCAAAAATTAAAAATTAATTAATAGCCCCAGAGTTTCCCGGCACGCTTCGCAAGTGACTACGGGATGCGGGTGGTCGCCGAGCGAGTGCAAGGCAGAACATCAGTAAGGAACTGCAACAGAACCTTCGGATGCTTCGCCCGAGTTGCAAGACAAGAACAGGACGCGTTCATCAGGGTGGTGGGAAGAGAGAAGGCCGACAAAGGTGATCAAACTGATGCTTTCTACTTCCTAGGAAGAGCGACTATGGTCCAAAAGGCGATTGATTTCGCCCTGACGGCCTCATTGGCCGGCCCGAAACAGCAAGGGCAGTAATCCGGCGAAGGCGCTCAGAGCAAAGCCAAACGACGTGCGACCATAAAGGCAAAACGTTGTCTGGACGGAACAGATTGGGATACATAGGGCATCGACCCAAGAAGGCGACTTCTCGGCCCAAAAAGGCGAAAAGCGCCTACCAGACGCAAGTCACCGGGCCAGAAGAGGGTACCAGCCGGCCGGTGCCATCGGCACAAGAGACCGAAAATCCATGGCAGCTGGTCAGTAGGGCAAAGCGAAAGTCGAGCGTATCTCGACCTGCCAGAAAGCAAAGGATAAAGACGAGGCCTTGTTGGTGAAAACAGATAAGGAAAAGTACACCGAAGTCCTTAAATCGATGCGAGCGGCAGAAAAGCTTTCGGTGCTAGGTCAGGACGTGCGAAGTGTCAGACGCACCAAGATGGGTTAAATGATCTTAATTCTGAAACGCGGAGCGCAAGCTAGTGGGACGGACTATAGGAAGTTGGCCCAAGAGATCTTGGGTGACGACGTCAATGTGAGGTCGTTGGGGGCGGAAGTGACCCTCCAGTTCAAGTAACTGGACGAGGTTACGAACGCGGATGACGTCGTCTCTGCCATCAGAGAGCAGTGCGGCACAGATGTTGAGAAGACCTCTATACGCCTAAGAGGCGGTACCTTTGGCACGCAAGTAGCCTACCTTAGATCACTCACGGAAGCCAAAAAAAGTCATAGAGAATGGAAGTTGAAGATCAGCTGGTCAGTATGCCCAGTAAGCAAACTTCAGCCGCCATCAGTGAACAAGTGGTATTCGTGCTTAGAGTCGGGGCACACTGTATGGACCCAGACCGTAGTAAGCTGTGTCATCGTGCGTTGTGGTGAGGAAGAGCACAAGGCGCAGGAATGCTATAAGGCACCAAAGTGCCTCATCTGCGCCAACAAAAAGCAAGCCTGTAATCACGTTTTGGGTGGACCTTCGTGTCCTATTGGAGAGACAAACAAGAAGAAGCCGTGCTAGTAACACAATTGAATTTTAACCACTGTACATCTGTTTAGCAGCTGCTGTGGCAGTCGTCCTCCTGTTCGACCCGTACAACGTTCCTGTCGTCAATTAGGTGACGAACGGATCTAGGATGGCGGCTATTTGCACAACGGGACGGTATCTGCTCCAAGAGGTGGTACATTCTTCCGCTGAGGGTGTCGTGATGGCCAAGATCAACGGTGCTAACCCATACGCTTAAACCTGGTTTAAGCACTAAGCGGAGGGGAAGAAATCGGCTCTAAGACTCATTGGCCAATTTGTAACAGTTTCTGGGTGATCTGCGAAAGTTACATCTGTTCAGGGCCAATCCCAGACCGTTTGGAAATGGCCATATTTCTGCGTATAGCTTACGGATTTTCGATCAGCCAGCATTGGTCATCATACTAGTTCTAGTTTCTGGGGAAAGGATAAAACATGATGGAAGTAAACGTCACTTAAAATGACAAGCAGAAGAAAAAATGCATTAACATACCCTCGAAAAACCCGGAACATCTCCGGCGGCCAAGGACCAATCTGAGGTTTTGGATGGGGACAAAATACTAGGAAAGTTTCCAATCCGCCAGTGTGTTGATAGCGTATGCTGCCACAAAAATTAAATCCCCGTAGACTTATAAGGTCATAGGCTAAGCTGACGATCTTTACATCAGAAGGGAACTTCAGTTTCAGAAGTCCGCCGTACATAATATTCGATAATACCGGGTCCAATAATGAGCCTACTGCATTAATTGGAACACTTCTCTGACTGGCATCGGTGTCGTATGATAGTATACGGTTCTGAAAATAGCTTAGAATATAAGAATACCTCGCTTTTTACATTGGATCGCTATCTCAACGGTCTTTACCCCGCTGTCAACGTCAAACGTGGACTTATCCTGACGAAACCCGAACTGATTGCTTGCGAGGCCGCCCGTACCCGTACTGAGTACGGGGTCAGCCTTTTGAGGATGATCCTCTCCAGCAACTTGCCCGTCATGTTAGTTAGACGGTTTCGCGGCTTTCGGTAACAGAACCAACTTGTGCCTTTTCCATCTATCGGAAAAACTACTACAGTCATGGAGACATCTCTGCATAGATGTTCGCATAAACTCCTGCCTTGAGAAGGGTGTTCGGAACTCCATAAGGCCCTGGAGCCACCATTTTGGCCTACACGCACCCGAATACTAGAATAGAACGACTAACTCATGTCAAAGACTTGGGCGTAATTTTGGATTTCCAACTAACGTACAAGTTGCACATCTCGTACGTTGTGGGCAAGGCTTCCAAAACCATGGGCTTTATCTTTCTTTGGCCAAAGAATTTTCTGACATTTACTGTCTGAAGCATCTGTTTTGCTCACTGGTGCGGTTCATACTGGACTATTGCTAAACGGTGCAGAACAAATTGAGTCCGTGCAACGACGTTTCCTACGATTTGCTTTGCGTAGACTACCGTGGAGAGGTCCGTTACGCCAGTCAAGTTATAATATCTGCTATCGGCTTATCGATCTGGAGCTGCTAAGGAATCGCCGTAACATTGCTTGGGCGGTACTGGTTACAGTTGTTTCGCAAAGCCGAATAGTTGTAGCGATATTTTGGAGCAAAATATATCAACGTACAGCCGAGGGCACTTCCAAATAAAGCTATGTATGCTAAGAAGGCCATTTCGTCGAACTAACTACAGTATGAACGGTAGTATTGAAGGATTACAGCGGTTATTTATTACGGTATCAACAATCTTCGACTTCAACTTGCCTTATCAGACGCTGCGTCGGAGATTCAAAGAATTTTTCTCATCGCGTCAGGTCATGTTTGAACTCAAATTTTTACTGCAGGCGCCTCCATGCTGGTCACGTTTGGACTCCAATTTGCACTTCAGACGCATCAATGCTGTTTGATAAGTACTTGATCCAATATGAACGCCTCGACAGGTCAAGTTTGGACTCAAATGTTCACTGCAGGCGCCTTCATGCTGATTGATAAATACTTGTATACTTGTATAAAATAAACTAAGAACTAAAGAACTAAAAATAAAAAAACATGAGGAACAGATGCTCAATCAGATTTGTACCCCAGAAGGGAAGCAAATCTGTACTCCCCCCTTCCGTAATTCCCTGTTAGCTTACGACCATAGTTTCCACCGGGGCTGGTTATCCATTTTTCCCTAAGGTTGCTCGTATCCTAGCCAGCACCACGGGGAGATAGTAATAGGAGTTGCTGGGTAAAAGGCTGAGATCCGGGAGTTGAGGTCTATTTTATTCCTCCAGGTACGCATTACCCAGCATTTGCCTGGCCTAATAAAATAACACAAATTAATTTTACATCGTCCATTTTGCGAATGTTATTGATATAGGAGCATGTTATTAATAATGGAGCAAATATCCTACCTCGCCTTAAGGTAGGATTGGGCATCGAAGGGTTGAGTGCGTAGGCTTCTTATACAAGTCTTATTTGTATAAAGCGCAATCAGAACTGTAAAGGTTTTATGTAATATTAGAATAAAAAATCGACTTGGTATATATTAAGATTTGATACAGATTTTTTAGGATCTTCTACAGAATTGTGAGTAAATCTTTTATTTACTGGTTGGGATTGGTCAAATTATTTCCATCATGGGGCAACCTTTGTTAAAACAAATAAATAGCTACCATGGAAATGAACAGTCGAGGGTTGTTTACTTCATCGAAATTCATCAGGTCAAGGCCATTCCTACTTTTCCAATCAAATGATCAATATGGGGAAAAACGAAAACGCAATATACCATTTGTACATTTCCGGCACGTTCATGGAAAAACTAGTTTTCCAAGAAGGCAAACAAGGGGAAAATGTCTTTTTCGCTTTGGGACTTTCCGTAGAATCACGTTTCGAAGGGGGTGACTGCAGCCATCAGTGAGCGGCATTGACATCGTTTCCAGTTTTTTGAGGTTTGATTCTTTCGCTTCCCGTTTTGCGCTCGGAGCGCGCCCGTTTGACAATGACCAACGACTTCATTGAAATTGATATGGCGAAAAATTGAGTTGTTTGGATGATTTTGTTGCACTCTGGCTATGTGACAAAGTTGGTTGCCTGTGCAAGGCATGTTCCTGCAACTAACTGTCATAACTTATGTGTGAGTAATCGTTGGAACGTGATTGGTGGTAAATTTATTAAAGCTAAAAACTGTACATTTAATAAACCAGTATCTCATATGACAAATATGGTTCGAAATGTTCAAACCGAATAGACTGCTTTCAACACGATGAATCCACCAACATGACACGACGTAATTAAATTAATTTTCTATAAATTACGATCCATTCAAAAGTTAATTTAATCTGAAAGGCCATGCAACCACTCGTCAAAGTTTTAACCACCATTCGAAACTGGCAGTCACCACTGCCGCTCCAAAACCAGACCAATGAGCAATCTGACTGTACCCGTACGAGCGGCATGACATTCTTCATCCAAACAATCAACACAATTTTAAGTTTTTATTATCAACCTCCTTCCTCTATCTCTCTGATACTCTACCCTTGGAAAGTTTTTGTATTGACAAAGGCCTCCATCGTCAGCAGCAAGCAAGTCTAGGACCGGCGTTCTACGCGAAATGTCAACGAACGAATTGCCCCGACTCAGCCATCCCGAGGGGAAGAGACGATAAATTCATCAACCCAATCTCGCCTTCGTCGTAATCAAATTTTCTGAAAACCATCCCAATAACAACAAGTTGGCTCTAATTCATTCTTCAGGCGGGATTTGGGGTTGCGAGCAGATCTGATATCCGCCCATGGGAGCAGAAGCTATATATGGAGCAACAGTTTAAGGCCGAGGAAGTGCACAGTGGAAGCTCGAGTAGCGCTAATTGAAACAGTCGACGTTTATAAATGTCGCATACGATACATACGATCCAAATAGAGCCAAAAATTGTGCTTAAAATATTGTAGACCAAACATGACATAAAAAATTTGAATTTTCTTTTTGTACACTTTAAAATGTAAAATGTTTCGAATATTAATTGAGTTATTTTTTAGTTTGTCTATCTTCGGAGTTTTTTTCCTCATCTCTTTTAATGTGCTAAAACAATAAACTATCCCATCACCAAACAAATCAAATAGTGATTTCCAATTTAAACATAAACTTCGAAGTGCATCGTGAGTCGAAAGTCGACTGTACCAAATTGGCGCAAGCAACACTGACGGCAGGGCCACTAAACAGACTGCACACCATCGTAAATTAGGGCTCTATTTTACGATTTGCCTTTCACAGAGTTGCATCGTGGAGGGGAGAAGGGATTTGTTAGAACACTTTTATTCTTGGAGGATTACTGAAGTGAAATGCCGTCATCGTCTTGGTGCTTGAAGCTTGAGTTGATTGCCTTTTCGGTCCACTTGATAGCACCATCAGATTTTTGGCGTTGGTCCAGTATTTGTTGAAAGTTAAATTCAAGTGTTCAATTAGTGCAAATAAATATTGAAGGAAATTTGGACATAGTTCGACGAATTTCCCTCACTACAACAGCGGACGGCTACAATGGTATCAATTTATCGTTTGTGCTTCCTTTTCCTGGACATGATGACGATAACAACCATCCTTTTTCCCCTTCGTGGGAAAACTGAACTGGAAAATGTGATTCTGTAACATAGCACATATGATGATATCATTTCCTGCCTCGTGTAAGTGCGAGTGTTCGCCGAAACATCAAGGCCATTTGGTGGATATATTTAATGCTCGAGGGGTGCTGGAGCATTTGGAACTGTTGTAATACCGAGAATGCAAAAGGGATACATTTTATGCCTTGTAATGACTTTTCCGGGGAAAAGGCGGCAAAAAGGCTTTCCGTCCAAAATGAGTCAACGGGTTTTTATTATTTTCAACTAGAAGTTTACTTTGTCATAATAGGGGATGTTTCTAGTATAGTCCGTGGATCAATATTCTCAATGAAAATTATTCTATTTTAAGAACATTATATGAGGATCAATCACCTTACGTATTTGTAATGACATTTCAATCGAATACCTGCACACACCATGGAACATCTGAATCGTCGTTCAGACATTTTATAGGGATTGATATAGAGTACAAACTTCTATAAGAAAATCTTATCTGCTATCTTCTCGACATGACGTTGCGAAGCATAATTTCATTTTCGCCGATTCAAAATTCCATCAAGAAATATTCTCCTATCAACAAGGTCACAATCACCGACTCGTGTGTAATTGATTGTCAACACCCGATCCATCAGTGCACTTTAATCTGCGTGGCCAAATTGCATCACACTGAAACGGTTCCATTCGTCAACAAGCGAGAGTGAAGTGTGAACATTAATTTTCAAGGGTAGTAACATACTGTTTAACATCTCCGAAAAAAATAAACCGACCCGAACATTCGGGCAATGCTTGAGGCTTCTTCACTCCGACGAACCGACGCCGCATTGTTTCACTTTCGATAGGGGCTCATAATCGATTTTTGCGCGCACTTTAGTCCCGTATTTTGTGGTACTTTTATGCCCCAAACGAACCATATCAGCCCGGTGTGAGTGCGACTAATGCTCGGTGGTTAATCAATTAGCAGCTTGGTGATGTTGTTGAATTACTTGGTTTGTTTTGCATACTTACATTCGATTCTAAATCGATGGAGGAAAAACAGTTCGATTTTTTTTTTTCGGGAGCATTCATTGACGTAGATCGGTAGAGATTATGATTCAACTAGGACCGTTGCTCGTATGAGGTGTGGGACCTCCTGGGAAGATACTCCCCGTCATTATCGCAATTCGTTACGGGTCTGAGGAATGGCTTCTTTGACGGCACCCCAAGTGAACAGACTCCAAAAACACAACAATTTTCAATACCCACCTTCCGGTAGTTCCATTATTGATGGCTTCTTGTCGGCTTTTTGTGGGATGATTTTCGGTTTGGCTTCCCCCAATCAGTGAGGAGAACAAAAAATCACTCACTTTTTCGGATAATTGCTCCCGCCGTTCATGTAATTGATGGAATCACACAGCAAACACCCGTAGAGTAAAGTGTAGACATCTCGTGGGAAAAAGAAGGAGAAAACCGCCGAAAATTGCGAACGCGGAAAACAGTAGCGCAACGAACCTTATTTCACAATCGCTGAAAGGAAACTCTTGCGGTGAGGCGTCGATTAAGGTCGTAAACGCTTAACACAGGTAGCCAGGATGCCAAGCCCGCTACACACAGCCAGTAGCAGCGTCGCGTCAAGTCTTGTATTGATTCACCACCGAACGGCCGACCGATCGATCGATCGATCGATGATTGCATTGTGAATCTTCAAGATCGATCAACGCGGCCAGCAACATCATTAGTGGCAAGTGTTAATGGTTCTGCAAAATAATGCTGAGGATGATGACGGTGGCTACGAAGTTCTACAATTCATTTTGCATCGGCACAAGCGTGGATACAGGAAGCATTTGTATAAAACATAAAATTTCTTCCAATTTATTCTTTTAAGATGAACCACAACTCAGCGGAAGATTTATTTATTTATCATCAGACTAAGGCCGGAGTGGCCTGTGCTGCACATAAAAGACTTCTCCATTCAGCTCGGTCCATGGCTGCACTTCGCCAACCACGCAGTCTGCGGAGGGTCCGCAAGTCGTCCTCCACCTGATCGATCCACCTTGCCCGCTGTGCACCTCGCCTTCTTGTTCCCGTCGGATCGTTGTCGAGAACCATTTTCACCGGATTACTGTCCGACATTCTGGCTACGTGCCCGGCCCACCGCAGTCTTCCGATTTTCGCGGTGTGAACGATGGATGGTTCGCCCAACAGCTGATGCAACTCGTGGTTCATTCGCCTCCTCCACGTACCGTCCGCCATCTGCACCCCACCATAGATGGTACGCAACACTTTCCTTTCGAAAACTCCCAGTGCGTGTTGGTCCTCCACGAGCATCGTCCAGGTCTCGTGTCTGTAGAGAACTACCGGTCTTATAAGCGTTTTGTAGATAGTCAGTTTGGTACGGCGGCGAACTCTATTCGATCGGAGCGTCTTGCGGAGTCCAAAGTACGTACGATTTCCAGCCACTATGCGTCTCCGAATTTCTCTGCTGGTATCGTTATCGGCGGTCACCAGTGAGCCCAAGTACACGAATTCTTCAACCACCTCGATTTCGTCACCACCGATAGAAACTCGTGGTGGGTGGCTCACATTGACCTCTCTTGAGCCTCTTCCTATCATGTACTTCGTCTTCGACGTGTTGATGACTAGTCCAATCCGTTTAGCTTCGCTTTTCAGTCTGATGCAGGCTTTCTCCGTCCTCTCAAAGTTACGTGCCATGATATCAATGTCGTCGGCGAAACCAAATAACTGGACGGACTTCGTGAAAATCGTACCACTCGTGTCAATCCCTGCCCTCGTATTACTCCCTCCAAAGCGATGGTGAATAGCAGACACGAAAAACCATCACTTTACCGTAACCCTCTACGCGTTTCGAAGGGACTCGAGAATGTCCCTGAAACTCGAACTACGCACATCACCCGATCCATCGTCGCCTTGATCAACCGTATCAGTTTATCCGGAAATCCGTTTTCATGCATTAGCTGCCATAGCTGGTCTCGATCGATTGTATCATATGCGGCTTTGAAGTCGATAAATAGATGATGTGTGGGCACGTTGTATTCGCGGCATTTCTGCAATACCTGACGTATGGCGAACACCTGGTCTGTGGTAGAGCGTTCACCCATAAATCCCGCCTGGTACTGCCCCACGAACTCTCCTGCAATTGGTGTTAGTCGGCGGCATAAAATTTGGGAGAGTACCTTGTAGGCGGCGTTCAGCAATGTGATTGCGCGGTAGTTGCTACAATCCAGCTTATCGCCCTTTTTGTAGAAGGAACACACGACACCTTCCATCCACTCCTGGTAGTTGGTCAACTCCAGGGGCTTTGTTGTTTTTCAGCCGGCCGATCTCCTCCTGGATTTCCTGGAGATTCGGAGCCAGAAGTCGCATGTCCTGCGCGCGTGCTCCTAGGTTCAATACCATCGTTCGTAAGAAGGTTCCCGTTTATATCCTTACACATATCGGGCTGTGGCACGTGGCCCTTACGTGAACGGTTCAACTTCTCATAGAACTTTCGTGCGTTATTAGCGCGGTACAGTTCCTCCGTCTCTTCACGGTCTCGATTTTCCTGCTGACGCTTTTTCCTCCGGGAAATCGAGTTTTGTCTGTTCCGCGCCCGTTTGTATCGTGCCTCGTTCGCCCTCGTGCGGTGTTGCAGCAATCTCGCCCATGCTGCATTCTTCTCCTCAACTAACTGCTCACATTCGCCGTCATACCAGTCGTTTCTCTGATCCGGAGCCACCGTGCCTAGTGCAGCGGTTGCGGTGCTTCCAATGGCGGATCGAATATCTCTCCAGCCATCTTCAAGAGATGCTGCGCCTAGCTGCTCTTCCGTTGGAAGTGCCACTTCCAGCTGCTGCGCGTAGTCTTGGGCTAGTCTACCGTCTTGTAGCCGCCCAATGTTAAGCCGCGGCGGACGATTCTGACGCGTGTTGATCACCGTCGAGAGTTTTGAGCGCAGACATACTGCGACGAGGTAGTGGTCGGATTCAATATTCGCACTGCGGTAAGTGCGTACGTTCGTGATGTCGGAGAAGAATTTACCGTCGATTAGAACGTGGTCGATTTGGTTTTCCGTTACTTGATTAGGTGATTTCCATGTGGCCTTGTGGATATTCTTGCGGGGGAAGAAAGTGCTTCGGATTACCATTCCGCGGGAGGCTGCAAAGTTTATGCATCGTTGGCCGTTGTCGTTCGATACGGTATGCAGACTATCCGGTCCGATGACCGGTCTATACATTTCCTCCCTTCCTACCTGAGCGTTCATGTCACCGATGACGATTTTGACGTCCCGCAGTGGGCATCCATCGTATGTATGCTCCAGCTGCGCATAGAACGCTTCTTTCTCGTCGTCGGATCTCCCTTCGTGTGGGCAGTGCACGTTGATGATGCTATAGTTGAAGAAACGGGCTTTTATCCTCAGCTTGCACATCCTTGCGTTGATTGGCTGCCACCCAATCACGCGTTGGCGCATCTTTCCCAGCACTATGAAGCCGGTTCCCAGCTCGTTGGTGGTGCCACAGCTTTGGTAGAAGGTAGCCGCTCGATGCCCGCTTTTCCACACTTTCTGTCCTGTCCAGCAGATTTCCTGCAGCGCTACGACATCGAAGTTGCGGTGATGTAATTCATCGTAGATTATCCTGTCGCAACCTGCGAAGCCTAGCGACTTGCAGTTCCATGTTCCAAGCTTCCAATCGTGATCCTTTATTCGTCGCCTAGGTCGTTGCCGATTGTATCGAGTCGTATTATCTTCTATGTCGTTCGTAATAGTTGTTTTTAAAGGCGGCTTATTGGGCCTGCACAAACCTCCTGTCTCGTCGGAGGGCCGTCGTGTCAGGGCCAGTGTTGTAAAATGTCATTTGCATTCGTTTGTATAATTTTTCCAGAACTTTTTCCAGAAGATAGCTATCAATTCATGATGTATGACGAACTTATAGCGCTTAAATGTGCCTACAACTTTGTCTAACAAGACATTGCCGTAAATATGTAATCTGGGGCGTGGGAGGCAAAATGTCATTCAAATGACATTATGTCAAATGACACGTGACATTTTGGAGAGTTTTCACTCTCCAGCCTAAGATGTTATATTTAGAGCAATGTACCCTTGGACAAAAATATAGCCCTACTCAAGCGTTATGAGTACATCTAAAAATATGCAAAAAATTTGGCTTCTGAAGAAAGTTATGAACAAATTAGTCAGATGACATGCAGATGACATTTTACAAGCCTGGTCAGGGCTGTTTAGCGTCCCACCTAACACCAGGACTTGGGCTTGTGCGCTTTGAGCGGCACACGGTCGCTTTGGCGGAGCCTACTTGCGGATACATGCAGCTTTTTATAGAGGTTTAACAGGGCTCACTGTCAAACCCCACCACATCCTAGGCAGGCGCCACAACTCGCAGATGGCCTGGGGTGGGATCGTCAAGCCCTTGGACATAGTCCCTGCTTCCCCCAGCGGAAGATATAAAGCTGCGAATTGATCGATAGAATCGGTACGAATTACATTAAGTTTGATTCATGAATTTATTTTGATTGCAGATGTGCTAACATACAATCATAATCATAACTTGACTCAGACATCAAATATGCAACAACTGGTACTAGATGGTGCTGGTTCAGTAATATTTCTGAGAAGATCTACTTTGGATCATCACTATGGTACCAAAAACAATTGCCAAAGGCTACACCTAACCAATGGATGTCAGATTTTCTGGACATATGTGGAATTGCTATATTCCAATTGTCGCACACAGTCTAATCCCTTTCTTTCGGAACATTATATCCAATCGGAACGCCTTATATCCAGTCGGCCGAAAAAGTCACGGTTTCCCAGATATTGTAGAGTAGTTGATACAAAATTTGCGCAGCATGGGGTAAGCTATGAGCATCTCTGCTGATATGCGATCAAACCGGGAGCCTTGTTGAATTGAATTGTTTGAATGGCCTTTTCAATCTTCTGCGACGATGGGGCTTCGGAGTTGACGCCGTTTGTCGGGTTTCAAAATTTGAAGAGGTTTGTCGAAGTGTTTCAGTTAGGTCGGTATCGTATAGTATCGCGCATCGTAACGTATCGCGTAGAGTAGGCGAATACCATCAGCTGTTGCGGTTTTCCTTCGTCGGCCAGGAAGTCCACCCGCGCACACTAGTCCCACCTGCAACAGTGCTTAACTTCTTTCTCCAAAGCCGAATGCTATTGACGGGACTCTTATTTGACTGCTCTGGTTCATGCCTGTTCTATCGCGCCCTTTATTTCTCTACGCCAGGTTGCATAGCTGTAATCCACTTTTCACGCTGACTACGCAACTCATCCAGGATGTTCTCGCTTGTTTCGATAAGGGCATTCTTGGTTGCGGTCCACTGCTCTCCTACGGTGTCACCCGAACATCAACTGGCCGAATTTTTGAGTTCTTCAACAAACGAAATAATCACAGCTGGATCCGAGCAATGTGTGATTAGATTTCGCCAATTAAAAGGACAAACGCGATGTCTGCGCTGCATTTCTAACTGATGGTGCAGATATAGTTGATTTTCCGTTAAATCAGTAGTGTTTCAAATAGTTCTGGGACATTCTTTTTGAATATGAATTTGAAATATGCATTTTCCCAGTAGGCCGTTTCTTATACATAACAGTTCAGTTTCAAAGCTTGAAGCTGTTCTATATTTAATCCATGCATGAAACAAGATTTAAATAGGGGTAATGACGGCTTTGGCAAGTTTTGTTCTATTATTGTCAGGGGTTTTTTATGACTGATTATGCTCAAATTTGGCCCAAATATTCTTTGTATATCAAAGAATATTGTGGCCAAATTTCATAAATTTCGGTCGAAAAAAACCCCCCTGCCAATAATAGAGCAAAACCTGCCAAAGCCGTCTGTTCCCCTATTTTTCAACTGTTTTGGTGTACAATTTCGTCATGTTTTGTATGGATGAACATACTTTGCAAGTTTTATGTCGAATTCGTTTTTAAAAAGTTCCAACCTAGGTTGGAACCAGTTCCAACCTAAGTGCTGTCAAAGTGTTTTTTTATTCGCTCAGGTTGGAACTAGGTTCGCACTAGTTCCAACCACAAAGCTGTCGGGTTCGCACCTGGTTCACCAACACAACTGTACTTTAACTGTCAAAACCATTTGGATGGGTGGGACTGGGTGGAATAAACAAGCAGAAGGGAAAAACGAAAAAGTCCGTTTATTCCTTGGTTTATTCAAATAAAATGCGCGGGGTAATTTTGCGCGGGGTAATTTTGTGATATTAAATTTTGTTATTGTAGTTTTAAATGACAGTACTGTTGGCTAGATTCATTTTAAAAAATAATTGTTAGGTAGATTATTCGTGAGTTCATTCACGTATTTCCTCACAGATTGTGTCCTAAATTAGATCGGTGAATGGAATTATGTAGTTTGGAATTCCTCTTGAAATCCGTTCACAAAATCCACTAAGAATTGTCAGACAAATATATTTGAGGAATACCAATAGAGGTAATAAACTATAGAGGAAGATTGTCGCTGTCGTCACTGGCGAAACATCTTTTGCTGGCGAGGATAGGGCACTAAATTTCAACGAAGGAAAAATCAGAACGTTTTGGCAGATAGGTACCCAACATGTTCAGGAACGATAACAAAGGGAACCGTAACGACAATCCTCTATAGTTTATTACCTCTATTGGAATACCGAATAGAATTTCATTTATTTAGTCTACATCTAAACAGATAACAACTAAATCAACAATTTGACGCCACAATACACGGTTCGAGGCCGCATCTCTCCATCCTCGAATACGCCCCACGCTCGCCAAGTCGTTTTGCACCTGGTCTGCCCATCTCGCTCGTTGCGCTCCACGTCGTCTCGTACCTGCCGGATTGGAAGCGAACACCATCTTTGCAGGGTTGCTGTCCGGCATTCCTGCAACATGCCGCCCAGTGCCCATCGTACTTGCAAGTCCTCCTCGAGCATTGTCCAAGTTTCATGTCCGTAGAGGACAACCGGTCGTATTAGCGTCTTGTACATGACACATTTAGTGCGGTGGCGAATCTTTGTTGACCGCAGTTTCTTCTGAAGCTCGTAGTAGGCCCGATGATGCGCCTTCGTATTTCACGACTAACATTGTTATCAGCCGTTAGCAAGGATCCGAGCTAGACGAACTCCTCGACCACCTCGAAGGTATCCCCGTCTATCGTAACACTGCTTCCCAGGCAGGCCCTGTCGCGCTCGGTTCCGCCCACAAGCATGTACTTTGTCTTTGACGCATTCATCACCAGTTCAATTTTTGTTGCTTAACGTTTCAGGCGGGTACACAGTTCTGCCACTTTTTCAAATGTTCGGCCGACAATGTCCATGTCATCCGCGAAACAAATAAATTGACTAGATCTATTGAAAATCGTGCCCCAATTGGTACACCCGGCTCTCCGCATGACACCTTCTAGCGCAATGTTGAACAACAGGCACGAAAGTCCATCACCTTGTCTTAGTCCCCGGCGCGATTCGAACGAATTGGAGTGTTCGCCCGAAATCTTCACACAGTTTTGCACACCATTCACCGTTGCTTTGATCAGTCTGGTAAGCTTCCCAGGGAAGCTGCTCTCGTTCATAAGAACCAAAAATCAGGGCATCTAATAACATGAAATTAGAGGGCGACCCATCACCAAATTAAAAAACCCGATTCATCCACCTAGCGGTGTTTGTACTTTCTCGTGCACTTATAACTAAAAAGACATGAGTGAGATTTTCTTAGCGTGTTTTTTGTATAGAAATCGTATTTTGGCCATAACTTTTGATCCTATAGTCCGATCTGGCTAATTTTCAATAGGAAACAATGGGACAGGATTAGGGAAATCAAATGCATTTGGATTTTTTTTTTATTTTGAATGTGAAAGAAACTGTTGTCCAACGATTAAATTTCCCATGATCGCAAATTTGTAACACTTGCATTTTTGTTCATTTTGAAGAATGCCTGTGAATCGTTCAGAAAGCTCAATTTTTTGCATCTATCCCCACAACAGTAAAATAGGCTTTACGAGCTTGCTTATCTGCGGTAGGATTGAAATGATTGAGTTTTTGGGGAGGATTGACAAACAATTTACAAAATCAACCAACATGCAAATGATACAAGTATGAGTTCATGAGCAGTAAAAATATCAGCAGAGGCTTTCTACCTTATTGAACTGTCCATGATGACATTGAGTAGAATTTAGAGATGGTCGGATTTCACATTTTTTAAACCCGAACCCGACCCGAGCCCTGTGCGCCGGTCGTATAATCGGCGGCGGCGGCGTGGTGGTCATTTTTGCCCCGGCGGCGGCGGCCGCGCGCCTTTGGCTTTTATCGGCGGCGGCGGTGTGAACCGGCGTGGATGAAAAAATGAATGGCTGAAAATATTAATTTCAACGCAGATTTTTTTATTTACACGGTACGAATCACCCGTATACAAAATCGACTTTAGTTCAAATTGCAATTTTATACGCTTTCCGATCATCAAACAGCACATTCAATAGTGCTGAGGACACTAATTAGTACCTGTTTTCAAAATGTTATTTAAAGTAAAACTATTTTATTATTCCCTGATTTTTATGAATTAAATTCAATAAATTCTGCTTCACTTTTCGTGATCCCTGAGTAGTGTTGAGAATTAGATTCAAAAGTTATTCCCAATTCAGGATTTTGATACCTACATTTCAGTAGTTTTACTCCTCAATATAATTACTATGTCTGAAACTTGATTATGCATATGTACAACATGTGATAGATTTAGTTCGGAAAAGGTATTGGAGGGTAACCGCCCCTTCGGTGGGGTTTGATCCCACGACCCCAGTTCGTATGACAGGTGCTTTCCCTACTAAGCTACGAAGGACCTCCGTCGTCCACCGCAGCTTAGCGGGTACTGATGAAACCAAATTCCCAGCACCAGGTACCAGCCGATCTCTCGCAATACATTTTCAGAACTAACTCTCTCAAATGTATTTTTGTACACATGTCAACCAAGTAGGATGAGTATTTAGTATTGTCCGGCTCCTACACACTTGCTTCATGAGCAACGTCAAATGTTGGGTAAAGGGTACCATTGGTACTTGGCGTACCTGAAGGAATAAAATAGACCCCATCTCGCGGTCCTTAGCCTCTTACCCAGCAATTCTATCCCTACCTCCCCGCGGTGCTGGCCGGGATACGAGCAACCTTAGGGAAGATCGGGTAACCAACCCCGGTGGGAACTATGGTCGTATACTGACAGGGAAGGGGGGGTTTGCTCCTCTACGGAGTTGCAAATCTTATTGAGCGTCTGTTCTCCATATCAGGATCGGCTCACAACAGCGTCTGTTCTCCATGTTAGGGGCGGCTGATCATCGTCCGAGTGCCAGCGAGGGACTCTAAGTGAAACTGTGCACCATGGTCCACCGGAAATTTAGGGGGTTTGGTGTCAGGCCCTGCAAGCCAGCCAAAAAAAATCATAAGCAACGAACAATCAACAAGAGAGTACGGACCGGAACCATCGGCGAAGACCACCGCGATGAAAAAGGACTAGCGATTGGAAACTCGGTTCGTGGAACTGCACTGCAACGTTTAGAGGTAATCATACCATCTACCAGAGCTGCGGCAACACACACGAGCTGGGAACAGCTTTCATAGTGATGGGCGATATGCAAAGGCGCGTGATCGGGTGGTGGCCGATCAATGAAAGAATGTGCAGGTTGAGGATCAAAGGCCGGTTCTTCAACTTCAGCATAATCAACGTCCATAGCCCACACTCCGGAAGCACTGATGATGATAAGGACGCATTCTACGCGCAGCTGGAACGTGAGTACGACAGCTGCCCAAGCCACGACGTCAAAATCATCATAGGAGATTTGAACGCTCAGGTTGGCCAAGAGGAGGAGTTTAGACCGACTATTGGAAAGTTCAGCGCTCACCGGCTGACGAACGAAAACGGCCTACGACTAATTGATTTTGCCACCTCCAAGAATATGGCCATTCGCAGCACCTACTTCCAACACAGCCTCCCGTATCGGTACACCTGGAGATCACCACTGCAGATAGAATCACAAATCGACCACGTTTTGATTGATGGACGGCACTTCTCCGACATTATCGACGTCAGGACATATCGTGGTGCTAACATCGACTCTGACCACTATCTGGTGATGGTTAAACTGCGCCCAAAATTACCCGTCATCAAAAAAGTTCGGTACCGACGACCGTCGCGGTACGACCTAGAGCGACTGAAGCAACCTGATGTCGCCACTGCATACTCGCAGCATCTCGAGGCAGCGTTGCCGGAAGAGGGTGAGCTCGATGGGGCCCCTCTTGAGGACTGCTGGAATACAGTTAAAGCAGCCATTAACGACGCACCGAAGAACAACGTCGGGTATATGGGACGAAGTCGACGGAACGATTGGTTCGACGAAGAGTGCAGACAGATTCTGGAGGAGAAGGACGCAGCGCGGGCGGTCGCGCTGCAGCAAGGTACCCGGCAGAACGTGGAACGTTATAGACGGAAGCGGAGACAGCAGACCCGCCTTTTTCAGGAGAAGAAACGCCGCCTGGAAGAAGCGGAGTGCGAGGAGATGGAACAGCTGTGCCGTTCTCAAGAAACACGCAAGTTCTATCAGAAGCTCAACGCATCCCGCAAAGGCTTCGTGCCGCGAGCCGAAATGTGTCGGGATAAGGATGGGAGCATCTTGACGGACGAACGTGTGGTGATCGAAAGGTGGAAGCAGCACTACGAGGAACATCTGAATGGCGCTGAGAGTACAGGCAGTGAAAGTCAAGGCAGCGGAGGAGATGACTACGTCAGTTCAGCGGACGATGGAAGCCAACCAGCCCCCACCTTGATGGAAGTTAAGGATGCCATTCATTAGCTAAAGACCAATAAAGCAGCTGGTAAGGATGGTATCGGAGCTGAGCTCATCAAGATGGGCCCGGAAAAGCTGGCCACTTGCCTGCACAAACTGATAGTCAGAATCTGGGAAACCGAACAGCTACCGGAGGAGTGGAAGGAAGGGGTTATAAGCCCCATCTACAAGAAAGGCGACAAACTGGAGTGTGAGAACCTTTGAGCGATCACCATTCTTAATGCCGCCTACAAAGTGATATCCCAGATCATCTTCCGTCGTGTGTCACCATTAGTGAACGAGTTCGTGGGAAGTTATCAAGCCGGCTTCGTTGACGCCCGCTCGACAACGGACCAGATCTTTACTGTACGGCAAATCCTTCAAAAATGTCGTGAATACCAGGTCCCAACGCACCATCTGTTCGTTGATTTCAAGGCGGCATACGACAGTATAGACCGCGTAGAGCTATGGAAAATTATGGACGAGAACAGCTTCCCTGGGAAGCTTACCAGACTGATCAAAGCAACGGTGGATGGTGTGCAAAACTGTGTGAAGATTTCGGGCGAACACTCCTGTTCGTTCGAATCGCGCCGGGGACTAAGACAAGGTGATGGACTTTCGTGCCTGTTGTTCAACATTGCGCTAGAAGGTGTCATGCGGAGAGCCGGGTGTAACAGCCGGGGTACGATTTTCAACAGATCCAGTCAATTTATTTGTTTCGCGGATGACATGGACATTGTCGGCCGAACATTTGCAAAGGTGGCAGAACTGTACAACCGCCTGAAACGTGAAACAACAAAAGTTAGACTGGTGGTGAATGCGTCAAAGACAAAGTACATGCTTGTGGGCGGAACCGAGCGCGACAGGGCCCGCCTGGGAAGCAGTGTTACGATAGACGTGGATACCTTCGAGGTGGTCGAGGAATTCGTCTACCTCGGATCCTTGCTAACGGCTGACAACAACGTTAGTCGTGAAATACGAAGGCGCATCATCTGTGGAAGTCGGGCCTACTACGGGCTCCAGAAGAAACTGCGGTCGAAAAAGATTCGCCACCGCACCAAATGTGTCATGTACAAGACGCTTATAAGACCGGTTGTCCTCTACGGACATGAAACATGGACAATGCTCGAGGAGGACTTGCAAGCACTCGTAGTATTCGAGAGACGGGTGCTTAGGACCATCTTTGGCGGTGTGCAAGAAGACGGTGTGTGGCGGCGAAGAATGAACCATGAGCTCGCCCAACTCTACGGCGAACCCAGTATCCAGAAGGTAGCTAAAGCCGGAAGGGTACGATGGGCAGGATATGTTGCAAGAATGCCGGACAGCAACCCTGCAAAGATGGTGTTCGCTTCCGATCCGGCAGGTACGAGACGGCGTGGAGCGCAGCGAGCGAGATGGGCAGACCAGGTGCAGAACGACTTGGCGAGCGTGGGGCGTATCCGAGGATGGAGAGATGCGGCCTCGAACCGTGTATTGTGGCGTCAAATTGTTGATTCAGTGTTATCTGTTTAGATGTTAACTAAATAAGTGAAATGACATATGCATAATCAAGTTTCAGACATAGTAATTAATTTCCACACCGGGTGTCCTCAATATATTTAAATTTCAGAAAAATTTGAACTACTATTTGTTAAATTACATATAAAATTGAGCGATGTTTGAGGTGCTGCATATCTAGTTTATTGAGATAATTTGAAGGACATACATGAACATACATACATCATGAAGACATACATGGACATACATACATCATGAAGGACATACATGATGGACAGTTTATTTCCCACCTCACGTTCTTGTATTCACAAATCTCAATAGATGATCAACATAACTGCAAATGAGCACTGGCTGAGTAGGACTGACCAACCAAATTGAATATTTTCCCTGAAATTTGATTAAATATGTCCAAAATGTTCTTTCTTGTTCTGAAAGAATTTCTGGAGGAAACGAGGTTTCTTATAAATTCCTACAGGCATCCTTTGGGAAGCTTCTCCTATGGTAAGCTCAATCCTATTAGAATTTGGCATTAGCATTGAGCGATTCACACAAATTCGTAGGTGATACCAACATAACCTTTTGTAAGAGAGTAAAATAAACTTCATCAGTTATCAATTATATTGATTTGGGACTAATCACTATCTCTTAGATGGAATCAGAGCACTCTCTCACAGACGATATCTGCCCTGACCACGTTCTTGCGAATGCTGGTGAAGAGGAAGGAATATTAGTTGGACACCTGCTTGAGAAAGATGCAGATAACTCTACTCTCTTTGGTGCCATGGGAGGATTGGTATAACACTAGGAATCGTTTTGGTAGAATGTGAAACACAGAAAAACATAAGATAGAAATACAAAGTAGGAAAGGGACGAGTCTTGGACTTAACCGAAGGAATTTCCGAAGAAAAAACAGAAGAAACATTATAAGGAAATTTCGAAGAATTTCCGAATGCATCCCAATGGCACTTTTTGAAAGAGTTTTCAAAAAGAAATCTAAAGAAGTTTTGAATTAATTTCTGAAGAGATCCCCGGATAAAATTAAAATAAATGCAGAATGTTGTAAAGGAATTCCTGAGAGAAATGGCCAAAAAAAATCCTAAAGTTACCGAACATACTAGAGGAATTTTCTAAGGATTACCCTAGGGGCGATTCAAATCCCTAGCAGCACACATGTTCCTCTTTGGTTTCTGCAACTGATATGTGACCAGATTCAGTCACAATCAAGTTGATGTAACCATTTTTTGCTGACTTGTGCTTCTCGGGATATGACGTCCACTAGCTTTTGAGATTTCTGGACCTTCCTCCCCCCTCTGTCACGCTTTTTTGTATAGTATATGTAGTGTCACAAAATCTAAGACCCCCTCATCCCCCCTGAAAACCCGTGACATCATTGTTGAACGTAGTTCTGAGAGAATTCCTATGGAAATATTTGGAAAAATGTCATGAAACTTGCTAAGGAACCCCTACACACTTAAATTATTTTGTAGACCTCGGCAAAATTTTTGCCGAGATTCCAACATCCAAGATTTCGGTAATGTTTTGACGTAGAACTACGTCTGTCTTTTCTATATTAGGGTACACTTTACGATTGCAAAAAATAGAAAATCGTCACGAAAATATGATAGATTTTGATCGTTAATATCTCAGCCGTTTCTCGATGGATTTTCATTTTTTTTTTTTACCATTCGATCAAGGAAGAGTAAACGCTTCATACCCAATGTACACTGAAGTCGTTTGTTACGCGGTTATTTTTACAGGAATCGTTTTTTATGCGATTTTTTATTCACGCGAGTTTCTGGATTTCCGCGGTTCCTTCAGACATACTTTGGGATTTACGCGGTTTTTTACGTTGTTTTAATTTACGCAGCCCATATCTTCCGCGTAAAAACCGTCTCTAGTGTGTTACAATATCTATGTATGATAATATTTACTATTAAAAACTTGCTAACAGTTTAGTATTTGGTTTCGGTAAATCAGTCAATTTCGTAAGTGCATCGCAAGCTTCTTCTACCATAGCACTACATTCCAACTAGAACTTGGCCTACTTTTCAACTTAGTAATTTATCAGCATTTCTTTAGTTATTCATTGAAAGTTTTTTTTTATGTCGCCATTACAGGGCTTTTAGCTGGTGCAGTTCGTTTATGCTAACTTAAACGTGCGTTTTCCTTGGAAAGCTTAGGGGCATTTGACGATAGCTTCTTGCTTACGTCTGTGGATGCAGTAGAGAGGCTAGGAATCTTCTTCGCTGCTGCAGTGAATGCGTTCTGGTAAACTTTCTTTGACTCTTTTTTTTTTTTTTTTTTTTTTTTTTAACTAAATTTATTTGCTAATTATCTAATACATGCATTCATCTCTTAGACTAGGTGTTCCGTGTTTTCTTAACACTATCATCCTTATTTGCTATGTTACTTTTTAGTTATTATTAATACATTTCAATTGCCTCTGGCAGAATTTTTCCTCTGGTTGAATTGAACCATGTAGGAATTACAATGTTTCAAACTTAACCTAATTTATACTAAGGGTACAAGGATCTAACCGTTGCAGTAGAAGATTGCAACGATTTTTGTTGGACATTTGTTGCAATGTCTCAATATTAGAAATTCTATGAAGTTCATTGGTACTATACCACGGAGGCAACTTCAGAATCATTTTCAAAATTTTATTTTGAATCCTCTGGAGTGCCTTCTTTCTGGTATTGCAGCAACTAGTCCATATTGGCACAGCATAAAACATGGCAGGTCTAAAAATTTGTTTGTAAATCAAAAGTTTGTTCTTAAGACAAAGTTTTGATTTTCTGTTTATAAGTGGATATAGACACTTAATATATTTGTTACATTTGGCTTGAAGGCCTTCAATGTGATTTTTAAAAGTTAATTTTTGATCTAGCAGAAGTCCTAAATATTTAGCTTCGCTAGACCAATTAATTGGAACCCCATTCATAGTGACAATATGTCTGCTAGAAGGTTTCAAATAAGAAGCTCTCGGCTTATGTGGGAAAATTATAAGCTGAGTTTTGGAAGCATTCAGGAAATTTTCCATTTTTGCAAGTAAGTGGAGAAAATATCCAAACTTTTTTGCAATCTACTACAAATGACACGAAGGCTTCGCCCTTTGGCTGAGAGACCTGTGTCATCTGCAAACAAAGATTTTTGACACCCTGGTGGTAAATCAGGTAAGTCAGAAGTAAAAATGTTATACAATATGGGCCCCAGTATCCTGCCTTGGGGGACACCAGCCCTTACAGGTAATCTATCAGATTTAGAATTCTGATAGTTTACCTGCAGTGAGCGATCTGATAAATAATTTTGGATCAGTTTAATGATGTACAGAGGAAAATTAAAATTCATCAATTTTACAATCAAACCTTCAAATGCTTTCTCTATATCAAGAAGAGCAATTCCAGTCGAATATCCTTCAGATTTGTTGAGCCGAATTAAATTCGTTACTCTTAATAACTGATGGGTGGTTGAATGCCCATGGCGAAAACCAAATTGTTCATCAGCAAAATAGAATTGTCATTAATATGAACCATCATTCTATTTAAAATAATCTTTTCAAACAGTTTGCTTATTGAAGAAAGCAAACTGATTGAGCGATAACTAGAAGCCTCAGCTGGATTTTTGTCCGGCTTCAAAATTGGAACAACTTTGGCGTTTTTCCATTTATCTGGGAAGTATGCCAATTGAAAACATTTGTTAAATAAATTAACCAAAAAGGATAAAGAGCTCTCAGGAAGTTTTTTGATAAGTATGTAGAAAATACCATCATCACCCTGGGCTTTCATATTTTTAAATTTTCTAGTAATAGATCTCACTTCATCCAAATTAGTTCCCAACGAAGGGTCAAAAACATTATCTTGGTTGAGAATGTCTTCGAAGCTTCGTGTAACCTGATCCTCAATTGGACTAGTGAGACCTAGACTAAAATTATGGGCACTCTCGAACTGCTGAGCAAGTTTTTGAGCCTTTTCGCCATTTGTTAATAAAATTTTATTTCCTTCTTTAAGCGCTGGAATTGGCTTTTGAGGTTTTTTAAGAATTTTTGATAATTTCCAAAAGGGTTTCGAACTGGGATCCAACTTCGAGACATTATTCTCAAAGTTGGTATTTCTCAGAATAGCGAAACGTTTTTTAATTTCATTTTGCAAATCCCGCCAAATAACTTTCAACGCGGGATCGCGAGTTCTTTGGTATTGCCTTCTTCTCACATTTTTAAGACGGATCAGTAGCTGAAGATCGTCGTCAATAATAATGGAGTTGAATTTAGTTTCACATTTAGGAATTGCAATGCCTCTGGCTTCGACAATTAAATTTGTCAAAGATACGAGAGCATTATCAATATCACTTTTGGTATCGAGAGGAATATCAACATCAAAATTCCTATCGACATACGTTTTATATAAATCCCAATCAGCTCTATGATAATTAAAAGTAGAGCTGATTGGATTATAAATGGCTTCTTGTGAGATTTCAAATGTCACAGGAAGATGATCAGAGTCAAAGTCAGCATGAGTTACCAATTGGCCACACAGCTGACTTGAATCTGTTAAAACTAAATCAATTGTAGAAGGATTTCGACTGGAAGAAAAACAAGTTGGTCCATTGGGATATTGAATAGTATAATATCCTGCAGAACAATCTTCAAATAAAATTTTACCATTGGAATTGCTTTGAGCATTATTCCATGAACGGTGTTTGGCATTGAAGTCACCAATTACGAAGAATTTTGATTTGTTGCGAGTCAGAATTTGAAGATCAGCTTTCAACAAATTCTTTTGCTGCCCATTGCACTGAAAAGGCAAGTAGGCTGCAATGAAGGAAAATTGTCCAAAATTTGTTTCAACAGAAACTCCCAAGGTTTCAAAAACTTTGGTTTCAAATGAAGAAAATAATTTATGTTTGATACGTCTATTGATGACAATGGCGACCCCACCACAGGCGCTGTCAAGACGATCATTTCTGTAGATAAAATAGTTTGGATCTCTTTTAATGGAGAGTCCTGGTTTTAAATACGTTTCAGTTATAATGGCAATATGCACATTATGAACTGAAAGGAAGTTGAATAATTCATCTTCCTTACCCTTTAGAGAGCGGGCATTCCAATTTAGAACTTTCACACAATTATTTGGATCCATTGAAACGGAGTCCGATAACAATTTTTGTGTGTACTTTATACCAACCTGAACAGCTTCAGGAATGGTATTTGCTTTGAACATTGCATCAATCATGTGATGCAATTGTTCAGTTAAAAAATCAAAATCGGAAGCAGTCATGCTACCTGAATCGGCAACATGACCGTTATTTTCCGTTGGGACATGGGTATAAACCTCATTTTGAGAAGAGAAATATTGTCTACCAGCAGCGATGTTTGCATACGTAGGTACATTCGAAAAATTGGAATTTACTGAAGTGCTTGCTACCCGTTGACGAGCGGCAAAATTTGTTTGTGAATTGTGGTGGGTATGAATTGCTCGACCGGTAACCGGTTTCGAAATTTGAGCGTTTGAAAAATTTCTACCCGTCGAATCTGGGATCCGATTGGAATTTCCGATTGGAACTTTTTTGCGTGAAGGGCATTCCCAGAAATTGGATTTATGATTGCCCCCACAATTTGCACATTTAAATTTATTGGAATCTTCTCTCACAGGACATGCGTCCTTGGCGTGAGAGGTTCCACCACAAATCATGCATTTAGCATCCATGTGACAATGTTTGGTTCCATGACCCCACTTTTGGCACTTACGGCACTGGGTGGGGTTTTGGAAATTTCCCCAGGCCTGCGGAAATGTTCCCATGTAACACGGACATGAGACATAATACAGGCCTTTTCCAAACTTTTCATATTATTTAGTTCACTTTTGTTAAAATGAACTAAATAAAATTCTTGAGAAATGCCCCTCTGGGAAGTACCGGAGTGGGATTTCTTTTCATCTTAATTACTTGGACTGGTGAAAATCCAAGTAATTGAGAAATTTCAATTTTAATCTCATCCAGTGATTTGTCATCAGTGGGGAGACCTTTCAAGACGACTTTGAACAATCGCTCAGTTTTGTCGTCGTATGTGAAGAATTTATGGCGCTTCTCAGTTAAATACTGAAGAAGACGTTTGCGATCGTCAAAGGATCCCGGCAAAACGCGGCAGTCACCCTTCCTAGCAATCTGAAATGAAACCTTGATCCCCTGAAGGTTACTCAAAATCTCATTCCTAAAGCCAGAAAACTCGGCAACAGATACCACAATCGGCGGAATCCTTTGCTTTTTCGCATGAATCGAATCACCTGGGCTAGATTCGATTTGCTCAATATCATCATTAATCAAATCGAACTGATTGCTCAGTTCGATAGGAGAAAATTATTTCCGACATTAGAGTTTGAAGGAATATCTGAATTCTCCAGCTTCCTTCTATTTTTTCCGCGCTTTGGCAGGACGGTCTTGAAACCTTGTTTCTTTGAAGGAAGTGGAGAATTCAAAGACTCCCCCTTCCTCTTGTTTTTATTAATACTCATTGCTGAGCGTGGAGACGTGACCTTCTAAGAGGTTTTTTCCCAGAACGGTGTTCCTGCAGGATTACCACCGCTTGTCGGAATTTTACTTCCGCAAACGGGTCCAACGTAAAACGAAGGCACGGGTCCTTGCAAAGATCGTAACGGGATCAGTGGGTACAAATAGCGCTAAGAAGCACCGTTGAAATTAAAATAGCTTCGGGTAGTATTAAAAACTTCCTTCCGCAAAGAGAGAAAGAACCGCACAGCACGAAAGCACGATGCGGTCTACTTTCTTTGACTCGTTTTTGATGATTCGTAGGTGTCTGCCGGAGTAAACGCTAAGTCCGACGCAATTCACGTGAAGGAATAATTATTATTATCAATAACGCCGTTGACTGCCCAGCTTTAGCAATGGGTTTTTCTGTAATGAGCAACCAGGGGCTTAGACTGACTTAGCGATGGGTGGTAAGTCTCTGTAGCAGTTTGCGTCGGTGATGGTTGCAGCTGTACACTATCAGCCAGGCTTGTGCTTTTCTAATTGTGTAATCGATTATCATTTAAAATAATATAAACCTAATAAATACCAACTTAATGTCAACAATGAAGTTCAAACGGATGTTTGGCATTGTTACCAATGCTTCGAATCGAGATACAATTATCGAACGATTCTTACTCTCTAGCGAGTTTTTATCAATTGGTAATTTGGATATGTGAACGCTTGAGAGTGTTGTTCATCCTCGATTATTTGAAAATTTTATTTTTATCTTCATTTTCAAATGTTGGACCAAAAATTATATACATCACATCGAAAGTAGATTCAGACTGGGCTTGAAAAACGCTTGCTTTGGTCTCATCGCACAGAATAGTCGAAAACCTGTAGATTACACACTGCTACGTAGTTCAACGTCACCTTTGCGTACAACCCGATTAAGCTGAAACTTTGAGTTCTTTCTTTCCTTTTCCTTCTACTTTTTCCCGTTCTCATCCTTCTTTCATCCTCTATCTTTCTTATTTCCTTTTTCTCCTTCCAACTTTCTTATTCCTCTATCCCTTTTCCTTCTTCTTTCTTCCTTTATCTTCCTCTCTTCTAATTATTCCTTCGTATTTATTTCTTCTTACTTCCTCCTTCTTACTTCTTTCTCTTTCCTTCTTACTTCTTCCTTCTTACAGCTTCTTTCTTACCTTTTCCTTCTTACATTTTCCTTCTTACCACTTCCTTCTTACTTCTTCCTTCTCCTTTCCTTTTTGTGTCTTATATCACACCACTCACTTCTCAGCCGCTCGCTTGTCTTATCCCAATTATCATTCCTCACCTTGCACCCCTTGCTTCTGTTTTCGTCGCTATTCTCTCACTACTATTCATTTCGCAACTATCGCATCTTACTTCTCACTTCTCATTTGCTACTGTACACATTTCATTACTAATTACTCATTTTCATTTTTAAGACAAAACATGCAATAACAATGTGTGTTTACATTTTAAAACTAAACAAATATTTTCAAAACATGTACTGCTATACGTTGCAATAATCAACAACTTTAGTTTTCTGAAATGCGTTCGTATTTATTAAAATAAATTGAACTATCACACATTTTTTGAACAATCTGGTTTGGGGTGAAGTTGATCAAGACAGCTCTACTAAAACCATTATGACCTAGTAGTCAAACCGGATTTAGTCACATTTAAGTTGCTGCAACTAAATCGGTCTACATAGATTGTGCTGCTAGGGTTCGAACATCTAATTTATCACTTCTCAATTCTCACTATTAACTTTTCACTTCGAAAATCTCACTTCTTCCTTCACATATTAATGAAACAATTTTAACTATTCGGCTAAACGGCATTCGACCAAATTTCCTTAAACCAAATTTCTACGTGTTATGAAAAGTATTTGATATTTTGGGGAAACAATATAAATGAATCATTTGTTTGAGAAACTGCATAAGTCCATTTTACACAATTTCGAGAAACCAACAAAAAACTGTTTTTGAACAAATTGGCACCGAATCTTTCGATTTCTTCGATACAGATCAATAGTTTTTGGCAAAACTCAACACCCTGGGGCCTTTCTGGTGCAAAAACTGTAAGCAGTACTCCACAATTGCTCTCCAAAGTGCGTGGACATATGTAGTTTCTCAAACAAACGAAAAAAATTTCATACATTCCTGAACAAAAAATTTTTTTTCGTATTTTTTGCCAGAATACGTATTTTTGGACGAGGATTCAGAATATATAAAAATCCCATTTTGGCCAAAAATGTTACATATGCAGTTTCTCAAACAAACGGTTCAAAATGTTCTCCCTATCTCGATACCGCCCATACTCGATGGTCCCTTTCTATTGTTTTATTTTGATTTTCCTGTCTGAACGAAACTTTTTTCCGTTTCTTACTTCTTTATTCGTGCTTATTACTACAGTAATCTAAAAAAGTGACGTATTCGTTGTTTTCCAAAAAATGTGTTAACGAGTAGTACTCATCGAGCCTTTTAACAGAAAAATGGAAAACATGAAAGTAGTAATTTGGCGCATATGTCACTTTTTCAGATTACGGCAGATTATTTCTCGCTTCACACTTCTTATTGCTCCCTTCTCTCTCATCATTTCACATAGTGTGTTAAAAGTTAGAAGGGGAAAAATAAGAGATTAGAAATGAGAAGCGAGACGAATCACATTTCACTACTCATTTTTTCAATTGTCACTCCTCATTTTTCAGTTTATTTTCTTTCTTCTGTGTGAATAGCGAGACAAGAGGAATGAGAAGTGCGACGTATAACATCATATTTGTAACTTGTCACAATGAGAAGTGGGAAATAAATACCCAGATTTCTCACTTCGTTCTTTTCTTCTTTTTTCCGCTCATTATTCTCACTGTGAGAAGTTAGATGTGTGAAAAAAGATGTAAGAAATATAAAGTGAGAAATGAATAGTGATTACATCTTGCATCTCACTTTTTATTTCTCACTTATCTTCTGTCATTCCCACTTCTCACTGTGAGCAGTAAGAAATTAAAAATGAGAAATGACAAATGAGAAGTGAGAATATAGATGTCTCACTTCTTTCTCCTCACTTCTCACCCTTTACTTATTATAACTTTTCAATCATTTAACACTTTTAACTTCTCAATGTGAGATATCAGGAAAATAAAAAGAAGAAATGCAAAGTGGGACGTCTATTTTTTCTATTCTTTTTTCTCTATACCTCGCTTCTCGCAGAGAGAGAAAGAGTTTTCAGTAGCAATTGAGCAAGTAAATGCAGTGCGTCGCGAAAATAATAAAATATCTATTTGGTGTTCGGTGGCTTATGCGCATGTATTTGCTCCGGTCGAAACAAGCGCGATCTTCAATAGTTTGCAGTAGCTATCGAGCACATTGCGGAATTCGTGATTGCACATGTTAAGTATCAGACGCGGATTCGGGTGTTTAGTTTGATTTTTTGCGGTCGGATAGTGAATCGGCAGAGAATACCCCTCAAAATTGTCGCCGGATCCGAGAACTTTGTTCTGTGTTGATTACGCGATTGATCGTATTTCGATTAACAAGCAAAACGGTCGCAAGATCCGAAATATTTTGTTTTGCTGTGTACTGTTCGTTCATGAAACCAATTAATGAGTGTTTTTATATGCATTTCATATAATCTCATTCCATAGATCGAGTCACTCACTACAGTGAATCCAGATAACATATGCTATACATCTAACACAATACCATAACCCAAGACAATCGTGGAGATGCAGAGATGTTCTCGGTCTCTAGTAGCAACGAGATTTGAACTAACAATCCTTCCTCTCCTATATAACCGTAAGGACGCGAAAATTCTACGATTTGTTTCAAAATTTCAACGCAATCCGCCCGTACCGAACCGAGATATTGGATTTCTTTGCGATATGGACATTTTTTTCATTGTGCAGTGTTTTTATCGAAACATAGCCAACTGTTCATTTTACCGAATTGTTCAGTTTATCACCTCTTTCCTAGAACAAACGGTTTGTGGTGTCGGTCAAACGGTAAGGCCGTAACTGGGGATTCGAACAGCTCATTTTCGTTTATGTTGCTTACAAAATGCAAGTCAAGAACTCTGATGTTGCAATTAGAATTGCCACATATTTGAAGCTACCCACTTGCAGTCATGCTTTCGATGAATACAAGCTTTCTGATAGTAAACAGTTAGCAGAACGTTTATTGTTCTCGAGATAGATACATTTTTGAATTCGCAAAAATAATCCTACGAGGCCAGGTTTCTACGGAGAGCGTAGTTTATTCCAGTTCAAGCGGCAATCCGATTTTATATGAGACAAATGTGAGCAATCCGGTGTAATTGCCACGGAGAACATGTTACATCACATATGGGATGTATGCAACCTATTTCAAACGTACAAGAACCAATAATCAGGGTATATAATAAAATAAAATAAGAGGGGGACCCATCACCAAATTAACCTAACGTGGTAGAAAAAAAAATAGAATGTATAAGAAACTTTTGTTTAACGAATAAAAATAACAGCAGTGAATTTATCTTCCACCTCATGTGAGCTTTTATGACTACATTTAGTAGAATTGAAAGCTCGCGATAAATTCAACACACAAGCAAAAGGGACGACTTGAAGTTCTCCGCCCTAGACAATTGTAGGTTATCGCCTCAACCATAAACTGCTATAACTTCTATCATTTCTTCGGTCCGCTTCTGCTATGAGGTTCTGTTGACCTGTCCCTTATTTACAGATTTCCATTCTCCTCTTACGTAAGTTTTGTCGACCAAGTTGCACTGCCGTTCCCGAATTTCAATTGCTATTCATTTCTGGTGTACCTTTTCAACTATTCATATGATCTAGTCAAGTTACGGTTACGGTTCTAGGAAATATATTTTTGAATCAAATTTAACCGAACCTAAAAACCGTAGCCCGGCATAATACTGAAAAATCTATCAGAAGATACAACACGAGTGTCTGATCCCCAACACATTTCTTTTCCTGTGTCGCACCTTGTACCAACCAGCAAGGGTCCAATTCATCGATTGATGGATTCCGGCAAACACCGGTAGCCACGACTCATACCGACTGCAACATAATCAACCCCCAGTGAATAGGAATGCCCAGCGGCCGGTAATTTTATTAGCAAACTGATCGTATAAAAACGATTTCCACACAATCCTCCACCACATACCGGTTGTGCGAGGGTCATCAACAGATAATATAGAATATTAACGATTGGATCGATCATTTATATTCCTCAGCGTCGTCAGCGACTTCGATCGATGCGACGGCAACCTGAGCGGTGGCGGGAGAACCAACAATATATTCATCAATCGAAAGCTGCTGGATAATTTTACCATTCGCTGTCGACTGTGGCTGTGAAGTTGGCAAGATCTGCAGTGCAGTAGCAGTTTTTCAGATTGTAATTTAATTGTTGTTGTCGGAAGCTTGACAGTGAAACAGTTCGGAGTGAATGAAGGTCGATTTAAATGCAGTAGAGTTATTAAATCACATATTGAGAAAAAGCTCATCACCATGTGGAATAAAAAAAACTTGTTAAATGTTAGATTTTCTGCGAATGTTAGAAACGATTCATAATAAAGATAGTTCTTTTCGAACGAAGAATACATTAAACATGATACGCATTGGCGAAAAAATGATTCAATATGATAGATAACCTCCCTCTGGGGTGGATTCCACCTTATCCTCTGTGTCCGGCCGAAGCGTCACACCAAGAGATCAATACGCATTTTTACAGCCTACCTACCGGTTCGCTCTGGCTCCAGTTTGCCTGTCAGTGCCAATGATTGATTGGAATTGCCAATCAGCACTTGCTTCTCCGAGGTGAGAGCCCAGAAAGATACCCATCATCATCATCATCTGCCGAAGTCAACACAGTAGCGAGGCAACGCAGACAACGGCTAAAACAGTCGATTCAAAAGGAAAATACCAGTAGTTACTTGAGGTTCCATTCTTCGCCACGGGTTGAACAGACAACTATCGGGGAAAAAAAGTCCGAGTTTTTCACTACCGGTACACAGTGGGATAGAAACTGCAAGCCAAGTTTCTAAGCAGGGAATGACAGTTCAAACTTTTTTATACAGTTCGATTTTTTTTTGGAAATTCACCTTTGCTTAAAAATACGAAGAAGGCAAAATTTTTTTTAGGATTCTTTTTAACCATAGTTTTAAGTTAACCATTTCGTCTGTCGTTGAAGTTTTCAGGCAAATAATTACGCGTTCTAATGAACATGAAGCTCTTAATTAGGGGAACGGTTCGCCACTTCATCTCATAGCTCCTATTTCCATCTCATCAAAAACAAAGCAATGGAAAGGAATTTGGTTTGTTTATTATTTTTGTGATTTTTTTCAGCAGTGAGCACGCATGTTGACAAAAAGAAGCGACGAATTTGGTGCCGTATTTCTTTGTTTAGCGATGAGATGGATATATGTACAGTGAGATGGAGATCGGAACAGTTCCCCTATTTGGAGTTTGTTCCGTTCTTAAAAATTAATTTAATAGTGGGACCATACTGTGCCATTTTATCACAGGAAACAATATTTACGCAGTTTTGATCTACACGCTCATTGGTTTCTGCAAATTCTTCAAAATTATGCTTAACAAATTTGTACCCTTGAATGTTGTAAAAATCAAATTATATTCATCACTTCAAATTCTATTTAACATTTCCAATTTGGTCCCAAGGTGCCATCAAGGCAATCTTTTTCCGTCCGCATGTCGTCGTATTGGGACGAGACTTTTCAATAGCCATTATTGGCCAACAGTTCGATCGATCGATTGGTTTTTTTTTATCTTTTCTTTGCCGGGCTGCCTCTCGCTGAGAAAACAACAAAGTCTCCCAAGAAGACCGGGGGCACCCGGGAACGCATCTTCTCAGCAACAACCAACCGCCGAGACCACAGCCAGCGAGCACTGGCTGTACCGAGTAGGCACGGGGGCAGCGAAACGGACGAAAAGTGTGAGAAGTTTGCCGCAAGGGTGAGAAAAAGTAGTCAGAAACTGTCTATTTTGTCGTTTTTATTCGCCTTTCGCCCGGGAGATGTGGTTATTATTTCATTTACCTCGTATGAATGATTACTTCCCTCGGGGCACTTGACAGGCCATGGATATCATGGTTTGGAGTAGTCGGCCCTACGCCGAATGATGCCTTGGCTTCAGTTAGAGCAAATTCAAGCCAAATAGGATGATGGACGCTGAGCTCCTGGAATTTGATAAAGAAAAGGATGCGTTCGATTTGCCACCAGTGTTGATTTCGTTTTCGGCTTTGTGTCTAGTTGTAGCGATGGATGTCTAAGGAAATTGACATTCAATTTGATGTCTTCCTCAAGTCTTATTGCTTGATGTCGTTTTTTTGCATTGTGTCAGAGTATTGATGTTGTCAGCGAAGCAAATACATGAGCACAAATTATCTGACGACTTCTGCTCTGAGTTCGTGTCGTAAACCAGAATCCGGTTCTGGAAGTAGCTCTTAAGGATCTTACACAGGAAGTCGGGGATCCGCATTCCATGCAGCGCTGCGGCGATGGCCTCCCAGCTGGCACTATTGAACGCTTCTTTGACTTCAATCGTCACTGCCGCGCAGAACCGATTGCCGCTCCACTTCTTTTTGGATGCCCTCTCTACATCTTCAATGACTGTCCTAATTGCATCCACCAGTCTCACCATCCGTGAACTGTGTAAATCTATTAAGGGTTACCCTTTCCAGACGCTTCCCCAGTGTATCCAGCAGACATATGGGCCTATACGATGCTGGATTCCCCGTCGGTTTTCCTGTTTTCGGCAGCAGCATCAGTTTCTGGATCTTCCACGTATCCGGAAAATTACCATCTACTAAACACTTCTGCAGCACCATCCTGAACATGTCCGGAAACGCCAAAATCGCGGATTTTAGAGCCACATTTGGAATTCCATCCGGACCCGGAGCTTTCTTCATCTTCAAACCTTTTGCCATTGATAATAGCTCGTCATTGGAGACTTGCATACCTTGCATACCATCCACGATAATCTTCAGCTTGTCCGGACACATTTCGGCTGGCGTCGCAGGACCCCTGATCTTCGCTGTCACAACTCGATAAGCGTTACCCCAAGGATCAGCATCAGCTTCTCGGCACAACTCCTTGAAGCAGTTGGACTTGCTGATTTGGATCGCCCGTTTGAAAGCCGTTCTAGCTTCACGGAAAACTATATTTCGCTCCTCTCTGACCATTTCAGACCTTGCCCTCTGAAAGTGTCTCCTAGCTCTGAGACAGGCAGCGCGAAGGTTGGAAAGTTTTTGGTTCCACCAGTAACTTGGCCACCGGCTATTCGTTGGCTTCAATTTCCTCGGCATCGTCGCATCGCAAGCCCTCGCTAGCGTTTCCATCAGCTGGTCTGCGTCAAGGTTTGTAGCGTCGCTGTCCGCTCGAAGTGCTTCGATAAAAAGATCCTTATCGAGGTCCTTTGTCTTCCATCTTCGCCAACTAGACCTTATATCCCGTCGTATCGTCGGCGTTCGTGTTCCAATACTATATCGGATAGAATGATGATCGCTATGAGTATATTCCTCACAAACTTTCCAGCTCATGTTCCTCGCCATCGACGGACTGCAGAACGTGACATCGATGATGGACTCCCTGCCATCTCTGCGGAATGTACTAACGGCACCTTTGTTAACCAATTTTACTTCCAGCTTAGCCAGCACCTCCAGCAAACTATAACCTCTGGCGTTAGTCAGCCTGCTTCCCCACTCCACTGCCCAAGCGGTGAAATCGCCACCAATGATCACCGGTTTTCGGCCGATCAGCTTCTCCGTGAGTGAGTCCAGCATCCGGTTATACTGGTCCAAAGTCCATCTTGGGGGTGCGTAGCAGCTACACACAAAGACCCCGTTGGTTTTGGAGATAACGAAACCTTCGCTTTTTGTCTACCACTTCTTGAATACAGAATTTGCCCATCACTTGGATAGCCGCAATCCCCGATGAATCCGCCACTCAGTTGCCGTTGTCAGAAGGGATCCGATACGGTTCAGCACTTGCCACGTCACATATTGCTTCTGTTGTCAACTGCCACAACAGCTGCTGTGCGGTGTCGCAATGATTGAGATTCAACTGGATGATCTCCATTAATCCCGGCCCGACATCGCCTTCTTGTATGCAGGGCATTGGAAGCCACCCGTCGTACGGTCGTTTCCATCCTCCGGTTTGCAGAGCAGGCATCTTGGTTGTTTCGTGCAGTCCCTAGCAACGTGTCCTTCTTCACCACATTTCTTACATAGACCGGATCTGTCCGGGCCTTTGCAGTTTCGCGCCTGGTGGCCAAACGCCATGCATTTAAAGCATCGCTCCATCTGTTTGGTGACTCGTGGGGCGAATCTTAACGGGCACACCGACCATCCTACTTTCACCTTGCCCGCCTCCACCATTTTGTTGGCAGCCTCTGCTGGTAGTTTGTGTGCCACCGTACGCTCTCCTCAGTTGAATCGTCATTTGCACTTCCCCCAGCTTGCATTGTGAGGCCAGTGCATCCCTCAGTTTGTCTTTCGTCATGATCTCGTCCAGGTCAATGGCACAAATCTCCCAAATTGAGGGGAACGTGCCTCCTGAGCCGACGTTCTGATGGTCTGCCAGTCATCATCCTTGACGCGTTCCTTCAGCACGCTGGCAAAGTCTGGCAAAGTTTTGGCTGTTCGGCCACATTAAGAGTTGACGTAAAGTCAATGTCAACTTCTCTCCGCGAACAGCCTAGATAGCCGTGTGGTGTCGGCAGCTGGTTATCTGGCTAAGAATAACATTACGGATTGCCTGTTCCAGTGGTAAAAGTCCACCATACAGGTGACCCCTAATTTTCGGTGTGATGCGGCTTTATGCTCACCGTGCCTACGAATGAATGGTTAGGGGGGTCTAATAAGAACCTAACCGCAAACGGAGCCTGTGAAGCACCAGGGCCCCCTTCACAGTAATTAGCCCTCGCTGCGCTTACCGGAGCTATGGCGTAGTTGACTTTTTACTTCTCCGAGATAATCGGCTACTCTTATTCAACCTCATCGTGGGGTTAAATAAGAGTGGGGTTATGAATATGTGTTTTACATAGTTTTTCAACAAACTTCCACCTATATGGATTTGCATTATGCATTTTTTTACAATGTGCTTTGTGTTTGTCACCTATATGGATTCGCATTATGCGCTTTTCACAGTGTACTCTGTGTTTCGTCTTTGATGTTCGGCTTCGGCTACTCTTGTTTAATCTCAAGTTGAGGTTGAATAAGGGTGGGGTTTTAAATATGTTTTTCACTTAGTTTTGCCTTTCTCGTACAACAAAGTTGAACCGAAAGGCTATCATTTCACTCCAAAATCGAACTTTTTATAGAAGTCTCGGAGACCCATGATGTTTTATACCAATCGACTCAGCTCGTCGAGCTGAACAAATGTCTGTCTGTCCGTGTGTATGTGTGTGTGTGTGTGTGCACACGAAAACCGAAAAATATTAGCCACTTTTTCATATAGTAATTCTTAACCGATTTCCTCGTAACAAGTTGCATTCGACGGGGGACAAACCCTAGTTGATCACTATTGAATTTGATAACGATCGACCATTGCGTTTAAAAGTTATTAAGAAAATGGAATCGAACTAAGTAAGCGCCATATGAGGTTGGTGTCTTGGCTAAATGCGAGAAAGGCAGTGGCATCACTCGGTGAATTAAGTTTTTCAACAAATTTTCACCTATATGGATTTGCATTATGCGTTTTTTTACAATGTACTTTGTGTTTGTCACCTATATGGATTCGCATTATGCGTTTTTCAAAGTGTAATCTGTGTTTCGTCTTTGACGTTTGGCTTCAGCTATTCTTGTTTAATCTCAACGTGAGGTTCAATAAGAATGGGGTTATGAATATGTGTTTTGCTTAGTTTTCAACAAATTGCCACCTATATGGATTCGCATTATGCGATATTTAAAATGTACTTTGTGATTGTCACCTATATGGATTCGCATTATGCGTTTTTCACAGTGCACTCTGTGTTTCGTCTTTGACGTTCGTCCATTGTTAGGTCCTCTGTGTTTTTGTGACACCTCTCTTTAGTCCCTAGCTGAATGCGTGTGAGTCTACATAATTGGCTTTCTTATAAATGGTTCCATTCTCCTTTTCAACTTCACTTCCTCTTCCTTTCCCCTTTTCACTTCCTTTTCCGTCAGGTAAATGATGAGAAAGGCCAGTGAAGGCGATGGCACAAATCTCCCAAATTGAGGGGAACGTGCCTTCTGAGCCGACGTTCTGATGGTCTGCCAGTCACCATCCTTGACGCGTTCCTTCAGCACGTCGGCAAAGTCTTGCACGTTCCGTTGCTTTTTCGTGACTTCCTGCTCTCCAGGCGAGTCCCTTCCTCGCTTTCCGTGCGAGTGATTTGGGGACTTTGAGGTGCCTGCTGTGTCTCAACTGCTGTATGCTCCGCAGCTTCTTTCAGTACCTTTTCAGCTGCTTCGGCGCTCTTTTTCAGCGCGATCTGTTCGTGATCGGCTTCTTTTACGGCGGAATTGATGCGCGTCACTAGAAGCTTGATCTTCGCGTGAACATTGTGTTTGTCCTTCCGCACCTCCATCAGGTTGGACCTCCCAAGTTGTAGCTCCTCCTGAGTAAACCTACTTTCCGATTTTTGGGTGATATTCTCGGATCCTAGCTCCTGTTGGCCTGCCTGGTTATCAGCAGTCTTTTACACGCCACTGCTGCCTGCGACATTACTGGAGATCGCTGCAGGTTCCCACTCTTTGCGAAAACTTTCGCCCCGCCTGCTCCTTCGTCGTTTGTAGAATTTGTTTCCATGTTAAAGGGTCCCCCCCTTTGGGCCGTTATCTCTACCTATTGTAGATAGTCGCCTCTTGTGATCCCATGGGTGCCTTTGTAAACAGTAAGGTCCATTATTATTATTATCTTTATTTGTGAGGTTTTCGACCCTGGGCCGGTTCACCTCATACAGAGTGAGGTCCATGCAAGGGTTGACTCCGGTGCCTTATAACGCCGTGTTCAAAGCCGGATCGGCGTAAATCAGGAATGGTGCATCTGAACCTACTACCCACCGGTACAGGTGATAAGTGTTGAGCGTTACCGGAGGCCTGCCAGGTTGTATACCGGGACGGCAGACGAACCATTAGCCTGCTTGTCATTTCAAAAAGATGTCACTCTTTTTTTGTCACTTTTAAAATGTCTCGGCTACTTTTTAGACACTTGTCCTCAACCGATTTGCATTCGACGGGGAATCTTGTCCCATTGTTTCGTATTAAATATTGGCCACATCAGACTATGTTATTAAAAGCTCTGATCAAGATATCATTTGTAAATGCATGAGAATGGAACCAAGGACGTAGCCAAAGGGGGCAGCCCCCCCCTGAATGGTGGAAAGATTGTACGAGTACTGAAATGAATTCGCTTAAACATGTGCACCTTACGATCCAATCATATTCAGAAATAAGTTTTTTAAATTCAAAAGATTTCCAAAAATACTTATTAGGGTATACAGGATCCATACTATATGAAATTTCAAAACAAATCGAAACATTTCGGGCTCAAGAATTCTCCTGGAAATCCTTCTAGAAGCTACCCTGGGAACTTCTAAATTCTTCCGGAAAGTTATCCACAAATTCCTCTGAGAATCGTTTGAAAATCCTTCTCCTGTAATTGTAATTTCTCCTTATCCTGAAACCCCCAACTATTTTTTTTAGGAAATTCATGTGGAAGTTTCTTGAAGATTTCTTTTCTTCCCTTCAAGTTTTACTTCTAGACACTTCTTCGGTTATTCTTCCAGGAAAATCTGCGACATTTCCTTCAGGAATGCATTCTAGAGTTCCTCCAAGAATACATACGGAATTTCCTCCCAAAATTCCACTAGAAGTTTCTTCAGTAATTTATGACGGAAATCCTCCGATTTCGCTCCATAATTTCATCTGCTAATCTATAAGAAACTGCTCCGGGCATTCCTCCAGGAACTCTTCCTTAAATTCCTCCGGGATAACTTCCAGGACTTTTTTCCGGGAATACCTCTATAAATTCAATAGCGAAATCCTCTAGAATTACATTTTGGAATTCTTTCCGCAATTATTTCAGAATATCCTTCAAGAATTCCTCTAGAAATTTCTTTAGGAATTTCTCCAAGAATTCGTCCAAGTATTTCCCCGGAAATTCTTCTCTTCCTTCAGGAATTTCTCCGGGATTTTTTCCGCGAAATTGTCCTAGAATTCTTTCCGGACTTCACTCGAAATTTACTCCAGAATTTCATTCGAAATTAATGTTAGAGTTCCTCCAGGATATCTTCCAAGAGTTCTTCCAGGAATTTCTTCAGAACAAACAAAGAACAGCAATTCATCTTGGAATACTTTCTGGAATTCATCTGGTAATTTTTACATTAATTCCTTCTGGTATTTTTTCGGGAATGCCGTCTGATATTTCTCCAGAAATTCCTTCATGAACTTCTCCAATAATTATTTCAGTACTACCTTGTGAGAATTCCTCTGGAAGTGCTTGTGGGAGTTCCTCCGGGAGCTCCCCCAGGAGTTTTTCCAAAAGTTCCTCAGTAATCTCTCCAGGAACTTCACAGAGGATACTTTGGCTGGAGTTTGAAGGGAAATGGGATTTCGGAAGTTCCTCTAGAAATTTAACTCCGGGTATTCCACCGGCTGTTCCTCTGAAAGTTTCTCCGGGAGTTCCACTAGTAGTTCCTCCGAAAATTCATTCAGACTTTCTTTCAGGAGTTCATTAAGGCTTTCTTTGGGAATTTATCTACAAATTCCTTCAGAAGTTCCTCGGAAAATTTCTCTGGGAGCTCCTCCGGGAGGTCCTTTAAGAATTCTTCCAGGAGTTTGTCCTGGAATTCATCCAGAAGTTCTTATGAGAGTTCCTCCAGGATTTCCTCCGGAAATTCTTCCTGTAGTTCTTCAATAAATTCATCTAGAAGTTCCTCTGGCAGTGCTTCCGGAAATTCCTCTGATAATTTCTCCGAGAATTCCTACAGAAATTCCTCTGGGAGTTCCTCCGGAAATTACTCCGGGAGTTCCTTCTCAAAGGAACTGCCGGTGAAACTCCAGGAGAAATGCTCATTAAAACTGCTGGTGGATCTCCCGAATAAATTCACGTAGGAACTGCTGGAGGAGCTCCCGTAAGAACTCCCGGAGGAATTTCAGGAAAAACTCCTAGAAGAATTTCTAGAGGGCCTCCCGGAGGAACTCCCAGAAAAACTATCGGAAGAACTTCGGCAGGAATTTCCAGCTAATTTTCTGAACAAAGCCTGAATGATATCCTGGAAGAGCTACTTGTGAAACACCCGGAGGAATTTCTAAAGAAACTCCCGGGAAAATTTTAAAATGAACCTCCGGAGGAACTGTCAGTGAATCTACCAGAAGACTTCTCGGAAAAAATCTTGGAGAATTCATCTTATAGACAAATCTCATCTAGCTGAAACCTTCCCTGACCACCATCTCTGACCACCATCATCATCAGAGAACCTCTCGGAAAATTCCTTGAAGAGCTCCCAGAGAAATTCTCGGAGGAGCTTCTGGAGGAATTTCTGTATAATTCCCGGAGGAAATTCTAGAGAAATTCCCGTAATAATTTTCAGAGAGCCCCCTTAGGAACTGCCGATAGAACTACTGGAAAAATTCTCGGAGGAAATCCTGGAGGAATTCTTGGAACTCTTCCAAAAATTCCATTGTTGATTTTATTTTCGGTATAATTTCTGTATAAATTTTCGGTGGAATTCCTGGAGAAATTCTTTGAAATTTTAACAAGAAATTATTCGAAACTTTCACGGAAAAAACATGGAATTTACACAGGAAGTTTGAAGATTTTTGCGAAATTCTCAAGAATGTTTTTTTGGCAATTCTGCGGAATTTCCACGGAATATTCGTAGGAAATCCACGGCGCAATTTTTCAGATTTTTTTATGGGAAACAGCACGAAAGAATTATCTGAAGAATTCCCTGCAGAACTTATAAATGAATTCGTGGAGGATTTCTTGAAGTAAATAATGGAGGAATTTTCGGTCAATTCCAGGTGAAATTGATGGTGGAATTCCTGAAGACATTCCCGAAAAAAATGCTGGAGGCATTTCTGAAGAATCCGGGCGTAAATGCGTTACGTTTATTGGCATTACGTTTTAGTACAAAACGCTGACTTCAACGCTGACGCGCAACGCGCTGTTGAGATTCAGCCGCGCTATTGGAGCTTAGAAGGAACAAGTACCAAGCACTAATATTCATGTGTTCTTATAAAACTACTATAAAACTACAGATTCAGAAGACCTAAAAAATTTGCCCCCCCCTAATCAAAATCCAGGCTTCGCCCATGAATGGAACCATTACCGCTAGGTGGATTGGCCGGGGTATTCAACTTGACATTCTCATTCTTATTTTACTTTTGATTAATTTTCAATTTCTATCATTAGTTTAAATGTTTGAATTTTGTTTTTGCATGATTTAAGTTGAGCCGAGTACAAAACGAGGAACTGGAGACTGGATTACTGGTGAGTTCGAAATACGTTTTTGTTACAATCCAGTTGAATTGAATTGTAAGTGAGTATTATTCAATTTGTAATGAGTTCATTTCTATTTTATAAATAATCTTGCGTATTGTAAGAATACTTTTACTCATTATCTTCACAAGCCAGTATTTAAAATATTACGTATTTAATATAAAGCATTACCAAGAGGAAACAGATTTCAGAAAATCGGGAAAGAAATGCACAATGCACAAACATCCTAAAATGCGGCATTTCTCACTTCACCCATCGGAATAAGCCATATCTATTTCACTCGAAGAATGAAGAAGTAAATTTAAATCCGCTTCATGCAAAAGTCCAACAACACGTGCGGATTTCAATTTCTTCTCATCGCTGGCTTCACCTTTCATACCGAATAAAAACTCATAAACATTGCCACCTACGCAGTTGATTGGACGTGACAGATTACACATGTGCGACTTGAAATATCTCCATATTCACCCGAAAACCTGCATTCAAGTGTCAAATAATGTGTCAATTTATTCCTTCTCCCATATATTTCAATTTTGACTTGCTTCTTTCCTTTGCTCCGGGGCATGTTCCTACCAGTCAGTCGATGAGGTTCAAGGGAATACAGAGCCAAACCGCCTTCACCACATCATTCTCAAATACCTCTATGTGTGCATTTGAAGCAAATCAACTGCTCGGGTCTAACCGCTTTGCTGTGGCTTTTTCGCATCATCAGGTAAAGCGTAAGTTATTTTCGATTTGTGGTGCCCTCCCCATGCCCTCTCCACATGTTCAGATCGCGCCGCAGCAGGCAGGCTCGACTCCTCACAGGCTCCGTGCTGAACAGGTCGCGCGTCCCGTAGCGTCCTGCGGTCAGGGGCTCTCCCGTCCTGGCGGTTGACCACAGAGTGCTGATTTCGTCGGGGTTTTGATATTAAGCCCTGAATGCACTGCGCTCGGGCGGCGAAGACGGAGACGAGAGCTGTGCCAAAATTAAGCGGACAAATAAGTGACACAAAAGAATTTAAAGCTCACACAGAGCGGATTCCTCCGGCGGAATTCTTCCGAACTCCATCGGTTGGATGTCGAAAGGCGACGACGACGTCGACGGGGGTGAGCGTTGCATGCCGAGATTTCGGAAAAAAAAATTCTGGACCGGTCTCTGCTAGGCTCTACGAATGGGGTCGAAGGAGAGACAAATTTACAACTTTCCGGATTTTATTGCTACTATTTCTTCCATTAGGAACCATTCTGTCGAGAATGGTGCGATATTGATCTATGGCAGAGCAAATTTATGGATTTATGAGATTCGAAGAATGCATAAGGATGAAATCTTTTCGCTTGACTTATGACCCATTCCGGTCAATTAGTGCGAGGTTGTATGCGCATTTTAGACTTTATGGTGTCAAATTGACTCTTCTGCTTAGAGAATTGCAATCGATCAGTAATGCATCTTGCAATAAAAATTTTGACCAAATGGCTTCAACGAAGTTCTCAATTGAAGAATCAATCAAATCGAACTGGCATCTGCACATTCTATAGTTTTGATTCAGATCCGGACAGGAAATGCCACATTATTTCTAGACTAATTATTGTCTTCTACACGAAAGAGAGGGTAATTTTCATTCCTCGCCATTGTTCTGACCGCGGAGAAAAAGTGAGTTCTTTTGTTGCTCGAAACTCGTCTTAAGAATTTTATCATTAAAACATGAGTTTTTCTTGACTCTTTTCATAGTACACGAGATTGTTCCCTTTGTGAGTCATTATGTAAGAAAAATCCGATACAGCGTTCAAATCAATTGCTTTCCATCTCGTAGCCCTCGTATATGGCAAACAAAGATCGATCGATTGTTGAGGAAAGATTTAATCTTTTTCAGCTTTCAACCTTGCACAGACCGCTGTGAATCCAGCCGCGGACGTTTCGACGGTCATTAGTTGCAACAGCAGCCATACATCAACGGAACGATCAGTGTCGGTAGCACAGTAGCGGTCTATTAACTTTTGAAGGATTTGAGCTTACAATCTGGTCAAGAGTTTCAATAGTTTTTTTTCTCCTCGGATGAAGTTGAAAAGTGCCACAAGGCATTGGCTTCTAGTAGGGAGACATAGATCATTGACTGTGCTCTGAACAACTGTACTGTCTTTTACTATCCAGTGAATCGGATTATATTTAAGCGAATTATTTTAAAATCATGGGAAAGAATGTGTTTAGAATTCAAATTAAACACAGTTGACGTTTATTACAACGTTCGACGCAAACACCATTAATTTGATGCAACCTATTGTAACTTTATTGTAAACGAGATTCGACAATTTAACCTCTACGTTTTGCGTAATTTTTCTGTTCTTCTATGAAAATTTTGGTTTAAAAATTCAAACCATTTAAAAATAAAAATAAATCAAAAATTAAACAATCGACAAAAGTATTTAAAACAAAGTAAATGACAAAAAATGAGAAAATGACAAATATTATATGACAAAAAATTATAATAAAACAAAAAACTAAAAATTGAAATTAAAATTATTTTTAACACCTTTGTTGGTCGTACCAACTAGAGGGCCGTCTTCCGAAATAATGACCCGTCACGATGATTCAAGATTGGTTAAAATTTCCTTCAATTTTACAATAGTTAGCGTTTATAATGTGGGTGTAATATATTCGCTTACGTTTAGTGCCTCCAACTATTGTTACTACCACAACTTCGATTAGCCAAGCCTCGTTCCAGACTAGGTCGTTAATTCTACATTATAATTGGTTGAACTATTTAGGATAAGTTCATTCACACGTTAGGAATTTGATCTCTTACCATTTAGGGTTTTAGAAATAATACAATAATAAATTGCCACAAACTATCGGCTAATGTATGGTAATGATGATCTAAATTAGATATAAACGTTTAGGTATCTAAAGCAATGCAAATTCAGAGTATAATTACACCTTGATATTTAAGCACTACAAATGTAATAGTAAATAGTTAATTCAATAGTTTAACTTCTCAGCTTTTACAAATTATTTACTTCATGAATCAGCATTTTTCCTTCTGCCTCTTCTGTCATCTCTGATACAGACGTCGTGTGTCATATCTATCGATCTACATGTCAAATGTAACGATGTCGATAAGAGCATTGGATTGCGATGGTAGGTGCGTACGTCCGAGGACGTCACACTCCCCCCTGGTATGCGAAACAGATCTTCAAGTTCGCTTACACAACATCGCGCCGAACATCCAACACCGCTAACTTAACAGTCGGTCGCTCGTAAACTCCATGAACAGTTTGAACGGTTGCCTTGCGAGTTTGCCCTCCACTAGTTACCACTCCGATTACCCGTCCCTTGGGCCAACAGTTTCTGGGATGCTCATGATCCACGATGACTACGATGTCACCCTCCTCAAGAGGTTTCGCCTTCTCTTGCTTCTTCGTACGCCGTGTTATGTCGAGTAGGTAGTCCCGAATCCAGCGCTTCCAGAAGAGATTCGCCAACCATTGCATGTTGTCGTCGTCACAATGCCGCAGTGTCCGCGTCTACGAACGTCAACGGTTTCCGAAGAGCCCAAAAGAAAGTGGTTGGGCGTTAGGGCTGGTGCTGCTTCGTCATCGATTGGCACTTAAGTAAGAGGACGCGTGTTAAATACACCTTCTACTTCTGTTAGGGCATTCCTCAGTTCCTCGTCAGTTTTTCGCCGTGCGTGCAAGACTTCGGCCAGGTTCCATTTGACCGACTGTACGAGTCACTCCCAACTTCCTCCCATGTGGGGCGACGCAGGTGGGTTGAACTGCCACGATGTAGACGACGTAATGAACTCCCGCATCAGCTGATTCCGGTCAACTTTCTGGTAGAGTTCCTGTAGCGTTCGGTTGGCACCTACAAAGTTTGTGCCCCTATCGCTATAGAAACTAACTGGCGTACCTCTTCGCGCGATGAAGTTCCTCAACGCCATTATGCAGGAACTTGTCGTAAAGGAATGAGCTACCTCGATGTGGACGGCTCTTATTGTTAAACATGTCAGTAGAACTCCCCACCTTTTCTCGACCCTTCGACTTACAATTACTTCTATTGGACCAAAATAATCGACCCCACATGTGCGAATGGTCTCGTGTGTGCGGATAGTCTGGCCACTGGAAGATCGGCCATCTCCGGCGGTTGAGGGACAGCGTCGCGATTTTTGCACCACTGGCAGTTTCTACGGATCGTGGCAAGTGTTTGTCTCAAGCGAAAAATGCTATACTTTTGGCGAACCTCGTTGACTGCGATGTCATAGTTCCGGTGGAGGTACTTTTCGTGATAGTGTGCCAAGAGTAGCGATGTTACTGGATGCTTAGGTGGTAGAATAACAGGATTCTTCGCGTCGCTGTGGAGATACGCACACACGCCGGTTCTACCCTTCATCCGCAATACTCCTGAGTCGTCCACAAATGGGCTCAGCTTGTAGAGCGGACTCGCCTTTGGAATTTGTTTTCCCCTTTCTTCTTTAGCCACCAACACTGCAACCTCGTCGTGATATATGTCACGTTGCGCTTGCCGATAATGGTGTGCTTCCGCACTGCGAAGCTCTTCCCGCATGAGTGGTCCAGCAATTAAGGGAACTTTCCTACAGCTCCGTTGAATGTTCGTGCAGAAACAAAGCACGTATCCGGTCACTATCAACAGTCGTCGCCAACTCGAAAACCTGCTGACATCGATTACCGATTCGGAAACACTGGTGTGGAACAATACGCTGGGTCTCATCTCTTCCTCGGTAGAGATTTTTACTGGAAGGCTGGGCCACTTCTCTGTTGCTTGCATCAACTCTGGACCCTTGAACCACCTGCTCTCCGACGATAGGTCAGGTCGATCTCGCCATCTGGTCCCATCATCAGCGACATCAGTTCGAGTCGGAACCCATCTCCAATCGTGGATGTCCGTAGATTCCAATATTTCGCTGATTCTTGATCCGACGAAAGCACTGTATCGCTTGTGGTCGGCACGCAGCCATCAGAGCACATTTCGAGAGTCTGTCCAAAATGTACGCTTTCAGATGATCATCGTCAGGCTTCGTGTTACATTGGCAGCCAATCGACACCCCAGAACTGCGGCTTGCAGCTCTAACCGTGGGATTGAGGTGTATTTCATCGGTGATACTCGAGTCTTAGCCGCAACCAGAGAACATTCCAGCTGGTCACCTTTCGTAAATCGCAGAAACATAACGACTGACATAGCACTTTCGCTGGCATCAACGAAGACTTGCATATCTACTGCAGCCTCTTCTATCGACAATACAACTTGCCGGTAACACCTTGGGATCCGAAGTTTCTCCAATTCCGGGAGAAGACGAATCCACGTACGCCACCTCTCGAACAGATTTTCAGGGATAGGTTCATCCCAATGAATCCCAGTACGCCACACCTCCTGAAGCAGGATTTTCAGTAGAACCAAATAGTGATCTATCAACCCTACGTTTCTCCGATCTTCTGGTGTTAGTTCGCGAATGTAGTTTTTCGAAATGTATTCCGCGATTTTCTCGTTCAAAACCTTCGCCAGTTCCGTATCCTTCGCCATGCGTTTCTCCAGGCATTTCCACCGACGGATTGCGACTGCCTTGTTATCCGGTAGCCGGATTCTATCAGAGCGCCATAACAGGCCTGTTTCGTACCGCTCTCCATTGAAGTGTGTCCAATATTCCAACAAAAACATTGTTCGCTCGTCATCCTTAGATAGTCGTTCGAGCTGGTTGGGCTTGACTACCAGACTGTCGATAGCAAAGTAGTCTTTGACCGTCTGGTTTAAGTGCGTCATGCTTTCTTCGCTACACGTACAAATGTGATAGGTGTGACTAGTACTCGAGGAATTTTTCGTGGCCCAGCCACCGTACACCGACCATCCGAGTTTGGTTTTTACAGCAATTGGGTCGCCAATCTTGCCCTCAAGACTTTTCCGCACCAACATAACATTAGCGTACCTCAATCCAATCAGTATCCGTGGACGAACGTTCGTGTATGATTCCACAGGAAGTCCCTGCAGGTATCGATACTGTTTAGTGAGTTGTATCATATCCAAAGACTGGAAGGGTAATTGCAGCTCTCCCACCATTCTCACATCTAGTAACAGCCGCTTTTCTCCTCTTCCGGCGACCACAAGCTCGACACTCTGTGAATCGGATTCGTAGCGATGAGTACCGCCCGTCCATTTCAGGCAGAGCGGATGAATGGTTCCGGACAGCCTCAGCTCCTCGGCTAGTTGCTGGTTGATGAGCGTAAGTTCGGATCCATCGTCCTGGAAAGCGTGACATTTTAGCCGTATTCCGTTTCTAAGCAACGTCACTGGCAAGTAGCGAAGCGAGCCCGTGCCGGTTTGATGTGTATTGGCGTTGCGTTCCTCGTTCTGCCTCGAAGGGCCGCTCCTATTGGCACCGCTTGGTAGTGTTTGTGCTAGTAAGTCCTTGTGAAGCAAGACGTGATGCTTGAAGGTGCATCCGTTCTTCCCACACTCTCCAGAATTGCAGTCACCTTTATGCTGCCGAAGACATTTGCGGCAGAAGTTGAATCCACGCACTGTTGCCCATCTTGCTTCGTACGACAGCTCCAGAAATCGCTTGCATTATCCAAGATATTTGCAGTCTTCTTTGTACGCGGGACATGCATTGCTTACTCCGCTCACTCCGGCCACCGTCGATCTTGCTTGGGTTGGGTATACAGTATGAGTCCTATCCTTGGAAAGAACTTCTGCGTGAGTGTTCACATACTTCTCCTTTCGGTTTCCTTTTATCTCCTGATTCTTGCCTCCGCGGCACTGAGGCTCGAAAACAACGGTAACATCTTCCGCCAAGCTGTATATCCACTGGCTGAACGTGGACAACTTTACCTCTGGCAAGTTTCTCTTGTACCGCGCCCAATCCAGCTTTATTTGAGGGGGCAGTTTCTGGACAAATTCTTTTAGGAGTGTCGTATCACACATATACTCCTTTCCACCACAAGCTTTCACAGTGGCACAGATATTCTGGCCTCCAGAGCATAATCGACCAGCTTGTCCATCGCATCTGGCTTGATAGTCGGCATCGATATAATCTTCTCCTTCAGGTATTCAATTATCGTTTCCGGTCTACCGAAGCGTAGTTTCAGTGCACTGATTGCTCTGCCTACCGTTTCAGGCCGCATCAAGAAACTACGTACAGCATTAAATGCATCTCCCTTCAGACAGTTCCTCAAACGGATCATGTTCTCCGCTTCCATGTACCCACACATAGCCGTTGTATCTTCATACGTGGACAAGAACATTGGCCATTCCTCCGGATTACCACTGAACTTGGGCAGCTCACGAGGTACAGCCTGCCGTGCTGCAATCTCATCCTTCGAAAGTCTTTTGCTGCTTCTCAGGGAGTGTTGCCGGTCTGTAACTGGTCGACTACTACCACATAGTTCAACTTTTTTGGCTGTTTCACTCTTCGCTCTTTGGTGTCTTCGCCCTGCTCGTTCGTCATAGAGTTGTGCTTCTTCTTCACTGCCGTCACAATTGGTTCCACCGATGGATGAAATTTCTTCTTCACACATTGGCAAAAATCGTGTTTTTAGCGCGTTTATTCAATAGTACCTTTATTAGGGTTAGGGACAAAACAACAACAAAAGGTCGAAAGGACAAAAGGTCTAAAGACAAGACTTCGAAAGGCAAAAGGTCGAAAAGGACAAAATGTCGAAAGGGACAAAATGTCGAAAGGGACAAAAGGTCGAAAAGACAAAACGTCGAAAGGGACAAAAGGTCGAAACGGACAGAACGTCGAGCGGCACGAAAGGTCGGATGAAACTAAAGATCAATAAGATCAAAAGGTCGAAATGGACAAGGAACTGAAACGGAGAGAGTCAATCTAGCACAAGAGTTGCCCTACACAATTAGCAAAAACTCTGCTTTTTTATTTTTCACAATTTTTAACAAATAAATAAAATTCATTCAGTGAGTACATCTAATAGATGCACGTTGAGTTTTCTAAATGTCACTTCGATCTGTCAAAATGGGGCACGCCGCACATCAAATACACCGGCGTATATTACATGACGGTGCATTTTCAATGCGTGCGCCTGCGTGGCTGCGGAGTGCACTATTTTGACAGATCGCAGCGACATTCATAAAACTTAGATTGTCATCTATTATTTGAACTCATTGAATGAATTTTATTTAATTGCTAAACATAGTTTAAAATAAAAAACTTTTAAAATAAATTTTTAAAATAACTAAACTTTGATTGATGTGATGAGTGTGTTCGAAGTTAAATGCATTTCATAAATTCTTTCGGAATACAAAAACTTGTTATCAACTTGTTCTTGATCGACCTTTTGTCCCTTTCGACCTTTTGTCCCTTACGACTTTTTGTTCTTTTGACCTTTTGTCATTTTGTCCTTTTCGACCTTTTGTGGCTTTCGACCTTTTTATCCTTTCGACCTTTTGTCCCTTTTAGACGTTTTGTATTTTCGACCTTTTGCCCTTTCGACGTTTTGTCTTTTTGGCCTTTTGTCCATTCGGCCTTTTTGTCCTTTCGACCTTTTGTCTTTCGACCTTTTGTCATAGATTCCCTTTATTATGCGATTTAGCATAATGGCGTCTTTGAGACATTTTATCAGTAAGTCGACGCGCTTCTTTGGAGGTATTCAACCTTATGATTAATCCCCCTAAAAGTGATTATTTTTTCCCACTTCACAACATGGAAGTTATACGTCTTCGAAAGAGCTGTATAGCAAAAATTCTCCTGAAAAACTTTGTCGAAGACACGAGATTCGTAATTTCATTACTTTTGGAGATTTATTGATTTTCATGCCAACAAGTTTTGAACATGTTCGAAGACGAGCTCGGTGGTCTAGTGGCTACCGCTTCTGCCTTATAAGCAGGAGGTCGTGGGTTCAATTCCAGGCTCGTCCCTTTCCTATTTTGTATTTCTATCATAGTTTCTTTCTGAGTTTCATGTTCTACCAGAACGATTCCTACTGTTAAACCTTAAACACTAACAATCCGAAAACCTCCCGTGGCATTTATGAGAGGTCGTAGAGTTCTCTGCATCTTTCTTAAGTAGGTGTCCAACTTCCCCTTCCTCAGCATTCGCAAGGCCGTGGCCAGGACAGATCTCGACTATTGGAGAGTGCATTACTTCCATCTAAGAGATATCGATTAGTCCCAAAATCAATATCTGTGGTATCGGATGAAAGTGTTGGTACTCTCATACAATAGTCTTGGCTTGTACTACCTACGAATTTATGCGAAATGCTCAATGCTAATGCTAATGCTAACAAGTTTTGAACATGTTCGATGTATAAGCATACAAGCATATGGAGACGCATGGTGCATTGGTTCATCAACTCCTTATGATGGGTGATTGATTTCTACCTTGCATAGTAGGAAACGGTTTTGATGCAACATTCCTTACATTCACTTACAACTCTACTGTTCGGGTATAAATTTGAAGTTCATTACTTTTATAACTTTTCTCAGGTTTTCAAGTCACAATAAGGACTGTATCGAAAATAAGTTATCCATTTTCAAAGTGTTACTACTCACAAGCTCATGAAGATATTGGTTTGCTTTACCCTGCATTCGATGTATTCATATGTTAAGTTTTAAATCAGAATTTGTTTGTTTGTTGAAAATTTGTTGCTTCCGATGTATCACAAAATGGAAATTGATATTGAAATTCGAGTTATGGACACATGGCTCCGTAAGAAGGGCATCGAGATGAATAATTTGACCAAGCGTTTTACATTCCACCCCCAAAGGTAAAAATTCATGGTCAACAAGCTTGGGGAATACTCGATGTTCCCAACCTGTCGTAAAAGGAAGCAAATCGAAATCAAGTGGTGGAATTAAATGGGAAGGTACAAACTCGTCTTATCACAAGTGGTCTTTCTCGAAGTTTGGCCCAAGATTTTTTTATGTACAGGTCTTTCTCGAAGTTTGGCCCAAGATTTTTTTATGTACAGGTTATCCGACTTGTCAATATCCCCAACTCAGCCATCTTGGATTTTTGTATGGAATTTATGCTCGTTTGTTTACGTTTTGCACTGAAAATGTATGTTTCCCCCCGCGCTGGTTATTCCCATCTACTGACGAAGTCGAATAACCTGTACATAAAAAAAATCTTGGTTTGGCCTAAAGTCAATCGTTGGAAAGCCATATGTTCGAATGCAACTTTGATAAACAACACGTCAAGCCGAAAGTTATCTAGCCGAGTTCAATTTGGTCAAACTGAACATTTGGCCGAAACGTTTTATGAGCATGAGCATGAGCATTATGACCGCACAATTCGTAGTTGCTACTCCGTGATTAACTGAATTTGCGAAATTATACAGAGAACACAATGGCTTGGGATTAGCTACCCATTCTTAATATACACGTTTAGGGAGCTCAAATATTTAAAGTCAATAACGGCGCCGGCCACATCCTTACTGTCATATAGGAATGGCAGGATTCAATCGTCTAAAACGAGTTAAGTAACCTCCATTTAATTCCACCAATTATTTCGATATCTTTGCAGAAACGTATTTCGACCACATCTGTGTGGTCGTCTTCAGTGTCTCGTACTTGACTCGACTTAGTCGCACAAGTGAGGGAGAGGTAAAAGTGATGAAACGAAAAAGGAATTTCATCTAATAGGCACGATTTTCGTTTATCTTTCAAGGCTAGCCCAGAGAAAAGATTGGTATGTGAGTGACGTTCCTCGCTATAAACAACGAAAATAGATTCTCCCTGGGCCTGAAAAATGCTTGCTTTGTTCTCATCGAAACGAAAAATTGAAACCCTGCTTAGTAAACGCGAAAGTCAAAAATGATGTTTGCGGAAAAAACATGGATTATTCGAATCCAAATGAAACTGATGATCAAAGCAATCGGCTTCTGTGTGCATATGCGCCCATCTAAATGTGAGCTTAATTCGCGAATACGAAAGTAATGCCTCTACTCACTCTTATGGCAAAATCTCATTGATATCTGTCCGACTGTGCGTGAAACATGGCCGTCAATCACCCCTTCTTGTCCCTCCACAGTAAAATCCCATAAGGAACTGTCAGACTGTGCGTGAAGAATTTACCTTCGTAGTCACGAACAAGATTTTTTTATGTACAGGTTTTCCGACTTCGTCAGTAGATGGGAATAACCAGTACATAAAAAAATCTTGGTCGCGAATAGACAGAACTAATCGAACAAAAAGTAAGCGGTTATGTATGATACAAATTGTTGATACATTGCATAAACATCACTAGAGTTACATGTTCTTGCTGGACATACTAGTGAGTACACAGCCCATGGAACATCAGATATTCGGCATTCGCTCGGCCACGAAAAATAAATACTACATTAATTAAAAAAATAGCCCATCTTTGAAATGAAAGGGAAAAAACCTTTCCCTCATTGTTAAGAAAACGTTAAATTAGATGCTCGTCAAATCGAATATACCTCTAGCCCAGGTGATTCGATTCATGCGAAAAAGTAAAGGATTCCGCCAATTGTGGTATCTGTTGCCGAGTTTTCTAGCTTCTGGAATGAGATTTTGAGTAACCTTCAGGGGATCAAGGTTTCATTTCAGATTGCTAGGAAGGGTGACTGTCGCGTTTTGCCGGGATCCTTTGACGATCGCAAACGTCTTCTTCAGTATTTAACTGAGAAGCGCCATAAATTCTTCACATACGACGACAAAACTGAGCGATTGTTCAAAGTCGTCTTGAAAGGTCTCCCCAGTGATGATAAATCACTGGATGAGATTAAAATTGAAATTTCTCAATTACTTGGATTTTCACCAGTCCAAGTAATTAAGATGAAAAAGAAATCCCACTCTGGTACTTCCCAGAGGGCATTTCTCAGAATTTTATTTAGTTCATTTTAACAAAAGTGAACTAAATAATATGAAAAGTTTGGAAAAGGCCTGTATTATGTCTCATGTCCGTGTTACATGGGAACATTTCCGCAGGCCTGGGGGAAATTTCCAAAACCCCACCCAGTACCGTAAGTGCCAAAAGTGGGGTCATGAAACCAAACATTGTCACATGGATACTAAATGCATGATTTGTGGTGGAACCTCTCACGCCAAGGACGCATGTCCTGTGAGAGAAGGTTCCAATAAATTTAAATGTGCAAATTGTAGGGGCAATCATAAATCCAATTTCTGGGAATGCCCTTCACGCAAAAAAGTTTTGAATATCCGTGCAAAATTGATGACGGGAAATTCCAATCGGATCCCAGATTCGACAGGTAGAAATTTTCCAAACGCTCAAATTTCGAAACCAGTTACCGGTCGAGAAATTCATACCCACCACAATTCACAAACAAATTTTGCCGCTCGTCAACGGGTAGCAAGCACTTCAGTAAATTCCAATTTTTCCAATGTACCTACGTATGCAAACATCGCTGCTGGTAGACAAAATTTCTCTTCTCAAAATGAGGTTTATACCCATGTCCCAACGGAAAATAATGGTCATGTTGCCGATTCAGGTAGCATGACTGCTTCCGATTTTGATTTTTTAACTGAACAATTGCATCACATGATTGATGCAATGTTCAAAGCAAATACCATACCAGAAGCTGTTCAGGTTGGTATAAAGTACACACAGAAAATTGTTATCGGACTCCGTTTTAATGGATCTAAATAATTGTGTGAAAGTTCTAAATTGGAATGCCCGCTCTCTAAAGGGTAAGGAAGATGAATTATTCAACTTCCTTTCAGTTCATAATGTGCATATTGCCATTATAACTGAAACGTATTTAAAACCAGGACTCTCCATTGAAAGAGATCCAAACTATTTTATCTACAGAAATGATCGTCTTGACAGCGCCTGTGGTGGGGTCGCCATCGTCATTAATAGACGTATCAAACATAAATTATTTTCTTCGTTTGAAACCAAAGTTTTTGAAACCTTGGGAGTTTCTGTTGAAACTAATTTTGGTCAATTTTCCTTCATTGCAGCCTACTTGCTTTTTCAATGCAATGGGCAGCAAAAGAATTTGTTGAAAGCTGATCTTCAAATTCTGACTCGCAATGAATCAAAATTCTTCGTAATTGGTGACTTCAATGCCAAACACCGTTCATGGAATAATGCTCAAAGCAATTCCAACGGCAACATTTTATTTGAAGATTGTTCTGCGGGATATTAAACTATTCAATATCCCAATGGCCCAACTTGTTTTTCATCCACTCGAAATCCCTCGACAATAGATTTGGTTTTAACGGATTCAAGTCAGCTGTGTGGCCAATTGGTAACTCATGCTGACTTTGACTCTGATCACCTTCCTGTGACATTTGAAATCTCACAAGAAGCCATTTATAATCCGATCACCTCTACTTTTAATTATCATAGAGCTGATTGGGATTTATATAAAACGTATATCGATAGGAATTTTGATGTTAATATTCGTTTGGATACCAAAAGTGATATTGACAATGCGCTCGTATCTTTGACAAATTTAATTGTCGAAGCCAGAGGCATTGCAATTCCGAAATGTGAAATTAAATTCAACTCCATTATTATTGACGACGATCTTCAGCTACTGATCCGTCTTAAAAATGTAAGAAGAAGGCAATACCAAAGAACTCGCGATCCCGCGTTGAAAGTTATTTGGCGAGATTTGCAAAATGAAATTAAAAAACGTTTCGCTATTCTGAGGAATACCAACTTTGAGAATAATGTCTCGAAGTTGGATCCCAGTTCGAAACCCCCTTTGGAAATTAACGAAAATTCTTAAAAAACCTCAAAAGCCAATTCCAGCGCTTAAAGAGGGAAATAAAATTTTATTAACAAATGGCGAAAAGGCTCAAAAACTTGCTCAGCAGTTCGAGAGTGCCCATAATTTTAGTCTAGGTCTCACTAGTCCAATTGAGGATCAGGTTACACGAAGCTTCGAAGACATTCTCAACCAAGATAATGTTTTTGACCCTTCGTTGGGAACTAATTTGGATGAAGTGAGATCTATTACTAGAAAATTTAAAAATATGAAAGCTCCGGGTGATGATGGTATTTTCTACATACTTATCAAAAAACTTCCTGAGAGCTCTTTATCTTTTTTTGGTTAATCTATTTAACAAATGTTTTCAATTGGCATACTTCCCAGATAAATGGAAAAATGCCAAAGTTGTTCCAATTTTGAAGCCGGACAAAAATCCAGCTGAGGCTTTAGTTATCCTTAATCAGTTTGCTTTCTTCAATAAGCAAACTGTTTGAGAAGATTATTTTGAATAGAATGATGGTTCATATTAATGACAATTCTATTTTTGCTGATGAGCAATTTGGTTTTCGCCAAGGGCATTCAACCACCCATCAGTTATTAAGAGTAACGAATTTAATTCGGCTCAACAAATCTGAAGGATATTCGACTGGAGTTGCTCTTCTTGATATAGAGAAAGCATTTGACAGTGTTTGGCATGAAGGTTTGATTGTAAAATTGATGAATTTTAATTTTCCTCTGTACATTATTAAACTGATCCAAAATTATTTATCAGATCGCTCACTGCAGGTAAACTATCAGAATTCTAAATCTGATAGATTACCTGTAAGGGCTGGTGTCCCCCAAGGCAGCATACTGGGGCCCATTTTGTATAACATTTTTACTTCTGACTTACCTGATTTACCACCAGGGTGTCACAAATCTTTGTTTGCAGATGACACAGGTCTCTCAGCCAAAGGGCGTAGCCTTCGTGTCATTTGTAGTAGATTGCTGAAGTTTGGATATTTTCTCCACTTACTTGCAAAAATGAAAATTTCCGAATGCTTCCAAAACTCAGCATTTTACCACATAAGGCGAGAGCTTCTTATTTGAAACTTTCTAGCAGACATATTGTCACTATGAATGGGGTTGCAATTAATTGGTCTAGCGAAGCTAAATATTTAAGACTTCTGCTAGATCAAAAATTAACTTCTAAAGGTCACAGTGAAGGCATTCAAGCCAAATGTAACAAATATATTAAGTGTCTATATCCACTTATAAACAGAAAATCAAAACTTTGTCTTAAGAACAAACTTTTGATTTACAAACAAATTTTTAGACCTGCCATGTTGTATGCTGTGCCAATATGGACTAGTTGCTGCAATACCAGAAAGAAGGCACTTCAGAGGATTCAAAATAAAATTCTGAAAATGATTCTGAAGTTGCCTCCGTGGTATAGTACCAATGAACTTCATAGAATTTCTAATATTGAGACATTGGCAACAAATGTCCAACAAAATAATTTCCAATTTTAGTCAAAAATCGTTGCAATCTTCTATTGCAACGATTAATTCCTTGTACCCTTAGTATAAAATAGGTTTAGTTTAAGTAGAAAACAGTAGAAAACAAGGTTCAATTCAACCAGAGGAAAAATTCTAACTGCCAGAGGCAATTGAAATGTATTAATAATAACTAAAAATATAACATAGCAAATAAGGATGATAGTGTTAAGAAAACACGGAACACCTAGTCTAAGAGATGAATGCATGTATTAGATAATTAGCAAATAAAAAAAAAAAAAAAAAAAAACTACAATATCGGGTTCGGGTCGGGTACGGGTTTACAATTTTAAGAGAACCAGAAAATTTTTATAAAAATTGTGTGCGGGCTAAAATAATTAAATTATGTCGGGTTCGAATCGAAATTCTCGGGAACGGGTCGGGTTCGGATTTGCATTAAATGCAAAAAAAAAAATGCCCGGATTTCAGGTAATTAAGCAGAAATCGGTAATTTTTGGAATGATAATTATTATAACTGAATTCCGCCAAATGGCATTCGGTGAAAAGGTACATTCCGCGAAATGTCTTTCGGAAAAAAGGTGCATTCCGCGAAATGTGTTTCGGTGAGTTTATACATTCCGCGAAATGTCGCACCGCGAAAAAAAATTCCGCGAAATGGTTTTCGGCGAAATAGTATACAACCCTTAAAAATGCGAGTGAATTTTATTTTGGCACACAGAGAGAAAATGGCTATGTCCATTTAGAATCCGGAATAAAAGAATCATCTGTATCTCGGCAACGGATTGACGTACAAAGAAGGTTAATTCATCGAAACAAGGGTAATTCACTGTACTTTAAGGAAAAAATTTTGATACAAATAATTTTTTCTTGTTTCTAGTGAAAATTTACACCTTCTTCTTTATTCCTCTCATCAAAAGTGGAGGAGGAGCGGAGGTGCAGTCAACTTCCTTGGCACATTTGTTCCACATTTTGGTCATCTAAGTCGCGACCCGAGTTGTTTTTCCACTTTTTCCATTTTTCTTAAACTTCCGCTTCATTACTGCCCAAACATGTCTCGATGGGCAAGAGCTGTGGGCAGTTGCGTGGATTTATGTTTTTATCGATGAAATCTTCGTTATTATCGCGGTACCACTGGATGACTTCCCGGTAGTGGCAACTCGCCAAATCTGGCCAAAACTTCACGGGACCTTTATGGGCTTTATGGAAGGTCGACCGCGGTTTTTGAGACATTCCTCCTTGTACAGCTTCGAGTCCATCGTCTTATTCGTCACAAACACTTAGGTCTTTGCCCCACAGTTGCATATCTCTTGCCAAAATCATCCGTTTTTTTTGCAAGTTTATCCAAAAAGCAAACTTAAACTTCGCAGAACTACTCCTCGTGCCGTCACCATGCAGAATTTTTGGCTAGGAAGCTGTCCGAAATCCATGTTGACGTAGGTCCCATCGTCGATTAGCAAGATTATCAACGTGGGTGTGCAGACTTTCTTCTCTCATTTCGGCTTCCATCTGGAATAATTTTTGACACGCTGCACGAAACTTCGTGAAATTTATACCACAGCAAGTGGGCACCTAGGTAGACAAACTGATGTAAAAGAATTCTTGCAGCGGTCACTTTCCGTGCCGCTGCGATACAATAAATGATTCCGGATTCTAAATGGACATGCAAAGATGGACTAATAAAAATGAAAGTTGTGCGTTGAAAGTTGTTTTCGAATTAAATGGTGTGCCCTTAAAAATGCGAGTGAATTTTATTTTGGCACACAGAGAGAAAATACTTCAAGAAATGGCTTAGATCCGAGTTCAAGTTGCGAGTTGCTCGAGGTTTTGGTTAAGCCAACTTTCCTGTGTCTTACCTTTACTTTCAGTTTCAGTTCAAACTCATTCCTCAGTGGTGATAATAGTTGAAAATTGACAGGAAAAGGGACTTTGATAAAAAATGATAAACTTATCTTACTGTAAAAGTAAGGAAAACTGATTTTTTGCCAGGCGACATTTTTATGGCCACCTACAGACGCAACAATCTTTGATCTTCTTCCAGTCTGTTTCTTTACGAATCAATAAGTGTTAAGCCCTAATTGAATAATTTCTAATCAATGTTTTTGACGCAGGACTACGTCTGTCTTTTCTATATTGGGGTACACTTTGCGATTGCGAAAATCGGAAACCGTCAAGAAAATATGATAGACTTTGAACGTTAATATCTTAGCCGTTTCCCGATGGATTTCTAATTTTTTGGACCATTCGATTGAGGATGAGTCAACGCTTCTTTGTATTTATTTAAAAATAGTGATTTTCAACTATTTATTATCGATAATTGCTAAAAAAATAGAATTAGTTAAACCAATCAATCACGTACATGCATCACTAGCACAGACATCAAAAATCAATCACTTGCAGGTTTTGATCTATTCCTCAGTTTGAACAAGATTTTACGCAGAGCAGACGCATCAAAGCGATCGCAGCGGAGCAGACACAACATCACGGAGGCGCTAATAACATTTTCAAAGGAAATCCATCGCATTGGTGGTGGTGCTCGATGTGTTGCTGCAGATCATTCAACCTCAACGAACCAGAATTTCATATGATGAAAAGGTTGACCATAAAAATAGCACTGTGGCGATCCCGCACCGCCAGTGCCGATGTTGAAAATTTATTACAAATTGTGGTGTCAGTTAGTTGGAAAGGAACATTGGGAAAAGAAAATTGGTTCTTCTCAAGACCAACATTTTATGAAAAGAAAGAGTTAATTGCAAAAATGGACTGTTTCGGTGGCATCGGGTTTGGCGTGGTTCCATCCATTAAAATTCACTACATCATCTCCCTCCGACGCGCTATCAAATTCGCTATTTAAATTGAGTTTTGCACTTTGAAGAAAATTTATTTCGGATAGTCGGATCAACCTTCTTTTGTATAAAATGGTGGCTTTTGTATTAAATCAATGAAGACGCCACCTCAGTGGAAACTTTCTACAGCGACTACCCATCGGTGAACGACTGTCGGACAAACAGATGCCAAGAGATAATGGTAATATGAAGAAACTTCGTCTTGAGTCAAGTTTCTGCTGTTATTCCTCGCAACAATACGCGGTTTGGACAAACAACATCTCATAACCAAATTCAGAATCTTGCGAGAAAATTTCATAGGATTCTTAGAATTTGTCATTCTCCGAATGGTTCGTTGTCTGCGGAATTCCGATCGAAAAGGCTCGCGCGGGCCGAAAAGCAGTATTTTTATATCTAATGAAGTAATTCCATTAGCCCCGCCCCTTCATTAATCGTTATGAGTGCACATTATATTCACACCCATTTCAGATCACAATGGGGCGGAGCTAACGGGCTTATTTTTTTTAAAACAAGAAACCTGGGGTGGCATTGTGATTCGAACGTAATTCTATCGAGTCGAACATGTTTGGCATTACGGGTTTCGATTCGATCTCGAAAACGACTCATCGTTCGAGTATGCTCGAGGAGGTACAAGAATAACGAGATGTTTTGGCATTATGGAAACTCGTTAGCACACTGAAAAACGGCTCAAGTCGAATGAAAAACACTCGTCACCTTTATAGCTTTCGAATGTTGTTCGAGAGTTTTTTCTTGCTGAAAGTTTTTAATTATATTTGTAATTACACTGGATTCTGTTTTTACACGATTTACATTTTCTCAATTTTGCACTCATCCTGAATGTTTAACGCGATATGCGTTATCATTATCATGGGATTTTTATTTGATTTATTCTGAATTTTTTGAAACATGTTGCAAAGATTTTGGTGTTAAATTGAAGTCACACGATCGAAAACACGAGCGAAAAAAAAAAAGTCTAAAAACAAAATCCTGTGTATTTCTCTACGGGAAGAGAATAAATGTTTTATTATTGTCTTTTGAGGAAAAGAATGTCATTAGTGTACCTACTTTTATAGTTTCCAGACAATATGTAATCTCTAATTATCCCGAAATCCGCGTAAAAACGACTTCAACTAAAATCGTATTTTTGACGATTTCGAAAAATCGCGTGATAAATCTATGACGAAAATCTGCGTAAAAACGTGTATATTCCAAAATCTACGTAAAAATAGATTATTTAAATAAAAAAACGCACATGAGAAGACCCAAGTACATTTAACTAAAATACATGAAAACATCAAAGTAATTTATTAATGAATCCTTTTTTAACTTTAAATTATTTAGCTCAAATTTGGATCTGTGGCATACACTCGAATAAACATAAAACTTATAATTTGTGTCGTAACAATATCTCAATTAACAAAACACGTCGTATCGGCATAATGTTTTAATCGGTTGCAACTGCTCAATGAATAATCTTGCTCTTAAAGTCATTGAGCACAATTTGCTTGTTTATAAATAACTGCCAATTCATGACCTGAAGGATGCCTTTCCAACAGGCAACATGCTACACGCAGATGAAATTACTCTTATTCTCTCTGTTTACTCACATTCGCCATGCGCTGAAGGTTGTCTCTCCAGCGGGCGGCATACTAAACACGGAGACAGCTATCTCTTATTCTCTCTGTTTACATTTCGTTTGACAAAACATACTTGATTGAACTAGTAATTCGAAATCTTGTACTGCGACTGAATGAAGTCGAACGAAATAGATAATGCCGCAATTTTTTCGAAACGAATCCAAAAACTTACGAATCGAGTGATTCGATTCGAGATGCGCAATGTCACCCCTGCTGTTCGGCGCGCTCGAGCCATTTTGATCGGGATTCCACAGAAGGCGGTTCGACATTCACAGCAGCACGAAGTGGGTGGCAGTGTGGCAATGCTGAGATTTTATTTCAACCTTTAGAGGCTTAGCGAAAAATCATCAAGTGGCGGTTGGACAGTTGCAACGCAAGGTGTCGACAAGTGTTTGGATGCAGTTAGTTACTGGAAAGATGCATTGGGAAAAGAAAATTAGTTCTTCTCTGGACCAGCATTGAAAAGAAAGAGTTAATTGCGAAAATTGATTGTTTTGGCGGCATCGGGTTTAGCGTGATAGCTTGGTTGCTGCTAGTGATTCCATCTATTCCAATTTATTGCATCATCTTCCTCCGACGCACTATAAAATTCGCTATTTACGATCGAGTTTTGTACTTTAAAGAAAGATTATTTCGGATAGTCGGATCAACCTTCTTTTGTATAAAGACCTTTTTGGAGGACACCATCCTCAAAAATGGCCACAATAAAGGAGAAATAAGCAGAATCAGAAGTGGCGTGAAACCAAACGCAAATATATTTATTTGCAACGTTTTGTTTTCGCCCGCGATGTAAGCGTACGTGGCAAAGTAAAGATTGTGATGTCCCCGACTGAAAGCCAGTCGAGTGGCTTCAGCGGCCGATGAGTCATGTTAATTCCATGGTTAGAGACTCAAAGTCCATCCATCTGGGAACAACTATTCGACTTCTTGATTCAGTTGGCCTCCGAGCAGTTTGCTCAATGTAAATAAAACGACACAAATTATTATGGCAAATACCATCAATTTCAAATAGCTACGTAGTCCTACGTCCCTAAGGGGCCCTCCTTAGCCGTGCGGTAAGACGTGCGGCTACAAAGCAAAACCATGCTTAGAGTGGCTGGGTTCGATTCCCGGTGCCGGTCTAGGCAATTTTCGGATTGGAAATTGTCTCGACTTCCCTGGGCATAAAAGTATCATCGTGCTAGCCTCATGATATACGAATGCAAAAATGGTAACCTAGCTTAGAAACCTCGCAGTTAATAGCTGTGGAAGTGCTCAATGAACACTAAGCTGCGAGACGGCTCTGTCCCAGTATAGGGATATAATGCCAATAAGAAGAAGAAGACGTAGTCCTACGTCACCTTCGCGTACAACCCGTTTGGGCTGCACCTTTGAGTTTTATTTTTTGTCGAAAACTCAACTGTTTCAAAAGTTACAACCGTGTTTGTTACTTCTGGTGCAGGATGCAATCATTCTTCATCACACACAAACAATAAATCTTCTGAAAACTACCGCAATTTATTACATTGATGAAAAGAAAACGTCAATGAAGAGAAGTCGATCAATGCAGTTATGCCACTATCGTACTAAGCGCAAGATTTGTATGTATGGAAGTGTTCATATGTTGCGTTTAGTATCGATACTGTATGATACGAATATCAAAACAATATAGCGATCGAAGGGGATCTTCATTGAATTTGTATTGAACAATGGTATGTAACTGCTTATATCAGAAGGAAGGGAAGACTTACATTTTCAAGATAGAATTAGAGGCGATGGATATATTGGCACTTAGTCAAATCGTGTCTTTGTTATTCAAGTTGGCTCTCTTATTGTAATTTCTTTTTGCTCATTTTGTGTTCCACAAATTTGTTTCCTTAGGACAGAATATTTTAATTTGATATTGAATCAATTCCAAAGTTTGGTTTCTAGTGGTTACCCTAATAAAAAAAATCCAATATGCAGGAAACTCCTATAAGCTTTCGTTTCATAGTTGTGCGGTAAGATGTGCTAAGACTGAGTAGATATAGAATGAGTGTTACATAAATCATTCAACGGTACCATGTTCATTCTCTGAGCCTTGGACGGGAAATCTTGACAATGAAGAAAATATTCCTGATTAGGTGTCAAAACGGTCAAGAATAATACAATATTCAATAATACAACACTTATCCTTCTATTCGTACGTAAAATCTATGAAAATATGATTTGTCCTTCTTCTCCTAAAACACCTCTAGCCCAGTCTGGAAGATATTTGCCCGTTTAACTGGAGATAATCCTGACACCACACGCAGCGCGTCATTGGGGCCTCACGCTGTCCTTTATTTGTTTATTGCTGGGCCAATAAAGGCATTATCCTCCGTTAATACCTTTGTCTTTGCCTTTGGCTTTGGGTTCGCTGATTTGCTTCGGCATCGACCAAAAACTTGGTTGCATGCTTCCGATTCCGAGAGGGATCAAATTTTGGGAGGGACAGACCCGGGACCCATCAGCCCTGCAGAATGGCAGTGTTCTAAAAGGTCGTAAAATGTTCGACACTGGTGCCCAGATAGTGCGAGGATAACTTTATAGTAGGGCCTGTAAAATGATGGACCGATGATGGCTGCCGAATTGAAGTCTTAATTAGACGTTTATAAACTCCTAATATGAGGGAATAAAGTTTGTGCGGTTGCGTGCCATTGCTGGCGTGATGATACGGGTATTGTGCGGTTATGGCTTCTTGAGTACCTGTGTGGTAAAAGGGCGAATCACCCAAGTAAACTGTATGAGCTGAGAAGAGTCTAAAAGATAATGAAATTATTACGTTTTTAAGACTTGTTCCAAATTTGGAAATGCCGGCTAATACATCTATTTTTGATGCTCAACATTGCATCGTTGTTATCTCATACCTTGGAATAACGATTTAATGACTATCGATGAAGGTCGTCCAAACGAAGAGAAAATCCAATCTGGAATCCGATTTCTATAGTGAAACTCAATAAACTAGAGATAGCTTATTACATCCTCCTCTTCTTCCTCATCATGAATGCTCTTTTTCTATCAAATTGGATCGTTCAGTCGTGGAATCATCAGTCAATCCAGAATAAAGAAAAAAAACCCGATCAGATTTTCATTCTGAACTTTTTTCATGAATGAAAAGATTGAAATTCGGCATCATTAAATGGGGCCTTCGGAGGCCGCCAGAGAAGTGCTAAAGCGTTCAGCAGCGGAAAAAAAGAAGTACATGCCACGGTTCGGTACCACACAATGGCCTCATGAATACGCTCATTCCGGTAGCCTGAAAAATAGTTAATTAACGATTTTTTCCACTCCCTAAACTCATCAGCCGGTGCGCGTCCGCTTTCCCCAGTCCAGCCCAAGTGAATGGGAGTTATTCCGCGCTTCGAGAGGGAATGCTCGAAACATGATAACAATATCATCATCAACACCTACGGCACCTTTCTACAGCATTACGTGGTAATATTTTCGGCCAAACAGTTTGCTTGAGTTCTGGAAGGAGAAACTTTTAAAATAAAGAACAAAGAAATTCCGAACAAGTTTTATTCTAGTAGCATGATTTTCCAATCGCAATTTTGTTATGAGCTTGGAAAAAAAAATGTCGAAAACAAAATGAAGTCAAAAACAGAAGCAAGCGATGGTGGAATCAAAATATCTTTTTAGGAACGCTTCGAGAGGCTTTCCCCTTGGTTGATGCATGAAGCAATATCGAATATCATTATTCGATGCTTTCAACTTCTAACCTTTCCCGCACAAGAAACTTACTTGGCAAATTAGACAGTCACCCGGATTTGGTTTCTTGTTATCATCGTTAAAACTCTTCTCGCCCCTGTAAGACTAAGAACGATGGAAATTTGTGGCAAAAAGTAATCACGACTATTCTAAGAATAATTTTGATGAGGTTCAATGGGATTATGCGCTTGAGACAAAACTTGACGCAACTTAAAAATATCAAAACATCAGTTTTGGCAAATTTTGTCAACAATATGTGTCAAAAAATCTTAAAAAAAAAACATATGTTAGTAAAGCATTCCTCCGGTTCTGAAAGGTTTTCTGATTTTTTCATCAATTGAACAATATATGGAAGCCTCATCTTACAGCTATTCCCTACCTTTACTAAATCCTAGATTAGTTTTTAATCTGTTGAAAGGCTTTAATATTCAAAATAAAACCCCTTCCAAGTCAGCCCCGGCGGTTTCTACCCGTGGTCCAAAAGTGGAAATCTGCACAAAACCAACAGATAAGCACACTTAACTGCTCACTAATCCAATTTCATTTGTTTGTTTTAGCGATGGAATTCCCGCTCGGTCCTCCTGAGGTCCCATTCTACCTGTCTCGCACTGAAGCGATTTCATCGCTCCATCTCCGATCCTTGAGCTGTTTAATCCCATTTCGGCCTCGATTCAACTCATCTCGAGCCCATTTTCGTTGCTTTATTTTGCATCTTTATCCCGGAGCTTAGCCCTAGCTGCAACGGAAAATATTTACAGAAAGTGCACAAAACTTGCCTCGGTCCACTCCGATCTTCAGGATGCGACAATAAACAAATAAACTCATAAACAGAGACCACGGGGGTTGGGCCCGGAGCGAAAAATTGACCGACTGGATTAGTTTCGTTGTCGTCGTTTCGCCCGTTCGAAGGTCTTCGAGGAAATGCAGCAGCCCCGAGCCGAGGACGCTTGTGGTATCAAGAAGTCAAAACTGGTGCTGCCCTCGCCTCTGCTGGTCCCTGGATGGCAGGAGGAAGGTCAGTTTCGATATTAAAATCACACTTGGACACTTGTTTCCATTTGTCGACTGTGCGTTTTTTTGTTCTTGCGATGCTCTGCTCTGTTGGTTCCAGTTCCCGAAAGAAAAATTCACCATGAAAGTCACAGTCACAGTCCGTGAAATTCGTTTCGAAACCCATTACGGATTCAACCGAATTGGCTGACTGACGACGACTCAGCAGAGACAAACTGCTTCGCTGCCGAGTGGTTGTCTGAAGGTCGCCGGTGTGAAATTCGGTTGCATTTTCGGCTGTTGGGCTTCCAATGGGTAGGAAAAACAACTCAATTAAGATGGATGGAGAGAATTTTTCGGGCAAGAAAGCAGAGGAAAAAAACAGTAACATCGGGCAAGGTTATTGGGGTTTCTGGGTTAGGCAGCCTACGGTGGTACGGATTTCACCTGCTGCTAAAAATCGATGCATTGACTTCTGATGCTGTTTTTGAAATGATCGTCACGCTTGAACAGATCGAAATGCCATGGTTGCGACATGTTGCAATCACTGGTGCGAAACCTTACAAAAAACTGGTGCCGCGTCATTTGGTTATTTAGCAATGTTCGGTGTTTAACTGCTGCTTAACCGAAATCTAAATTTAAGGTAACGATATAGAGGATAATTTATGTGTTCATGGTATAAAACGTGGGTTAAACAAACAGCGACTACTTTTTAAAACTTTATTATTGTGAATTGGTAGCTAAATCTTCACAAAAATGTTTTGTTAATATCTTCACAAAAATGTTAATTTGTTAATATTAATTTCATCAAGTTTCAGGTCAGGTCTGGACAGTTTTCTGGTTGAAAATTATCACGACTGTGTGCAAAAGTGTTAACTTCATGATTTACGAATACAAGAAGGGTGACTTTTAAAAACCTCATAGTTTAAAACTGTGTGCTTTATGAACAATACTACTTTTCGAGACAGCAATGTTCCGGTGGGAAATGTAATGCCAACGAAAAAAGAAAGAAATACAGAATGACCAATGGCCATGTTAGGAAAAAAAAACTCTCAGACTTGGCCTGTATGCCTTCATTCACCAAATTGTTGGGATCACAATCAGAAATGCAAAACGAAGCCATTCTCCTTCACCAATAGCAATAGTCATTACGCTCACTGTCTCATCATTCATTCATACCTTGTCGCTGAACGAGTCAAATTCATTCATAAATTTTAACAATTTGGGTGCGTAGATCCATGTCCGTCCGTAGTATGTGGAGTAGTCATAACCTGTGGCGCTCCATCTTTGTCACGGTCTAGCATTTCGTTACTACGACCGATCCCAGCCATCCCCAACGAACCACCCGAAGTCTGAAAAATTGCTGGAACCAATCAAATTTCGACTCCCCGTTGCCGTGCCGTGCTTGGGGCTACATGCGTAAGCCAGGTAAACCCCCACCAACGACCGCCTGTTTCCCGAGCCTTCGGCTCGTTGCGCTTAATTTAGTTTCACTGCGCTTCGACGCTACGGTAGACGATAAAAAATGTTAATTTTCATTAAGAAAAATCTTTTGGCTTTTGTTTTGCGTGGCTGGCTCTATGGTGGTGGATCGCGGGAAGCCGGCAAACATTTCCTTTGGAATCGTTGATCATACGGCGACGCCGGATTTATGTCTATAGCTTGATGGATTACCGGTCTGATTGGGGCCGGATGGGCAACAGAGGCCGGGCAGTTCTTCCTCCCGGATTTTCGGGATTGTGAGGTTGCGAGTTCGAAGCAAGGGTGAGAAATGGTCAGTCGGCAGCTGGCTGGGGAACCATTAATCAGTATAATCAATCGAAGTCTGTGATTTTTTTTTGTTATGAGCAATGAGTCCCAGTCACTGGCTGTGTCGAATTGCCAGTTGGGGTATGAATGGAGATGGGTATGTATTAAGCGAACTCATGAAGTCCCACGGCCGCAGAGAAGAGTAACTAGAACAAATTCGTGGCCAAAACCCAACATATATACATTATTATATAATTCTTAGATACTCCAAAACAATCTGGCTACTTCAACTTAAATTGGCTACGCGGTCTTTAACAATTGGAACAAGATTTTTATTTGTCCAACGTTTCGAAACGGGGTTGTTGTCTTCTTCCCCTGTTTAAGTTGAAAAGAACAATAAACAGTTGTTCCTTTAAAAGTACAATAATCTGCCTATTGTAAGTATTTCATAAATCTCCCAAATTAATGTGAAATAATTCGATATAAGCTTACTCGAGCGGACGAAAATAGCCAATAATATTAAATGTTGATTGGATAGGCAAATGAGATATAGACATGATTGATACAAGAGATAAAAGATCAGACAACATTATCAAAATTTTGCACTGAAACATCATAAGGAGATCAAGTTATGTTTTTTGTAAGAAGTGATCATTATCATGTTTATTTATTTATTACCACAATAAGGCCGGAGTGACCTGTGTGCACATTAAAGTCTTCTCCATTCAGCTCGGTCCATGGCTGCATGTCGCCAATCACGCAGTCTGCGGAGGGTCCGCAATTCGTCCTCCATCTAAACGATCAACCTTGCTCGCTGTGCACCTCGCCTTCTTATTCCCGTCGGATCGTTGTCGAGAACCATTTTCACCATTTTCACCGGATTACTGTCCAATAATCTGGCACGGCCCACCGCAATCTTCCGATTTTCGTCGTGTGAACGATGGATGGTTCTCCCAACAGCTGATGCAACTCGTGGTTCATTCGCCTCCTCCACGTACCGTCCGCCATCTGCACTCCACCATAGATGGTACGCAGCACTTTCCTTTCGAAAACTCTCAGTGCGCGTTGGTCCTCCACGAGTATCGTCCAGGTCTCGTGTCCGTAGAGAACTACCGGTCTATTAAGCGTTTTAGAAATAGTCAGTTTGGTACGGCGGCGAACTCTATTGGATCAGAGCGTTTCGCGGAGTCTAAAGTACGTACGATTTCCTACCATGATGCGTCTCCGAATTTCTCTGCTGGTTTTATAATCGGAGGTCACCAGTGAGCCCAAGTACACGAATTTTTCAACCACTTCGATTTCGTCACCACCAATACAAACTCGTGGTGGGTGGTTTGCGCTGTCCTCTCTTGAGGCTCTTCCTATCATGTACTTCGTCTTTGACGTGTTGATAACTAGTCCAATCCGCTTAGCTTCGCTTCTTAGTCTGATGTAGGGTTACTCCATTTTCTCAAAGTTACGTGCCATAATATCAATGTCGTCGACGAATCCAAATAACTGAACGGACTTCGTGTTAATCATACCACTCGTGTCAATCCCTGCCCTTCGTATTACTCCCTCTAAAGCGATGTTGAACAGCAGACACGAAAGACCATAACCCTGCCGTAACCCTCTGCAGGTTTCGAATAGACTCGAGGATGTCCCTGAAACTCGAACTACGCACATCACCCGATCCATCGTCGCCTTGATCGACCGTGTCAGTTTATCCGGAAATCCGTGTTCGTGCATTAGCTGGCATATCTGGTCCCGATCGATTGTATCATATGTGACTTTGAAATCGATAAATAGATAATGTGTGAGCACGTTGTATTCGCGGCATTTCTGCAATACCTGACGTATGGCGAACACCTGATCTGTGGTGGAGCGTTCACCCATAAATTCCGCCTGGTACTGCCCCACGAACTTTCTCGCGATTGGTGTTAGCCGGCGGCATAAAATGTATACCTTGTAGGCGGCGTTCAGCAATGTGATAGCGCGCTAATTGCTACTATCCAGCTTATCGCCCTTTTTGTAAATGGGACATACGAAACATTCCATTCACTCCTTTCCTAGAGATTCGGAGCCGGAAGTCGTATGGCCTGCGCGAAAGGTCGTATTATTTCCATGTCGTTCGTAATTGTTGTTTTTATAGGCGGCTTATTGGGCTTGCGCAAAGCTCCTTTCTCGTCGGAGAGCCGTCATGTCAGGTTTGTTTAGCGTCCTACCTAACACCAGGACTTGGGCTTGTGCGCTTTGAGCGGCACAAGTTCGCTTTGGCGAAGCCTACTTGGGTTGTAGGACAAAAGTTCGAAGGTCAAAAGGTTGAAGGACAAAAGGTCGAAGGTCAAAAGGCCGAAAGGACAAAAGGTCGAAGGGACAAAAGGTCGAAACCAGAGCTTGAAATATTCATCTTCGTGAAGCAACTTCGGCCCGAATTTCGACAAACATCGCATGAATTCAAAACATAGAATGACATAGTCAGACGATTACTCCACGAACTCATTCATTCGACTGTCACTGAATGTGTTTACTATGTGTAGAAAAAAACATAATTATCGTTGTTTATGTTGATGTTTACCGCTGGAAGTGCCTCGCGGATGAAAATCGGATTCAGTTCTCTGTGGTAAATCACTTTACTCATTTCAAACGTGTTCAGATTAGACCTGTGTGCCGATCTACTTTGAACCGGCGGCGGCGTGAATGTATTTTTCTAACGGCGGCGGCTTAGCCGGCGCCACGCCGCGGTTGTTTTCGGCGGCGGCGGCGGCGGCTCGATCGGCGTGGTTCAAAATTTTCCTTCAAACAGTTCAAGCAATTTAAATGTCTGCATTTCTAGTGCAATAAAAGCATAAAATATATAAAGTACGCCGCTAATTTTAACACTGTATACTAGCGAGAAAGTGTGCAAAAACTTTTGCTGTTTGTTCTAATTAATATATCTTTTGAGGTGACATGGTTCGAAATAAGCCTCTTTTGGAAATTCCATAAAATTCCACAGAGATCCTACATGAGAAAAATCTTTGAAACTTCCAAGAATTCTTCTGAAACTTCCAGAATATTTAAGTAAAGCATTTTTTCGTAAGTCACCCAAGAATCCCTCCAGGAACTTTCTTCAAGAGTTCCTTATAAACTTCTCCAGGAATTCCTTCAGGAATACCATGAGCAGATTCTCCTAAGATTCCTTTAACAAATTTCAGGAATTTCGTAACGGTTTCCTCCAGTGATTTCTCCAGAAATTCTTTATGAATTTCTTCAATAGTTCTTCCGGGAGGAAGTGTAATTCGTAGTAAAAATACTAGCAAAAATTCTGAATTGTGTCTTTTTTAGCCTGGTGGCTACAAAGCAAGGCCATGCTGAAAGTGACTGAATTCTCGCTTAACTTTTCAAAAGGACCTAAGTAACATTTTTTTCATGATTTAATTTGAGTACAGCAAACAAAAGCTTTCATGTTGTTCTGTTGATTGCGCTATTCAAATTAATTCATGAAAAAAATGTTACTTAGGACCTTTTGAAAAGTTAAGCAAGAATTCATTTCATGGTACAGTGTAGGGTTTATGATACTTCCCTCTGTCTTTGAGCATTATCATATTAGTTTTATTACACAGGAATGCAGAAATGATGAATCGGCTCAAAAACCTCGTAGTTAATAACTGTGGAAGTGCTTAATGAACACTTAACGAACAGGATGTAATGCCAACAAAGCAGAGCAGAAGAAATTCACAGGAGTTCCCCAATCAGAATTTCTAGGAAATGTATTATCAAATATTCAGAACTTCTGAACAAAGGAATCCCTAAAACTCTCAGAAAAGGATTTCTTCGAGTGAATGTTACAATTACATAACGCTTTTGGGGGTGGGTGGATATCTGTCTGAGCGTTACGGCCTACACATTTTCAAACCTTTCCTTACCAAAAGCATTACAAAGAGATGGGGGGTTGAAAATGATCAATTTTGGCGTTATGTAATTTGTGGATGAACCCTTACATTAGTTGCTAAGCATGTAGATGACAAAACTCTAGATTATGTTCTTTCAAGATCATTCTGAAAGATAAGTGGAAAATGTTGGCACTTAGTAGTTCCACTTGGCCAAACGGTATTTGATCTCGCGAGTTTATTAACCGTTCAAATAACGTATGGAAGCCAAGTCCAATTAATTGTCATTATCAATAGTTTCACGATGCGCAGTAAATTAACGTTCTCTATTTCATTATGTGTGGCTGTACAAATTGTGCTGTATTATTTATTACATTACATCTTATATTATTGTTAGTGATACCCTTGATGAAACCTGTTATTGTGATCTGTGTGATCTATTTAGAATTTATAAGTTCATTAAGACCACAGGCACAGTTAGGTCAATTGGATATAAAAAACCAAATAAACAAGTATAAGTTACTGTGATGAAGCTATGTCCATTTAGAATCCGGAACCTTTTTTTGTATTGCAGCGGCACGGAAAGTGACCGCTGCAAGAATTCTTTTACAGCGGTTTGTCTACCTAGGCGCCCACTTGCTGTAGTATACATTTCACGATGTTTCGTGCAGCAAGTCAAAAATTATTCCAGATGGAAGCCGATAGAAAAGAAAAAAAATCTGCACACCCACATTGATAATCCTGCTCATCGACGATGGAACCCACGTCAAAATGGATTTCGGACAGCTTCCTAGCCAAAAATTCTACATGGCGACGGCACGAGGAGTAGTTCCTGCGAAGTTTAAGTTTGCTTTTTGGACAAAATTGCAAAAAAAGCAGATGATTTTGGCAAGGGATATGCAGCTGTGGAGCAAAGACCTAAGTGTTTGTGACGAATAAGACGATGGCCTCGAAGCTGTACAAGGAGGAATGTCTCAAAAACCGCGGTCTACCTTCCATAAATCCCATAAAGGTCCCGTGAAGTTTTGGTCAGATTTGGCGAGTTGCCACTGCAGCCGGGAACTCATCCAGTGGTATATATATATATCCACGCAACTGCCCACAAATAAATCCACGCAACTGCCCACAGCTCCGGCCCATCGAGACATTTTGGGCAGTAATGAAGCGGAAGCTTAAGAAAAGTGGAAAAACAGCTCGGGACGCGACTCATATGACCAAAATGTGGAACAAATGTGCCAAGGAAATTGACTTCGGAGGTGTGCAACTTTTGATGAGAGGAATAAAGAATAAGGTTTTCACTACAAACAAAAAGAAATGATTTGTATCATGATTTTTTCCTCAATGGACATAGCTTTATATGTGTAACATATGAGCTGCTCGGGTATAATTCACGGGAGTAGGTTTCCTCATAAATTGTGCGGGAAAATATCTCCAGAGTTGTCAGAGAGAGGAATTATCTATTCTATAGCATATCTGAGCTGATGTGAGTAATTACCCAAATCCTCAGATTAAGGAATTCCTGAAGAAGGAATTCCTCTTAAAGTCTGGAAGAAGGATTCTCGAAAATTCGTGCGAGATGATTTGCCCTGAGCTTTTGTAGGGCCAATTCCCAAAAATATCTGAGAATTTCTGCAAAATTTCTGTGGGAGGAATTCTTGAAGGAGGAATTTCCCAAAGTCTCAGAAGGAGAAATTCGCCAAAAAATACTTAAGCATTAAAAAATGCTTAAGCAGATTATACTACAATTCTTGTATAACGACTGCCCAGAATTTGTGACGACGAATATCTGGAAATTTCCTGAAATTTCGAGAAAAAGGAAAACCTGTGTTGAGGGGAGAAGGTATGCTCTGTGGTATGCTGAAGTTCTTTAGATGTTTTTGCTCATGCTTGCTGTAATGGTAAGTCCTCATAACTCCTGGGAAAGAATTTCCCAGTATTACTAGTGATAGGAGAACCCAGAATGCTTGGAAAATCAGTTTCCCAGAATTCAGGAGCAGAAATTTCCAAAAATTTCCCAGGGAAGAGTTTTCTCAAAATTCGAAAAAGTCAAGGTTTTCTAAAATTCTTGGAGGAAGACATACCCATAATTTCTAAAGGAATAAATCCTCAAAATTCCTGGGAAGAAATTCCTCAGAATTCCTATATAAAAATAACCCTGTATTTTTAAAATATGAGTTTCCTAGAATTTCTGGAGAAAGAATTTTGCCGACTTCCTTGAGGCGAGCATCTCGGAATCCAAAACAAAAATCACTTGCGTTTTTAAGAGCACACCACTTAATATGAAAGCATCGCACAACTGTCATTTTTATTATTCCAGAATTTTCCCAGAATTAAAGAAGAAGGAAGTCTATAAGATTCAATATAAAATGATTCAATTGTGGTTTTACTATTGCCTGAAATTCTATGCTGATCAGCTAATCACCTCATCGCATCCTCTGGTGGCATCTTACTTCAAAATATAGTTTTGTATTGTAGTTTGTGTTTGATTATGCAAGAATTGTGTTTCTTTCCGACTTTGTATCCTGCGTTTTTTTTAAATATAATGATATAGAATCTTTTCGTTTTTTGAGCTTTATCTAGCAAGTGAAATAATCAGCACAACGGATCTTTTTCCAATTTTTACGAATATTTAGAAAAGACTCCTACATAATGGAAGTTTTTTTTTCAAGATACTTGTGAGAACATATCACTCATCAAAATAAAAAAAAAATGTTTATTTCTTCTATTTCTGCTGGATGCAAATATTACATTAAACGCGAATATTTTTGTGATTATAAATTACAACCAGAAACAGTAACTTCAATAAATTACACAGAATAACAAAAATGATGGATCACTTTTTATTAGCTTTTCCTATATCCAGGCCATATTTCAAAATATGCAAAATCTTATTTTAACTTCAAAGCATGAACTTGATTTTCTTAATCGTTTGGGTTGTCATGAGTATGATCCGCAACCTCCAGCACATGTCATGCCTGTATTTTCATCAATTTGCAAGGCAGAGAAATGCAAATATCTGTATTTGCTCACTATGAATCGTCTGCAATTTCTTGAAACGCTTAAACGAGTTCTGGATTGGAAGACATTACTCGTTAGTTCCTATAATTTGAAGTTAGAAAAGGCTATGAAATTACTACATATTCTTGTCAGTGGCGCAGCCGAAATTTTTCAAATTTATTTAGGTTTGCACGGAATTTTTCTTTTACCAATTTGGGGGTGGGGGATTAACCTTACAAAACGAAACCTACGTCACTAAAAATATTTCAACGGCGCGCCAAAAACTTACCGGCGGCGCGGTCAAAAAATTCCAGCGACGCGCCGGTCAAAACTGGTGGCGGCGGCGGCGCACAGCTCTAGTTCAGATTTCAGATAATTTATCAATTTGTAAAATGTGCATAAATATTCAATGACTAATATTCAACTGAATATTGACTGTCCAGAGCCGACTATGAATGTGTCGGAAGTGAACTGACAAATGAAGAAAAATGGACTTCACTAAAAAATTTCGATTATTTTACACTCTGGTCGAAACAAAAAAACTGTGTCAAAATGTCAAAGAACAAAAGGTCGAAATGAAGGAAGACCCTTCTTTTTTCTTTCTTCTTTTTTTTGTCTCCCTTCTACCCTCTACTTTCTTTCTTTTTTTCCTTTTCCTTCTCCCTTCTTACTTCAGATGCTTCTTTCCTTCCATTCTTCTTCCTTTTTTCTTCATTCTTACTTCCATATTTCATCATCCTTATTTCTAACTTCTTTCTTTCTTCTTTTTTTTTCATTTTTCTTCCTTTTTTCCTTCTTTTTTGCTTCTTTCCACCTCCTCCCTTTCTTATTTTTTCCTCTTTTTTCTGTGTTTCTTTATTCTTTCTCCTTTTTCTCCTTACTTCTTTCTTTTTTTCATTTTTTTCCTCCTATCTTCTTTCTTCTCTCTTTCTTCCTTCTTCCTCCCTTCTTTCTTTCTTCCTTCAGTTTTTCAGGAAACAGTTTTTCTTCCTTCTTTCCTCTTTCTTTCTTTACTGTTTTTGCCTTATTTCTTTCTTCATTCTTCCTTTCTTCCTTTTTATTTCTTTCTTCCTTCATCGAATGAAAACTCCCTGGGTTGCCTTTATTAACTTTGGCTTGGTTTGGAAGAGCAAATCATGAAATACAATACCAATAAAAGCGTCGTTCCCGAGTTTGTTCCATAAAATAATATAATCTGTAGAAGTCGTAAATACATATTCATCCGTGAGACAAAAATTGCCTCGAAATATAGCAACAATTATTCGAACAAAACTTACTGTCTTTTAGGATTCCCAAAAAAATACATCAAAATAGCCTGCTCTGAGATAAAAAGTAAAAAACTACAAAGGCTAGCATGGGACAATTATGGGTAGTATGAATCAAAAATTTCCAAAAAACCTTTAAAATAAATTTTATTCGCGTTATGCGTAACATTTGATAGTGCCCACCCCCTCCCCCACCTTTTAGTGTAACAAAGTAGTTAGACCTCCCCCCTCCCCCCAAAAGCGTTACGTAATTTGTGAACAGACTCTAATCGTGACACCAACATCTGTTGGAGAACACCCAAACCAAAGGCCACCCCTTCTAACGACTCCGACCTATGTTCCACCTTCGCCGAGACCACACCTAAAACTCCATCAAGAAACCTTGCCTCGATCCTATGCATGCTGAAAGAGACGTCGTAAATGGGATAAGCACATAGGAGCAAATGGACAAACGACCTACAAATGGACGAATTTGGTGAGCATGTTCCAGTAATTTACTAGAATCTATGACAAAAGGTCGAGGGACAAAAGGTCGACAGACAAAAGGTCGAAGGACAAAAGGTCGAATGGACAAAAGGTCGAAGGGACAAAAGGTCGACGGGACAAAAGGTCGAATGGACAAAAGGTCGACGGGACAAAATGTCGAAAGGACAAAAAGTCGAAGGGACAAAAGGTCGAAATTACAAAATTGGTTAAAATTGAAAAGCCATAGTATTGAGAACAAAACAAATGAAAACTATGATGTGAGTACCGTCACCGGGTGACACTTGGCCAAATAAGGGTCAGATTGGCCCATGTTTTCAACAAATTCAGCACAAGGAAAATGTAATATAAGACCCTTTTCGAGCGATTCGGATAGCCGACCTACAGACTCTAATTTCTACACAAAACTCTATCACTAATATGCAATATGCATAAGCACATTCATTCATTTATTTAGCTTACATCTAAACAGAAACCACTGAATCAACAATTTGACGCCACAATACACGAGTTAATAATTCGAGAACATGGAGTTCTGTTAAAAAAAATTAAACGTCTCACTACCTTCACTGTACACAACCAACTGATTTATCATCCTTAACTTAACTACATTACAAGTATGCTAAGTCTGCACTGGCTCGGTAGGTACAGGTTTGATGATCGCCCTCGATATCGTTCGCCTAGTTCTGCTGATGCGCCTCGATGTTGCCAACTCCAAAATGCTGATACCGATAGGAACGTCGATGGAAATTCACAAAGTCCGGTCGGCAACGACGTTAACTCACGGTTCGATACCGCATCTCTCCAGCCTCGAATGCGCCCCACGCTCGCCAAGTCGTTTTACACTTGGTCTGCCCACCTCGCTCGCTGTGCTCCATGCCGTCTCGTATCTGCCGGATCGAAAGCGAACACCATCTTTACAGGGTAGTTGTACGGAATTCTTGCAACATGCCCTGCTCATCGTACCCTTTCGGCTTTAGCTACCTTCTGGATACTGGGTTCGCCGTAGAGCTGGGCTTGCTCGTGGTTCATTGTTCGCCGCTACACACCGTCTTTTTGTACACCGCCAAAGGTGGTCCTCAGCACCCGTTTCTCGAATACTCCGAGTGCTTGCATATGCACAATCATGATTTTATCCTGAAACACTAATGCAGGATCGTTCATGCTGTGTACCATGAGAGAGATTTTTTCGTTAATGTTGTACAATATACAACATCACGCATGTTTGAGTGTTAAGATGATTCGTACGGTTGAATCACCGAATAATGTGCATAATGTAAACTGTTATGTACGGCTTAAGGCCAGTCTTTGTGTACATGATTCAGTGTTTATTTCTTATTTAAAACCAATAATAACGTCACGTTGAATTAAAACCAATAACATCCCCATCTAATACATGATGATGAGTGGAAAATGAATTTGACACACATTTATACAAGAGACTTCTGATTCTCCATGATCGACATCGGAATGTAATGTATAGGAAAGTATAGGAAGTCGCGTTGGTGAAATAATTAATTATACGACACTGAATCAAAGATACCAAAACCAACGTATTTCACTTCAACATGCACTCGAAGCGACACGTGTTACAAGAGCACGATCTAACAAGTTTTAATTTTTCAGTTCTCGTCCCGAGAACTAATCAAAAGCATACAATGCTCGCCCTGGCTGATGAATATTCACCGTAAATTGGTTAAAGAACTGCCCATGAAATAAAGAAGGAGAAATCTCTGGGAAATGTAACAAGCTAAATTTTTTTTCAGAAACAAGTTTTCAAACTTGTCGTATATTTAGTATTTTTCATGTATACAGAATTATAGATTTTTAAATTTTGTCCATTCGACTTTTTGTCCCTTCGACCTTTTGTCCCGTCGACGTTTTGTCCCCTCGACCTTTTGTCCCGTCGACCTTTTGTCCCGTCGACCGTTTGTCCTTTCGACCTTTTGTCCCTTCGACCTTTTGTTCCATCGACCTTTTGTCTCTTCGACCTTTTGTCCGTCGACCTTTTGTCCTTCGACCTTTTGTCTTTCGACATTCTGTCCCAAAGCCATTTACTATGTGATGCTTCATCTATATTAGGGTGGCTCAAATTAGTATGGAAAAAATGATGATGGTTTGTTTTTGAGGGATATTAACTCAGGCGGTCATTCATCCCTAACTGTTGGTGTTTACAGTTGGTCGATCAGGTTGGTGTCCTTCAGGAATTCGATCAGTTTCTCTTCGTTGGGTGGCGATAAAATCTCCTCAGGCGTGCTACTCAAATTTAAAGCCAAGCGTTGCGTTGCATAAGCGTTACATTCTGATAGTATATGGGTGACAGTGAGGGGGATATTGCAAGTGGTGCATATTGGGGGTTCGGTTTTTTCAGTATGTATCTATGGGTAAGGCGAGTATGGCCGATTCGTAGACGGGAGAGAGTGCGACGATATTTCGGGTTTTGTTATCTGGCTAGGGTAAAGTGGATGGTTTGATTCTTCTCAAAGCAACGTCTCTGTTTGAGAACCATTTGGATTCCCAATGTTCTCGAATTGTTCCCTTGACCCATCTTACAGTGTTCATGGAGGGGACAGAGACAGTCTCAGGGCAGGCTTCCCGACCGGCACCAGCCAAACGGTCGGCCTCCTCGTTGCCATAGATACCGGAGTGTCCGGACAACCAGCAGAATGCGACGTTATTGGCCACAGCCAGTCTTTCAGCCTCCTGAAGCCAGGGATGCTTTGAGGAGGAGGATTTCATCTCTTGGAGACAGCTGGCAGAGTTGCTAAATATGATAGTGGGGGAGTCGGTAATGTGGGTGGTTAGGTGAGAGGATAGCATTAACGGATGAGCTGCAGCACTGAATAGGGAACAGAGAGGGAGGAGGGAAGAATTTATATTGAGGAAAGTTGTATTGCTGGATATTCCGTAATCTACTTTGCCATTGCACAATGAGCCTTCAGTGTAGATGTATTGGAGGCTGCGGTATTTTCCGCTCGAGGTTTGTGGAAATTAGATTGTATAATGGCAGGGGGTCCCCGGCTTTCACTTGTTTGAGAAGTGAGAGATCGATTTTGGGGGGAGACTGGTTCCATGGTCTATTTTTGGCTCTAGGGAGGATGGCTATTGGTGGGATTTCATTGTTTGTTAGGGTTTTAAGTAGGTTATTTGCTCTATTGACTATGGTATGGAAAAAACTTTTTTCATTTTTTTTGATTGGCCGCCCTTTTATTCGGTTCTATTTGATGCCCTGATGCTCTGGACAAAATTTCAACCAAATCGGTCAACGTTTGGGCGGTGCTAAACTCGTTGGAAGTTTATATGGAAAAATGTATGCAGAAACATCCAAAAACAGTGATTTGCAGTTGGACGGCACAATTTACGATCAAGAACCATGACACTCCTTCAGTTCTTGTAGAATTTAATACAGAATGTTATGCAGAAAACTGCGACAAGATTAGAGTTTTCCCGGCGAAGTTATTGGTATTTCTCTGAAGCGGGGTTTGAGCAAATTTCGTTTCTTTTACCTTTGAAAAGAAATGAATTCACCCCTACAACACTCCAGTGAAATGGTAATATCTTTGCCTAATAAACTCTAATCTTCTCGCGGTTTTCATCATAACATTCTGTATTTAATTCTACTGAATGAGTGTCATGGTTCTTGATCGTTAATTGTGCCGTCCAACTGCAAATCACTGTTTTTGGATGTTTCTGCATACATTTTTCCATATAAACTTCCAACGAGTTTAGCACCGCCCAAACGTTGACTGATTTGGCTGAAATGTTGCCCAGAGCATCAGTGTATCAAATAAAACCAATACAGAGAGCGGCGTATCAAAAAAATTGAAAAAGTTTTTTTTGAGCCACCTTAATCTACATAAAAATGAATTTCTGTCTGTCTGACCCTTATAGACTACTAAACCGATCAGCGTGAAGTGGATAATGTTCTAATTACGCAATTTTTTTCTTCCCTCCAGGGTTTATTTCGATAGCCGTGAATCTTAATATGTTCCTTCTTTGTTATCATTGTTATTCCAGTGGTGATTGGACTCATATAAATGAGAAAATGCCTGATAAATCCACCTATCGGTATTGATGCCTTTCACATGTTTTACATGTGAAAAAATGTATTAGAAAGGTAAAAATAGCACTTATAGGTAAATACATTATATAATTTACATTAATTTTTATTCATAACAAGTTTCGCCGTTGAATGCATTTTTTTTGCGAACAGATTTGTAAAAAACAAGTGCTTAAGAATAGCTGATAGTTTTGTACGTGCTTTGCGCACACACATACATACACATAGGCACATACAGACATCATCTCAATTCGTCAAACCAAGTTGATTAGTTTATAACCCTGTAAGTCCCATTTTTCCTTTAAAAAGTTCATCTTTGGGGCGAACATATAGACTTTACGTACACTAAGTGTTCGAGAAGGCAAAACCACCCCTCCCCTAGCTATTACGAGAATTCCTTCCATCCCACTAGGGTAAGTGGAAAAACAACTCCTAATTTTAAAATCTATTTCCATAAATTTCAAGCGACCAAAATGGTATGAATTACCACACAGTTGGTGCATTTTGATTGAACGCATTTAAATAATTTAAACTGGTTTTACACCAATTCAAACATGCACTATCGATTTTTCCTTTTCCACTTCCCCCAGTGTACTTACGAAGTTCGACGGGACTGCTAGTATTGAATAAAAAACTCAATTCGCATAGGGCATCGTTCGCTGCTATTGCCGCAGATATTGTGGGATTCCCAGGTATCTTGTTCAAGCTTTAGTAAGCAGCGCACTATGGGGAATTCTCATACAAATGGGCGGCCAAAAATATTTTTTCAATGAAAACTGTTTCTATGCCACATATTTTATGTGAAGGAATATTCAAGAATTTTAACCCACCCGTGAAAAAAAAACAAAACAAAAATTATAAAAACTTCGGTAATTGTGTTTGTTTGTTTGTTTTCAATGCATAAAATAGTAAACAGCCATATTTCTAGTAATAATGTTGTTTATTTTCTAATCATTACGAGATATGGAGAATAAAAACCACAATTTTCTAGAAAACTGTTTTAAGCTTTGAAATGGTATACAAAACATTATATTTGGAGAAAAATTGACTTCATAACATACAAATCAATGTAAGTAATTTTTTTTTTTTTTTTTTTTTTTTCATTCCGTGCCGATAGTTCGAACGAGCCAGACGTGTGTGCTGTGTCTCATCGCGGATTGTGTTCGGTAGTGAAAACGCTATTGTGTTGTGCTCCTACCTACGGATCCAAGGCGATCGCTGTCGGCGAGTTAAGTAGCTGCTTCTGGCGACGCCAGTGAAGCAGGCTATTGTTACTGCTGCTACCTACAGCAGCAGGGGCAGATAAGTGGCAAAACTTTTTATTGTTCTCCCTTCTGTTTGATACAGAGTGGGACTGCTTAGAATTAATCAAATTAGTTTTTTTTAAAGTTTTTTTTTCTAATTTGCTATTAGTTTTAAGTTAGTATAAGCAAAATTACCCTTCCACCTTGCGGGGTGAGAATGGAGGCGGAGACTGGAGAAGGCAGTGTGCCTGCTAAAGATGGAGGGCGCACTCGATTGTACCATGCGGCTTCGCCTGGGCCTTGGGTTGTTTACTTTCGGCAGAAAGTAAAAAGCCTAGATTTTCTCGGCATTAAACGAGATTTGACGCGTCGTTTTCCGAAGCTTGATTTTAGCCAGATCAACAGGAACAAACTACGCATCACCGCACCTACATACCTACCAGGTGGCGAATGAAATTGCTGGCGACAGGGCGTACAATGAATATATGGTTTATGTCCCCTCGCGGGAGGTCGAAATTGAAGGTGTGATAAACGCAGCGAGCCTGACTTGCAAGGATGTGCTTGCGGGAAAAGGCCGCCTAAAGAATGCAATGGAGTCTACCGTGGATATTCTGGACTGCAAGGAATTGCATTCAGCAGCCACGGTAGATGGAAAGAAGGTATATTCCAAGTCAGGTTCGCTTCGGGTGACGTTCGCCGGTTCGATGCTCCCAAAATATGTTGATATTGAAAACATGCTATTTCCGGTGCGTCTTTTTGTGCCAAGGGTATTTAATTGTACCAATTGCAAACAACTTGGTCACACTGCCGAGTTTTGTGACAACAAACCACGTTGTGGCAAATGTTCTGAAAGGCATCGGGAGGAGTCCTGCCAGCAACAGGCAACAAAATGTGCTTATTGTGGTTTGAATCCTCCCCATGGTTTGCAGGAATGCCCGGTGTACAAAAAGCGCACCCAAAAGTGAAGCGCTCGTTGGTACAGCGCTCCAAGCAGTCGTATGCGGAAATGGTTAAGTCGCAAGACACATCCGCCACAGCCACTGCATCGACTGCTATTTCAGCCACCGTTCGTGTAAGTGATTATTATGATTCCATATCCATTGATGAATTGGACTCTGACGCAGCCGATATGGATGATCCTGCGGAGGTAAACGTGCCCGAAAGAGGAAGCAAACGGCTTCCCCCGGGGCGCGCCGCCAGAGGACAAAAATCATCCATAAAAAGCTTGGCAAAATCTGAAGGTAATGGGGGTTTATTTAAAATCCCGAAGCAACCTGTCCCTACTGCTTCTTTTGATCCTAGTTGCAGTAAGGCATTCCCGCCATTGCCAAAATCCGATGTTTCGAAGAAACATCCGGCTAGGAGAATCAACGAAAGAAAAAAAGTAATTCGCACTTCTAGTAAAAGTATTCCGTCCAAGCGAGGATTGATCTCCTTTAAGGACCTTGTGGACCGTTTTTTGAATTTATTTAATATTCCGAATTCATTGAGGCCCATCATTGCAGGAATTGTATCTTTCGATGGATAATACGGCCAATACCCAAGATACAATCACTGTGCTGCAGTGGAACTGTCATAATCTGAAAAATAAATTAGACGTGTTCAAGTTTTTGATTCGCAATTCCGATTGCGATGTATTTGCACTCTGTGAAACATGGCTTTCTTCTGAAGATGAAATCAACTTCCACGATTTTAATATTATTCGCCAAGATCGGAATGATCATTATGGTGGCGTTCTTTTGGGGATCAAAAATGCTACTCCTTCTACAGAATTCCCATTCCGACTGTTCCCGGCTTAGAAATCGTCGCATGCCAAGTAAATGTGAAGAATAAAGATCTTTGCATAGCTTCAGTGTACATTCCTCCAAATGCCTCTATTAATCGTCGACATTTTTGGAGCGCAGTCTCCCTCTTATCATCTCCAGTATTGATATTGGGTGATATGAGCTCACATGGTATTGGATGGGGCGAAACGTATGACGATTATAGAGCGCCTATTTTCTATGATTTGTGTGACGATTTCAATTTGAATATTTCGAACACTGGTGAAGTAACTCGAATAGGACCAAATGGTCAACAAAGCCGTATTGATCTGTCTTTATGTTCAAATTCACTATCATTAGATTGCACGTGGAAGGTAATTCAAGATCCCCATGGTAGTGACCATATGCCGATAGTCACCACAATTAAGAGTGGCTATCAACAATCTGAGCCAGTTAATGTTCCTTTCGATCTCACGAAGAACATTGACTGGCAAAAATTTGCATCAGCGGTAAAATTGGTATTGAATCAACTGATACTCTTCCACCTTTGGATGAATATCGATTCCTTATTGAGTTGATTCAAAAAAGCGCACAAGAAGCTCAGAAACGACGCGTTCCAAGTACATCTGTCATAAGAAGACCAGCCACTCCTGGATGGGATTATGAATGTACTAAGTTGTATTCTGAGAAATCTGATGCCTTCAAGGCCTTCCGTAAACACGGAAGGTCAGAGCTTTTTGAAGAGTATTTGAGGCTCGAAAGAAAACTCAAAAATCTTCTCAAGGCAAAAAAAACGTAGCTACTGGCGACGATTTGTCGAGGGACTATCACGAGAAACCTCAATGACAACACTTTGGAAAACGGCTCGCAACATGCGGAACCGCATTTCCACCAATGAGAGTGAAGAATACTCCAATCGATGGATATTCAACTTCGCAAAAAAGGTCTGCCCAGATTCCGTACCAGCAGAACCGCTATTTCGAGAATCAGTCACTGATCCCGGTTCTTTGGGTGGACCATTCACAATGCTGGAACTTTCTATGTCTCTTTTTCATCGAATAACTCTGCTCCGGGATGCGATAACATCAAATTCAATCTTCTTAAAACCTCCCAGATATCGCAAAAGACGATTACTTGACCTGTACAACTGTTTCATGGAGTACAACATTGTGCCACCTGAATGGCGACAGGTCAAAGTAATAGCTATTCAAAAGCCTGGGAAACCAGCGTCTAATCACAATTCATACCGACCGATTGCCATGCTATCATGCATGAGAAAGTTATTAGAGAAAATGATCCTTTCAAGAGTCGACCATTGGGTCGAACAAAATGCATTACTCTCAAATACTCAGTTTGGTTTTCGAAAAGGTAAAGGAACAAACGATTGTCTAGCGTTGCTCTCTTCAGATATTCAGCTGGCCTTTGCCCACAAGGAGCAATTGGCTTCAGTATTCTTGGATATTAAGGGCGCTTTTGAATCAGTTTCCATAGAAGTACTATCAGACAATCTGCACAGTAGTGGATTACACGTTATTTTGAACAATTTCTTGTATAATTTGTTGTCAGAAAAACAAATGAACTTCACACTCGGCACTCTGACAACTTCCAGAAATAGCTACATGGGCCTTCCCCAAGGATCATGTTTAAGTCCCTTGCTTTATAATTTCTATGTTAAAGATATTGACAATTGTTTGGAAGGACGATGCACGCTCAGACAACTTGCAGATGATGCCGTGGTCTCTCTAAGAGGTCCATGTGCAGCTGTCTTGCAAGGACCATTGCAAAGTACCCTGGATAATCTGACTGTTTGGGCCAGACATCTAGGGATCGAGTTTTCTCCGCAAAAAACTCAGTTGGTTGTGTTTACTAGGAAGCGGTACCCAGCTCAACTGAAACTAAAACTGTTGAATGATGACATCAACCAATCTTTATCTTCTAAATACCTTGGGGTCGTGTTTGATTCTAAATGTACTTGGAAACTCCATTTTGAGTATTTGACACAAAAATGCCGGAAAAGGATCCATTTTCTACGTTCTATCTCTGGAACCTGGTGGGGTGCTCACCCGGAAGACCTCATCAAACTCTATAGAACGACTATTCTCTCTGTTTTAGAGTATGGCTCTTTCTGCTTCCTCTCAGCAGCTGATTGCCACCTGATCAAATTGGAACGAATTCAGTATCGTTGTTTGCGTATTGCCCTTGGCTGCATGCATTCAACGCATAACATGAGCCTGGAGGTGCTTGCTGGAGTCACTCCTTTAAAGCACCGTTACTGGGAGCTCTCACTTAGAATACTCATCAAATGTGGAACAAGTAACACACTTGTTCTAGATAACTTCGATAATATGCTTGAACTAACTTGTCGTTCAAGATTCCTTAGAGTCTATCTCAACTACATTTCTTCAGATCTTTGTCTTCCGTGTTATAATCCACCTCGAGTTGACTTCACCAATGACAGTCTCTCAATTGAATACGATCTGCCCATGAAATACGCTATTCAAGGAATACCAGATCATCTTCGAAATATTTCTATTCCCTCCATTTTTTCTGAAAAATATGAACATGTCAATTGCAACAGCAGATATTTCACTGATGGTTCTCGCATTAACGGATCCACTGGCTTCGGTGTTTTCAATGTAACTTCAACCACCTTCCGAAAACTTCAGGAACCGTGTTCGGTTTATGTTGCTGAGCTGGCAGCAATTAACTTCGCTTTGGGGATAATTTCCAATCAGCCCGTAGACCATTATTTCATCTTCTCGGATAGTCTTAGTTCTATCGAGGCACTCCGGTCGATGAAACCCGTTAAGCACGCATCTTACTTTCTTACAAACATAAGAGAGAAGATGCGTGTTTTGGTCGAAAGATCATTCAAGATTACCTTTGTTTGGGTCCCATCTCACTGCTCAATCTACGGCAATGAGAAGGCAGACTCGCTGGCAAAGGTGGGCGCACAGGAAGGTGAGGTTTATGATAGACAATACTCGAGCAACGAGTTTTTCCCATTAGTCCGTCAGAGTACTCTTCAAAGTTGGCAAAGAAATTGGACACCCAACGAACTTGGACGGTGGCTATTTTCCATAGTTCCAAAAGTTTCTGGGCGAGCGTGGTTCAGAGGTGAGGACTTAAGTCGAGGCTTCATTCGCACGATGTCGAGGCTTATGTCCAATCACTATTCACTAAACGCACATCTGTACAGAATAAACCTTGTCGATAGCAACTTATGTAGGTGCGGAGCCGATTATGATGACATCGATCACGTAGTTTGGTCCTGCTCGGAAAATGACGCCTCCAGAGAGCAATTATTGGATACCCTTGTGGCCCGAGGTAAACAACCCTTCAGGGAAGTTCGCGGTGTTTTGGGAGATCGTGATGTTGTCTATATGCAGGCCATTTATAGTTTTCTTTGTGCTTCTGACATAAAAATCTAACATTTTGTTTTTTTTTTCTTTAAAGTTTTTTTTTGTTCTGTCTCTGCCTTTTTGTTCCATAGAGCTCCATAGCTCTTGCCATCCGGAAGATGCTCCCAGTCGAACTATTCCTCGAGCACGACGACACGCCACATCGTCACTGACGCCAAATGCCCGGATGAGAAGCTGAAATTTCCTGATCCCAAATCCTAAGCCCCGTCCATCCTTAAACATTGTAAACTAACCTCGAGTCACCACGAGTACGCTGGCTTCTACCCCCTCTTACTAACCGTATAATAAAATGATATTGATTGTATATATCACAAAGAACAATGGCTCCGTAAAGTGTTATACACGCCTGAGCCTACCAAATAAACGAAATTGGAAAAAAAAAGTAATATTTTTTAATTTTTACCAGCTTTTTTCATTCCGCCAGCTCATATCTTTAGACTGAATAAACATAGCACTTAAATATTTTCCGATTTTCTTGTCTAGGGTTTATATTTTTATATGATATATAAATTTGAAAAATTGAAGATAGTAAATTTTCCGATTAATGGCCACCCTTTTCCCCTTAGTGCAGCGGTGGCTCTTCTTGACCTTCTATTGCCTGAGTAGTTAGTATGTATAAGGTCGTCAATGTGATATTTTGCAGTACCTGTTATGGAGAGCTAGTACATCCCTTTCCCCACACTTCTTGAAGACACCATTCACCAGAAGTGATCCTTTTATACTGTACAAGCCTTCACAACAAGAAGAGCACCACTATAGAGCATGAGATCTGTTCAAATTATGAGTAGTATTACTTGACCAACGCCCCCGGATGGGTGAGGGATAGATGATGATGCACATACACACGTACATAAGCAATTCAACAACATTCCGCGGAAAAAAAATTACAATTTCGTTTCGTTTCGAAAAGTTCCGAATTGAATGGACTTTATTTTCGTATCGTTTCGAGGTCTCGAAAATATATCTAGATTTCGTTTCGTTTCGTTTCGCCAGGAAAAAGTATATTATCACATACCCTTAGTATCTGGGCACAAGGAAATTGTAATATAAGATACCATTTTGATCGATTTTGATAGCCGACCTACAGACTGTTCGTGAGAACAATGGCCAAATCTTAACTTGAAGCCAGAACCTCTTATTTCTACATTAGGATTATAAACCGTTCAGGACGCGTGGGGACCTGGAACGCTTTGAAGCCCGTTAATGCTGTGTACCATGAGATGTATTTTTTCATTAATGTTGTACAAAATACAACACCACGCATGTTTGAGTGTTAATTAAAGTCATTCGTAAGGTTGAGTCACCGAGTAATATGTAATTTAAGCTGTCAGTTTTAGTGTACATATTTCAGCGTTCATTTTGTATTTAACACCAATAACGACGCCACGTTGAAATAAAACAAATTACACCTCCATCTAATACATGATAAGGAGTGGAAAGTGAATTTGACACACATTGCTACAAGAGATTGACAATCTTCTGTATCTCCATGATCGAAATCGGAATATAATGTATAGGAATGCATAGGAAGTCGCTTTGGTTAGCGGAGAAATAATTCATTATACGACACTGATTCAAAGATACCAAAATTAACGTGTTTCACTCAAACATGCCATCGAAGCGATGCGTGTTACAAGAGCACGGTCTAACAAGTACTAATTATTCAGCTTCATCGTCCTGAGAACTGATAAAAATCATACAATGCTGGTGGCTGTATATTCACTGTAAATTGGTTAAAGAACTGCCCATGAAATAAAGAAGGAGAAATCTCTGGGAAATATAATAAGCTGGGTTTTTTTCAGGAACATGTTTTCAATTTGTTGTGTTTTTTGTTCTTTTTCATGTGTACAGAATTATAGATTTTTAAATTTTAGGCTTCCGACCTTTTGTCCTTCGACCTTCTGTCCCAAAGCGTGACAGAGCCCACTATCAAACCCACCACATACTAGCACCACAACTCGTAGATGGCCTGGGGAGGGATCGTCAAGCCCTTGGACATATTATCTGTTGTCCCCAAGAAGCGCATGGTCCACCGATTATTTAATATATTTTTTTTCTTCCGCTCGCGTATGACAATACGCATTGTTCTTCCTTTCCCGATGGATGGATAGATATAGAGGAAATTTCAGTTTCTGGGCGAAGGAATTTTTGAACAGATTTCCGTACGAATTCTTGGACGAACTTCTGGAGGAAATCCAGCATCAACCTCTGGACGATTTTCTGCAGGAATTTCTATACAAAACTTTAGTAGAAATTTCTGAACACACAGTCCTGTAATAACTTCCTGCAGAAACTTCTGGAGGAATTCCTGGAAAAAATTCCGGAAAAAATCCTGGAGCAACTTCAGGAGGAACTTCCGGAGGAATTCCTGAAGGAACTTTGGCGGAAACTCCCGGAGGAACTTTCGGGAGCGCTCCTGGAATCTTCCACAGAAATCCGAAGAATTTTTTATGCATAAAATTGGCACCGGCCGATCACCAACGGTGAGACAGCACCACGCCGCCACCGATGGCTGAAAATTATCTATCACGCCCCGCCAATAACATTTCAATCGGCGCACAGGTCTACTGGAAAGTTTGATAATAAATCTTACAATAATAAGAGTATCAGAAATTATTCCAAGAGTTCCTTTAAAAAGTCCGTTTGGAAATCGTTCGAAAATTCCTAAGGAAGTTCCTGAAATTTTGTCTTAGAATTGTGGGAATAGTTCTTGGAGGAAATTTTGGAGAAATTACTGAAAAAAATTTCCGAAGGAATGAAATTTCCGATGGTATCCAGAGGAATTCCTGAAATAATATTCTAAAGAGTTCCTGTAGAAATTTCCGGAATCATTTTCTGGAAAATCTTTGAGGTATTCCCCAAATAGTTGTTTAAGATATTTACGAAAAAATATCCCAAGTATTTCTGATCACATCCGAAGAATTTTGGACAGCAGTAAAACCTGGTTTTGAATTTGGAATTACTTTACTACCATCATCATACTTCTTCGGATATTCTCAAGTATTCCATGAATTGGAAGTTTTGGGAAAACATTATAAAGAATTCCCAGCGACCTTTTCAATATATTACTAAATAGTTTATAGACGATAAAATGCAATTTAAATTTCGTAATATTTGAAACCGCCTGAATTTCTTTCAAATTGATTTATTGCTTCTTGACTGCTTAACCGATACGCCAAATATTATGGAGCCCCACTATTTCCAGTACTCCGCAAGTGAACCGCAAGCGCCGCCAGTGAACTAGTGAGCTAAATATGACCAGAGCTATTTTGGACGCTCCTTCCTAGATGTCGTCTCCCCATTTCATAGCTCAATTTATTGCTGTAGCCCAAACGTATTTCTACAATTAGGCCGATACACATATTAAATTTATTTTATGTCCGACAGCTCTTGAAAAGTACGAGGGGAGGGGGGGGGGAATAAAAAAAATAACAAGGAAACGAAAAAAAATTCAAAATGCAAATAATCCATGGAAAATTTGAAATTTTAATGAAAAATGATAGCAAAGAATCTTTAAAGAATGCAAAGGATATGAATATTTGTAGCATATTTATCCAGTAGTGAATTTAGCATAAACTTTATAAAATTAAAAAAAAAATACTGGAACTTATTTATTTAGAAATTTTTGTTTTTCTTTTTGGAAAAGTGCCGTTGAATCTATAACACCATTTTTTAAGTACTTTTAGAATTAGAGGCTTTTGTTCAAGTCAAGTCTGAACTTAAACTGGTTGAATCAATAAGGGCAATGGTCAGATGTACTTTTGAAATCACAGATGTGTTGTCTGAGCCTGGCTGTTTTATAAATTTCTTGCATAGGTTTGAAATTGCAGGCTTCCCGGACTATATGGAATACATGTGAAGTCTTAAGCAGAATCGGTGGAGCACGTCATATCAGCCCATGTTCCTCAAATTATTGGAATGCCATGCTACTTGTTGGTGGCATAGATACAACCTCGGGTCAACCCGTAAAGAGGATGCAATGGACGTTAAACTCACCCATGCAAGAGTCGTAAGGAAGTCATTTCGGCTCATGCACGGCGGTTGCTGCCTGAGCGCTTCCAAACCCCCGCATGATCTGCGATGTCTTCTCAGGTATCTAGTTGCAGATTTTCGTTTACCTTACTCCATGCAAAGGTACGAAACACTGAAAACAACCTAGATTTTTTTAGACTTATAGTTCCCCTTGTTTTATGAAAAATAAAACATTCTTTCGAACAAGTTCTAAAATAAATCTCCATCAATTTGTAAAAATGGCTAATCAAAGTTACACAATACATTGGCTATACGGCACTTAGATTGGTTTCCTTCTCAGTAGTCAGCACCCATGACATGTGGCATTCATCAAGTGGGATCAAATTTTCACACACTCACTCTTGTGTTCTGAGCTTCAGGCCCAATGTCCTAAGGTACCCAGCATCAAATGTAGTCGTGCACATGACACACGTATATGTGTGCATTACTCTATTTGATGCTGGGTACCTTGCGTGGACGCAGTGTGCACGCAGCCTAAAAAAACAACCCTTAGGGGTACATACAGCCAACGTAAAAGCTTTTCATCCTTATTGACCCAAGTCTGATTTACATCTACTGCGTTCATTCTTCTGTTAGGGTTTCACCGTTAGGAGATCCTAGCTCTGCCTCTTCAGCGATGTCCTGCCGAATTCCTGTCTAGCGCTTGCTTGGAGATTTTGTCTACGTTCTTATGTGGTGCGTGGCCGGCCTACGTTCGTTTATACTGTGGAGTTGCTGTTGATATCGAATTTCGATGACATAGTCGATGGGGCTCAGCATTCGGGATCCAGTTGTAAGGCCACCAGGTCCGAGCTGTAAAACGTAGACATCGGTGGATGAATACTTGCAAATCTATGTGATCTCTGCTAATACGCACAAAGTCTCACTGGCCTATAACATCACAGATTTCACGTATTCGAGGTTTGGGGCATTGCCTGGACCGATTGAATCTCCATGTTCTATGTTGATCTTGTGCCGCCACCCGACATTGGCTGGCTTTGGTTTTCGATCTTCTTTCCATGGTTTGTCCATCTACCGTGGAGTTGGAGTTATTCACATTCAACGATTTGGTCTTGTTGACGTTGATGAGGTTATTTAGTACATGGTAGAGCGATGTTGCATTGGTAGAGCATTATCATCTGGATCGAAGTCATTCGATTTTTCTATGGTGGTAGGCTGGTAGAGTGGCCCATGATTTCCTCGATTACGATGGGCAATAGCAACAGAAATATAATACATCCATCCTTGCCTTACTCTAGCGATTCCATTGTGCAGGACTCTGGATTTTGTCTAGATCTCCCTTGCTTCAAGGGACGTCCTCCAGTTTTCTGTGATTCAGATGATTGAAGGCTTTTCCATGGTCAATCAGTAACAAATAGAGGGACTCTTGAAATCCATTGACCTGCTCCAGGATGACGCAAAGCTTTGCAGTATGGTTCTCACATGATCATCCGGAATCCTGCCTGCTGTCGTCGGAGACTTGTCAACCTTTCCCTATATCCGAATTAGAATAAGTCGTCAAAAGTTGAAGAATTTGTGCTAAGGTCGAGCAACGTTTCAGCTGATCAGTTAGATCGGTGAGTGACTGACATGTCGCGTCTTTCCCTGGAACCCACAGATTTGTCCTTGTTCCAATCGTCGGTTGGGGCGTCCAACCGCCTCCCGTCTGCAGCCAGCAACTTACTTTATTAGAACCGCTTTTAGTTGACATCGCGGATGACTATCATCGTCTAATTCGCGAGATCTGACAATGCGTTGCTCGATTTCTGCGGTGGGAGGAGATGCTCGGTAACGAATCAACATAGACAAACTAGATGATCCAGCTGTGAAGAGATCGTTCGTTGAAGCACTTGAAACTCGGGTAGTGGATATTCTGGAAGGGGCGGCGAAGAATTCTTTTCGAAACCTACGAGAACAACTTTGATGAACTGCGCACTCAGCGAAAATAATGGATTACAGAAATTATTATGATTACCCGTCGGAAGATTGAGGAGTGTAGAAAAGCAAAGGCTGAGGAATGAGAAAATCAGAGGAGTAAAGAATCCCACAACGATTTGAATCTCTGTAAGTGAGAGTCAGGCGCTGCTGGAGACAGGAAAGGCGGGCATGGGTCGACTTCCCTATCGATGAAGAAAGGATGGCTGCTGCAACTGGATATTATTGCTTCAACTGACTTGGACAGCTGAAAAGTTGGTTCGGGCAGTTTGAACAGCATCTTAAAGTCCCAGTTTTCTTCAAAAAGCAACCAACCGAGGCATTAAATCTAAAGGGGCCGAAGGTCGATCCGCTGTCGGCGGAGGTGTTCAGGGCTGACCCTATGTTGTCTGTGCGAATGTTGTAGGAACTATGATGCAATATTTTTCCCCGCTCTGAATCATTATGGAGCAGGTAAACAAGTTAGAATTGGGCTAAGCATGCAAGGGATTTTTAGATAGGATTGGAAGTTTGTCAGACCCCATTTGGATAGTCGCTGGTGTGAGGCAAGGATGCATTTCATCTCCACTATTACTTCTCAATATATGAGATCTTGGTGGGTGCGATTGACCGTGTACCATACCTTAATCGTTTCTGATTTGGCTAATGAACACGAAATACTTTATTAGTGCTGTGATGCTCTTTTGTGCGAAGTGGATTCAACGAGCTGACCGTATGCTTCTTTGTGGCGGGTCTCACTATCAACGTCAGCAGGACCAGGTAGTTGAGTGTCAAACTGGAACAGCCCCTCAAACTTTTCAGTAGTCGGACGATCGTAGGATTTCAATATCTTTACTATTTGATATCATCAGATGGCGAAATTGGGATCGTCATGGAAGCACGAGTCAGAAAGACTGGCTACCTTTGCGAGTTTTCGAAATATTTTTAGACTCAACCGGATCTGTCCATCCACCAAAATTCGAATGTACTACACGAAATACAACGCGTGTTGCATATAGGCAAAGATAACGAAGATGATGTCTTGAATTTATAATTCTGACGACCTTACAGCTGGATATCGGACACATAAAAGCCATCAAATACCAATAAAAAGATGTTTAAGAACATGGATGGAAAAGGGTCGGTCACATATTGCAAATGAGCTTAGACGGAATCTGTAAGCAAGAGTCCCCTTAATATTCGTGACCTGATAGAATATAGAATATTTATGCCAATAGAGATATATGCTCGAATTTTCATTAAATACTCTTGACGACAAATTTATGAAATATAAATGATATATTTCGCACCAAGATACAAATAGTGATAATAACGTTCAAAATTAAAAAAAAATTAAAACCCCACGAAAAAAATTTGTTTTTCCGCCCCCTCAATATTTTTGGAAAGCTGAAGGGTGACATAAAATAAATTTAATATTTGTATCGACCTTATTGATGAAATTTATAAATTCCACGATGCATTTTTGAATGACAGATTCATAGTTCCAATTCCAAAACATTCTTGAATTCTGTTTCATAAAGTTTTCAAATAATAAATATCACTAAATATTCATAAGATATGAACCACGTTTAGAAACAGAAATATTTCCACAATCTGTTTCAAATTCAATTGATGATATTTCGTCTTATCAAAGCGATTTGCACGACTCTTCTCCGAATTTGTTCAGCTAACAGTTGAAGTAAAAAAGAGAAATATTTGGCAATGTCAATCACAAAATAAAAACAATCTCAAAAACACGCTTGCAAATTGCTTTCTCAATTGATCCAAATGTCATGTCAGCAAATCAAAGCGAGCATTTGAATCGTCTAAAAGCATAGTACCCAGTACCCAAACGAAGGACATCACAGGATCTGAAATCGGTCGGATGGCAAACGAAGCTAATAATAATCAAGCTTTGAAGGGAGATTCGTTTTCTTTTTCTCTATGCTTCGCTATGTCGCGCGAACGGTGGATATCAACATCCAGAGTCGTCTAACCCGACCAAATCTAGTCGTTGGAGGAGTAGAAGCAACAAATTACCCAAAATACAGCATCCATTCGACAGACCGTGTGGTTGAAATGAAGAAAAAATAAATTCAAATGGCTATTTTATAAAGTGGATCTTGGGGTAAGCACTTGCCGCTACTCCGCTAGAATTCGGTGGGTTTTGTTCTGTCGGATTTATACGATGTTCTTTCTGGCATTCTTGTTCTATTCTCTAACGAGCAACGATCATTAGATGTCGATTAGTTATTCCGTGGTTTTGGTGCTACAAGTTGGCATGAGCTTCGATGATGATGATTATGGAATTGATGAGGTTATGTTATTCAGGAGATTTTTTTTCAAGAATACTGGAAGGATCGATATCGAGGCTCTTTGGTGATTAATTTGGTTCATGAACATTTTGGTTGCGTGTGGGAGATACAAATTGATATATGAGGTAATTTGTGGTCATTTAGCATCGAAAGTAAAACAACATAATTACCGTTTTTGATTAGATTTAATGGTCTATGAGTTGAAAATAAATAATATCTTGATGCTGTAATAAATTATTGTGAAAAATTCAATAACATTATAAATTGTATCTTTGTTGAACATTATTGGCTGCTAACGTGATTAAGGAAAGCGTAGCCCAAAGCTAGACTTAGATTTGGAAACTCACTTTCAATTATTCGAATTGAAATTAAATTGCAAAAGCGAGTCTTCAATAACAACATTTTAGAAACACATTCAAATTTGAAATCACGATGCTTGCCTCTGCATTAGTCTGTTATTAGAACAAAAACAATGATAAAAGTCCTTATGATCAATTATATGAATTGAAGCTTCGTAATCTTAAAACATATAATTAACATTCCCATTTAACATCTTCTCAAACCACTAAAATACCTCGATCAAACTCCAAATAACTTGGAAATCTCCCATCACAACTGACTCAGACTCGGCGTCTCCTCATTCCAATGATGACCGGGGTCGACCGGCCACTAAATACGACGACGATGACGGTGAAGACGGTTTGGGTGGCCGGCAAATATCAAAGAATTCGAAGCCGCCGCCGCCGACGATCTATTCAACTCGTCCCATTCCGTCTCGTTCCGCCGTCCGATATGGGATCACCCTCAACACAACACAAACGGAAAACACAACGAACTACAACGCCTCGAACGATTGTTATTTGGGAGATGTGTTTTGTATTGTAGTCCATCACCTTCCTTGCACCCACTAACGGCCGTCGGGACCACAACCGCTAGGCGTTGATGACCAAGATGATGAACGAGATCCGAGGTGACCCATTCCCGGGCGAGACTTTCTGGGACCACTGTGCTGATGGAAGAACGTATCTCCTACCGTTGGCGATGGTGCGGTTGTACAACTTTCGCAGCGTCAGGATAAACATTCGCCGGCAGGAACGAAACACATTAAGGCACGGTAGATGTCGATCAACCATGGGACGAGCGAGGTGTGAATCGTGCGGGGGACAGAGAATGGAAATTGGCTCGGATCTTGGGATATGAAAAGTCATCGGCTTTTTTCATCGTTCTCCATTTCTATGGTGGCATTGTTGGGCTCTTGCTGGAACAATTCGAAGCATGTGAGTTAGGAGATGAAGGAGAAGGTGGTTGATTGTGTCGGAAGGTTGGCTCATCAGGTGCAGCGATGGACAGTCCAAAATATTATATATTTGAGAAAAATGAACAATTTCGAGCGCAATTAATATGAGTGAAGATGTTGAAAAATAAACTAATCGTCTTGCAGCAATCATTATAATTATTATTATCTTGATTGTTTTGGAAAAACGTGCTTTTTGCAATATTTGCACTATTAATTTATTTCTGAGGTGAGGCCTAGGACTGAGAGCCTCTATAATAAAGACACAAAAAAAATTTAATTTCATCTTACGAAATTACACACACGTAGGGCTCGCTTTTTACACGGTTTGTTTTTATTTATTACTGGTTATCGGATTGAGTGGACCCCATGATAAAATCCACAAAAAATCAGAGAACAATCAGGTGGTATTCAAAAAGTTGTGGGAATAGAAGTGGGCCGAGCATTTATTGAAATCCAACCGCGTGAAAAGGACTCCAGCATAATATCAAGTGAACACGTGATGTAATTCACATTCCGTCTCACGTATCTGTTTCACGTATTGGTGATTTTCTAAGCCCCATTTCATTACTTTAGAGTAGGGAAGTCCAATGTCTGAAAATATCGATAACTGATTCGATACGATAATCGAATCAAAGTTTCGATATAATCAACATATGGAATGAAAATACCGATACATCGAAATACCTAATTCAAAAGGGGTCGTTTAGCTGGAAGCCATTTGGTCGAATGTCGCTTGGCCGAGCTACACGTTAGCTGAAAATAATGTAGCTGAATTTCGTTTTCTAAATTGAACGTTTGGCCGAAATCGATTTGGCGAAAAAATGTCATTTTGCTAAAATTGTCGTTTGGTAGAAAGGGGCCATTTGTGTGAATATGTACGAAGTAATTGATGGTAGAAATGAAGAGCTTACCTTTCGTTTCTTGTTTATAACTTCTCACTGTGGTAAGCGAAAAATAAGGAATTGGGGAGAAATAAGACGTCCAATTTTTTACTTCTCATTGTGAAAAGTTAGAAGTGAGATATCTCACATCTTACTTCTTACTTCTCATTTCTTTTATTTTACAGTCTCACTTCTCGTTTTTCACTTCTCACTTTTCAGGTTATGTACAACCAAAGCTTTCAGATAATCCTTTCCATTGGACTACACGTAAAAAAATTTGATGTTGTTTATTATTAATATTTCTAATAATTGTTGGCAAAGCAAGCGTTTAATGACATCGCATTAGTCACATACATTTGGAAACTTATACTTTTTATTAACTTATGAATGTTATTAGCTTTTTGATATGGAATCATTCACTAGGTGGCATAATGAAGAGTATAAGTATTTTCGAATGGTTTTTTGCCATAACATATAAGGTTATTTTTTACGTGTATATTTATCAGTTTTGTAAATAGTTCGTTTGCATGTGGATATGTATAATTGCGCTAAAAATGTCGCGCGCCTTTGACGTTGTATGAAAACCCCCGCGAGTCGGTCAACCATCGCAAGTGCCCCAAGTGATAGATACACTTTTCTCTCTTTCTTTGACTCTACATTTCAACTGGAACTTAATCTGCTTTTCAACTTAGTGTTAAATTAGCATTTCCACAGCTATCAATTGAATGCTTTTTCTAGATACTGCCGTAATCTGAAAAAGTGACGTTTTAACCATTTTCCGAAGACGGTGTTAACAAGTAGTACTCATCGGGCTCTTTAACAGAAAAATGGAAAACTGGTATGTTGTTATTTGGCGCATAAGTCACTTAGTCATAAGTCAGATTACGGCATTAAAGATAAATACGCTGTACGGCCGAATTAAACTGTTAATGAGTGCTCTTCATGGCTGTGTGACATTTGGAGGTAGCTGTACAACAGGACTATCTTTCAAACCCAACAACGTTCCTGATGAGAAGTTCCCCTCCCGAGCATGAGGAGCTGCCACGGCAGTTAATAGAGTCACCATGTATGTTGGTGGAAAAAATGACGGTCTGTAAAAAACCGAATTTGAAACGAGCAATGTGAGTATTCATTGCTCGTTTCAAATTCGGTTCAGTAGAATAGAGCAGGCATTGCAATATCATCTGAGTGCAAGATATTATTTTGATTGTGCAAAGATATTATTCCAAATCGAAGAATGCTCTGGAAACATATCATCTTTTGAGCGAGGAAGGGCCGTTTAATCGACCAGACCATTAGGCCGAAACTCGAATAGGTCATTTGGCGTAACATTTGTCTCACTTCTTATTTCGCACTACTCTTTTTTCACAGTTAGAAGTGAGAAATACGGAGTGAAAAGTCTCTCTTTGCAGTGAGATTTGAGAAATGATGGTTGAAAAGTGAGAATTAAGACGGCAAATGACCTGTACAGCCAAATGACCTGCCCAGCCAAATGATCTTTTCGGCCAAATTACCTATTCGGCCGAACAACTTTTTCGGCCGTATGACCCGTTCGGCCAGATGGGTTTCGACCATTTAACCCTTATGTTTCCAACAGAGTACCCGGGTACCTTTTTCGTTTTCAAGTGATTTTTTAGGGTTCTAAGTATTGCAGAAACTTGAAACTTCGTGACATCTTCAAAATCGGCAAAATTTAGGTTTGGGTGATATCAAAATGAAAAGCAACCCCCCTGGCTTGCGGAGGGGCTCCTGAATATTTTTACCCCGTAACGTACCGACAGGGTACCCGGGTACCCACGTTCTTGGAATGATCATAACTTCGTCAGTTTACAATCGATTTGGACGATTCTGGTAGCTATGGATTCAAAAATTCGTCCCCTATCCTATCTATGCCACATTGAACCGATTCAGATTACCTGGTTAGCGGAATTCCGGATTTGTTAGACCATGTGTCAAAAATGAATATGCTGATGGTATAGAAACCAAATGATGATGTCTTGTATCCTGAGTTACCAGTTTCGTAGAAAATTCGAGGATTATGACTTCAGAACGAATGAGGACCACCTGATCATTTGCTCTCAGAACGGACATCCCGGAATGGGTTCCCGTGGGGCCTAAAGTGGCCACAAAGTCATTTAGAAGAAACTCTGTCAATATGTGAATCAAAATTCTTGGAATTGTTCCGGAAACATGTTTTTTCATGTTGTTGAGACCATAGGGTCGATGGCAATCGGCCACAAGCTCAATTAGAAAAACATCTACAATACGGGTATCAAAACTCTTGAAAATGTTTCGGAAACATGTTTTCCATATAGTTGAGACCATAAGGTTGATGGCAATCGGAACGGTTATTCTGCAACAGGTTCCCGTGGGGCCTAAAGCTGTCACAACCTCGTTTAGAAGAAACCCTGCCAATATGGGTTTCAAAATTCTTTGAAATGTCTCGGAACCATGTATTCTAAGTAGTTTAGACCATATAATTGCTGCCAATTGGAACAGCCATCCTGAAACAGGTTCCCGGAGGGCCTAAAAAGGCAACAAACTCATTCCAAATAAACATCACAATATGGGTATCAAAAATCTTGGAATTGTTTCGGAAACATGTTTTCCATATAGTTGTGACCATAGGATAGATATCAACTGGAACGGTCATCCTGGAACACGTTTCCGGAGGCCCTGAAGTGGCCACAAACTCATTTAGAAGGAACAATATAGGTATCAAAAGTCTAAGAATTGTTTCAAAAACATATTTGCCCAAGAAGGTGGGACCGATGCTGGGTCAATAGGCCGAATGGCCATTAGGCAGAACGGTCATTTGGTTGATTGACATGTTAGGAGTGAATAGTGTGACATGAGCAGTGAGCAGTAAAAAGTGGAAAGAAGAAAGAGAAAAGTGAGAAATGAGAAGGGAGAAGTAAGAAGTGAGAAGTGTGAGGAGTGATATGCGAGAAGTAAGAAGAGAGTAGGGAGAAGCTTAACGGGAAAAGAAGGAAGCTAGGAAGAATAAAGAAGTGAGAAGGAGCAATCCGAGCAATACAGCAAATAGGAAAGTGTGGATCTATTGCATCCCCAGCTTCTTATTCACCACATTGTTTAGAATGCTCAGAGCAGTGGGTGCGGTTGACCTTCAGAGGAACGTCATTTGAAACTATCCAGAGTCCAGTTGGTGATCGTTATCGTTCGAGAAACTGGATAAGTATCAACATTTTTGAAATTATTCCGGAAGCATGCTTTTATAAGCTGATGGGTCCCACGGCAACCGTTGTAGGTACCGATCAGCTTAGATTTTTTTGCTTTGTCTGCTTGTCGCGGTAGATAATAGAGTGCGAAATGATAGAGAATACGGTTCAATTTCGTTTCCCTGTTTCTGCTCCCCGGCCGAGCTGGGTTGAGATCGCCGGGTTTGTGCGGCAATTAGATGTGGATGTATCGTCTATGGAAACTTTTTACAAAACAGCAATGGACAGATCACTGTTTGTTAAATTTGTTACACTGGATGCAATGCAGGATGCATTGAAGAAGAATGTGGAACCAAAAAAGTTTCATTATTCTAGTGGAAAGACAATTGAAGTAAATATGGTGATTGCAGGCAGTAATGTCCACTACATCCGTGTATTTGACTTACCACCTGAATTACCGGATAGTGAGTTATTGTCGCGTCTGGTGGAATATGGAAAAGCGGGAAAGATTTCCGCCCAACTTAGGATTGGATCATATGTTTACTGGTGTGCGAGGGGTATATCTGGATGTTCAGAAGGAAGTTCCACCGTCGTTTGAAGTACTAAATTGGACCGGCAGAATATTTTAACAAGAGCTTCGAAATAAATGCTTCGTGTGTCGAGAAGAAGGCCATCGGAAGGACTTGTGCCCACAATGGAAGAATAGGAGTCGGGAAAACCAGGATCATGGCAAGAAAGTAGGGAAAAGCAGAGATGGACAAAACCGAACATACTCCGGAGTGGTGATCGGATTCGAACGGACAGAACCGGAACAATCGTCAGTAGAAATAATGGAAAATGAGGTAATCGAAGAGGATGCAGTTGAGTTAGACACTGAGTCGACGGCAACAAAACAAGCGGAAACTGTGTCCATCCCGGATTCTATGATTGAACGCGAGAAGATGGCGGAAACAATGAGTTTCAAAAATAAAACTGATCGGATCTGGTTTGTGAAGAAAGGAGTAATGGGCTACACAGACTGTGTAAGCGCATTGAGGAAGGAGGAGGAGAAAAAACAATCACGATTGGCGAATCAGCGACTAGATCTAACTACGGCAGGTTCCATAGACCGGTCGCCACCGAAGAACACCTCTCGCAGGAATGCTTCTCACAGGACATCAGAAACAACTTCAGAATAAAATTGAATTGTTTATGAGCTTTTGGCTCCGTAGAGTTTTATTGTAAACATCTGAGCCTGTAAAATAAACGGAATGAGTAAAACAAAAAAGCTGATGGGTCTTCAAAAAGGTTTGCCATCGAAGCGGTAAACCAGTAAGTGATTAAAAATAGTCGAGCATATAGATGTTACCTCTTTTATTCTATACTAGCAGACCCGACGAACTTCGTTTCGCCTAAAATTGATTTATTTTCTGATTAGATCTCGAGTTATGAAGAAATTGATGTTTCATTTGTATGGGAGCCCCCCTTTCCAAAGCGGGGAGGGGTCTCGAACCATCTTAAGAACCTTCCCCGGCCCCAAAAACCTCTACATACAAATTTTCACGTCGATCGGTTCAGTAGTTTCCGAGTCTATAAGGCACAGACAGACAGAAATTCATTTTTATGTATATAGATCTTCAATGTCAAATAAGGACGAGCCCGCATTGAGCTAAAGAACACTAGTGGTTACATAATAGCGAATCTAGAAAATTAAGGTTCTACGGTTTCGTTCTTGTGGGAAAACATACGATTGCCCTACTAATTGTGGAAACAAGTTATCCTTGTGAGCATAAGCGTAGGATTACCAATCCGAGTTCGATTCTCTATCTAAGATGCTCCCGAGTGAGAAATGTGCTCAACTCTCTTATCATAGTGTATCATTTGTGCTCATCACGCAAGACACATAGTTATGCAATTGATCGACATAAAAAAGGTTCCAGTGGTAATGTAAAGCCACTGGAGAAAATGAAGATTGCCAGGGTTTCTTCTAAATGAGGGTCCCCATTGGGTCCCACGGTTTTTTTTCAAGGATGACCGGTTCGTTGTAAGACCATCGAACAGCCTAATTATCTATGGTTGTGATGAAGAGCACGAGCATGAGCATAAGCATGAGATGACCGTACAACTCGTAGTTGCTACTCCGTGATTGACCAGAACTAGCGGAATTGCACAGGGAACCAACAGATGGGACTTGGGATTAGCACTCCATCCTCAATGTGCAGGTTTCGAAAGCCCAACTTTTAATGGGTCAAAAAAAGGCGCCGGCCACGTCCTTACGATCATCGAGGGAAGGGAAGGAATGTTAGTGTAACAACCGTTGTTTTAGAGACCGACGAATCGTCTGCATATCTACGGTTGTTACGGGAAGGAGTACTGTAAGTAGGGAGAGGAACTGTTATTACTTAGATCAGGATTCACTTTGGTAAGTGATGTAATCCAAGTAACTAGCATGTTAATGTTGACGCGAGAACAAAGTATAGATTAGTTACGACGTATTTTGTCATTGTTCACCCAACGTAAGGGCAGAAAATCAATTGCTCCGGTAGAGTTACTGTTAATTTATCTTTCAACTGTTCGCGATAATCAGCTAGCGTGATTGTTTTATATTCTTCTAACGCGAGGAAAAATAATCAATATCTTAGCGATACACAATACAATTGTAAGATTTGTTTTTGGTGTATTTTTGGTCGTTAAATACTGCGGATGATAGGGTTACTGCTCCTAGACTTCATCCCATAGCTCCGACATTCATCCCACGAACAACAAAGTCATGAAAAGGAATTTGATTTGTTTCTTATTTTTGTGATGAGATGAATATGTTCAGTGAGATGGAGACGAGCTCGGTGGTCTAGTGGCTATCGCTTCTGCCTTATAAGCAGGAGGTCGTGGGTTCAATTCCAGGCTCGTCCCTTTCCTACTTTGTATTTCTATCTTAGTTCTTTCTGTGTTTCACGTTATACCAAAACGATTCCTACTGTAAACCTTACACACAATCCCAAAACCTCCCGTGGCACCTATGAGAGGTCGTAGAGTTCTCTGCATCTTTCTTAAGTAGGTGTCCATCAAACTATCCCCTTCCCCTTCCTCAGCATTCGCAAGGACGTGGCCAGGACAGATCTCGACTATTGGAGAGTGCATTGCTTCCATCTAAGAGTTAGTGATTAGTCCCAAATCAATATCTGTGGTAACGGATGAAAGTGATACTACTCTCATACAATAGTCTTGGCTTGTACCACCTACGAATTTGTGCGAACTGCTAAATGCTAATGCTAATGCTAATGAATATGTTCAGTGAGATGGAAAATGGAACAGTTCCCCTAGTAGATTGTTGTTTTGTGATCGTGATCATGTGTTTCATCTAGTTAGCGAAAAGTCGGAGTGTCATTATTATATACACCCGGGTTTTCTTTCGCACTGTTTGGTTTGAGTTGTTCAAGACCTTCAGCGTCAATGAAACAAGAAGTCAACTCCACGGAAAAATTAAATAAAAAAAACCCAGATTAATCCACCTAGCGGTGATGGTGCCTTTCTCGTTCGTTCAAAAGGTTTGAAAAAATCTAAAATAACACCAATATGTGGATTGGTCTTATTTTTCATTTTTGTTTATATGCATAAAAAAAAATTCTCACCGAACGCAATTTGTTGCAAACAAATCGGATGAGCATAAGAGCAAAAAATGGCATTTTATTTTGTAGTTTTAAAATAAGTATTTTCGCCATAACTTTTGACCCAATTGTACGATCCGGCCAAGTTTCTATAGGAAACAATGGGACAAGATTCTGCGTCGAATGCAATCTGATGCGAGAGACCTGAAAAGCACACATATTTCACATCAATCACAGTAACTTATATATGACCGGATTCAGTCACAATATGGTTACTGCAACCAGATTTGTTGAACTTGTGTTGCTTGGGGAATAGATGAAGTCTAAGTGCTAAAAAAGTGTGCTAGATTTTTTTGAACTCTTTTTCACAATAAATAGTAATTTTACCATAACTTCCAAGCCCATAGTCCGATCTGGCCTATTTTCAATAAGAATCAATGAGACATTCTGCGTCGAATGCAATTTAATGCGAGCAAATCAGTTGAGAAAAAGTACCTGAAAAATGAGTGACTTTTTTTAGCGATTTTTCCATAAAAAACCGACTTAATCCACCTACAGTGAACGCAACCCTTCTTACACTTTTGAATGGTTGTGTGTGCCCAGTGCATATTACAATTTCTATGCATATGACCTTCAATTGAATATAAAATAACTGATATTATCATGCTTTTATCGATTTCAAAATAAAAAACCCAGATTAATCCACCTAGCGGTGATGGTGCCTTTCTCGACCTTCGTAAAATGTGTGTGCTTGAAAATAGATGAGCTAGTAGCTAGGAGTAAAAAAGACAAATTTCTTTGTCCGTTCTATGAAAATCAGATTCTTTATGGCAAAGATATTGTAGATCCAGTTGAAAACCGAAAATCATATTTTGTCCCATTCCCGGATGTCGCAACTGCATCGCGAGTGGTGCCCGACTATGGCACAGTTGCGCACTACTCGCGATGCAGTTGCAACATCCGGAAATGCGATTGTCGCGGGACCTCGGTTCGGTTTTCAGCTTGATCTACAATAGCTAATAAGAATTTCGACATTTTTGTTTCCTTTTCCAATCTTTTTGACGTACATAACCCTCTTTTATTCCACCCAGTCATATATTTTAAGGATATCACTTTTGGATGTTAGTTGAACTGAAGCTCCGACTACACAAAAAGAAAACGAAAACGTCACTCCCATCACGCGAGCGGAGGGCAATATTTGTTATGATATAAATCTCATGACCGTCTTTCTGCCAAACTCCCGTATGAAGTGGGAGAGACAGAGACATCATCTCAGTTCGTCGAGCTGAGCCGATTGGATAACACTATGGGTCTGCAGGCCTTCTGTAAAAGTTTGGTTTTGGAGCGAACATACAGCCTTTTCGCATAAAAAGGCAAAAATGGTGTTTCGGCCATAACTTCCGATCCCATAGTCCGATCTAGCTAATTGTCAATAGGAAACAATGGGACATGATTCTGCGTCGAATGCAACTTGTTGCGTGTGAATCGATTAAGGTGATAGGTGTCCAAAAAATAGGTGACATTTTTTGTGATTTTTATGGAAAAAGGTATTTTGGTCATAACTTCCGATCTTATAGTCCGACCTGTCCAATTTTCTATAGGAAACAATGGGAAAGGATTCTGCGTCGAATGCAATTTGTTGTGAGCAAATCGGTTGAGAATAAATGCCTGAAAAATTACGCAATATTTTCGTATGAATTTGTATTTTGGCCATAACTCTCGATCCCATAGTCCGATCTGGCCAATTTCAAATAGGAAATAATGGGACAGGATTCTGCGTCGAATGCAACTTGTTGCGAGCAATTCGGTTGAGGATAAATGTCCGAAAAATGAGTTACATTTTTTACGCGATTTTTTTGTATGAATTTGTATTTTGGCCATAACTTTCGATCCCATGGTCCGATCTGGCCAATTTCAAATAGGAAACAATGGGACAGGATTCTGCGTCGAATGCAATTTGTTGCGACCAAATCGGTTGAGGATAAGTGTCCGAAAAATGAGTCACATTTTTTACGCAATTTTTTCGTATGAATTTGTATTTTGACCATAACTTTTGATCCCATAGTCCGATCTGGCCAATTTCAAATAGGAAATAATGGGACAGGATTCTGCGTCGAATGCAACTTGTTGCAAGCAAATCGGTTGAGGATAAGTGTCCGCAAAATGAGTGACATATTTTACGCGATTTTTTCGTAGGATTTTGTATTTTGGCCATAACTTTCGATCCCATAGTTCGATCTGGCCAATTTAAAAAAGGAGACAGTTTGACAGGATTCTGCGTCGAATGCAACTTGAGGCTAGCAAATCGGTTAAGGATAAGTTCCCGAAAAATGAGTGACATTTTTTACACGATTTTTTCGTATGATTTTGTGTTTTGGCCATAACTTTTGATCCCATAGTCCGATATGGCCAACTTCAAATAGGAAACAATGGGACAGGATTCTGCGTCGAATGCAACTTGTTGCGAGCAAATCGGTTGAGGATAAGTGCCCGAAAAATGAGTGACATTTTTTACGCGATTTTTTTGTATGATTTTGTATTTTGGCCATAACTTTCGATCCCATAGTTCGATCTGGCCAATTTCAAATAGGAATCAATGGGACAGGATTCTACGTCGAATGCAACTTCTTGCGAGCAAATCGGTTAAGGATAAGTGTCCGAAAAATGAGTGACATTTTTTACGTGATTTTTTCGTATGAATTTGTATTTTGGCCATAACTTTCGATCCCATAGTCCGATCTGGCCAATTTCAAATAGGAATCAATGGGACAGGATTTTACGTCGAATGCAACTTGTTGCGAGCAAATCGGTTGAGGATAAGTGCCCGAAAAATGAGTGACATTTTTTACGCGATTTTTTCGTATGATTTTGTATTTTGGCCATAACTTTCGATCCCATAGTTCGATCTGGCCAATTTCAAATAGGAAACAATGGGACAGGATTCTGCGTCGAATGCAACTTGTTGCGAGCAAATCGGTTGAGGATAAGTGCCCGAAAAATGAGTGACATTTTGTTGAGTAGTTTTGCGCACACACACACACACACATACACACACACATACACACACACACACACACACAGACATCACCTCAATTCGTCGAACTGAGTCGATTGGTATATAACACTATGGGTCTCCGGGCCTTCTATAAAAAGTTTGTTTTTGGAGCGATCATATAGCCTTTACCGTATACTTAGTATACGAGAAAGGCAAAAAGGATATTTCTGGAAATTTAAATTTTTTTTAAAAAAATACAAAAAGACTGCAGATCTGATTTGCTGCCTTAAATGGCAATATTACAGCTTCTGTTTAAGCCCAAAAGAGTTCAAATCGGGTCATAGACGGCTGAGATATTGGTGTGACAATTTTTCATTAGTAGTCTGAAAATATGTCTCATATTTGTATTTCACAGATATCTCTGAAACCGAATTTCCGATTGCAGAAAAAAAATTAATGTGTCCAATGACAAAAACATAGCTTTCGTTTAAAGATAAAATCGCACAAATCGGTCCAAGGACGACTGAGATCTTGTTGGGACATATTTTACCAATGTGTGAAGTTGATACGTCTAATGCTTTATGTTCGTATTTCAGAGATATCTCCGGAGCCCAATGTCTAATTGCAAAAACAAAATACAATGGGTTCAATGGCAAAGTCATAGATTTTGTTTAAAGATAAAATCATGCAAATTGGTTTACAGACGGCTGAGATATTTATGTGACATTATTTTGTTAGTTTTCTGAGAATACACTTCATGTTCGTATTTCTCACATATCTCTGGAACCAAATGTCCGATTGCAAAAAAAAATTGAACTTGTTCAATGACGAAGTCATAGCTTTCGTTTAGTGTTAAAGTCGTGCAAATCGGTCCACGGACGGCTGAGATCTTGATGTGAGATTTTTGTAACGCACACACATACGCACACACGCACACACGCACACACACACACACATACATACATGTGCTCAGTTCGTCGAGCTGAGTTGATTGGTATATACGACTTGGGTCTCCGAGCCTCGGATAAAAAGTCGGTTTTTCAAGCGATCTTTATACCCTTCTTAGGGTGTAAGAAGGGTAAAAATGGTAAAATTTTCGATCCCATAGTCCGATATGGCCAATTTTCAATAGGAAACAACGGGACAGGATTCTACGTCGAATGCAACTTGTTGTGAGCAAATCGGTTAAGGATAAGTGCCCGAAAAATGAGTGACATTTATTACGTGATTTTTTTGTATGAATTTGTATTTTGGCCATAACTTTCGATGCCATAGTCCGATCTGGCCAATTCCAAATAGGAAATAATGGGACAGGATTCTGCGTTGAATGCAACTTGTTTCAAGCAAATCGGTTGAGGATAAGTGTCCGAAAAATGAGTGACATTTTTTACGCGATTTTTTCGTACGAATTTGTATTTTGGCCATAACTTTCGATCCCATAGTCCGATCTGGCCAATTTCAAATAGGAAACAATGGGATAGTATTCTGCGTCGAATGCAACTTGTTGCAAGCAAATCGGTTGAGGATAAGTGCCCGAAAAATGAGTGACATTTCTTACGCAATTTTTTCGTATGAATTTGTATTTTGGCCATAACTTTTGATCCCATAGTCCGATTTAGCCAATTTCAAATAGGAAACAATGGGACCAGATTCTGCGTCGAATGCAACTTGTTGCAAGCAAATCGGTTGAGGATAAGTGCCCGAAAAATGAGTGACATTTCTTACGCAATTTTTTCGTATGAATTTGTATTTTGGCCATAACTCTCGATGCCATAGTCCGATCTGGCCAATTTCAAATAGGAAACAATGGGACAGGATTCTGCATCGAATGCAACTTGTTGCGAGCAAATCGGTTGAGGATAAGTGCCCGAAAAATGAGTGACATTTTTTACGCGATTTTTTTGTATGAATTTGTATTTTGGCCATAGCTTTTGATCCCATAGTCCGATCTGGCCAATTTCAAATGGGAAACAATGGGACAGGATTCTGCGTCGAATGCAACTTGTTGCAAGCAAATTGGTTGAGGATAAGTGCCCGAAAAATGAGTGACATTTTTTACGCGATTTTTTTGTATGAATTCGTATTTCGGCCATAACTTTCGATCCCATAGTCCGATCTGGCCAATTTCAAATAGGAAACAATGGGACAGGATTTTGCGTCGAATGCAACTTGTTGCATGCAAATCGGTTGAGGATAAGTGCCCGAAAAATGAGTGACATTTCTTACGCAATTTTTTCGTATGAATTTGTATTTTGGCCATAACTCTCGATGCCATAGTCCGATCTGCCCAATTCCAGATAGGAAACAATGGGACAGGATTCTGCGTCGAATGCAACTTGTTGCGAGCAAATCGGTTGAGGATAAGTGCCCGAAAAATGAGTGACATTTTTTACGCGATTTTTTTGTATGAATTTGTATTTTGGCCATAACTTTTGATCCCATAGTCCGATCTGGCCAATTTCAAATAGGAAATAATGGGACAGGATTCTGCGTCGAATGCAACTTGTTGCGAGCAAATCGGTTGAGGATAAGTGTCCGAAAAATAAGTGACATTTTTTACGCGATTTTTTTGTATGAATTTGTATTTTGGCCATAACTTTTGATCCCATAGTCCGATCTGGCCAATTTCAAATAGGAAACAATGGGACAGGATTTTGCGTCGAATGCAACTTGTTGCGAGCAAATCGGTTGAGGATAAGTGCCCGAAAAATGAGTGACATTTTTTGAGTAGTTTTGCGCACACACACACACATACACACACACACACACACACACACACACACACAGACATCACCTCAATTCGTCGAACTGAGTCGATTGGTATATAACACTATGGGTCTCCGGGCCTTCTATAAAAAGTTTGTTTTTGGAGCGATCATATAGCCTTTACCGTATACTTAGTATACGAGAAAGGCAAAAATGGTAAAATTTTCGATCCCATAGTCCGATATGGCCAATTTTCAATAGGAAACAACGGGACAGGATTCTACGTCGAATGCAACTTGTTGTGAGCAAATTGGTTAAGGATAAGTGCCCGAAAATTGAGTGACATTTTTTACGCGATTTTTTTGTATGAATTTATATTTTGGCCATAACTTTTGATCCCATAGTCCGATCTGGCCAATTTCAAATAGGAAACAATGGGACAGGATTCTGCGTCGAATGCAACTTGTTTCAAACAAATCGGTTGAGGATAAGTGTCCGAAAAATGAGTGACATTTTTACGCGATTTTTTCGTACGAATTTGTATTTTGGCCATAACTTTTGATCCCATAGTCTGAATTTCAAATAGAAAACAATGGGATAGTATTCTGCATCGAATGCAACTTGTTGCAAGCAAATCGGTTGAGGATAAGTGCCCGAAAATGAGTGACATTTTTTCGCGATTTTTTTGTACGAATTTGTATTTCGGCCATAACTTTCGATCCCATAGTCCGATCTGGCCAATTTCAAATAGGAAACAATGAGACAGGATTCTGCGTCGAATGCAACTTGTTGCGAGCAAAACGGTTGAGGATAAGTGCCCGAAAAATGAGTGACATTTTTTGAGTAGTTTTGCGCACACACACACACACATACACACACATACACATACACACACACACACACACACAGACATCACCTCAATTTGTCGAACTGAATCGATTAGTATATAACACTATGGGTCTCCGGGCCTTCTATAAAAAGTTTGTTTTTGGAGCGATCATATAGCCTTTACCGTATACTTAGTATACGAGAAAGGCAAAAATGTTATAATTTTCGATCGCATAGTCCGATATAACCAATTTTCAATAGGAAACAACGGGACAGGATTCTACGTTGAATGCAACTTGTTGTGAGCAAATCGATTGAGGATAAGTGCCCGGAAAATGAGTGACATTTTTTACGCGATATTTTCGTATGAATTTGTATTTTGGCCATAACTTCTGATCCCATAGTTCGATCTGGCCAATTTCAAATAGGAAACAATGGGACAGGATTCTGCATCGAATGCAACTTGTTGCGAGCAAATCGGTTGAGCATAAGTTCCCGAAAAATGAGTGACATTTTTTACGCGATTTTTTCGTAGGAATTTGTATTTTGGCCTTAACTTCTGATCCCATAGTCCGATCTGACCAATTTCGAATAGAACACAATGGGACAGGATTCTGCGTCGAATGCAACTTGTTGCGAGCAAATCGGTTGAGGATAAGTGCCCGAAAAATGAGTGACATTTTTTACGCGATTTTTTCGTATGAATTTGTATTTTAGCCATAACTTCTGATCCCATAGTCCGATCTGACCAATTTCAAATAGGACACAATGGGACAGGATTCTGCGTCGAATGCAACTTGTTGCGAGCAAATCGGTTGAGGATAAGTGCCCGAAAAATGAGTGACATTTTTTACGCGATATTTTCGTATGAATTTGTATTTTGGCCATAACTTTCGATCCCATAGTCCGATCTGACCAATTTCAAATAGGAAACAATGGGACAGGATTCTGCGTCGAATGCAACTTGTTGCGAGCAAATCGGTTGAGGATAAGTGCCCGAAAAATGAGTGACATTTTTTACACGATATTTTCGTATGAATTTGTATTTTGGCCATAACTTTCGATCCCATAGTCCGATCTGACCAATTTAAAATAGGAAACAATGGGACAGGATTCTGCGTCGAATGCAACTTGTTGCGAGCAAATCGGTTGAGGATAAGTGCCCGAAAAATGAGTGACATTTTTTTAGTAGTTTTGCGCACACACACACACACACACACACATACACACACACACACACACACACACACACACACACACAGACATCAACTCGATTCGTCGAACTGAGTCGTATGGTATATAACACTATGGGTCTCCGGGCCTTCTATAAAAGTTTGTTTTGGAGCGATCATATAGCCTTTACCGTATACTTAGTATACGAGAAAGGCAAAAATGGTAAAATTTTTGATCCCATAGTCCGATATGGCCAATTTTCAATAGGAAACAACGGGACAGGATTCTATGTCGAATGCAACTTGTTGTGAGCAAATTGGTTAAGGATAAGTGCCCGAAAAATGAGTGACATTTTTTACGCGATTTTTTCGTATGAATTTGTATTTTGGCCATAATTTTCGATCCCATAGTCCGATCTGGCCAATTTCAAATAGGAAACAATGGGACAGGATTCTGCGTCGAATGCAACTTGTTTCAAACAAATCGGTTGAGGATAAGTGTCCGAAAAATGAGTGACATTTTAACGCGATTTTTTCGTACGAATTTGTATTTTGGCCATAACTTTTGATCCCATAGTCTGAATTTCAAATAGAAAACAATGGGATAGTATTCTGCATCGAATGCAACTTGTTGCAAGCAAATCGGTTGAGGATAAGTGCCCGAAAAATGAGTGACATTTTTTACGCGATTTTTTTGTATGAATTTGTATTTCGGCCATAACTTTCGATCCCATAGTCCGATCTGGCCAATTTCAAATAGGAAACAATGAGACAGGATTCTGCGTCGAATGCAACTTGTTGCGAGCAAAACGGTTGAGGATAAGTGCCCGAAAAATGAGTGACATTTTTGTTGAGTAGTTTTGCGCACACACACACACATACACACACATACACATACACACACACACACACAGACATCACCTCAATTCGTCGAACTGAGTCGATTGGTATATAACACTATGGGTCTCCGGGCCTTCTATAAAAAGTTTGTTTTTGGAGCGATCATATAGCCTTTACCGTATACTTAGTATACGAGAAAGGCAAAAATGTTATAATTTTCGATCCCATAGTCCGATATGGCCAATTTTCAATAGGAAACAACGGGACAGGATTCTACGTTGAATGCAACTTGTTGTGAGCAAATCGATTGAGGATAAGTGCCCGGAAAATGAGTGACATTTTTTACGCGATATTTTCGTATGAATTTGTATTTTGGCCATAACTTCTGATCCCATAGTTCGATCTGGCCAATTTCAAATAGGAAACAATGGGACAGGATTCTGCATCGAATGCAACTTGTTGCGAGCAAATCAGTTGAGAAAAATTTCTTGAAAAATGAGTGACATTTTTTACGCGATTTTTTCGTATGAATTTGTATTTTGGCCTTAACTTCTGATTCCATAGTCCGATCTGACCAATTTCGAATAGAACACAATGGGACAGGATTCTGCGTCGAATGCAACTTGTTGCGAGCAAATCGGTTGAGGATAAGTGCCCGAAAAATGAGTGACATTTTTTACGCGATTTTTTCGTATGAATTTGTATTTTAGCCATAACTTCTGATTCCATAGTCCGATCTGACCAATTTCAAATAGGACACAATGGGACAGAATTCTGCGTCGAATGCAACTTGTTGCGAGCAAATCGGTTGAGGGTAAGTGCCCGAAAAATGAGTGACATTTTTTACGCGATATTTTCGTATGAATTTGTATTTTGGCCATAACTTTCGATCCCATAGTCCGATCTGACCAATTTCAAATAGGAAACAATGGGACAGGATTCTGCGTCGAATGCAACTTGTTGCGAGCAAATCGGTTGAGGATAAGTGCCGAAAAAAGAGTGGCATATTTTACACGATATTTTCGTATGAATTTGTATTTTGGCCATAACTTTCGATCCCATAGTTCGATCTGACCAATTTAAAATAGGAAACAATGGGACAGGATTCTGCGTCGAATGCAACTTGTTGCGAAGCAAATCAGTTGAGGATAAGTGCCCGAAAATGAGTGACATTTTTTAGTAGTTTTGCACACACACACACACACACACACACATACACACACACACACACACACACAGACATCACCTCGATTCGTCGAACTGAGTCGATTGGTATATAACACTATGGGTCTCCGGGCCTTCTATAAAAAGTTTGTTTTTGGAGCGATCATATAGCCTTTACCGTATACTTAGTATACGAGAAAGGCAAAATAAAAAAAGGAAGACGAAGATCTGTTGATATGTAGTTGAGAGAGACTCTAAGGAATCTTGAACGATAAGTCAGTTCAAGCATTTTATCGAAGATATCTAAGTCAAGTGTGTTACTTGTTCCACATTTGATGAGTATTTCAAGTGAGAGCTCCCAGTAACGGTGCTTTAAAGGAGTGACTCCAGCAAGCACCTCCAGGCTCATGTTATGCGTTGAATGCATACAGCCAAGGGCAATACACAAACAACGATATTGAATTCGTTCCAATTTGATCAGGTGGCAATCAGCTGCTGAGAGGAAGCAGAAGAATCCGTACTCTAAAACAGAGAGAATAGTAGTACTATAGAGTTTGATGAGGTCTTCCGGGTGAGCACCCCACCATGTTCCGGAGATAGAACGTAGAAAATTTACCCTTTTCCGGCATTTTTGTATCAAATACTCAAAATGGAGTTTCCAGGTACATTTAGAACCAAACACGAACTGAGTAGCAAGACGTCTGTCCTATTCAGCCAAATGACCCTTTTGGACTAAGGGGCCATCCAGAAACCACGTGGTCATATTTTTAAAGATTTTCAACCCCCTTCCTCCCCCCATGTGGCTTATCGTGGTCATTTGGCAGATAATTTTTCATAAAGAAATCAAAATTTTCCACGGAAAAATACAAACATTCCATAAATAAATCAATATTAGAAATAAATAATTACAATTTTTTTTTTATCTATTGCGTTTATTTGACAGGCTCAGGCGTGTATAACACTTAACGGAGAGACTTTATGATATTTACAATCGATATCATCTTATTATAAACAGTTAGTAAGGGGAAAGGGTATAGACCAAGATACTCGTGGCGACTCAAGGTTAGGTTGCGTAATTTCAGGACGGACTAGGTTGGGATTGGTTTGAGGTATTACCGCTGCTCATCCGGGTATTTGACGTCATTAACGGTATGGCGTAGCGTCGGGCTCGAGTTGTGGTTCGTCAGGGAGCATCTTCCGGATGGCCATAGCTTCGTATTACACAGAACAATAAGACAAAAACAAAACAAAAACGAGAAAGAAAAAAATAGGGGAATTAGACTTTTATGTCAGACGAGCAAAGAAAGGCATAGATGGCCTGCATATAAACCACATCGCGATCCCCCAGAACACCTCTTACTTCCCTGTAGGGTTGTTTACCTCGGGCATCAAGGGTATCCAATGGTTGCTCTCTGGAGGCGTCGTTTTCCGAGCAATACCAAACTACGTGATCGATGTCATCGTAACCGGCTCCACACCTACATAGATTCCTATCGACCAGGTTTATTCTATAGAGGTGTGCGTTCAGTGAATAGTGATTGGACATAAGTCTCGACATCGTGCGAAAGAAGCCTCTGCTTAAGTCCTCACCTCTGAACCACGCTCGCGCAGAAACTTTTGGAACTATGGAAAACAGCCACCGTCCAAGTTCATTGTGTGACCAAATCATTTGCCAATTTTGAAGAGTACTCTGACGGACTAATGGGAAAAACTCGTTATTCGAGATTTGTCTATCAAAACTTCACCTTCCTGTGCGCCCACCTTTGCTAGCGAGTCCGCCTTCTCGTTGCCATAGATTAGGCAATGGGATGGGACCCATACAAAGGTAATCTTAAATGATCTTTCGACCAAATCACGCATCTGCTCTCTTACAGTTGTAAGAAAGTAAGATGCGTGCTTAGTGAGACGTCTGTCCTATTCAGCCAAATGACCCTTTTGGACTAATGACCCTTTCGGTCTAATGACCCTTTCGTCCTAATGATCCTTTCAGTCAAATGACCCTTTCGGTCAATTGATCCTTTCGACCAAATGACCCTTTCGGCCAAATGGCCCTTTCGGTAAAATAACCCTTTCGGCTAAACGACCCTTTCGGTGAAATAGGGACGTTCCGATACTTCCGATATATCGGAATATCGATATTTTTGTTTCGATATCCGATATTTTTGTATCGAGATTTTGCTTCCAATATATCGGTCATATCGATATTTTTGCTTTCGATATCGATATATTGAATCAGAACAAAGTACAAAGTACTACAAAATGGATCTGAAAGACCGTATTTTTAATGGTTAAGAGGATTTTGTTCCGGTAGCGTGGATGGTGTGAGGTGTGTGCTTCCATCACAAATAGTTTTGGAAACTCGACTCTTTGCATTGACGCGCCGTTGTGCAACATCTGTCACGCCGTTGGTCCTTGAAATCTTATGCGAATTCAATTACATATTCGACGTGTTCCTATGATAAATTAGATAAATAAACTCGAGAAATTAGGAAGAGATTTGCGGAAATGGGAGTTTAGAAGAATTGGGAAACATTTGAATTTCCTTAAAATTTTTCTACGGGTTTTCTGATCAAGATTTTAAATTTTTTTTTATGGAACTTTTTGCGTAAATTTTGAAGAATGCCCGTGAAAATCGAAGAGAATTTTCTGCCGAAGTTCAAGATAACTTCATTCGAAGCAAAAATATAATTTCTCGTGAAATTTTTGGTTAAAAATACTTTAATAGAATGAATTTACTGAAAATTCTGAATTTTCTTTGACTTCAAAACTTCAAAAAACTTCCTTGGAAATTTTGAAGAGAGAATTTTCTGTTGTCAAGAATCAGAAAAACCCAATGAGAAATACAGAAAAATTGTCATTCTAATGCAATGCATTCAGCAAATTTCTCGAAACATCAGTTGATCGCGCGAACGGAAATTAGTGAGGTCAGTATCATGCCGAAAACGCCGCCACTACCGTTTAAAACTACGACGAACGCCGCCGCCGATGATTGTTGGACTGGCACACTTTAGAAGCAAATTGGATTAGGTAATAGAAAACAAAAGTCATTTCCAATAATTTTTTTGAAGGGGTGATTCGGTAATACGATAGTTATTGAATAAATACAACAAATATATTCTAAATATGTTCTTTTTAGAAATATCATATGATTTTCCGATATATCGATATTTTTAATCCAATATATTGGTGATATCGATACTTTGATTCGATTATCGTATCGAATCAAATATCGATATTTTGAAGTATCGGAACGTCCCTACGGTGAAATGACCCTTTCGGCCAAATAACACTTTCGGCCAAACGACCCTTCCCCCTCATCATTTATCACTTCTCACTATTCCCAGTAGTCCATTTTTTCCTATTCAGCAATATGACATTCTGCTAAACGACCGTTGCGGCGAAACGACATTTTCGGTCAAAGGACCTCGGCCAAATATTCTATTCAGTTAAATGACCTTTTCGGCCTAGTGATCTATTCGGCCGAATGACCATTCGGTAAAATGTTCTTTTTGTCTGTATGACCCTTTCGGCCTGGTGGCCTGTTCGGCCAAATGGTATATTATGCCAAACAAGTTTGTGCCTTCGGCCAAATGACATTTGACCGAATGGTTTTCGGCCAAACGACCCTTCCCTTCGGAAACTATTAGGTGTGCTGGTTATTGTTGCTTCTGGAGACCCAGAAGACCACCAAAATTGGCCGCCGCCGTTTTTATTCTTCATTGACAGTACATCTCCCACTGATACATTACCGCCTCGCATTCAGTACTTCCACAGTAAATAACTACAAGCTTTCTAAGCCAAGTTACAATTTTTGCATTCGTATATCATAAGGTTAACACGGTGATACATAATGATACCCAGGAAATTCGAGACAATTTCTTTAACGTATTTGTTGGTAACACAAGGGTTAAGACCAGTGTTGTAAAATGTCATTTGCATTCGTATCAATAATTTCCCCAGAACTTTTTTTGGAGTTAGCTATCAATTCATGATGTATGACGAACTTGTAGGGCTTAAATATGCCTACAACTTTGTCTAACAAGACATTGTGTAAATATGTAATCTGGGACGCGGGAGGCAAAATGTCATTCAAATGACATTATGTCAAGTGACACGTGACATTTAGGAGAGTTTTCATTCTCCAGCCTCAGATGTTATATTTAGAGCAATGTACTTTTGGACAAACATATACCCCCACAAAAGCGTTATGAGTACATGCCAAGTTATGAAGCAAATTTGGTTTCTGAAGAAAGTTATGTACAAATTAGTAAAATGACATGCAGATGACATTTTACAAGCCTGGTTAAGACCAATGAAAAACAAGTGGTAGCGAAAGAGGGTATTTGACCATTGCAATGTGCGATTCCATCAATGTTAGTCACTCACGGGAAGCAACCGTTCAAGTGAAGCTGAGAAGAAATTAAACAGAAACTTCCAAAAATTTCGTATTCCAACAGGAGTAGACATTTCCACCAATTTTCAGTTCATTGTTCCAATCTATGCTCCCGTAATTCCAATCATTATCCAGAATGATAGCGAAAATTATCTACCACCATCGGCGTGTGTATGTCCAATTTGCAAGCTGTAAACCAAGCACTTTCGTTAATGATATGAATTCACACCTCCTCCCTGTCGCCGTAAACTGCAAGCAAGAGAAAAGTCGGCTCGCTAATAGATCGTTATTTGGTTGAAGCGTGGAATTACTTGGGTCATATGTCACCTTGCATGCTCTCACCTTCAATTGCTCGTCGGTGTGCCTGCCTGCGAGCTCGGTCGGTCGGTAGGCAGGTACCTATTGAACAATCCAACAAAGCCACCAATTCCGATGCCGAGTGCCGGGATGACCCTTTCCGCGCGCTGTTGCGCTTTTGAGCTTTGCGCCTCGCGAGGTGCCGGTGAACATGAAAAGCACCTACACACACGGGCCCGCTGTCAATTGATGTGGCTGTCGTCCTGTTGTCGACTAGTTGCGGGCGATGCCGCGGCCGCCCTCGACTCGTCGAGCGGTACGCCGAAATATGTTAAATAGTGAGAATTTTATCTGACTAATTAGAAATAGGTGGAATTACAAAAAAAGACCGAAATTCGTATTTATGAAGCTACAATCAAGTAGCAAAATTAAAAGGGTTGGTACTTACTCGTTTTATAGCAAGTGACGATAATATACTAAACAGCTTTAAATAATTTTCTAATTAATATGCATTTGTGAAATTCTACTCTTATTAATGCTGTCTCACAGCACAGCTGAATGTTCATTAAGCTATTGCATAGGGGAAAGGTCCGTTTGGCCGAATGCCATTTGGCCGAAGGCCACTAGGTCGAAAGTTTTTTGGCCGAAGAGACCATTAGGCCTATGGTCATTTGGTCGGAAGGGTCGTATAGCCAAATAAGTCATTTGGCCGAATAAATCATTTGCCCGAATAGGCCATTTTGCCGAATAAGCCATTTTGACGAATAAGTCATTTGACCGAACAGGTCATTTGGCTGAATAGGTTGTTGGGCGTTTGGTCCAATGGATCGTTTGGCTGAATGTACCATGTGATAAATGAGAAATGAGGGGTGAGATATGAGAAGTGAGACGTCCCACTTCTCACTTCTCATCTCATACTTCTGTGAAAAGTGAATGGTGAGAAAAGAGTAGTGAGACGGCCATCCCTCACTTTTCTCACTTCACTTTTCACTCCTCATTTCTCATTTTTTCAAATGACCTATTGGACCAAATGACATATTCGGCCTGATGACCCGTTCGCCCAAATGACTTTCGGCCTAATGGTTTGTTCAACCTAGTGGCATTCGGCCGAATGAGTTTCGGCCAAACAACCTTCCGCATTACAAAGTTAATAAATGCGAGGTTTTAAAACCAAGCTACCATTTTTCATTCGTATATTATAAAGCTAACACGATTATGCTCTAATATCCGGGGAAGACTAGATGATTTCTAAAACGAAAATTGACTAGACCTGACCGGGAATCGAACCTTCAGCAGCACCTTCATGTGCACATCTCATCGTTAGGCTAAGAAGGTGGAATTATAGAACGAAAAATGGTACAAATTGTAAAACAGTTTATTAGAACAGATTCTATTACCTTCGCGACTCGTCATTCCCGCACGTGGTTTATTTTCAAATAGAATTTAAAATACTTTTCAACAACCCTTCCGCTCCGGCGCACCGCCACTTCCATTGATCACAAAAGCGAGTCAATTTCATCACGCGCGCCCAAATTGAAGCACACACCTTTGACTTTTCTCCTGTCCGCAACCCCTTTCGGGTTTGCCTTCCACCTGAAGAAGACGTCTCGGTCAGATTTGTCCCGCGTGCCTGAAGCCGTCTTTGCTAAGCTTTGGTCGGTCGGTCGGTCAGCCGAGACATGATGACGACGACGACCCCGACGTGGAAAGCCCATAACGCTCTCGGGGCGAGCGAGCGACCGGCTGGTTCCGTCCAAGGGCCATCAGGAACAAGCCGATGAGATACGACCAATAGGTCATCATCGTCATAAATATGGCATGCCGAACCAGTTGGAGTTGCGTGCGTTGGTTCGCGAATCAGTGGGAAATTTCTCTCAAGTCCAGTTCCGATCAGTTTTTCTGTCCGCGCATGATGGGCGAGGTGGTGAAACAGGTGCGGCAGAGCGGCGGCAAACGTAAAAATAAATGCCTAAAAGCGCCGACAAAGTCGATTATTGTTATTAGTTGTTTGGCGCGATTTGATGGTGTCTCGGTACATGATGAGTTTATGAAGCTGCCGTTGGTCGGCTGGCTGCTGCCGCCCATTGATTGAAGGCGGTGGAGGAGTTGGATGGTTTGCCATCCAGTTGGTCATGTGGCTATTTGTCGGTATTGAGTCGGCCGCGGCTCAAATGCAGCCGAGCCTGTGTCGGAAAAGTTTAAGACTTTTGTGTGCATTTTATTAGCTTTTTGTGCTTCCCAGTAAACATAATCAAGACATTTTATTATCGTGAACGCTGGTGCATGGTGACATTTACAATAGTAATATGCTAGGGTTCATTTGAAATTCACAAAAGGCTCAATTTAAAATTCTTTGCCTAAACAATTTTTGTAAAGTTTCGAAGTTTCTCATAGCTCCATATGTCTTTTTCCACAGCTGTACGCCTGTAATCATTTCGTTACACAACTGTACTTGGGTCTTTGCTCCCAAAGCAATTATGTCACACGGCTCTATTTCCAATCTATTGAAACCTGCAATATTCAATCAAGAAATAAAGTAAGCCAGGCTGCCCCACATATTTCGTTTAAAATATGCTTCTTCCAGTAAAACATTAGCTTGTACAGCAAAAATTGTTTTGTTGCGTCCGACTGGGACCCAATATTCTCGCATATGTCAATCAGTATAATCCATACATCTTGATTAAGTTTTCTATTTCTAATAAATATCTAAGGCTTCGAAAACTCTTTATCTATAACAATCACTCTCAAGCCACCTGCACTACAGTCGCCTTGACGAGATGCGACGGATCCGTGCTTAGCTTCCCATGTGAGTCATCTTGTGCGGCAATCTTCTTACATTTCACACTGACTGACCACCACGGAGACCCCTTCCCCATCCTCTCGTGACCGCATCAACCAGACATAAATAAAAGCCATCAGTACCCCGAAAGGCGTTGTTATTAATTTCCGAAATCGTCCGAATTAAGGCCCCCAAATCCGACAGAAACATGCAGCTCAATATGTCTTAATTTTAATCATCTCGACAGCTCAGCAAGTTCCTTCTGCTGCCGGCTGAACCTGCCGCGCTCGGGAATCCATCTCTGTGTCGTACTCTCGGACCTGGGCTCTGTGATGCGTGTCCTTCCTGCAGTCCAAGCAACAAACCAACCGACAAACGACCGACAAAAATGCGGAATGAAACAAAAATTTAAGCGCATATTGCATGCATATCACAGTGCCAAAATATGTGTAAAGCGCTGTACCGCCCCATTATTTCAGCGCACAATTCCCGAAATTATGGGTTGCCAAACATGCCCTCCTACGTGTTGATTCAATAAAGTGGTGTGCTGTTCTTGGCCATGGGATTGCCGTTTGCATAGGGGATGGGAAATTTGACCGGTATGAGAAAATTAGTAGAACGGTAGAAGCAAACATGAACTCAAAAGCTCGTCCATTAGGTATTAATAATTCGACCAGTTGTAAAGCACGGTAGCAACTCATTTGATGTCACACAAACCTTGCCAATTACATTCGATGCAACCAGATGCAAAACTTATTGTTTCCAACATCCGATCAATTTGTTATTTGTTTGGAACTTGGAGAAATAAGTAAAAGAAAACAACATTAAAAAAGTTATGAGAGTTGAAAAACGACAAATGAGAATATAAAAATCACTACTCTTTAAATGCAATCTGCACATATTTTTCGAGTTAGCCAATTCGACCGTCTCAATCACGAGAATATGTTGGGCGCCCTGAGACGCAAGGGGGTTCCTGAGAAAATCATCGGCCTCTTCGAAGCACAGTACGAGGCCTTTTCGTGTAGAGTGCTGCACAATGGGGTCCTGTCCGACCCTATCCGGGTCGTAGCTGGTGTGAGGCAAGGATGTATTCTATCACCGTTACTGTTCCTCATCGTAATCGATGAGATTCTGGTAGATGCGATTGACCGTGAACCAAACCGCGGGCTGTTATGGCAGCCTATAACCATGGAGCACCTAAACGACTTCGAATTGGCTGATGACATGATATGATATGCAGAGTAAGCTGAACGACCTTGCCGAGCGCTCCTGCTCGCCAGATTTAGTCATCAACGTAATTTTTGCATTAGAAAATATCATATAAACCCGTCGGAAACTATAACGAATGTTTCTGCTGAAGAAATGAAAAAAATCCATCCAGCCGTTTTCGAGTTATGCGGATACGAAAACAGACCATTTCATTTTTATATATAAGATATAAAAAAAAATGGACTGCTGGATCTTCCTGACAGAATCCTCACATATTCATCAATTTTCAGAACTTTGTAGTTGCTCAATCAAAATTAAGTCAATGTAGAATAAGAAAAGTAAAATAATTCAACAATCTTTCAAATCTTTGCTACAAGAAGGATGGTAACCTATAGGAAGTCGTCAAGTCAGAAAGGTGCGATAAAAAACGGAAATCACGGAAAATCTGTTTTCGTAAAGTCGTTTTTTGCGCGGTTTTTGGGAATTACTCGGATTTGAATGCTGATTTTGGCATTTGAACGGTTTGGTTTACACGGAACGTGTCCCCCGCATAAAACCGACTTCAGTGTACTCCACACACTCCAGTGGCTTATTAAGAGTCTCGCTTATTTGGCGCTTATTTGGACAGGAATGACGTGTTCTATAAGTACATGATTCATCAAGCACTAATCATTCAACTTCACTGCCTGAGACTAGAGAAGTATATATCTAAAATTATTATGTAAATATTGTCCCAGTCAACAGTCTCGGCGTAGCGATCCACTTCCAGAAAATTGTATGAACGTTAAAGAATCTTTTGGGGAGCTCTGAACCCCATGCGGACCAGATTTCATGCGGGCCTAATAACGTTTGTGATTTCTTAGATTTCAAAAAATCCTTTGAGGTTTCTTCAAAACTTTTCCCCGTTGACTTCTAATCCATTTGAACTAAAAATACATTAATCTGTCTAATATTAGTTGATATTTTTCTAGATCTATAAATCAGACCTACCAGTATTGCAACTAAAATAACAACCGATGATATCGAGGATGATATGTCACCAAAATCATGGGTAGGACAATGCCTTGACTGTCCCACCCAGGAAATTTCGTGCATAGGACATGTCCTACTTGTCCTACCCACTTCCGGCGCCACTGCATATATAATGTTTTACGCGAAAAAAGCTTTGTAAGAATCAAATATATTGATAAGAAAATTATTTTGAGCTTTTTAGTGGAATGTCTTCACTTGTCATAAGACGAGTTTATACAGTCCCATTGAATTCCACCACTTTAAGTGGTGGAATTCAATGGGACTGTATAAACTCGTCTTATGACAAGTCAAATATATTGTTTTCTGGAATACAATGCTTGAGATAACTTTGTTTTGGAAAAAAACCCGTACTGGTTTTCAATATATATTATAGAAGAAGACTACATAATATAAATCGTTGCACAGAGGGTCAAGATGGGCAAAAAATGAAAATGAAAAAATACAAAAAAGCGGGCAATCCCCGAAACATAAACTGATGCCATATAATGATAGGGCGGCCTAACATGCGTACGACTGCATTATTTAATTGATATTTATGGCAGGAAGCAACTTTTCCTGAATTTTGTGGGTTGTATAATACTGCATTGGGATTCACTTCTGCTTAAAAAATAGCTATTCGTGCTAAATATCGTTCAAAAACGCTTTTGTTTGATTTAAATTAACGAGGTGCAGCACCCATTTTAGTCATAGCGATTCGCATTCCGGCATACATAAAACCAGTTCCCGGCCTAAGCAAAATTTCACTCAATCTCTCAACATTTTACTCTCATTCTCTCTTGGGACGGTAGAAAATTCGACGTAAACAAAAATATGCACGTTCCACGACAACAAGATGCCAGATGGTATTATTCATAATCATTTTTATTTGGTTGAGAAGATATATTTACTCATCCAAATTTCTTCCAAATACTTAAAAACAATATTTTTTTCACCTTTTGAAATCGAGAGAATTATAAATAACATGATAGCGTCAACGTATTAGACAGTTTTCCTATTAACGATGAAGGATCATTTTCATAATCCTGGCCTTTTGGCAGCACGGTGCGGCTAGAAGTTCTTGGGCCGAGGTGAATTTTTGTGTGCTTTGAGAATACATTTTTAAATGTATTCTAATATGTTTATATCAGTTCTAGTGAAACGAACAAATAGAATAGATTAAAGTGCGTGAGATTAGAATTATTGTGTGGTGATTAAAAGCTTGAAGCAATGATTGTAAGGAGCACTGTGCTGTGACGATTTTCAGGTAGGTGTTTATTTGATGATACCGTTTTGTGAAAGTGGAAAAAATCACTCCGGCTCAGTGGTGTGGCATCGGAGAGCGAAATTTTGAAATCTACATTTTTATTTTCTACAATTGGATCAATTAGGAGTAAAACAAGTGATTGAAAAATATTGAATGTTGTGAAAAATAAATGGGAGACTTTTTAAAAATTATCAATCATAAACCTACGGCTTCCAAAAAGTATGAATCCTTAGTTTTCTGTGCAGTGAGCCGGGAACCGGGTCCATAGGCCCAAGTAGTGATTTACTCTACATTGTTTTCCAACCTAAAATAAATATTTGAGCAATCAGAAAAAATATTTTAAGCTCTGTTTAGTGGAATGTATTCAACCGTCTAAGACGAGTTAAGCACTCTCCATTTAATTCCACTACGTTTTGTTATCTTTGCAGATACGTATTTTGTACTAGACTCGACTTTCGTACAGTGGAGACACCTCACTGAACACTGACACTGAAGACGACCTCACAGTTAAGGTCGAAGTGTGTATCTGCAAAGATAACAAAACGTAGTGGAATTAAATGGAGAGTGCTTGACTCGTTTTCGACGTATTTGAGCAATGCTCTCCTGTTATAGTTAGCAAGTATCAATTAATCATTTCTGACATTAAATTAAAATTTTAATCAAGTGATGATGACAAGCAAATGATAATCAACATTCCGTTTTGGCAACAACCATTCGATTTTGGCAACACAATTTTTTTATTTTTTTTTTATATTTTCGTTGTTGCTTATAAACCACGTAAACGTTACAATTATAAACAACGTAAATATCGTAATCCTCGTAAAAAAATTGGTTAGACCCCTGAACCAACGTATTTTTTTTAAATAAACGCCTAAATATCGAATTTTTTAGTGAAGTAATGAAACGTAAGTAAATGTGAAGTGAGATGTTGGATTGAGAAATTCGAAATGAAAAGCTCAAAGTGAGAAGTGAGAAGTGGAAAATGAGTGATAAAAAGCGTAAAGTGAGAAGTAGAAAGAAAGAAGAGAAAAGTTAGGCGGAGACGAGCCAGCCTAGGGCTGAAAGTCTCCTTAATAAAAACACAAAAATAAAAGTAAAGTGAGAAGTGGAAAGTTAGAAGTATGAAGTTAGAAGTGAGAAGTGAAAACTAAGAAGCGGGAATTGAGAATTGAGAAAAAGAAGTGCTAAGTGAGTAGTGACTCAGTGAGAAGTGAGAAGTGGAGAGTGAGAAGTGAGAAGTGAGAAACTTTTTCTACTTACTTCACACTTTCACAGAGGTGTAAGATGTGAGAAGAAAGAAGTGAAAAGAAAGAAATGAAAAGTGAGAAGTGCTAAGTTAGCTTGCTTCTTCTTTATTCCCTCTTCCTTCTACTTTATTTCTTTCTGTTTTTTTTTTTACTTTATTATTATTTATTCAGACTAAGGCCGAACAGGCCTATGCGGTATATAAGAGTCTTCTGTATTCGGCTCGGTCCATGGCTAAACGTCGCCAACCACGCAGTCTACGGAGGGTCCGCAAGTCATCTTCCACCTGATCGATCCATTTTCGCGGTGTGAACGATGGATGGTTCTCCCAACAGCTGATGCAACTCGTGGTTCATTCGCCTCCTCCACGTACCGTCCGCCATCTGCACCCCACCATATAGATGGTACGCAACACTTTCCTTTCGAAAACTCCAAGTGCGCGTTGGTCCTCCACGAGCATCGTCCAGGTCTCCTGTCCGTGGAGGACTACTGGTCTCATGAGCGTTTTGTAGATTGTTAGTTTGGTACGGCGGCGAACTCTATTAGATCGGAGCGTCTTGCGGAGTCCGAAGTACGGACGATTTCCAGCTACTATGCGTCTCCGAATTTCTCTGCCGGTATCATTTTCGGCAGTCACCAGTGAGCCCAAGTACACAAATTCTTCTACCACCTCGATTTCGTCACCATCGATGCAAACTCGCAGGGGGTGGCTCACATTGTCACATCTTGAACCTCTTCCTATCATGTACTTCGTCTTCGACGTGTTGATGACTAGTCCGATCCGCTTGGCTTCCCTATTAAGTATTACCCCTTCCAAAGCGATGTTGAATAGCGGACACGAAAGACCATCACCTTGGCGTAACCCTCTGCGGGTTTCGAAGGGACTCGAGAATGCCCCTGAAACTCGAACTACGCACATCACCCGATCCATCGTCGCTTTGATCAACCGTGTCAGTTTATCCGGAAATCCGTGTTCGTGCGTTAGCGGCCATAGCTGGTCCCGATCTATTTTATCATATGCGGCTTTGAAGTCGATGAATAGTTGATGTGTGGGCACGTTGTATTCGCGGCATTTCTGCAGTACTTAGCGAATGGCGAACACCTGGTCCGTGGTGGAGCGTTCGCCCATAAAACCCGCCTGGTACTGGACCACGGAATCCCTTGCAATTGGTGCTAGTCAACGGCATAAAATTTGGGAGAGTACCTTGTAGGCGGCGTTCAGCAATGTGATTGCGTGGTAGTTGCTACAATCCAGCTTATCGCCCTTTTTGTAGATGGGACACATGACACCTTCCATCCACTCCTGCGGCAGAGCTTATCCTCCCAAACCTTGGTAATCACCCAGTGCAGCGCTTTATCCAGTGCCTCACCACCGTGTTTAAACAGCTCTCTTGGTAGTTGGTCAACTCCAGGGGCTTTGTTGTTTTTCAGCCGGCCGATCTCCTCCTGGATTTTCTGGAGATTCGGAGCCAGAAGTCGCATGTCCCGCGTGCGTGCTCCTAGGTTCATTACCATACCGCCACCGTTGTCTGCCATATCGCCATTCAGGTGCTCTTCGTAGTGCTGCCGCCACCTTTGGATCACCTCACGCTCGTTTGTAAGAAGGTTCTAGACCTGTGCGCCGCCGCGCCACGCCGCCGCCGCCGACACTTATTAACGTACGCCGACGCCGGTCAAGGTGTCGGCGGCGCGCCATACGCCGCTTGGGTCCACGCCGCCGAATTTCGTATTTCACGCCGATGTTTGACCAGCAGTGCGTTTGCATCTGCCGAACCAAGGCAACCTATCAAGCATTAATTAAATAGCTATTATACCTTTAGCAGATTTGTTTAATTTTATCCCTGTCACTTTAACACGCTTTGGCGTGTTAAATGTTAGGTCATCCAAAAACTTCTTGGCTACAGATCTACAAATCAATGAGCGTGGCGATTAACTTCTAATCTCATATGTAACTTCATGTGGAATAACCTCATTCTGGTCGCATTGGGTGGTTCATCATCTTTTTAATGGTTGGAATGTTACATATCTTAATTGGTTCAGTGCTTACACACTCAGTTTTTATTTATACAGCTCGGCAAATTCCACACAGCCGTTAGCACAGAAAAATAAATACTGATATCCCAGCAAAAATAACATTTGTTAGCTGGTTTTCGGCAAATAATTTGCTGATTTTCAGCAATTTTGACAGAAATATTGCCAAAAAACACGTTTGTTGGGGCTCGGCTGTGCGAATCTCGGTAAAAGTTTAACAAATTGCTGAGATCCCGAAAAAATACAGCTACAAATCAACACCGCATAATGCATGTTGGATTTGGATTCCCAGTCTGGTATGATTTTTTTAGCTTGCCTGGGCATGGAGTATCATTGTGTTAGCCTCATGATATGCGAATGCAAAACTGAATCTATTGGCCTCTGGAGCTGGAACACGATTGGGCACGTGACCCAACAAGTTGAATATTTAATTCATCTTCCTTGTAATTGCTAAAATTGTTTAAAAAAAATTGGTTTCGATTTATTTCGATAAACAATTTCTTGAAATAATTTCCATGAAGTCCTGGAGGAAGTTCTGAAGGAATATCTGAAGAAAATTCTTAGAGCCTTGAAGAATTTCTGAATTTATCTCCGTTGTAATTTCTGGAGGATTTTCTAAAGGAATCTCTGGAGAAAATCATGAAGGAATTCTACGAGGAATGTCCAAAGAAATTGTTTAAGAAATTTAAGTATGTCAGTAATTCCTTTAGGAGGTCCTTTGGAAATTGCTCTAGGAATTCGTACGGAGATAGGTATCTTAAAATTCGTCCTACAGTTTTGGAAGGAAATGGTGTTGGAAATTCCGAAAGAATTACTAGATTAATTTCCGAGGGAATGGAATGTCTTATGAAATACCTGGAAAAATTCCAGTGGAATTGTTAAAATAATTTCCGAAGGAATTTTGTAGAAATTTTTAAAAGTATGTATGTATGTATGTGGTTATCCATCACCCTGGCTTGAGTCTTGCTCTGCATGCGGCTCCACCCAATAGTACAATCGAATTTAATTACCATTCTGCCTTCAATGCACTTCTGTGTAAAGGGCAAAAAACTGAGGTGGCGGACCCGTAACCAGAGACACTTACGTGAAGCCCGCGGGATAGAGAGAATCTCCTTTCAGCAATGTAATCCAACAGACTAATAAATAGATTCGCAATCCTTTTTGAGTTTTCCGAGGGATGGCTTCTTTGAAGAAGGGCACGTCGAGTCCATTACAACTGTGGGGAAGTGTATCCATCTAAATGAGTAGAAATTATTAAAAGTATTACTAAAAAGAAATTCTGAAGGAATTCTTTATGGAATGGTCAGTGTGAATCTTATATGAATTTTTGAAGGAATTTCCAGAAGAATTCCTTAAGAAATTTCTTAAGGTTCCAAGAAGCTCCGAAGCAATTCCTAGAGGGAATTTAAATGAAAAGCCTGGTTTCATTTCTGGAGAGTTTTTGAAGGAATTCTTGATCGGATTGCTGACGGAGTTTTAGAAGGTATTTTAGGATGAGTTTCTCGATGACTTACCGAACTAATTCCTGAATATTTTTCCTAGGGAATTACTTAAGGTACTTATAAAGAAAAATTTGTAGAAATTTTCGAAGAAACTCGTGCAAGAAATTCCCAAAGAATTCTTGAGAATATCCGAATATCTGCAATCTCGATATTTTGGGAGTTTTTCTTGGCATGCAGTCTTGATTCTAAAGCCAAAACTGAGTTTGTTCTACTACTGTCCGGACTTTCGAAGAAATTCCTGGAGAACTATAGGAATTTCTGTGTACATACCAATAGCTATTTGTTCAGTAAATCCATTAAACATTTCTTCGTAAATTACTTTCAGAATTCTTTCGGATATTCCTTCAGAAATTCATTTTTTTATTCTTTGTTGTAGAGTTGATGTGATACTTTCGTGATACTTATATGACTGAAAGAGCCGATAATAGTCAAACAAAATTTATTATAGAGGTTTTCAGCCCTGGTTCACCTCTTTGAAATTCATTTAAAAATTCTGTTAGAAAATCTTTTCAGGTTCTCTTTCGGTTATTCCTTCAAGAATTGAGTCGGAAATTCCTCCAGGAGGTCCTTAGGAAATTCCTTCAATAAACTATACAAAATTCTTACAAGAATAATTCCAGAAAGAATTCTTATTTGGAGGAATTTATAAAGGAATTTTCCAAGAAATTTCCAAAGATATTTCAAAGGTTCAAAAAAATTAAAGGAATTTTCAAACGAAATTAGAAGATTTCCCAAAAGAATGTCTGAAGGTATTTCTCGAAAGATTTCTTAAAGGAATTTTAAAATAAATTTTCGAAGTGCTACAGGAATTTCTGGAATTTCTGCTATAGGAATTTCCGGAGGAATGTTGGAAGAGGAATGCTGAATGAGGAAGTTCTAAATAAATTCCAGAGGAAAATTTCGAAAGAATACCAAAAATATCTTCTTAGAGTTTCTGAAGAAATTTTTAAGGAATTACTGGAAGAATTTCTATTAGAAATCCCTAAAAGAAATTCTTGAAGGATTTAAAAAAAAACTAAATCGAATTCTGAAGGCGTTCTCCTAAAGGGATTTCCGGATGAATTCCTCAAACAGTGTCCGTAGGTATTCCGATGGAAATTCATGAAGGAGTTTCCATGGGTATTTTCTAAAGAATTCTTAAAGGAATTTCCGAAGGAAAAAAGTTTTCAAATGAATTTCCGAAAAAAATCCCAAAAGACTCCGTAAAGGAATTTTTCTGAAGGAACTTTTGAAGAAATTTTGGAAAGAATTTCCGAAGCAATAGCCAAATAAATTTTCAAGGGAATTCTTGGAGTAAGTTCTGAAGGGAGTTCATAGGGAAATTATAAATTACTATGTCTGAAACTTGATTATGCATATGTACAACATGTGATAGATTTAGTTCGGAAAAGGTATTGGAGGGTAACCGCCCCTTCGGTGGGGTTTGATCCCACGACCCCAGTTCGCATGACAGGTGCTTTCCCTACTAAGCTACGAAGGACCTCCGTCGTCCACCGCAGCTTAGCGGGTACTGATGAAACCAAATTCCCAGCACCAGGTACCAGCCGATCTCTCGCAATACATTTTCAGAACTAACTCTCTCAAATGTATTTTGTACACAATGTCAACCAAGTAGGATGAGTATTTAGTATTGTCCGGCTCCTACACACTTGCTTCATCAGCAACGGCGCTCAATGAAGTAGGGTTGTGTGAGGTATGTGCCAGTTTGGTCGTCAGATCCCAACACGACCACACAAGCGAAGAGAGATCGCCACTCGAGATCAGTACATTCAAAGTTAATTGCCTATATGCCGGGTATTAAGCCACCCGGAGTGGAAATTAATTACTATGTCTGAAACTTGATTATGCATATGTACAACATGTGATAGATTTAGTTCGGAAAAGGTATTGGAGGGTAACCGCCCCTTCGGTGGGGTTTGATCCCACGACCCCTCACACAACCCTACTTCATTGAGCGCCGTTGCTGATGAAGCAAGTGTGTAGGAGCCGGACAATACTAAATACTCATCCTACTTGGTTGACATTGTGTACAAAAATACATTTGAGAGAGTTAGTTCTGAAAATGTATTGCGAGAGATCGGCTGGTACCTGGTGCTGGGAATTTGGTTTCATCAGTACCCGCTAAGCTGCGGTGGACGACGGAGGTCCTTCGTAGCTTAGTAGGGAAAGCACCTGTCATGCGAACTGGGGTCGTGGGAGCAAACCCCACCGAAGGGCGGTTACCCTCCAATACCTTTTCCGAACTAAATCTATCACATGTTGTACATATGCATAATCAAGTTTCAGACATAGTAATTAATTTCCACCCGGGTGGCTTAATACCCGGCATATAGGCAATTAACTTTGAATGTACTGATCTCGAGTGGCGATCTCTCTTCGCTTGTGTGGTCGTGTTGGGATCTGACGACCAAACTGGCACAACCTCACACAACCCTACTTCATTGAGCGCCGTTGCTGATGAAGCAAGTGTGTAGGAGCCGGACAATACTAAATACTCATCCTACTTGGTTGACATTGTGTACAAAAATACATTTGAGAGAGTTAGTTCTGAAAATGTATTGCGAGAGATCGGCTGGTACCTGGTGCTGGGAATTTGGTTTCATCAGTACCCGCTAAGCTGCGGTGGACGACGGAGGTCCTTCGTAGCTTAGTAGGGAAAGCACCTGTCATGCGAACTGGGGTCGTGGGATCAAACCCCACCGAAGGGGCGGTTACCCTCCAATACCTTTTCCGAACTAAATCTATCACATGTTGTACATATGCATAATCAAGTTTCAGACATAGTAATTAATTTCCACTCCGGGTGGCTTAATACCCGGCATATAGGCAATTAACTTTGAATGTACCGAATTATAAATTAGTTCACCGAATTCCTTTTTCGAATTTTCTGAGGAATATCTTGAGAAATTTCCAAACGAATTTCTGGATTTATATCTGAAGTACTTTCCACTGAATTTATGTGCTGTGATGCGGCAATATCCTAATGGAAGATGTTATGTAAACTTTTGCTGTGGAGATACAAGCTATAGCTATTAGCATGTTCACCCTATCCGTCTAGCAATTGTACAAAAACCTAAAATACAATAAAAGCATGATAGGCCTTATAGCGTGATTTTTTTTCTCAGCTTAAAATCATTCACGCCGATTCACGCCGCCGCCGAACATTGCTTACGGCGTGACGCCGCCGACGCCGCCGCCGCCGGTGTAAAAATGGCCTTACGCCGCCGCCGTTCACAAATACTTCGGCGCACAGGTCTAGAAGGTTCCCGTTTATGTCCTTACACATATCGGGCTATGGCACGTGGCTCTTACGTGAACGGTTCAACTACTCATAGAACTTTCGTGCGTTATTAGCGCGGTACAGTTCCTCCGTATCTTCACGGTCTCGATCTTCCTGCTGGCGCTTTTTCCTCCGGAAAATCGAGTTTTGTCTGTTCCGTGCCCGTTTGTATCGTGGCTCGTTTGCCCTCGTGCGGTGTTGCAGCAATCTCGCCCATGCTGCATTCTTCTCCTCAACTAACTGCTCACATTCGCCGTCATACCAGTCCTTTTCTTTCCGGAGCCACCGTGCCTAGTGCAGCGGTTGCGGTGCTTCCAATGGCGGATCGAATATCTCTCCAGCCATCTTCAAGAGATGCTGCGCCTAGCTGCTCTTCCGTTGGGAGTGCCACTTCCAGCTGGTGCGTGTAGTCTTGGGCTAGCCTACCGTCTTGTAGTCGCCCAATGTTTAGCCGCGGCGGACGACTCCTACGCGTGTTGATAACCGTCGAGAGTTTTGAGCGCAGGCATACTGCAACGAGGTAGTGGTCGGATTCAATATTCGCACTGCGGTAAGTGCGTACGTTCGTGATGTCGGAGAAGAATTTACCGTCGATTAGAACATGGTCGATTTGGTTTTCCGTTACTTGATTAGGTGATTTCCATGTGGCCTTGTGGATATTCTTGCGGGGGAAGAAAGTGCTTCGGACTACCATTCCGCGGGAGGCTGCAAAGTTTATGCATCGTTGGCCGTTGTCGTTCGATACGGTATGCAGACTATCCGGTCCGATGACCGGTCTATACATTTCCTCCCTTCCTACCTGAGCGTTCATGTCACCGATGACGATTTTGACGTCCCGCAGTGGGCATCCATCGTATGTCTGCTCCAGCTGTGCATAGAACGTTTCTTTCTCGTCGTCGGATCTCCCTTCGTGTGGGCAGTGCACGTTGATGATGCTATAGTTGAAGAAACGGCCTTTTATCCTCAGCTTGCACATCCTTGCGTTGATTGGCTGCCACCCAATCACGCGTTGGCGCATCTTTCCCAGCACTATGAAGCCGGTTCCCAGCTCGTTGGTGGTGCCACAGCTTTGGTAGAAGGTAGCCGCTCGATGCCCGCTTTTCCACACTTTCTGTCCTGTCCAGCACATTTCCTGCAGCGCTACGACATCGAAGTTGCGGGGATGCAATTCATCGTAGATTATCCTGTCGCAACCTGCGAAGCCTAGCGACTTGCAGTTCCATGTTCCAAGCATTTCAATCGTTATCCTTTATTCGTCGCCTAAGTCTTTGCCGATTATATCGAGTCGCATTATCTCTTATATTGTTCGTAATGATTGGTTTTCCAGACGGCTTATTGGGGCTGCGCAAACCTCCTGTCTTGTCGGAGGGCCGTCGTGTTGTGTGTCTGTTTTGTATCCCACCAGACACCAGGACTTGGGCTTGTGCGCTTTGAGCGGCACCATGTCGCTTTGGTGGGGCCTACTTGCGGATGCATGCAGCTTTTTATAGGAATTTGACAGGGCCCACTGTCAAACCCCACCACATCCTAGGCAGGCGCCACAACTCGCAGATGGCCTGGGGAGGGATCGTCAAGCCCTTGGACATAGTCCCTGCTGCCCCCTAAAAGAAAAAAAAACCGGTCATCAGCCATCGGCATGGTAATAACTATTCAGTGGCGTGGTCAATTTTTATACGGCAGTACGCTGATTCGTTTTGGACAGCGGTGGTAGTGGCGTACAAAATTCATCGGCGGTGTCGGTGTGGCGCGCAGATCTAGAGATTTTGTGTATTATTCTTTTGCATTAACACTTCAAATTCTTTTACGGGACTTTTCCTATTTTTTGAGAATTGTTTAGATTGTAATTGCGTGAATATCTCCTTGGCTTCTTCTTTTTCTTTTTAAACCGCTAAAATTTCATTCGAACTACCAAAGGGCTTTTTAATTAAATTTTCGGGAATATTTAGAATTTCCTCATAACAAAATTGAATTGTCTTTGAATATTTTTAATTGGGGTTTTCATTGGAAATTTTCTCAGAAAACTCAAAATCTGTTGAACAAACCGTCCAAACCGTCCCTCCACAGATGCCTTTGGGCCTATTCACAAATAACTTAACACTTTAAGTGGAGGAAGGGGGTGTGCCCAAGCATTACGGTTTATACGATTAATTTGCTTATTCCACGAGGGGGAAGAAGAAGGTCAATAATTCCAAATTTAGCGTAACATAATTTGCAAACGAAACCCTTCGAAAATTGACATTGAAGAGAAAACATTCGATGAAAGGATTAACAATCGCTCACTATTGTAAAACTTTTCATTCGTTCCTGTTTAAGGGATACGAGTAGAAATGAAGGTTTAAAAAACAACTGGAACAACCATCTGGGGAAATACATATTCAATATTCAATATTTCTGACTATTATTGTAAATGCAGTTCCCACATGTTTAAAAGGGAAATTTGAATTTTGGCAAGTAACGCAGATGCATACAATCGTTATCTCATCTAATCTTATATTGTAATAACACTGTACTGAATAATGTAGACTCCTGCAATTTGAACCACTGTGCCAAAATGTATAGATTTTATAAACAACGATGACGCAGCGAAAACCTCAGTTTTTTTTAGAGATATGAAAGTATTTTCACTCAACGTCTGTTTTATGATGTTTATTCTCGATATCGTAAACAACTGATAACTTTCCAGGTGTAGAATCACATGAAATCGTTCTTAACATTTTTGAAAAAAAGAGGTCAGACTGATTGATCTGAAACACAAATCGACGATCGTCTGAATCACTTACGATTAAGCTAACGAGAGGGTCAAATTTTAATTATAGTTGTTAAAGAAAACTAAATTACTGTAATCTATCGCTAAAGCTTCTCATCGTACAATGAATTAAATTGCCTCAATTTATCCTCACTGCAGGCTTCCATCGAAATCTGAAGAGTGGTCGAATTTATCAAGTCCGCTAGAATCAGAACAATACATTTATCGTGGGGGGATAAGTTTCAGCGCAGTCAAATCGCCACGATGAAGGATCAAAAGATGCTTCCACTTGCTAGTTCAGATTCCGCTTCCAAGACCCATTCGCATTCATGCTCTGATTATTATGCGCTGAGGCTGAATGGAGCCGCGCTCGGATAAACCGACTGCAACCCACCCTCGCTCGCTTCACCGGAGCACACAGCAAGGGGTCCCGAACCGTGGAGCCGCGAACATCTTTTGAACGGATTCCGACTCCTCGAGATGAAATATTATGACGTACTTTTATCCGTGTGCTCTCCAACCCTCGAAGCGAACCCAAAACTGTAGATACTTAACAATTAGCTGCCTTTGATTGATAATCACCCCGAGGGCGATATCGTCTTCCAATCCGATTTCGCTTGATTCCGGTGCCAAATGAAAAGCTAGAGAAAGAAGTTACAACCGGGGCCCCAGGCCGGCATGGTAATCCCTCGCGAGGGTGAACCAATCAATTCAGATTCCGTCCGAGTAAATCTCTTCCAGTCGTTTAGCCACATGTAGGTAGGTACTTATCAAACTCCGAAAATGAAATATGTCCGAAATCAATCTAGCGGTGGTTGGGCCGGGAATGATTCATACGCGAGCGTTGCGCGTTGGCTGAATGGATGGACGTTTTCAATTTTCATATTTATACGTCCAAGTGGATGCGGTCTAATTCTGCCGCACTTGGCGGAAGGTACGATTCGTGAGCTGTGATTCCGGGGCTCGCACTTAACTTTCGTTCGCATTTGCGCAGGTGAGTCAAATCGCGTTTGCGCCGGTCATTTGTTATTTCTAATTATCGAATGTTTATTGATAGGGATTCTATTTTGAGCGTCGACTGCGATTGATTGGTTAGCGAAAATTCTTGCATTTTTCTATGAATGAGTTAATCAATGAATTAGGCACATGTGAGGCAAGCGTCTTGAAGATCCATTGGCTTTCGCAACTTATTTTGAGGGTTTGTGTGTTGTATTAGAAATTCATTGATATTTATTATATGAATGAAGCAATGAAGCCCACTTATTAGTACGAAAGTGGGAGAAGTTTCATTTACATATCGAACGTGCATAGCGGTCCCAAATGTTCCCAGACCAATGGAAATCTTAGAATAATTAACCCTCGAATACTCAACGAATACGAATACTCAACCCTCGAGGACTCGCATCGTTGTAAAAAGACTTCATGAATGATTCAGGACTAAGCGAGTCCTGGAAGGTTGATGTTTTTTCACTAGTCAAAACATTTTCTCAACAATCTTAACATATGTGTGGTAGAGCACATAAGCGAGGATTGCGCCAAGTTATTGAAAAGTTGTCTGTTGTCTTTACTACATTTTTAATAATAAAAAAACGTTATGTTATCTTTCCAGCAGGCAAAAACGCGTCCATCAGATTTGCTTGACTGTGGTTGCAATTGTTTGATAAAGGCATGTGTCACACATAATTTTATTATTAATTAAAAAGTAAAATGTGAAAAATGACAAAGGAGACGTAAAAAGTTCCAAGTGAGAAATTATAAGTGGTGGGACGTGAGAAATTGCTAAAGAGAGGTAAAATTCGATAATTGTAAACTTAAAATTGGGGTATAAGAAGTGAGCCGTGAGAGATGAGAGAAGCCATAAGTGAGAGGAATTGAAAAGTGATAAGAATTAGGAAGTGAAAAGCGATACGCAAGCATTCAGAAAAAAAGAAATGAGATATAAGAAATGGAAAATATGAAGTAGAAAGTTTTATATGCAAATGATAAACAAGAAATTAAAAGCTATAATCGAGATGTGAGAAGTGAGTAATGAAATGAGAGAATTGGGAAGTTAAAATTGCACATAGGGACAATTGAGAAATAAGATGTGAGAAAAGAGAAGTGAAAATTAGAAATGATGAGGTGAGGAATTCCTAGAATAAATAAGTCAAATTCAAGAAATGGGAAAAGGATAAGTTTACAGAAAGTACTGAAGTGAAAAAATATGTGGGAAGAAAGGAGAGTTAGTGAGATTCGAGAAAGGAGGGAGGGAACTGAGAAGCAGGAAGTGAATTGTGAGAAGGGATAAGAAAAAAATAATGAGCTGTTTGCTGTCACAAGAAGCGGGAAATAAGAACAAAAAATAAAAATTATAAAAAAGAAGTGAAGAGTGTAAATCTGGTCACATATCAGTTGCAGTAATCTGTGTGGAACATGAGTGATGCTAGAGGAAATGAGAGAAGTGAGGCGTAAAAAGAAAAAAATATTATGTGAGACATGAGACATAAGAAATTACTTATGAGATAAGTGAGAAACAAGAAAAAGTAAAATGTGAGAATTTTGAAATAAGAAATAAGAAGTAAGAAATGAAGAATAAGAGAGGAGACATAAAAAGTGACTTGGGAGAAGTGAAAAGTGTAAATTTAGAAGCGGGAAGCGTGAAGAGAAAAAATATATTGAGAAGCTAGACATGAAAAAAGAGAAGTGAAAGTAGGAAGCAAGAAATGGTATTTCTATGAATGAGTAAAGCAAAAACCACAAATGAGAAAGCAGAAGTGAAGAATCGTGAAGCAAGGTTTTAGGTGCTATAAGTGAGATGTGAGAAATGAGGTATGGAAATTGGGAAGAAAGAAGTGAAATACGAAAAGCGAGCAGTTAGACACCTTAAGGGAGAAATTGTAGTCGTATATCTACGGTGGAGGCATTACATGAAGGAGGCAAATGAACCACGAGTTGCATCAGGGAGAACCTTTCGTCGTTCACACCACGGAATTCGGACGACTGCAGTAGGCTGGCACGTAGCCAGAATGTTGGACAATAACACGGTGAAAATGGTTCTCGATAGCGATCCGTTGGGCACAAGAAGGCGTGCTGTGCAGCCTGCTAGGTGGATCGATCAGATGGAAGACGATTTGCGGGCCTTCCGCAGACTACGTGGCTAGTGACGTGCAGCCATAGACCGAGTTGAAAGGAGAAGACTTTTATGTACAGAACAGGCCACCCCTGTCTTAGTTTTAATGCGAAATTAGATTTAAAAAATTAAAATTTAAAGGTGAAAAAATGTAAGTATTGTAAAGTGAGAAATTGATCACGAAACGTGAGAAATAAGAAAAGACATGTGGGAAGAGTGAAGTGAGAGGCAAGAGGCGAGAAGCGGAGAAGAGACTACGAAGGGAGAAGTGAGACACGTTAGCTGCAAAGTTTTATGTTTTGAGAAATGATAACCAAGGCATGAGAAATGAGAATGAGATTTGAAAAATGAAAAACAAAGAGGGAAATTTAGGAATTGAAATGTAGGAATTGAAAGGTGAAAAATAAGAAGTGAAGAGTAAGACACGAGACGTGAGAAGTGAGCAATGACATGTGAGAAAATAGAAGTGAAAATTGTGAAGGAAGTAGGAGATATGAGAATGAGATCTTAGAAGTGAGAAATGAAGTGTGAATTGCGAGAAGATTGTGAAATGAAAAGTGGGTAGTGAAAAGTGAAAAATGAAATTGAGAAGTGAGAAGTGAGACACGAGAACTAAACAATGAGAAAAAAAAATGCTAGAGTTGAAAAGTGGGAAGCATGAAATGGTTTTTAGAGAACTAAAAAACAATAAGTAAGAAATGAAAGTAAACGAATTGTAAGGACGTGGTCAGCTAGACATCTATTTATGTATAGGAAATAGATTGCTCAGTTGAGAATTGTATGACCACCTTCCTAGTAACATTTTGGTTTTATGATGGTTTTATAATACTCTTATAGGGTAAATTATGGTCTTTAAGAGCGTTATAAAACTTAAAATGTTATCTGGGACAATGTGTATGCTATGTTATGCCAAAAAACAACAAGTGAGAAATGAGAAGTTATAAGTAAGATGAAAGTGAAAAATGTGAAGAAAGAAGTGAAAATTGAGAATCGTAAAGCGAGAATCGAGGAGCGATAAGAGAGATACGAGGAATGAGATATGGAAAACGAAAGGCAAGAAGTGAAAAAGTAAAAGTGAGATGCTTCAAGGGAAAAATGAGAAGTGAAATGTAAGTGAGAAGCGACTTGCGGAACGTGAGAAATGAGAAATGACATGTGAGAGGAGAGAAATTAAGAATGTGAATTGTGAAGCGAAACGCAAGAATTGGAAAATAATTGAATTTAAGGAAAACAGTGAGGAAAATATGTTAAAGGTTAAAAGTGAGATGAGAAACAAATATGAAAATATAGAAGTTAGAAATAAGATAAGAGAGCTAAGAACGTGAACATAGTATAAAATTTTATGTGTTCTGCTCTTCGTTTCTCGCATTTTTTAAAAATGAAAACAATATCATCGTCATCGTTTAATAATCTTGAGTTTCTTTCCCTCCTTTACTAATCCACGATTTTTTTTGGACAAATTTTAATAGCTTATTAGGAGTTACACACATTTCTTCATCAGCAAATGCGCTGATAACGAAGTGTTTGTGCAAAGCTCATTATTATATAGTCGACGACTTTCTAGTCATTGCTGATTTTCGGCCCGGTTGGCATCGTCCATCACATCATAAAATAGGAAAGATTTATTTAAAAAGTTCAGAATAGTGAAACTAAGTCATTGCTTACGCTCATCTATATCTTTGAAATCTATGCATATATACTGTTTTACTGTTTGCTACTTTCAACCCAAACTGCGCCCCACCAGCCTACAATTTCCAATATTGAACCGAGAAAATTCAAATCCGCTTCTCTTTTCCGGCGTTTTTTTTCTCCTTGCCCACATTATTCGGGGTCCGCGTCTAATGTAGCGATAAATTATCCTATAATATTTATTTGTGAGCACAGATTGTTCACCAGCTCCGAGAAGCTATGTGGACGAGGAAAGAAGCTTACCCAAGAGGCAGTGACTTTCTGGCCTTCAAGTACCATGAAAACTATTTTCCATTTTCAAGCGGAGGTTTTTTTTTTCAATTTCAATCTGTATCAGTAGCTGCAGTGCGTTCAAAATTGAAACGATTAGTATTTTTAAAGAGTTTTTTTTGAGGTCCTACTCCTACCCCCATCATAAACTAAATCATCCGGAGTGTTTTTTTTCTATTTCTAGGACCTATGTAAACGAATCTACAAAATAAATGTGGCCGCTCATTAAAAATTGATTTCCTGAGATGATTGCCGACTCGGGATGGGCCACGTTCATTATCGTGTTGTGCTCTTTTGATAAATCGCTGATAATTAGTTTACGGGTGCGTGTTGTGTTGTGGCTGCTCTTGAATTCCAGACTAATGTGAGTGGTGGCCGAATAAATGGCTAGACACATTGTATATTGCTACCCTTGCATGATGTATTGGGGAGTGCTTTACCTTAAAACGTTGACTTATTTATCATATCGTTAAACGAGCGTGATTGATATTTTTAAAAGTTTCTTATTGAATGAATTATTGGCAGTGGCTGATTTTCTACCCGCCGCTTCCACATCCAGGCGCTATCGTATATGCGCAAAAAGCCAGCATGAGTTAATCTGAAACGCCACGTTTGTATGGTTTTGATTAGTTTTCGAATTTTGCCATTTTAATTTCAAAGTCTAATTTTCATTCCAATGGCTAGATATCTTACTGACAAGCATATATGAACACGGTAGGATAAACTATTTATAAATTCATTTCATTAAATCCTCTTTTATTAATATCTCATGAAGTGGACGGACTTCGGTATTGTACGCATTTCGGTTCCCCACGGTTCAATCGTTTCAACGTAAACACATAATGTATACTGCTTGGCTTGGTGAAGCTAACTATATTCAAATAAAACAATTGTTCAATACATTTTCCGTCTTAGCTTCGCTCTCAACATATTGCTTGTTCCTGGTAACTTCACGGTATGCACTACTACCAGGTCTCCTTCACGAAGCTGTTGTTTTCTATATTGTTTTCAATACCTCTTGGAACACAGTAATGGTGTCTAGAAATAATCCGAAGTCTTCAAATCGACGGGATGACATAATACTGCTGGAAGTCGAACGAATCATACCATCTTTGTCGTCATGAGCTGTTATGGTGGTTCGTAATAGATTCGTAACAGATCATTTAACTCTTGTAATTTAGCGGTTTTAGTGGCGTACAACCATATACAACTAAGTATTTAGCGAACAAAAATTTTATAAATATTATTTTTCTTAGAACCGTAAAGAACGTTTTGGAAGTAGATTATCAATTGATACACTGAATTTTAGTGATGAACTCTAATTTTGAAAAATCACTTTAATAAAGTTTAAAAAAAAAATACACTGAATCCCTAGGAATCATAATGTTATGTATATTAGAACATTGACGGGCTGTGAGAAAAATGGGTTTATTTCAAAAATTAACACAGCTCAGAAATAATTTCGCTAAATGTGTTCTGGGCTAGGGATCCCTCCAAAGAAACAGTCCGCAGCTTTAAAATCACCCAAAAGAGAAATAGATATGTAGATAAATAAAATATTAAATTATTAATTACAATAAGCAATGATAAAAAATATTAAAATAAAAGATATGTTGTCGTTTACAATGCGTTGTCATGCAAGTTATCAAGTAAACAATATTTTTAGTTTCTTCTATAGAATTTTAAAAATTATGGAGTACAACACAAAAAAAGAGATGTTTCAAGTTTTATAGCATAGACTACTTATGCGATTTTTTAAAATTGGTCTAGCAAAAGTTCTAAATATTTAGCTTCGCTACACTGAGGAAAATAGACGTATGATTTTCAATCAAACGCCTTATGAAAATTTGCCACAAGGAATCGGTATGAATTTCAACATGTTGCCATATTTGCCTTCATTTAAACAATAGCAAAGTGCGGCAGACTGGGTTCGAATCATGGATGTCGGGGTCGGGAAGCCGGTATGTATTGTGTATCCGGAATAAATTTATACCGCTTTTTATACCGAAGTTGGATTTTTCTCCAGATACAGGCAACTTTCCCAACTTCGGAAGTAGTGCGCTGGATTCCCCTAAAGATACGCTAAACAACGCATCCATTAGTTTGACAGATAAAACTTCGGAAGAAAGTTCGGTTCGGAAGTCCGGACTTCCGAATTCTAAGTTGGTGCTACGCCGACAATAGACCACACGCCCATCGACGCTTGAATACTTGAGAAGGTAACTGCGTACAAGAAGCACTTTTGCTGGAATAATCAGTCGAAGAGGCACCAGTTATGAATTTCGATAGTTCGCTGAGTGTAGACCAATCCATTTGAACCCCATTCATAGTGACAATATGTCTGCTAGAAGGTTTCAAATAAGAAGCTCTCGACTTATGTGGGAAAATAATAAGCTGAGTTTTGGAAACATTCGGGGAAATTTTACATTTTTGCAAGTAAGTGGAAAAAATATCCAAACTTTTTTTACAATCTACTACAAATGACACGAAGGCTTCACTCTTTGGCTGGAAGGCCTGTGTCATCTGCAAATAAAGATTTTTGACACCCTGGTGGTAATTCAGGTAAGTCAGAAGTGAAAATGTGATATAATATGGGCCCCAGTATGCTGTCTTAGGGAACACCAGCTCTTACAGGTAATCTATCAGATTCTGAAAGTTTACCTGCAGTGAGCGATCTGATAAATTATTTTGGGATCAGTTTGATCAGTACAGAGGAAAATTGAAATTCATCAATTTTACAATCAAAACTTCATGCCAAACACTGTCAAATGCTTTCTCTATACCAAGAAGAGCAACTCCAGTCGAATATCTTTCAGATTGGTTGAGTCGAATTAAACTCGTAACTCTTAATAACTGATGAGTGGCTGAATGTCCATGGCGAAAACCAAATTGCTCATCAGCAAAAACAGAATTGTCATGAATATCAACCATCATTCTATTTAAAATAATCTTTTCAGACAGTTTGCTTATTGAAGAAAGCAAACTGATTGGACAATAACTATGTAGAAGATATAATATTTGCTAGAAGCTTCTGCTGGATTTTTGTCCGGCTTCAGAATTGAAACAACTTTGGCATTTTTTCATTTATCTGGTTATGCCAATTGCAAACATTAAGCTTTATATGTAGACGGAGAATCAGAGGGAATCAATTTTGGCTGTAACGCCCTTTTCAAATGTTGGTCTAGATTTGTTATATAAATTAACCAAAAACTCAAAGGTGCAGCCCAATCGGGTTGTACGCAAATGTGACGTTGGACTACGTAGCTATACGACATGGATGGTATTTGCCATAATAATGTGTGTCTCTGAGCAAACTGCTCGGAGGTCAACTGAATCATGAAGTTGAATAGTTGCTCCCAGTTGGATGGACTTTGAGTCTCAAACCATGGAATTAACATGACACATCGTCCGCATCTACGCTGAACCCACTCGATTGGCTTTCAGTGGAGGATATCACAATCCTAGAAGACACCATCCTCAAAAATGTCCGAAATAAAGGAAAGATATGGTAACCGTACCCTTAGTGGAGGTAGTGGGGTTTTAATGAGATTTATCATATTTATAGACTTTACGATGGTTTAAGTTGATAAATCGTGCTTAAAATATCCTGTTAAATGCAACTTTCCTTAAGATTTCGCTTGAAAAACTATTGAAAACAATGATTTTCCTTAAATAAATTGACTCCCTTGCACCTATAGTGGTGCAACTGTAACAATAGTGGCGAGTCTCATAAGAAATCAATGGATAGCACCACTATGGGAACCAAAATTATTTTTTACCGCCACTAAAGGAACAGGGTACCCATAGTGGTGCAAGCAATATTTGGTAATTGTTGATGTTATGTTGATGTTGATGAGATAGATCATTTTTGTTAGCAAATTTATTAGTTTATCTATTGACTTGGGGCCCTCCTTAGCCGTAAGGTAAGACGCGCGGCCACAAAGCAAGACCATTGGTATTGGCGTCTTCATCGATTTGGCTGTCATCGGCGGAAAGTGAAATTTTCTGGCAAGATTATTTGGCTATGTATCTGTTAGTCATTAGAATTGAAATCAGTTTTCTCCGAGCCATCATTTTATACAAAAGAAGGTTAATCCGAGATAAACTTTCTTCAAAGTGCAAAACTTAATCGTTTTGCGCCGTCAGAAAGCTACTTTTCGGTAGCAGAATCACAATCGAGCGATTGAAGGGATGATGCAATAAATTTGTTGAATGGATGTAATCACTAAACAGCAACCAAGCTACCACGCCAAACCCGATGCCACCGAAACAGTTCATTTTCACTATTAACTCTTTCTTTCCATAAAATGCTGGTCCTGAGAAGAACCTTTTTTCTTTTCCCAATGCGCCTTTCCAATAACTAAATGCATCCAAACGCTTGTCGGTACCTTCCGTTAAAATTGTTCGACCGTCACTCGATGATTTTTCGCTAAACCTCCACCACTTTGGAATAAATATCCAGCATTGTCACTGGTGCTACCCACGCTTTCGTGCTGCAGCTGCAGTGTCCGATCCGATGCATCAGATTTTGTCGGATGGCTCCTTGCGGAATCCCAATCATAATGGCTCGCGCGCGCCGGAAAGCAGCTTTCTTGTATTCAATAAATTAAGCCCGTTAGCCCCGCCCTTTTGTGACTGATTATTATTATTATTCAGACTAAGACGGAAGTGGCCTGTGCGGTATATAAGAGTCTTCTCCATTCGGCTCGGTCCATGGCTATACGACGCCAACCACGCAGTCTACGGAGGGTCCGCCAGTCATCTTCCACCTGATCGATCCACCTTGCCCGCTGCGCACCTCGCCTTCTTGTGCCCGTCGGATCGTTGTCGAGAACCATTTTCACCGGGTTACTGTCAGACATTCTGGCTAAGTGCCCGGCCCACCGCAGTCGTCCGATTTTCGCGGTGTGAACGATGGATGGTTCTCCCAACAGTTGATGCAACTCGTGGTTCATTCGCCTCCTCCACGTACCGTCCGCCATCTGCGCCCCACCATAGATGGTACGCAGCACTTTCCTTTCAAAAACTCCAAGTGCGCGTTGGTCCTCCACGAGCATCGTCCAGGTCTCGTGTCCGTAGAGGACTACCGGTCTAATGAGCGTTTTGTAGATTTTCAGTTTGGTACGGCGGCGAACTCTATTCGATCGGAGCGTCTTGCGTCAAAAGTACGTACGATTTCCAGCCACTATGCGTCTCCGAATTTCTCTGCTGGTGTCATTTTCAGCAGTCACCAGTGAGCCCAAGTACACAAATTCTTCTACCACCTCGATTGCGTCACCACCGATGCAAACTCGCGGTGGGTGGCTCACATTGCATTGTCTTCTCTTAAACCTCTTCCTATCATGTATTTTGTCTTCGACGTGTTGATGACTAGTCCGATCCGCTTAGCTTCCCTCTTCAGTCTGATGTAGGCTTCCTCCATCTTCTCAAAGTTACGTGCCATAATATCTATGTCGTCGGCGAAGCCAAATAGCTGGACGGACTTATTGAAAATTGTACCACTCGTGTTAATCCCTGCTCTTCGTATTACCTCTTCCAAAGCGATGTTGGATAGCAGACACGAAAGTTCTCCCAGGTCCATCACCATACCGCCATCTTCGTCTGCCACATCGCCATTCAGGTGTTCTTCGTAGTGCTTTCGCCACCTTTGGATCACCTCACGCTTGTTCGTAAGAAGGTTCCCGTTTATGTCCTTGCACATATCAGGCTGTGGCACGTGGCCCTTACGTGAACGGTTTAACTTCTCATAGAACTTTCGTATGTTATTAGCGCGGTACAGTTTCTCCGTCTCTTCACGGTCTCGATCTTCCTGCTGGCGCTTTTTCCTCCGGAAAATCGAGTTTTGTCCGAGTGTTGTTCCGCGCCTGTTTATATCGTGCCTCGTTCGCCCTAGTGCAGTCTTGAAGCAATCTCGCCCATGCTGCATTCGTCTCTTCTACTAACTGCTCACATTTGCCGTCATACCAGTCGTTTCTCTGATCCGGGGGCACCGTGTCAAGTGCAGCGGTTGCGGTGCTACCAAAGGCGGATCGAATATCTCTCCAGCCATCTTCAAGAGACGCTGCGCCTAGCTGCTCTTCCATTGGAATTGCCACTTCCAGCTGCTGCGCGTATTCTTGGGCTAGTCTACCGTCTTGTAGCCGCCCAATGTTAAGCCGCGGCGTCCGACTCCGACGCGTGTTGTACACCTTCGAGAGTTTTGAGCGCAGGCATACTGCAACGAGGTAGTAGTCGGATTCAATATTCGCACTGAGGTAAGTGCGGATGTTCGTGATGTCGGAGAAGAATTTACCGTCGATTAGAACGTGGTCGATTTGGTTTTCCGTTTCTTGGTTAGGTGATCTCCATGTGGCCTTGTGGATATTTTTGCGGGGAAAGAAGGTGCTTCGGACTACCATTCCGCGGGAGGCTGCGAAGTTTATGCACCGTTGGCCGTTGTCATTCGATACGATGTGCAGACTATCCGGTCTGATGACCGGTCTATATATTTCCTCCCTTCCTACCTGTGCGTTCATGTCACCGATGACGATTTTGACGTCCCGCAGTGGGCAACCTCGTATGTCTGCTCCAGCTGTGCATAGAACGCTTCTTTTTCGTCATCGGGTCTCTCTTCGTGTGGGCAGTGCACGTTGATGATGCTATAGTTGAAGAAACGGCCTTTAATCCTCAGCTTGCACATCCTTGCGTTGATTGGCTGCCACCCAATCACGCGTTGGCGCATCTTTCCCAGCACTATGAAGCCGGTTACCAGCTCGTTGGTGGTGCCACAGCTTTGGTAGAAGGTAGCCGCTCGATGCCCGCTTTTCCACACTTTCTGTCCTGTCCACCAAATCTCCTGCAGCGCCACGACGTCAAAGTTGCGGGGATGTAATTCATCGTAGATCATCCTGTCGCAACAATGGTTTTCCAATGATTGATTTTCCAGGCGGCTTATTGAGCCTGCGCAAACCTTCTGTCTCGTCGGAGGGCCGTCGTGTCAGGGCTGTTTAGCGTCCCACCTAACACCAGGACTTGGGCTTTTCCGTATTCATATTATGCAAATAGTCAAAAAATATCACGATCATTCGCCGAATATTGACTGTAAGTAGTATCTTTAATCCTCTGAGCTTTTTATTCTTACTTTTAGGTACGATTCTAATTGTTGTTTGAACGTGAAATTATGCATTTTGTGTTCCTTAGGACCTCCATTATTCTTAAGCGGTGCTGACCAATGCGCTTACACCTGGTTTGAGGCCTAAGCGGAGATTAAGTAATTGGCCTTTAATAAAAAAGGAGCGCTCACAAGGGACCTAGGAATCCACGTCACGGCTTTGCCTCTTTGACAAAGTAATACTAATCTGATTCATATCAGATTACATTCACACTTTAAGCCTGACGTCTTAAATATTGAGTCGGATCACTGTTTTTAAAAATAGGATAGAATAGTTTAAGATACTATTCATTTTCTGTTGGATATTTCTAACACAACACTGAACACGTTTTATAGAAGAATGCTAAATACATATTTGTTGACTCAGAATGGGGCTATGTAGTAAGCGTAATAGAAAATGTGTATAACAGAAAGTTTTGAAAACAATTTTATGATTTTGCTCAACGGCGCAGCCCAAATTTTTGATAATATAAAATATGGTTTAAGCTTAAATTTATTTCGAAATTCCGCGTTATTCCGTTAATATTCGTTTGAAGTTAGTTTTGTTGAAGTTAGCGAAATTTTTGTAATTTTACGAAACGAAACGAAATCAAGACATCAGATTTCACCAAGCTCAAATTCCGCGAAATTTCGTTTCGAACCACCTGAAACGAATTTTTTCGAAATACCGCATATGCTTAGTATTAGGGAATCGATGAATTATTGGCAGTAGCTGGATTTCAACCCGCCGCTGCCAGCATCCAGGCGGTATCGTATATGCGGAAATAGCCAGCATGAGTTAACTGCCAGAATTATGTATGGCGAAAGACATCTAACGCGAGTTTTCTTAAAATTAGGAACTTTACATCAACAACTTTTTGGTACAGGTTATTTAGGAAGGTGTCCGCTACTCCGCTTACCAAATATTTTTTCGATGAAGGTGCTTTCAATTTTGAGAAATCGAACCTTAGATGCCTTTAATGCAATTTTTTTTCCCGCTGTATAGTTTTTCCACATAGCCTGATTTTGATGCAAGACTGGTGTTCTAGAGCCTCTATTGCTCAATCCATTGATTACCTACAACTTTGCCGAAGACACCAACATGATCGGATAAGCTGTTTCCAAGTTATATTTTTTGAAAGCTTGTGTTTTTGCTTGGCCAACCAATGATGCAAATTATGTTATTTGATCATCAGCGAAGTCAATTCCAGGAAATCAAAAAATACAAAATTAGAATCTTGAAAAAAAAATCGTGATTTCCGGTAGAACTGATAACAATCAATTTTAAAGTAATTCAAATCCAATTCAATTTACATCTACATCCAATAAAATAAATTTAATTTAAATTCGCAATAAATTTTAAAACGAATCCAAACAAATCCAATTCCAACAAAAATGTACAATTAGCCTCTCCAAACCTTTTCTGCCCGAAAAGATACTGAAATAAGAAATTGTTTTCATTATTAGAAATTTCTAGTTTTTAACCTCAATCCACCTCAACCTTTTCTGTTACTTCTAAACCAATAAATCCGAAGCAGCAGGATTTTAAATGCAGACAGGCATAGGCGCCAACTTTGGGGGGCGAGACACTTTTGCCCCTTCAATAATTATTTAAGGGGGCAAAGTATCATTATGCCTTCCTCAATATATTTTGCCTTCAAAAGTTCATTTTTGAAGATTATCCATAAAATCTCATATTATTGCAACGGTCGATTCAAATAGCTACCAGACAATTTTTAATCATATTGCATGTACATTAGGGCAGTTCACATTTCAAAAATGTTCGAAAATTCCAGCTCCCATATGTCTATTAGCATCATTTTGATTATATAGGAGTCCTGGCAAAATTTCAGGCAATTCGGTGGCCATTTAGGGGTGGCGCGAAGTCAATTTATATTTATATGGAAATTTGTATGGGAAAAACTTTTTTTTTCAAATCCTCCTACAACTCTTACATCGTGATGAATTCAAATAAACATCCCCAACCTCCATGTTTGGATTCATTTTGGGCTCAACCAGTGGATTACTCATTAGTTTTTATTTATATTTCCACTGCTACGTTGAGGCTAATTACACTCTCATATATATTATCTCATATGCACACTGTCAATAGAACCGTTCAATCCACTCATAACTAATGTGTTATCCGGAGGTCTCATTTATATAGATTCCAAAAGGGGGGGGGGGGGGTTGGGGATGTTTATTTGAATTCATCACAATTAGACAGTTGTAGGGAAACTTGAATAAATTTTAAGTTTTTCCCATACAAATTTCCATATAAACATAAATTGACTTCGCGCCACCCCTAAATGGCCACCGAATTGCCTGAAATTTTGCCAGGACTCCTATATAATCAAAATGATGCTAATAGACATATGGGAGTTGGAATTTTCGAAAAATTTTGAAATTTGAACTGCCCTAATGTACATGTACATGCTTGCGTTGCTATGTGCGTGCATGACCATAAATGATGAAAAGGGAGCATTATTTGGTCATTATTTCTCGAACAGAATCGCATCGCTCCGCTCACTCGCCGAACAATGATTTCGCTCTAAAAAAAAACGTCATGACGTCATGACGTTCTGCAGAACGCAATCGATTCGTATGTTATGTTTACATGTGGATTTATTGGCCATTGTTTTAAGCGAAAACAATTAATTCTATGCATTCAACATTAAAGAACACGTAAAAATCATGCAATGAGGCAAATCACGATTTGAATCACGAGCGATTTTTCTGGCCATGATTCTGATGGGATTTGACTTGTGCATAATATGACTCACCGATGAGAATTGAGAATTTGATATTTTAAGGATATGATCAATTTTGTTACGGGCTCTCCATAACGGGCTCTCAGAGATCAATTTAGTCAGCGATTCTGTTTCAGGCTCTCTAATCAAATGGTACAACCAACCTAAATACCGTTTTGCGCAGTAAGATGGACTGCAATGTATGTGTAGATATCGTCTATTCTGGCGAACTATTCTGGTTTACAATAAAACCGCCATGAGTAGATATTGAAGGACCATCGACTCATGGAAATATCGAGATGTAGTATAGAAATTTTTTGGAAAGCTGTTTGAAGGAACCATCACAGCAACCCAGAACATTTTTTTTGCTATGGCATAATTTGCTTCCATGAGTCAATATCGAGTCATAGAACATCGTCTCATGGAGGTTTGACTGTAGTTGATTTTTAACAGCTTTGTCTGACAATGACAAGGCGGTTGATGGTACAACGAGATATGTTTCTGCATTTGTTGACAGAATTTACCAAATCTTCTGAAAGCGTCTCAGATGTCGTGGACTTTATGCAGGGACAAACACATTTAATAGATCTTCTGCCAAAATTTGTTAAGTACCGTAATCCGGGGGAACATTGATCACCGGGGTGACATTGATCAGTTTCACCACATTCAAGAAATGAATAAAATATTATTTCCTGTTGTCACAATTACTAATTGTGAGTTAGGTATCTTAATCTTGACTAAATTTGCTGGTGATTGATATAAACTTCGGATGAATTTACATTTATTTGTCGCCAAAATAAAATCAACATTAATTACGGATTACGGTATGTATGCTGTATGCTGCTTAGCGATCGTTTTCTGGGCTCTTACTTACTTATGGATCGTGTACACCTCCGGTGGTGCAAAGGGTCGACTTGAAAGATCTCCATCCTGAGCGTTGTCCAGCTATCGCTTCAACCTGTTGCCAGGTTAGATTTCGGTCGACTTCTTTTATTTCTTTATTGGGTTTGCTTCTGCTGCGATGTCCCGCTGGGTTCCAGTCTAATGCTTGTTTACAGATTTAGTTTCCGCCCCTACATTGAGTGTGGCCGACCCAGCCCCACTTCCGATCCCGAATTTCTGTTGCTGTCGGCCTCTGGTGACAACGACGATGGAGCTCGTTGTTTGAGATCCAGTTGTGAGGCCACCAGGCCCGAATTATATACCACAGGCATCTGTTGATGAACCATCTGCAGCCGTTGAGTGTTCTCCACTGATACACACCATGTTTCGCTAGCGTATAACATCACAGATTTCACGTTGGAGTTGAAAATTTGTATTTTGGTGCGTTCACATATCTGCCTGTTTTTCCAGGTATTCCATAAACTCGCAAAGGCAGCCCTTGCTTTTCGCAGGAATCCCTTTGCGTCTCTGGGTTCCGAAGGTTGGAAATCTATAAGAGACCCAGTATGGGCCAACAGCGACCGAATTTCATATCTCTACTGCACTTCTACAAGGACATGGCGAATAAATTGAATGTGGATGAAGTGGTTAATCAATTTATTTCCAGAAAAAGCCTGAGAATAAAAAGTTTTAACTGCAAGCATGACATATAAAAATTTAAAAATCGGTTTAAAAGATGTTTTCATTTCCTGAATTGAATGATTTCATAACTCCTTGGCCCCCACCCCCCCCCCCATCAAATTAATTTAGTTGGCGCTTCTGCAGACAAACAAGGATAGCTTTCAAAGATAGAGAGTGGCACATACGTAAATATTACCGAATAACACTACGAACGAATAATATTCGTAATTTTTAACATAGGTCAAAGAACCTTACAACTAACTCAACACCCTCCCCGTGAAAATTATGGAGAAGCGAAGATATTCCCAGTATCTAGTTACAACAATATCGACACACAACTGACAGTACGGACTTGGTCAACAAATTCCAACGACACTGATTGTTTAAAAAAATATCGCTAGTCAAATCTCTTGCAAACTTTTTATTTTGTTCCAGGCATACTCGCACTATAGTAGCACTACACCGAGTAATATAATGATTCTCATTTGTAGGACGTTCCGCTCGTTGGAACGAAGCTGAGAGATGATTTCTATCCCAGTTCTGACCCTTAGCAGCAGTATTCCTTCACAAACTTTATCTACCAGTACTACTCCTTTAAATTGAAACTTGCATCTCATTTCCTCTCCGTTCTAATTATCGTTGTAAATCAACCCTATTTTTACACCACCCAAGCTCATAAACTAATCCTGGTTTCAAACTGGAACATTTTTTCCAATTTTAAATCCACACACCACCGCCGTTTCCCAGCACCCAAAAAAAACACGAAACAATCATCATCAAACTGCCTTAATGGCATTGTGCACAATTCCAGTTCTAAGCCGTTGGACCATTTGTCACCTAACAAACATGGCATCGGCTCAGAAGTTACCGCCAACGAAGCCGCCACATAGGCTTTCCCTGTGCCACACATTACTGCCCCCTGTTCGTGTGGCAGTTTCCCTTCTCTGTGCCTCTAAGGCCGTTAAACGCCATAAACTTCCCTCAAATCCCTGCCCAGAATAGCGCGGGCTATAATATATCGATCACCACATCTGTGCGGCGGCGACCGACCACCTTCAAGGAGAAGATCAAAGCCCGGTTTGCCGCCTCCGCTGATAAGAAACATCGATCATCGCAGGGAGAATTGTCGCCTTCCGACGAAGTGGTCGTCGTCGTCGTCGTCTTCGGGGTGACACAATGCAACGAATGCACGCGATGCATTGAAGACTGCCGTCCACTGGTATTGGTGCGACGCTCGAACCAATCAGCGACGAGCGGCTGCGCAAAACGATGATCGACTTGGTCGACTCTGCGCTATGATGGACGATCGAAAAAGAACGGGAAAGACAAAGCGGAATACGCGAGAATGGGGTGGGCGTGGCCAGGCGTTTGGATGCGGTTGCTTGGGAGAGTACGATGGAAGAACCGCAGAGAAGATGGAAACGGAAAAAACAACGTGGGAATGATGATGCCGAAGCCGGCCCGAGTTCGGTGGAGTAAAGAACCTGCCGAGCGGACGAATGTTGCAGTCAGTAAGGTGCTAGCCTCTCAAGGAGAAACATCTCGTCCTCATCGTAAGAAAACTGGTTTCGGTTGAGTTTTTTTTCCTTTCTTCAGTCGTTGAGAACATTATCTTTGGAATACAAAGCTGCAAGGAGGAGTGGGCGAGAGTAAACAGAAGCGAAGTGATCGTTGCAGTCAAGTGAATGTTTATTTTGATTGCTTTGAGGAGTTTATGTTTGTTTGCAATCCGGACCGAAAGTGAGAGAAGTGTTTGCTTTGGGACTGTTTAATCGATCGGAAAGTGTTGTTGAACTGAAAGTGATAAGAAAGTTAATTTGGAGCGATATTTGGCGAGCGCGATCAAGTTGGAGCTGCACGGTGATCTAAACGACAGAATGGCAGTGGCAAGTTTGAACATGTCGCCGATCTTCTCCGGATATCCATTCCAAGGTAAGTCTGCGACGCTGGCGCAAGGTTTTCATTTTCGTTTCTGAAAAGTCATGATCGTTTAATCAAAGTGAGAGACTGAGGGCGGTGAGCCGTCGGGCGGTTGGGCTTTGTGTCTCGCGGGATCACGGATAACAGTTGGTCCCGCGGAGCCATATGTTGTTGCGTTTGGTCGATCGGTGTCGATCATTTATCGCTTCTGCGGGATCATAAATCATAGCGATCCTGCCGGGCGGCGGCAGCACTGGAGGTGAGAAAGTTTGATCCTCTGTGCGGCAACAGACGGCAGGCAAGGATCTATTTTTCCTCTAGGGAAAAAGAAGGGGCGTTGTAATTTTTAATTCGAATGCGGCCGACGGGGAAAGTGGGTTCTGATCGTGAATAAATTCTCAACCGTTTGTAGGGTGAGAAGCCATTGTAACAGAAGGTTACTTGGGATGAATATCAAAGGGACCGAATCGATCGAGAGACCGAAGGAGAACTGCTTGCACTCGGCAAGGGGCTAACAAGATTAATGATTGTAAATATGTTATTGTTTGGTCATTGTTCGGGGCTCGGGAAATGGACTGGCTTTGTGCAACGGGGAAGAAGTGCTTGAGAGCTGGGAAAGAGGATTAAATTGATCTTTTGGATGTTTGGTTGTGCGCAAGGCATGACGGAGACATAGATCCTATCGGGTGTTGCGTTGGTTGTAGATCAGGGATTAAGATAAGCTTATTAGGGCGTTGAGTCGATCCAGGATTTAGATTTTTGCGTGAGCTTAGCAGAAAACGTAAAAATCTTATGCACGATTGCATTTTGGAAATTGAGTAAATCGAGCAAGGATGCATTTTGTGCATCCCGTCCTTATGAGTCAGACTTCAAGTTTCAATAATTTTAAGTCTTTCAAAAGTATTTTCAAATCTGATTGAAAAAGGTGTGGTTTATTTACTAAGAATCTATGTTTTGGATACATTGAAGAACTGAAACTTGTTGATTTTTCTGTACCGCACCACATTCAGTGTTTGTAATAGTTTTGAAGTTTTAAATTTTTTTATAGCATTCTTGACTTAACGGGCTTTTTATGAAGTTTAAATGAAAAATACTTATAGCAGGACTCCATAGTCCTGATCGATTGTCAGGGTGTGTCAATGATTTGAGAGATCAATCATGATTTGTTTAAGAATTTGGTCATCGGTTATGCCACGAACAGCTCAATTATGATCGCGTTGAATCGAGTTCCGCTATTGGCCTTCGCATAAATAAGTGTCTATTCCCTCGCCATAATCCTTCAATTTCCCATCTGAAAACTCATTAAAATTCGAGATACATCACCTTCGCTTTCCAGAACCTTCTCCCCGCTCGCGTGACCTCCCTGTCAAATGCATCCCGTGAAGCGCACGAATGCACTCCAGAAGCGCACTCCCAGACACGCTGGCGCGCATTTTTTGCGCTCTCCGCTTTCGATCGATCTTCCGCGCACCGAATACGAACTCGGGGCCCTAAAGGACGGAAAAAGGAAGAAGCGATCACGGCGGGTGGCGTGGTATGGCAGGGCGGCGATACAAGCGCGCACATATTTTATTACAAAATTTGAGCGCTGATCCCGGGTCGCCCAGGGCTGGAGGGGATCAGCAGCGGTACCTCCCACCGCATCATCACGGGCTGCGATCCGTCGACCGGTCGACCACGGCGCGAGCTCTATGGAGTGAGGGCGGCGAACTGCCTTTGATCTTATTTTCAGTAATTCCTGTTTTCAACAATAACTCGACACCCTCTCTCGCGATTTCTTCCGAGCGATCGATGGACGATGGGACGACGGGATCCCCGGGTCTCAGACGAAGATGCTCGATAATGATAACGTAATGGTATTGGAAATATTTTATTACTTCAACGCTAGCTGGTCCCTCCGAGAACACACCGAAGGGAGCTCTCCGAGGATCGTGATCTTTGGGTGCAAACGCGCAGTGAGAATAAATCGCGTCGAAATTTTTCGCCGACCTGGCCACGTCCTACTCCAGCATGGTCCACCGAGGTCCCCGAAGGAACCTCCTAATGTAATAATTTATATGGATGTTTAATATATTTATAAACTAAATGATCAATTTATATGATAAAGTATCGCCGCCGGGGGCGCACTCAGTACTTCAGGACTCTGCACAACGACGTACATTTTAATCAATTGATCGCGCGATCACCGTCTAGGCCGTGCAGGGACCCTCAAAGAGGCGTGCGGAGGCGGATCTCAAGCGAGCAGAATTTAATCAAATTGCCGAAATCGACCAGTTGGTTATTCACGGAATGCCGACAACGACACCGACAGCAACATGTGTCCACGGCTACATTCAAAGGGGATCATTTATCTTTTCAACACGTTCGTTGCTCGGATGGGTTCACTACAAGAAATTTATGGACCTCTGATGAACACACACGCACGCAGGCAAGAGGCTGCCATGTTCATTGATCGAGGACTGATTTATAGGTCACTAATTCAATTTCTGCTCCGCGGCACATGGGAGACTCAAGAAGGTTCGAGTAACTCCACAGCCTTTCGGAATAACGATCGAGCATTGCGTCTAATTATAGCACACAAGTGAGGCAGAAATTGAAGTCAAACATCGTGATCATGCTTGCGGAATTGATCGACGATCGATGGCAGCTTGCCTTGCCTCGCCACGATCATGCCCGAAGAAAGGCGTAACAATCCTGCACCATATAATTAGATTTTAATATACAACGTGTAAACATGCTGCTCACATTCATCATCTTCCGAGTCGACCGACTTTGGCGTTGATTTCTGTAAGATCACCTCCGTGCAGGAACCGGTTTCTTCGTCGTCAAAATATTCCACGATTTTATTGAGTAATTTCCGCCGGGAACCAACCACGAAAGTGCAAATAATAATATTCAAAATTATAATCCGCCTCGAGGATTCCGGATCACACACGTCGGGACAGCAAATCTAATTTACTGCTTCGGCGGAAAAGCCTGGCGAGGATCGTTTGAAACACATGGCCTCAAACAAAGCATTCGTATCAAATGGCATCGTACCCCCGTCTGGCTACCGATCGTGACCTTCCGAGTGTGCAGCATTTTCACGCTTACGCTCATCCAAAAAATACAAAAGACCAACAATTCGTCAGAATTTGAATGCCACAAATCCGCGTGCTCCGCTAAAAACCATTAAATTCTAATTAAGCTACCATCCGTTCCGTAGCGGGAGCAAGTCCGCGGCGCGAACACGAATTCCACTGCGGAATGATAAATGAACCCCAGGAGGGTTCGCTTCGGACCCGCTCCAGCCGGGACACCGAACAGTAGCCTAATGATCGTTTCGGTATTTTGTTTCGCTTCGCCCAGCCTCGACTGGTGCCGAAGACATGGCAGGCACCATTGGCGGAATAATTAATTGCAATTCGCGCCTAATTGAAGTGTAATCAAATACGACGCCAAGGTCGATGTCTGGATGTCCGAGTGGATCATACTTTGTGGAAGAGTCCTCACGCCGGGACGTCGCGCGGCATCTTCAGCTCGATGATTGATAGGTTTGACCTTCACACGTTGTCAGTCGTCGCATTAGTCACGCACAGGAAATGCCGTAACTTGCGTAAAGGACAGAACAGCGTGACGGTTGGGCGTAGTAATCGTTGCCCTTATTTGGAGCCTGCTGGACACGATTCCGTTGACAAATGACATCCCCTCTTCTGATCCATCCCTTCCATGGAACTGGCTGTGGCGTGTCAAAAACCTGCTGGATTTTAATTCTCTGCCTGCTTGCCGACGCAGAACTTCTTCGCAAAACGCACCGCAAAAGATGGAAGGAAAATTGTACCCTTTTGCGCACAAGCGCGATCAAAAACGAAAATCGCGAATCGCCGCAAAGTTTTAATCAATATGAATCAACAAGCCCGTTCCCTCTTTCCGCTCACCCTTTTTCCCGCCATGCATCAACAGGAAATTAATTAAACCGGTTGAATTCCCCTGCAATTGATCGATCACCCACGATCAATTGAGCTTATTCTCTCGCGTCACTTCATCCTCAATTTGTGTTCCCTTTCAAAACGGTCACCGAACAATACCCGATCGGCCTCATTACAAGATCCTAATCGCTTGCCCCTTGTCGTCCCACTTGTTCTTCTGCCGCCACACTGCCGTCGGCCCGAACACAATTCGGATGACACAACAATGTGACACCCCGCCGGAGTATGACACGGCACAAAAGCCGACCGACGACGACTACGACGGTCCCGAATGGCTCCGAAAGAGAAATGGATCAATTTTTCATTCCGCCTTCTCGCTGGCTCTTTCAGCAGCCTCAGTTTCTCATCACCGAGGTTCTAAGTGTGCAGATCGGTTGACCGCCTTTGAAGTCTTTCGACCACCCGCGCTATGAATTGTACAAATTTGTGAACAGGTTAGCCTAATGAGATTCTTTCTTCTTCTCTTTTTACAGGACAGGGACGTGTGAACCAACTCGGAGGAGTATTCATCAACGGGCGCCCCCTTCCCAATCATATTCGGCTGAAAATCGTAGAGATGGCTGCGGCCGGTGTGCGGCCCTGTTCCATCTCCCGGCAGCTACGAGTTTCGCACGGGTGTGTTTCGAAGATCTTGAATCGCTATCAAGAAACGGGATCGATTCGCCCGGGAGTCATCGGAGGATCTAAGCCACGCGTTTCCACACCGGAGATCGAGAACAAAATCGAAGAGATGCGTAAGGGTAATCCCGGAATCTACAGCTACGATATCCGTGAGAAACTGATCAAGGAGGGAATTTGCGACAAGAATTCAGCACCGTCGGTTAGCTCGATCACTAGAATTCTTCGTGGAGGCCGTCCCGAGGATGAACGCCATGGAAATCACTCGATCAATGGCATTTTGGGTGGATCTTCGTGCGATGAGGATAGCGATACGGAATCTCAACCAGGGATCGAACTCAAGAGAAAGCAGCGTCGATGCAGAACTACCTTCAACGGAGAACAGCTGGAGGCGTTGGAGATCGCATTCGCCCGAACACAGTACCCTGATGTGTACACTCGTGAAGAACTCGCGCAGAAAACTCGCCTAACGGAGGCCCGCGTTCAAGTGTGGTTCTCCAACCGTCGTGCACGTCTACGTAAGCACATGAGCTCCCAGCAGCTCGCTGCCTACAACGCCCAGTACCCTGCTCCATTCGAACAACAAGCAGCTGCTTCCGCTGCTGCTGTAGCCGCTGCCTCCATCCCAACAAGTTCCGCCGGATTCCCATCAAGCATGCAATCGTGGAGTCAAGCGTGCTACCCGCCTACCAACCAAACATCCATCCACGCTGCATCCCAAACGGCCTACAACCCTCTGGCCCAAACCATGATCCACCCAACATCAGCCACCATGAGCCCACCAGCCTCCCTCAGCCCGCCGACATCAATCAGCCCGGTCCACAACCAAATCCCGTCCGCAACCTCCGCAAACCACCATTCAACCACCACCTCGTCCAACTACAACTACTTCCCCATGCTGGACAACTCCCAGTCCTACGCATCTGCTGCTTCCTACGCTCCGACGAACACCTCCGCCAACGCATCCACCACCATCGACAACTCATCCTCGCAATGGCGCTCGTCTCATTCAACCCACAACAAAGCCACCACCGAATGGGACGCTTATAGGTAAGTGTCAAACAATTAACACCTCCCCCAACTAAAACAAACTTTCCCTTCCCAAACAAAAACAATATCTAATCAACACTTTTTCATTTCTCTCCTTCCTTCCGCAGTACGTTCTTCTCGAACAACATGAACCACCATCACCACCCGCACCACGCTTACTCCGCGGCAGCAGCCGCTGCCGCCGAAGCCAAGTCCGGCTATCCGTACTTCGGTCAGCTCGGAGGCCTGGACATGAGCCGCCTGCATTGAAACAAAAACACACCTATAAATTAATCATAATTAACTCACACACCCACCTTCAAATATGGGAAAGAGTGGGACAGTGTGTGCAATCGAAAAAAAATGCATAATTTGTCCCGCGCGCGCGGCCAAAGCACTTGACCGCCGACGGTGCCCCCGCCGCAATGTAGATAGCGAAAAGTTTCCGTTTTCAGGGAGTTCATAAATATTCAAGCACGCGTTCAGTTCGCTGCGGTTTTCCATGGAGCGGCGCGACTTTGCGCTGTATCTCGTTATCTCTAGAAGGGGGCTAGATTTTTAAGTGTTTCAAGTTGGCTGAAAATATGTACCTTAGCTAATTTTTATGGGCTTTTGCATGGCCACGGCGATCGATCGACCGACCGACCGACAGGACAAAGCGCGCTGCAAAGTTGTAAATATTTGGATATGAGCTGCCGATGGGTGCCTTGTTCGGGGGTTTTCATAAATTCAGTTTTATTAGCAGTAAGGGTTAGCTCGAGCAGGGTTAGTTTGTAGCAAAGGTAACGAAGGTTTAGTAGTCGTCGACGTGTGCAGTGCGCGAAAGGTGCGAATGTAGATTTACTTTACAAATTGAGAGAAATGTTATCAGACTGTTTTTGACTAGATATGAGACAATTAGACGATAAGAATATTTCTAAATTAGATAAAATTGAATTCCTTACATTAAACTAATAAGTTGAGAAGATATTTATATACAAAAATGAGGTACAAAGAGATTAATGCGTAATAAACTGTTCAAAAATAATTCAGTTGTTGAAAAAGTTGAAAGAAATGATCCCTCAACCTTTTTTTTAATATAATCATCCGAGTCACAAAACAATTAGGTATAACAATCAACAAATGATTCGACCTTTCCCGTCATTTTTTTTTATTTACTCAATCGTTTCTTTGGCTTATTGACTTATTGAGAAAGTTGTTCTAAAAAAAACCCATATTTTTTTACTCCTTTAAGCATTTTTAAAATTTAAAACAAAAATCGAAAAGCGCTGTTTTTTTATGATACCTTTATTTTGAACGAACATCGGGTGAATTTTTCAGGGTTTACACGTGCCGCACTTTTTCGGTTTTTGTTTCGATTTTAAAAATAGTTAGAGACTTCAAAAAATATGGGTTCTTTGGAAAAATTGACAATAAACGAGACAAAATATTTGACGGGAAAGGTCAATAGAACTTGGAGGTTAGTTATTATTCCCTATGTTTGGAAGTTTAATCAATTCACTAAGGCAATAACGGAAATGGCTACCTCCTTATGGTCACCAAGGAAAGGAAAGATTGTTAGCTCGACTCTAGTTGTTCTCGATTCACTTTGTTAAGGAATACGTTTGAAATTCCTTTGAAGTTGTTCCTAGTATTTGTTGCAGCTGCCAATCAGATTTTTAATTATTCCTTTCCAGTTTTGCAAGCACCAAAAAGTAGGTTAACTTGAAGTGTTATGAAAACTCATATGTGAATGAATATGTACATTATGTGGGAGATAATGATTTGAAAAATGTATTGGAGGTAACCACTTTTTATTCGATGGGACTCGAACCCACGACCCTACAGTACGCTAGACCTTCCGCGGCCCCAAAAACCCCTGCATACAAATTTCCACGCCGATCGGCTCAGTAGTTTCCGATTCTGTAAGGGTCAAACAGACAGAATTTCATTTTTATGTATATATATATAGGGCGGCGGTTCTCAACCTGGGGTACATGTACCCCTGGGGGTACCTTCGCTGACCGCAGGGGGTACCTCGGATAAGAATGCATAATGGCGGATGTGTACAGTTCCAAAACAATCATTGATACAGTTTTGATGGTTTCAGTTTTTATTCTAAAACTTTGTATTGTATAATGTATAATGGACTGTAAGGGTATGCGATAACACACTTTTTCCTAACGAAACGAAACGAAACGAAATTTAAAATGTCTATGTTGATTCGGATCGAAACGAAACGAAATATAGATTTACTTTCGAAACTTCGAAACGATACGAAATCAAGATTCATTTAATTCGAAATTTTTCGAAACGAAACGAAATTTTAATTTTTTTTCCGCGGAATTTTTATTAAATTGGTTTTACATTATGTACGCAATTCTGATTTCACTTTTTCGAAGTCAAATAACTGTTTTGCGACCAATAGAATTAAAATAACAGAAGATGCAGTCGGTGATAAATCATCGCATTATCGCGTTTTGTGATTTTATAGAATTGAGTTAAGTCAAAATTAGAAAATGAAAGCTTAATTTTTTTTTATTTAGTGGGATACTCAATTATGTATCCACATCTGCCAGGCGCATACACAGATTGAGAATGTAAATTTGAAAAGGGCATAACAGCCAAAACTTCAGAAAAAATATTTCAAGCTCTTTTTATTGGAATGTATTCAACCGTCTAAGCAGGGTTGCCACATATACAGATTTTTCTGTATTTTACAGATTTTTGAGGTAAGGCTGTGACCAAGAATCTGTATATACAGATATACAGATTTTTGAAAAATTTACAGATTTCACAGATTTTTTGAGGATTTTAGTACCGAAAATTATTGTAATTTATGCACCTCTAATAGAAGTTAACTGAATCTCAATTTGAAAATGTAGAACTGTTAGGTTTTGTTCTTAATTAGCAATTTATGCAGATTAATGATTTTGAAATTCGATCAGATTATGTTCCGGAAAATGTTCAGATTATATTTTAATAGATGTGGTCTCAGAAAACGCTCTAATAATAATACCACAGATAACAGATATTGAGGCTGGCATCCGATACGTGTGTAAACATCCGCAACCGTTAATTCAAATGTATTTTAAATTGGGACCGCGTTTGGCAATCGATTGGAGATGGCGCAAGGATCATTGTTATTGAAAACGCAGCCCAAATGCGGCTGTCAAACGCATTGGCTGCGTTCGACGGTTGTTAATCAGCTGCATCCTTATGTACTGCCGCAATCAGTTGAGTAGATGGCAGTAGTGGGCCAACGTATATCAATTCAAAAGTTTACACAGGATTTTCAATAAAATTTGTTCTAGCTTCAATATCTGTTATCTGTGATAATACTAAAGAATCAGGTCTAACCATTATTGATCATATCTGATATGCTTTGAAACAGTTTATCAGTACTTCTTTTCAGTGTGGCTGAGTATTAGTCCAATAAAGTTGTGCATATTGCTATAATGGATCCTTGACAAATGTTATTCGTAAATGATCAAATATTCAACCTTGAGAAAGCAAACATTGTTGCCTGTATTTCTTTATTTGTAATCCTTGTGAAGAAATGTGTAAAAAATTTGCTAAATCTTGACATGTCTTATTATGCATCTCGAGATAAAATAGAATACTGCAGTTTCCTGCTGGTTGCTTCTCAGGTAATCGCAACGGTCACTAAACACAACAGAGTCAATAAAAATCTCACCCTCCGTATGCACTTGCCATGATAAACACTATCCATGTACTCAGTGACTCCGGTTGCCTCTCACTAATACAATCGAACACTGCTGTCATTTCGCGAAAAGCACGTGGTTTTGTTTTGAGCGGGAAAATTCTGCCTATCTTTTAACACGGCGGCTATCTTGACGTTTACCTTCGCAGTCGAGACTGCGAGTGTAAGACCGCCGCAGCACTCTAGAAAAAGATAAGCGCGACAATACTTGAAGTTCTGTATATTTCCGTACTTTATCTTATGAAAACTAACTATTTTGATTTAGTTCAGATGGATACAGATTTGTAATACAGATTTTTTAACTTGAGATACAGAAATAAAGATTTTCTGGGGAAAAAATACAGATTTAAATGTGGCAACCCTGCGTCTAAGACGAGTTAAGTAACCTCCATTTAATTCCACCAATTATTTCGATATCTTTGCAGATACGTATTTCGACTACAACTGTGTGGTCGTCTTTAGTGTCTCGTCGAGTCAAGTACGAGACACTGAAGACGACCACACAGTTGTGGTCGAAATACGTATCTGCAAAGATATCGAAATAATTGGTGGAATTAAATGGAGGTTACTTACTCGTCTTAGACGGTTGAGCCAAAACTTATTCCTTCTTATTATTTGTCTACATATATAGCATACACCCGATTCTTTTTTAACACGGAGGATGCGTTTCGTATAAAAAAGTTTTCAGTTCAAAATTCTAAAATCCGTGTAAAAAAAGTTTTATGATTTCTCGGCGAATCATGCAAAATTGAGCAACTTTGCAAAAATTTTGCATGGGATTTTGTTTACACTAGAAGAATCCTGTGCACCTTTCTAAAATGCACATATATATGTACTTCAGATTGAATTTCACAGACCCATAGTCTTATATACAATCAGCTTGACGAACTGAGCTATTGTCTGTTTGTCCTTGGCATATGAGAACAGCTGTTATGGTCAGAATGAGCTGAAAGCAATCATAAGTAAAGAACTTTCAGCAATTATAATGATCATTCAACCCGTACTGGATTTTTTATTTTGCAGATTCCATGCGAATATCTAGAAATGCCCACAAATCTTCAATGTTCCTTGCATATTATGCAAATAGTCAAAGAAGAGCTTAGCTTGATTAACTGTACACATCGTAGTTGCTAATCGTGATTGGGCGAGAAACAGCAAATATGTACAGCTCACCAATTAAATAATATTCTTAGGATGCAACAAAGTTATTCTTATTGTATACTTGCTGCGTAGTTTCCAATTCATGACCAATAACGGTGCTGGTCACTTCCTTACAGTCAATTTAGGATTAGGAGAGAAAAAATTATTTAACACTCATTGTTATAAATGACCGGAGAATGCTCTGCATCTCCGTGAGCGCTACGGGAAAGGAATCGTTGGTTAGTAGAAAAGGTAATTCATGTTAAGCCTCTTGGTAACCGACTAAATATTTATTGTAAACGAAGTTATTTTGAAAACAAGAAGACGAAAACTGTGTTTCAAATCAATCCAACGCAAGATCAATGTGCTTTGTTTAATAAGCTTCTACAATACGATCGATTCTGCACTAAATAATTTTGTGCTCTTCGATGCAGACATTTGTTTTATCACTTCGCGTTCTGCCACATTAGCTGACGTGATCAGCATCTATAAGATCGATTGTATTACGCATTGCAAGAAAAATTTGGAGCCCTGGAAAATCCAAAGAGCCTACAATGGATATTTTCCAGGCTAGTGATCAAAGCAACTAATGCTATATTTGCGATGTTTTGTTTATATTTCTTATTATGACATTACTAGAAAATATGCTTTGCTGAACAGAAAACACATAATTTAATGAAATGTTGAAAAGCTTTGAAATTTTGTGTGTCTCAGGGGTTACCAGAAGCACTGCGATTTGTGGCGGAATTTGACTACGGGCTCTGGTAACCTCTAGCAAGGTGTTTCTGTATGAATCTGAAAACCGCAGTCGGCGATGTATAGGTAGTCTACCGTGACTATAATAACAGTGTCGTCAAGTGTCAGAATTGGAACAGAATCGTCTGTCAGTTCCATACAAATGCGCGTTCCAAACGAGCAGGAGACCTGTCAAACGTGGCACATGACGTTACTCTTCTTGTAGGACTCTAAGGTAGTCAAAGCGTTCTTCGCTGGCACTGCACGGTTTGGTGCCTATCGAGTATACCGCTTCAAACAACGCATGCGCGATTCAGTGAAGAGAGTGCGATTGGAACAAAATCGAAAGCGAAGAGTACAGTGCGCACATTTCTGCTCTCTCAAAACGTTCCATGACAAAAGTTCTGCTTTGAATAAGTACCGCGAAGCAAGAGCGCTTTTGATATTTCTCGCCTAACTTTTCAAAAGGACCTAAGTAACATTTTTTTCATGATTTAATTTGAGTACTGCAATTAAAAGCTTTAATATTTTTCTGTTGATTGCAATATTCAAATTGATTCATGGGAAAAAATGTCACTTAAGTCCTTTTTAAAAGTTTAGCGAGATTTGATATTTTATTATATTCGAAACTTTATGGGATGGCCCGTTTACATATCCACTATAATCTTGGCGACAATGTACTGTCCGTAATACTATCTCGACATTAGCTCAATGTAAATATACATTGTCATCTGCTAATAAGCGTTTGCAATAAAGCCTGTTTACCTACAAATAAGTTGTTCCCGTCCTGCTCGTTCTTTTTTGTCAACAAATGAGCATGAGCAAAACAGGGAGAAACTTCGAGCTACTTCAAGCTCTCATTGGACAGCACTAATGTAAAAAGACATTTCATCTTCTGATGAAAATCTACATATATTGTCGCAGAATTAGCGAATATAAAACGGGTCAACATTTTCAAAGAAATTTATTTTTGAATGTTTTTTTTTCGAGAAATCTAATATAGAGTAAATCACTACTTGGGCCTATGGACCCCATTCCAGGCTCACTGCACAGAAAACTAATGATTTATACTGTTTGGTAGCTGTAGGCTTATGATTGATAATTTTTAAAAAGTCTCCCATTTATCGCGCACAATACTCAATATTTTTCAACCATTTATTTCACTCCTAATCGATCCAATTATAGAAAATAAAAATGCAGATTTCAAACTTTTGCTCTTTGTTGCAACACCACTGAGCCGGAGTGATTTTTTCCACTTTTACAAAACGGTATCATCAAATAAACACCTACCTGAAAATCGTCACAGTGCTCGATACAACCATTACTTCAGGCTGGTTATCACCACACAATAATGCTAAAATCACACACTTCAATCTTTTCTAATTGTTCTTATTACTAGATCTTATATAAACATATAAGAATACATTTAAAAATGTATCCTCAAACCGAACAAAAAATCACCTCGGCCCAAGAACTTCTAGCTGTACAGTAGGGTGGCTCAAAAAACACTTTTTCGAATTTTTTGATGGGCCGCCCTCTTATTCGGTTCTATTTGATGCCCTGATGCTCTGGACAAAATTTCAGCCAAATCGGTCAACGTTTGGGCAGTGCTAAACTCGTTGGAAGTTTATATGGAAAAATGTATGCAGAAATATCCAAAAACAGTAATTTGCAGTTAGACGGTACAATTTACGATCAAGAACCATGATACTCATTCAGATCTTGTAGAATTAAATACAGAATGTTATGCTGAAAACCGCGAGAAGATTAGAGTTTTTTAGGCAAAGATATTAGCATTTTACTGGAGTGTTGTAGGGGTGAATTTATTTCTTTTCAAAGGTAAAAGAAACGAAATTTGCTCAAACCCCACTTCAGAGAAATGCTAATAACTTAGCCGGGCAAACTCGAATCTTCTCGCGGTTTTTTGCATAACATTCTGTATTAAATTCTTCAAGATCTGAGTGAGTATCATAGTTCTTCATCGTAAGTTGTGCCGTCCAACTGCAATTCGCTGTTTTGGGATGTTTCTGCATACATTTTTGCATATAAACTTCCAACGAGTTTAGCACTGCCCAAACGTTGACCGATTTGGCTGAAATTTTGTCCAGAGCATCAGGGCATCAAATAGAACCGAATAAGAGGGCGGCCCATCAAAAAAATTGAAAAAAGTTTTTCCCATACTAATTTGAGCCACCCTACTGTACAGTGCTGCCAAAAGACCATAAGTCTTATTTTAGTATGAAGATAATCCTTCGTCGTTAATAGGAAAACTGTCTAAAACGTTGACGCTTTTATGTTATTTACAATTATCTCAATTTCAAAGACTAAAAACAATACTTTTTCAAGTATTTGGAAGGAATTTGGATGAGTGCATATATTTTATCAATCAAATAAAAATTATTATTAATAATACCATCTGGCATCACGTTATCGTGGAACGTGCATATTTTTGTTTACGTCGCATTTTCTACCATCCCAAGAGAGAGAGAATGAGAGTAAGATGTTGAGAGATTGAGTAAAATATTGCGTATGCCGAAGAGACTTGCGTATGCCGGATAAGCAATCGCCTGTGACTGAAATGAGTGCTGCACCATGTTAATTTAAATCAAATAAAAGCTTTTTCGAGCGGTTTTTAGCAAGAATAACTATTTTTTAAGCAGAGGTGAACCACATCGCAATATTACACGGCCCACAAAATTCAGGAAAAGTAGCTCCTAGTCATAAATATCAATTAATTAATGCAGTCGTGCGCATGTTAGGCCGGGAATGGGGTAAGAAACCCTATTTAGTTAGGGAGCTGTTCGACATCTGTCCATAATTGAGAAGAGTTAAGACTATGAACTGCATTGTTCTCTTTATTGTACAGACTTTATTTTTCTGATATGACATGCTAATTACAAATTATTATTAGTAGCTTTGCATGATTAATATATTCCAATTTCTTCTCTATTTAAAACCGTCTCATTTTACGAAATAACTCAAATTAGAATTGAAAGTGCCAGCTAAATAATTTGCGAATAGATATATGTCTTATTTGTCACATTGGGATTGGGACCAGCTATGGCAGCTAATGCACGAACACGGTTTTCCGGATAAACTGACACGGTTGATCAAAGCGACGATGGATCGGGTGATGTGCGTAGTTCGAGTTTCAGGGGCATTCTCGAGTCCCTTCGAAACCCGCAGAGGGTTACGGCAAGGTGATGGTCTTTCGTGTCTGCTATTCAACATCGCTTTGGAAGGGGTAATACGAAGAGCAGGGATTAACACGAGTGGTACAATTTTCAATAAGTCCGTCCAGCTATTTGGCTTCGCCGACGACATAGATATTATGTCACGTAACTTTGAGAAGATGGAGGAAGCCTACATCAGACTGAAGAGGGAAGCTAAGCGGATCGGACTAGTCATCAACACGTCGAAGACAAAGTACATGATAGGAAGAGGTTCAAGAGACGACAATGTGAGCCATCCACCGCGAGTTTGCATCGGTGGTGACGAAATCGAGGTGGTAGAAGAATTTGTGTACTTGGGCTCACTGGTGACTGCCGAAAATGATACCATCAGAGAAATTCGGAGACGCATAGTGGCTGGAAATCGTACATGCTTTGGACTCCGCAAGACGCTCCGATCGAATAGAGTTCGCCGCCGTACCAAACTGACAATCTACAAAACGCTCATTAGACCGGTAGTCCTCTACGGACACGAGACCTGGATGCTCGTGGAGGACCAACGCGCACTTGGAGTTTTCGAAAGGAAAGTACTGCGTACCATCTATGGTGGGGTGCAGATGGCGGGCGGTACGTGGAGGAGGCGAATGAACCACGAGTTGCATCAGCTGTTGGGAGAACCATCCATCGTTCACACCGCGAAAATCGGACGACTGCGGTGGGCCGGGAACGTAGCCAGAATGTCGGACAATAACCCGGTGAAAATTGTTCTCGACAACGATCCGACGGGTACAAGAAGGCGAGGTGCGCAGCGGGCAAGGTGGATCGATCAGGTGGAAGATGACTTGCGGACCCTCCGTAGACTGCGTGGTTGGCGACGTGTAGCCATGGACCGAGCCGAATGGAGAAAACTCTTATATACCGCAAAGGCCACTTCGGCCTTAGTCTGAATAAATAAATAAATAATTCAAATATGCGATCATGGGCAGTGAATATATGTTCAGTGAGATGGAAAACGGAACAGTTCCCCCCCAGGATTCAGCTTAAGGCCGTAGTGACCTGTGCAGTACATAATAGTCATCTCCATTCCGTTCGCAAATCATCTTCCACCTGATCGATCCTCCTTGTTAGTTGCGCACCTGGCCTTCTTGAGCCCGTCGGATCGTTATCGAATTACTATACTACATTCTGACTACGTGACTGTGTGGCCTCAATTGGCCGGAACGAAATGCGATGACAGGAGCTCTCCGTCGGTGCGTGTGCACGCCACGGAGGTCTGACAAGAAGAGGTCGAGTCATGGCTTGCTGATCACCAATTGACACGCTGAGGTGTTAATGTATAATCACACGCTGAAAGTAACTTACTCAAACCCCACATTCCCCTTCTTCTCTCATAAAAAAGGCAAAAAAATCCTCTTGCATAGGACGCAATGATTTTCTTCTAAGTTAGTTGTATGCGCGAGACGAAGATGAATATTGACTATGTTGCATTTGAGAAACCGATTAATTTCTTTGAAAACTGAACTCCAAAATAAACTTGTCTTAACTGGTAGTCTCATGTACACTAAAGCCGTCAAGTGTATAACTATCAAACTAAATTTATTTTAACCTAAATCAGCACTCACCTTGGTAGTGGCGCCAAAAATTTTGCCTGGGGGTGGGGGGGTTGTTACCGAACAATTTTTGGACAAAAAAAAAACTTCTAAAAATGTTGTCTTCGGGGGGGGGGTATGTCCAAAACCACCCCCGTGGCTACGCCACTGCACCTTGGGATTCTCCCAGACGCCTCTTGTATTCCAAACCACAATAAATTTTCAGCGGTCTTCAAAACGCGCTTTGTGAATTTCCACACCCCAAATCATTTTCCAGCAGTCTTCCAAACGCGCTTTGTGATTTTCCAAACCACAACCAATTTTCCAGCGGACTTCCAGACGCGCTCTGTGATTTTCCAAACCACAATTCGTTTTTTTAACAGTCTTTCCGACGCGCTTTGTGATTTTCCAAACCACAATTTGTTTTCAAGCGGTCTTCCAGACGCGCTTTGTGTTTTTCCAGACAACAATTCGTTTTCCAGCGGTCGTCCCGACGCGCTTTGTGATTTTCCAAACCACAATCCGTTTTCCAGCGGTCTTCTCGACGCGCTTTGTGATTTTCCAAACCACAATCCATTTGCTAGCGGTCGTCCCGACGCGCTTTGTGATTTTCCAAATCACCTTTGTGGTAATACAAACCACCTTGCTTTGTGGTTGTTTAATCCATCCAATATTTTACTAATTAGCACAGTAGCCCCTTGAATGCAGCTCACCTATTGAAATCAGCTTCAGCATCCAAAAAATAACCTGAAAGGTTCGCCAAAATGTGTGGCCCAAATTGGCCGGAACGAAATGCGATCACAGGAGCTCTCCGTCGGTGCGTGTGCACGCCACGGAGGTCTGACAAGAAGAGGTCGAGTCATGGCTTGCTGATCACCAATTGACACGCTGAGGTGTTAATGTATAGACGAATTTCGCGCCAACTCTTCTATGGGGCTGGCAGCACCATCTCATAATCGAATGAAACTCCCACTAAATGCAACCAGTTGAAAGCAAATAAGGATAAGGATAAGTACCGCAAAATGGGTTAGAAAAAACACAGACATCACCTCAGTTCGCCGATCATAGACGGTCGGTATGTAATACTATGGATCTCCGAGCCATCTAAAATAATGTTAAAAATTTAAAATTATCTGAATGTTAAAAATCTAAAGATAATTTGGGATCTTTTTGGTCTTTTTACTAACAATTTGGTTTTGCTGAAGTTGTCAACTAAATCTAAACTCTGCTTACCTAAATGAACATCCATGAATTACATAAGTGTGACAATCAATACACAATTTTAAAATGATTGATATAAAAAGTTGGAGGGTTGGAGGAGAGGGTTGAAAATGGTAGATTTTTGCGTTACGAAATTAATGTGTAATTTCAATTCAAAACATGGCTTAGAAGCAGAATGGCACTTTTTTCCAACATCGCAAGGAAAAGGCCCTTGCGAAGCTATTGGTGGCTCTCTCAAACGAATGGCAAAACGAGCAAGTCTTGCCAAAGATTATGGAAATATTATTAAGGCTCCTCCTTGTATGAATTGGCATTTACACAATCAGACAAAAATATCTTCATAAATTACATTTCTGTTATATCTCGAATGAGCAATACTCAACAATGGCAGAAGAGTTTGATGAACTATTCAAAAAAAAAAAACTATAACTGGCACACAAAAGTTTCATTATTTTATACCAATCGATCATAATAAAATCCTGGCTAAAAATATTCCAACTCAGATGAAGGCCCAAATGTCTTCAAATTGTTCGAGTAAATTTACAAATTAATGAGTATTTTTTTTTTGCTAAACCAATTTTAATCTTTACATTCATTGATTTATTTTTTCGGTGAACGAAACGCTCTTTTATGTTTCAGATTTTACAGTTCAGACAAATTTACAATAGTCCATCAAACATCACAATTTTGTAAATCTGGTCATTTGTGTGTAACATTGATATAAGAAATCTAGGAAAATATACGCCCTTTTCAAATGTTGGTCCACATTAATGTTATAGACATTACTTCCTAAACAAATTTTTAAACGTCCAAAATGTGTCGTTGGTTGATGATAGGCAGCTGAACCTATATTTGGCGCTGTATGCATAAAACACGCTGATAAATTTTCACTCAATATGGACATGAAAAAAGTTTTTGTTAGAACAACTCGTGATTTATTTGCATCCTCCATATCTTACATCTGCGTTTTCTTCGAAAGTGTGCGTTGGTACTCCTCCTACTTCTCCTGTATGTGATCCTGTCAAGTTTTGAATGAACGCAAAATGTTTCAGGATCTCCAAAAAGTTCCGGAGTTCAGAACATGCGGTCTTCCCGATCAACCAAGCCCTTATTAATGACGTATCCGTGAATCGCTAAACATCTCAGTTGAACATCTGAGCTTACAGGACTTCACTCATTACTTCTACAAACTACTACACAGAAAATAACAAAAATTGTACAACTAAATGGTTTGCGCTTTTATTTCGAAAGGTGTTTCGATTTTATTGAAATGAATGTAAATCTGTCCTCTGTGAAAGTATTTCGTTTGTTTAAAAAAAAAACTCCTTCACCATAACCGAGAGTACATTCGAAAGTTCTTCTTCTTCTTATTGGCATTACATCCCCACACTGGGACAGAGCCGCCTCGCAGCTTAGTGTTCATTAAGCACTTCCACAGTTATTAACTGCGAGGTTTCTTAGCCAAGTTTACCATTTTTGCATTCGTATATCATGAGGCTAACACGATGATACTTTTATGCCCAGGGAAGTCGAGACAATTTCCAATCCGAAAATTGCCTAGACCGGCACCAGGAATCGAACCCAGCCACCCTCAGCATGGTCTTGCTTTGTAGCCGCGCGTCTTACCGCACGGCTAAGGAGGGCCCGAAAGTTCATCCTTTCAAATATAATTTTTTTGCTGTCAAATGAAACATGAATCAGCACCCGCTCGAAGAATAGGCATGAAATATTAGAACGACTACTCTGCTACCCTCCGACTGATAGAGGTCAATCGCGATTGAATCGCTATCATTGAAAACATTTTTATGGTAGGTTGAAAACAAGTATTCGGAGCCAAATACCTACAGTATGAAAGGACGAACAGTGAATACTAGCTAAATGCATCATTCCAGCTGAAAAGCTGGTGAAGTGAAAAGCTCCTCTTGAGCGACAAGTACTCCTCGCCACTGGCGGAGCCAGCTATTATTATTTGGTGGGGCACCACTTGGCGCAAGAACAATAGCCTATGAAAACAATAGTGTGATTGCATCGTGTGGTGCCCCACCTCTGTCCCCGCCAGTGCTCCTCGCTCAAGGATGGTGAAGCCGGCAATCTGCTGGGCACTACGAGAAAAAGGAAGAAGCAACAGCCTCTGTTCCACAATAAATCGCCGCTCTGGAAGAAGAAGTGCCCGCCGATTTTCGTGAAAGGACATCCGTTGGACCTTCGTGATGACCTCCGGAAACTGAGAGCCCGGGGCCTAGAGTGCACCTTTCGGCTGTGCGTCGAAGATGTGAAACTAATCACCGAGGGAAGGTCTCACTTCGACAAGGTTCTGGAGTACCTGAATGCGAAACGACGCCCCTCAAAGTCGTGCTGCATGGCAACGACGACGTGGACGAAAAGGAGCTGAAGGAAAGTGATCTGAAGCCGATCAACATATACAAAATCCGTCGGCATGACACTTCCCGGACCTATCGTGACCAGATGTACCTGGTGCCCCTGGAGCATGGTACTACCACGCTGAAGGACCTCAAGCAAATCAAATCCATCAACAGCACCATCTTCGAGTGGACAAAGTACAAGCCCGTGCATCGTGACGAGACGTACTGTATCCACGTCGGCCATGGCATGCGGAACTGCTTCATGAACGCACGACGCACCCGGTCGGCTGGTGTGGTTCGATCGAACAAGCTCCAGAGGGGTAGGAGTGGCAATCGCCTTGCGAAGTAACGTTGCTAGCGCCTGCTGCCGGATGTCTAGCTCTAAATAATTGAAGCCGTTGGAGTGGAAGTCACCACCTCCGTCGGAGTCGTCACGTTCATCGTGGCTTACTGCCCCACACAAGTAAGAGTCGCCGACGGCCGATTTACGAAGGGACATAGTCAAGCTCACTCGGCGGCAGGGGCAGTTCATATTCGCCTGAGACCTGAACGCAAAGCACCAATCATGGGGAAACACTGTCTCAAAACAGAACGGAGTCATCTGGTGCAACGATGAGCTAGAGGGTCACTACACCATCCTGAGCCCTAATAGCTGATAGATAGTTGATAGGTCGGTTCCAAAGACCCGGCAGGTAAGTAATACCCTGACAATGGATGCACTCGCCAAAGATTTGATCCGACAGAGAAATGCCACTCCCAGGCAGTACCAAAGTACTGGGCTGCCTGCGCTTAAGACCAGATGCAATCACATGGTCAAAAATAATCTAGGCCAAAATGGTGGACCTCAGAAATAATGATTTTTCCAATAAGATCCGCGCTCTTCCAGACTGTGCTAAGCCGTTCTGGAAGCTAACCAAAGTTCTAAAATACAAGCTTTGGCTCACTCCACCTTTGATCCCGCTAGACAACAATGACTCTAAGTATCGCTTGATAACTCCTGCAGAGAAGGCAGCCGAAATAGGTCGCCATTTTATCAGCTCACACAATCTTGGACAGAAAATCATCAGTCCACACGAAGCAGTTGTTAACGAGCAATTCCCAACATCCATCTTATTCCCAACGACTTCTCGGAGGAGTTTAAGATCTCAGCTGGCGAATTGATAGCCTATATCAAATAATCGAAAAACAAGAAGGTCCCAGTCTTCGAGCACATATCGCTGACATTTAATCAGTGTCTTCGTCTCAGCTACTCCCCATCGTCCTGGAAGTCAGCGAAAGTCATCCCCATCCGGAAGCCTGGGAAGGATCTTTCCTCTCCGAAAAGCTATCGCCCCATCAGCCTTCTCTCAGGATTATCGAAGCTGTTTGAAAAAACGATCCACAGCCGGTTAATTGAGTCTGCCGAACACCACAACATCTTGCTCGGTCAATCAACCGTTCATCAACTGACCCGAGCTACCAACGTCCTCAGACGGAACAAGTTTGTCTCAAAAACCTCTGCCATGACCTTACTCGATGTCGAGAAGGCATTCAACAATGTATGGCACGATGGCCTGGTGTACAAACTACAACGCTACAATCTTCCCAGCTACCTAGTGAAAATCATCAATAATTGCCTGTCGGCAACGACATTCCAGGTCTCCATCAACGGAGCGAGGCAGTATCCTCGGGCCTCTGCTTTTCAATATATTCACCCTCGGCATGCCAGAACCTCCAGAAGGCAGCAATCGGTCTCTGTTCGCAGATGACACCTCCATCGTCTACAATGGTACAGTGATCAGAGTACCTGACAGAGTACCTCACCAGCTGGAAGCGGCGAAGACCCACGTCATCATTTTTCCCCACTCTAAATCCCCTAAACTTGTCCCGCCTGGGGACTGTAAAATCATCCTCAATGGCACGACTGTGGAATGGGTCAATGAGGCCGACCACCTTGCTTGACTCTTGATAACAAGCTTATTTTCCGGCAACAGGTTAGGGTTTTTAGTACCGACCCTTTTTGGCGAGTCCCGGTACTACGGTACTGAACCCCTCAGTACCGGGAGTACCGGGAAAATACCGGTACTGGAAGATTTTCTTAAGGTGATTATACAATAAAGCCAGAAATCGGCCATTTTGTAAACCACGTGCTTTTCCAATATGTTTTTCAAGAGCACGAGATGAAAGAACCATAACGCGTATGGGGCTGAAATAATGGTAGATCGTTTGCTTAGTAATGCTGAACAATCATAATTTGAGTTTCGGCACTGTACGAAAACTATTACGCCAGATTTGGGCTTTTGGAAAAGTATGTAGATAAACGTGTGGTGAATTTGAAATTAACCACGGGCTTCATTCTATAATCACCTTAACAAAAAGTTAAACTTTGTTCGCGAGAAAATTGGCGCCAAAATCATTTTCGTTCCGAATAACTATCAATCTGTCAAAACTCAAATGGGTCGGCTTCCGAACAACCATGAGGGGAAAATAACCATCGAAGTGTCAAATTTCAACTAAAAGTTAAACGAATCGGTGGAATGGTTTACAGCCTAAATGTCAGCGAAGGAAAATGAGTACGTTTTGACAGATAGGTAGCCAACATGTTTGGGGACGATAACAAAGGGAACCGCAGCGACAATGGTCCTCTATAGTTTATTACCTCCATTGTCAGATGTTTGACATTCTAGTAAAAAAAAATTAATATCTTTCTTACTAGCTACTGCATTCAAATAATGTGGTTTTAACCATCGGAAGTTTTATCCAAAACTTTTTCCTTGGTACCGAAAATACCGGTACTTTCATTAAACCAGTACCGTTATTTCGGTACCGAAAATTGGTCGGTACTCCCGGGAATTCCGGTACCGGTACTCCCGGTACTAAAACCCTACAACAGGTTGACAAGACAGTGCCAATGTGTTACGTTTTGTTGAAGCTACTGTACCCTTTGATCAACCGTCGGTCGTCATTGTCCATGAAAAATAAGCTTGCTGTCTATAATCAAATCATCTACCCTGTGATCGAATACCACATGCCGTTCTGGGAGAGCTGAGCTAAAACCCACTACCTCAAACTTCAACGAGTCCAAAACAGATTCCTGAGTATGATCCTCAACACCCCTCCCAGAAAGAAAAGTTTAGGGTCCGTTGCTTAGGGATCAGTTCCAATCTAGGTTATCAAATGTTTAATGTAAATATTAGTGTACATAGTCATTGAGATATCATTTTTTTAAACTCACTAGCGCCTCCTAAAGGCCGTCATGATAAGTTATATTTTAAATATCCAATAACAATATTTAAAAAAAAATGAAATCGAAGCAGGAAGGCCAAGCCGGCCGATTGTAGACCAAAAAGTTAAAAAAAAAAGAAAATTTTTACAACTACTGCTTTTTTTTAAATTCATAAGTTATGTACGATTTACCAAATCGTAAGGCCCTTATGCCCAACAAGCATTATTGTTGAAGCTCATATTGTACTACGAAGTCAGTTCCTTGATTGCATACACTATTCTTCGCCAAATATGTTTTGAAAATAGAGAGCGTCTACAACAGTATTTTGTTTGAGATGTTAAAAACATGAAAAAGATAAGAATAGTTAAAAGGGGATTTAAAGTTTCCATTGCTTTTTTATTGGTATAAGAAAATGACGCAGCAAAAAATCTATCCTTTCCATATTCAAGTATTTATTTGCTGAGAGATTAATTAAATTAACTGAAAATTTATAAATTAAAGATAAACAAAATTAGTTGCTTCAGTTTTTTAACTTCAGCTTATATTCTCAACTTGATAATATTACCTCTATAATGAAAGGATGGTACGTGGTGCTGGAACGGGTTTTATTTTATTATTCGTGTTTCTGCTTAATCAAATTCATGACATAATGCGCGCGTTTAACATCATGCATTTGGGAATATATTTACTATCTTTTCAAAGGCTCGCATTTTAGGTTAATGCTATGATCCTTGGTAGATAACCCCTCTATCTTGACGGTTACCTGATGGTATTTATCGTAGAATCGCTCTAGATTCTATGCCCAAGCCTCTAGTTGATCTATTCTGCCCAACCCATGCTGCATCTTCTGTTGCCATTCATCAATGGCCTTCACAGTTGAAGATATTTATTCATGAAACATGATATTATTCTGGTGTGTTCCAAATCACACTATTTTTTTTAATCGTTTATGAGTTTGAAATTTCAAATACTTTACGCAGCTCATGATGCGAGAATTCTCATCTCTGTTTGTAATAAACATTTGCCGGCAACTTATATCAGTTCATCCTGATGGATAATGGATAAAATGCTTCGCATTCTTGTGTGTGTCGTTCCTTCAATTCAAAACTTCCTTGTTGTGTTTCTGCAGTATCTTAAGACCGTAATAGAATAGTCAGTCGTTTTTTTGAGTCTCCCATAACTAAAACAGCTTGCTGCTACTGGCTTATTAAATAACTGATTGGTATGGAATTCGATCAATCCACCGCTATACAACCTATTTTGTCGATCCAAAAACACATTAACACCCTCATCCTCGAATTATTCCACGATCCAATCAAATAAATTAATTCCGTACCATGCTTTCATCCTCCCGCCCGACACCACAACAAGCGGTCCGTCCTTTCGGCATGACTGGACCAATTCTTTCGGGAAATGATCCTGTCGTGGCAACAAAAAACATCGGTAACATTTGATTGTAACCGAACCGACAAACTCCAGTAGCTAAACCGACAACAAGAGCAAGCGGCAACATGTAGATTGCATCCTTTAGAAATGAATGTTCGACAACTCAGCAACAACACCGTCACCGCTGCGTGGCCCAATTCATCTCGTCCAAGCAGTATCGAAAAGCCATTAATTATCTCGTTTCGGATGCCTTTGTTGAGTTCTTCCGGATCGACTGCTAGTTCGTCAGTCGAAGATGCTGATGGTGCCATGCCGGAATGGAAATATTAGAACAAAAAGGATGGAAATAACCTGCCACGAAGCAGTCCCACTGTGACTACTGCTTGTTATGCCTTCGGTCCTTGGCCTTGTTGCGTCCTCCATCGAGGTGGTCTGTCTGTGAGGGGAAAATTGAGCTTTGTATGTACAAATTTTGAATTTATTTCTATGTTACTTATGCATAACACCGCAAGCAACATTTATTGTCTAATAAAAATATTTAGAGAATGTCAATTAGAATAGATAAGTGTTAATGACGTCACTGTCTATTGGGAATTGATTTGAAATTAACGAATAATGCACTTCACACCTTCCTCCCCATATGTCGATATGTACTATTTACGAACGGATCTTCTTGGTGTGAATTCTTCCTCTGGCCTATGGATGAAAAGTGTCCTAAGTGCGTCACACCCAGCAGCACGATTGATGAATAGCAGCAGGGCAGCAGCATAGAACAGACATGGGATTGCTTACACGAACAACACACATAGTTAAGTTACAGAATGGCGATAAATAATGTGACGACAGGTCCGGAATGCCGCCCTGCGGAACCTGACACCGGCAAAATGAATCGCAGACGAACGAGCTGGCAAACATATTGGGTCTTATTATCCTGCCGAGAAGGAGATTCTTTTGTTTGCAGCCGAACGAGATTGTATGTCAGTCAGGCAGTGCAATAGGAATGGCAGCGGCAAAGACCAGAAGTCAATGTGGTGGTTTGCCACCCACTAATCGAACAGGAAGACCTGCTGGCTTTACGGAGGAATGACGTAGGTGGCGTGATGCGAGAAAGATATAGAGAATTTTTATGAATTTGAAAATGCAAATTCCAATATCCATCCATCCATCCAGTATTCAATTTGCTTCACTAGATTCTAGCGTATCACTTTTTGAATATCCACTTAAATGCTATAATCCAGGGATTGACAATAAGCTACAGACAAGACCCGAAAATCCTAATGGCCGCAACTTCACCGCAAGTTATCGCCCAAAGAGCGTGGAAAATTCACCCCGAGAACGAAGAGCAACTTTTCGCCGAAGGACTTCCCCAAGTTTATCCGCGTTGTTATGCCTCATCATGACACTCGTCGACCGAGAAGCTCCTCACTTCAGATTCGACTCAAATAACCATCGATTCCAGTCTGCCGCAGGAGGAAGCCACCCATCCCCCAGCCGTCCCACCCAAGCAGCGAATTTTCTGCACTGAGGGCAGCACGGATTTCATGAACGCGTGAGCAAATTATTGTCCTCCCCTCCTGCCGTGATCCGACCAAGTCCTCCCGGATGCCAAGTGTTGCCATCCGGGGTGCGATGTATGTAATCAAATTAAGCAGCCTCACTAGCGCGGCCCTTTAGTTATCTCGCCGATGCCGAATGCCGCTGCGAAGTCGTTGCCGTTTCTGATTGTTGGATAAATAAAGGCTTATATTTAAGGAACTGCCGAGCAGCGATGACGGGTCGCACGCGGTCGGCCCGATTCGAAGGTCTGATAGTGCCGGGCGGCATCACAGCGCGGTCCATTCCGGACCAGCCTCACGGAAATGAAAGCGGAGATGGAATAATCGGCACAAAAACAATAATACGTACATGATTCGGAGCAATTGCAGGTCCTGAAGTGCTGAAGTGGAATCGTTACTTGTCTTATGATTGGTGCGAATGGGCACGTCTTTTGATAAATTTATTCTAAAATTCACTACTGGTTCGTTTCGTTAAATCGTCGGTTGCGACGTGAAGTGGCGTGAATAGGCGGGGCCGTTTTTTTTATAACATCCGTCCCTATGAGCTTTTTTCTGTATTTCTCTAGAATATTTTCAACATATTAGACGCAATTCAGCGTTACGACGACCGAAACCGCAAGATTTGATAGAAAATATAAGAGCTTACTGTCAAATCCTGTCGTTTGCGCCGCCGTTCCGTCGCATTTTTTATAGGGCTCAGGGCTTTTGAATTTTGCCGAAAAATCAAACGAGTCTTTCCGTGAACTTGTAAATCTCCCAAATATGCATTTGGAAATTTTTATTTTTGGTTCTCCTCGGGAAATACTAGCAATTCATTGTAATTTGTTAGGCAGAAAGCCAGAAATTAGGGTAGAATATGGCTTTAGCTGGATGCGACTATTGTTGGCATCTTTAACAATATTTGCGTAACCCAGCAAACATACACCAATTATGAACAAAATATAGATCCATTCACAAAATTACAAGTCTACGCTTCCATTTGAATAAGTTGTTTGTGTAAAAGTAGCAATATTTGATAAATTAATCACCGAAACAAATGTGCACCTGCGAAATCCTTGCCATTACTTCATCGCCCGAAAAAGCAGCACGCCTGTCTCTCCTTTTTATCGTGTATGACACGACAGAGTTAAGGTGATTATAGAATGAAGCCCGTGGTGAATTTCAAATTCACCTCACGTTTATCTTCATACATTTCCAAAACCCCAAATCTGGCGTAATAGTTTTCGTACAGTGCCGAAACTCAAATTATGATTGTTTAGCAAAACTAAGCAAACGATCTACCATTATTTTAGCCCCATACGCGTTATGGTTCTTTTATCTCGTGCTCCTGAAAAAAATATTGGAAAAGCACGTGGTTTACAAAATGGCCGATTTCTGGCTTCATTCTATAATCACCTTAACCACTTTTCACACTTTATCACCACTTGATTATAACTAAATAAAATCGGGACTGTTTGTTCCCTTTGACTGCAGCACACTTCGGAATAGAGGGGGCAACAGAGACTATGTCCAAGGGCCTGACGACCCCTCCTCTAGGTATCTGTGAGTCAGGGGGCCTGCCAGGTAGTGGTGGGGTTTGGTTGTGGGCTCTGCCAAATTTCTATAAAAAGCTGCATGAGTCCGTAAGCAGGCCCTATCAAAGCGACCGTGTGCCGCTCAAATCACGCAATAGCCCAGGGAGTGCCAATGGGCACATCAGGATTAACGCCAGTGATATCCTGATTATGGCATACTGGCTGCATGTCTACTGGCTTTGTCTTTGGATATTGTAATACTGTGAAGCGAGGGCTGGTAGTCGGGTCATTCTATTCTCTTAGTAAGGCCGGGTGACACTGACCTGAAACGGCGAATGGGCTAATGGCCAGGCTGTCTTCCGTCCCGTAAAACCGTGGCGGGCCTTATAGCACGCGGTACAATTCTGCCACCAGTCTGACCAACTGCGTGGGAGTAGGTTCAGATGCACATTCCTGACTTGCGCTGATCTGGCTCTGAACACGCAAGTGTCAACCCTCGCATGGCCTCCCTGCATGCCGCAAGGTATGTATAGATAACCATGGGATCAGAATAGGCGACTAGTCCAGCAGGATTCTACAGCAGCCGTAAGGAATACCAATGATTTTTTTCAAATTCAAACAAAAATACCTTTGAGGATGTTGATGGCGGGTTTGGCAAAAAGGAGAATTTTTTCCCCAGACGAAGTGGCCTTAATAGGTCACCCCAAAGATCGCCGGGGGAAGGCGACGGGGAGGCGCCTGGTGGGTCTGAGGATGTGCCGGTTGATGTAAAAATGGACGGTCCTACTCTAAACCAGCCACGAGGAAGGCGGCGGCCAGAAAATGGAGGTGATCACGGACATTACGGACGTGATTATGTCTTTTCTGGACAACCGTTGCAGATATAGTAGGGACTTTAAACAGGCCGTACTAACCCTATGCTCGGTGGTGGTAGAGGCGAAGTCGGAGTGGAGGTCCCTACTAGAGGCCAGTAAGGAGGCAGAACGGAAGATTCGCCTTCTTACTGAGGAAAAGGAGTTGGCGATAAGCCATGCGGCGAAGGTCAGTGAGGAGGCTGAATCAAAGATTCGTCGCCTCACTGATGAGAAGCAGTTGGCCGAGAGCCATTCGGCAGAACTTCGAAAACGCATGGCCGTTAGCGGAGCAGCTCCGAAGCTAAGTAAAGTCGTGCAGGTTGATCTGAATGAAGCTAAATCGAAACCAGTTCCTCCACCAAGGAAGGAAACTGTATCACGCCGGGAGAGGGTCGTGCAAATTCCCGACCCTAAGGAACAGAGAAGTCAGTGCCTCCACCTAGGAGGGCAACTGAAGTACGCCGGGACGATGAACAACCCTGGACTGTGGTTGTGAATCCCAAGAAGGCGAAGCGACGAGCGAAAGAAGCCGCAGGCAAGGAGGCAGGTGGAACGCAGCTTACATCTGCTAAGAAAGGTAGAGCCCGTGTTGCAAAGGGTGCGCCTTCCAATGGCAACGGTAAGCGGAAAGACAGAGGCGAAGCGATCATTGTCAAGTCTGACGATAAAAGCTATGCTGATGTCTTGAAGGCCATGAGGAGCGGCGACAAGCTTACTGGCCTAGGAGGCGACGTCAACTGCATCCGTCGAACGCGGAAAGGCGAGATAATTCTCGTCCTAAAGCGGGATGCTGCTCAGAAGAGTGCTGAGTATAAAAAGTTGACAGCGGAGGTACTGGGTGATGGGATTTAAGTGAGAGCCCTATGCCCAGTATCGGTCATCCAGTGCCGCGGCCTGGATGAAATAACCGAAGCTGCGGACCTAGTGGACGCGCTGAGAAATCAGTGCAACGTCCAACTCCAGGAATCCGAGATTCGGTTACGTAATAGCTTTGCTGGGATGCAGGTTGCCACATTCCAAGTACCTCTGGCTGATGCCAAGAAGGTACTAGATAAGGCTAAGCTGAAGGTGGGCTGGTCGGTATGCTCGTTGAGCATAATCCAGCCACCTCAGTCCTGCGATAGGTGCCTCGGCTACGGTCATAAATCCTTTGACTGTCGGGGTCCCGATCGTAGTAAGCTATGCCGTAGGTGTGGAGCTGAAGGCCACAAAGCTCGCACCTGTCAGGCCGCACCGAGGTGTCTGATCTGTCCCCCTGGTACAGACAACAGACACCTCACCGAGGCACAGGCCTGTCCGGCCTCTAGAAGGGTCCAGATATGCAAGTAACACAGCTAAACTTGAACCAATGCGAGGCGGTCCAACTGCTGCTACAACAGTCGGTTATCGAGTGTAAAGCTGATGTTGCCTTGCTGTCCGATCCATATCGCATCCCTGCTGGAAACGGCAGTTGGGTTGCAGACAAGGCCGGCTCGGTGGCAATCTGGACTTGCGGGCGGTTTTCCATCCAGGAGATAATATCATCTCCTAACGATGAGGGTTTCGTTATAGCAAAGGTAAACGGAGTTTACTTTTGTAGCTGTTACTATCCTCCTATATGGAGTATAGGGCAGTATACTAGCGTAGTGGACGGTCTTAAACCGTTAGTAGTAGCAGGTGACTTCAACGCGTGGGCGGTGGACTGGGGATCCCGGTTCACCAATGCTAGAGATCATATTCTGCTAGAGTCTCTAGCGGGACTTAATGTAGTCCTGCTGAATGAAGGCTAAGTGTCAACATTCAGAGGTCCGAACGGTGAATCATGCATCGACGTGACCTTCTGCAGCGCGGGATGGACGTTGAATGCGGATTGAAGAGTACATGAAGGGTATACAGAATCGTTGGAGGGCTGTTCCCGAAGCATGATTCACCAGACTGGCCTGATACACCGTATATGTCGGTTGACGTGGTCCCGTTAGTGACTATCGAAGAGCTTATCGAAACCGCAAGAGGTTTTAACCTCAATAAGGCGCTGGGTCCGGATGGTATTCCGAACCTGGCCCTTAAACACGCGATTCTTGCCGCACCAGATATGTTCAGGAACTGCCACCAACGTTGTCCGGATGAAGGAAACTTCGATTCGATCGGTAACGGCCCAAGTAGCACAAATCAGACCGATTTGATTGCAGTAACTCATATATGACTGAATTTGGTCGTATATGAGTAATGGAAACTTGTTTACAACATGTGTTCTACTCGGGGGATACGGCCAAGATAGCGAGAGGTTTGAACAGGCGAGGTATTAGATACTGCGCATTGATTACACTTGATGTAAAAAACGCGTTTAACAATGCTAGCTGGGCAGCTATTGCTGGCTCCCTGCACCAATTGAGAGTTCCGGATTACCTGTGCAGGATACTGAAAAGTTATTTTCAGAATAGGGTACTGATATACGACACGGATGCTGGTCAAAAGTCGATCGTAGTGTCTGCGGGTGTTCCACAGGGATCGATCCTCGGACCGGTTCTGTGGAATATTATTTACGACGGAGTATTACGCTTAAGTCTCCCGGCCGGTGTGAAAATAAAAGGCTTCGCGGATGACGTAATGCTAGAGGTAACAGGAGACACTCTCGACGAAGTCGAACTGAAGGCTTCATACGCGATTGGCAGAGTGGAGGAATGGCTCAACTCGAGGCGATTGTCCCTTGCACATCACAAGACAGAAGTCGTGGTGGTGCATAACCGCCATGGGTTGCAGCAAGCGATGATAAGAGTAGGAACCTGCACAGTTAACTCCGTGAGGTCTCTAAATCATCTGGGCGTGATGATCGACGATAAGCTCAATTTTACGAGCCACGTCGATTATGCATGTCAGCGGGCTTCATTAGCGATAAAATCTTTATCACGAATGATGTTAAACAGATAGGTGGTGCATAGTCAAGTGCGTAAGTTGATAGCGGGCGTAGCATTGTCTATCATCCGTTATGGCGTACCGGCATGGGCCGTAGCACTAAAGGCCGAGTACAATGTGAAGAAACTGATAAGAGTACACCGGCTGATGTGCCTACGTGTCGCACCATATCATATGAGGCGGTGAGCGTTATAGCTGGGATGATGCCGATAGACATACTCCTAGAGGAAGATGTGGAGTGCTACAACGAAAGGGACTCGGTGCAAGTGTGACGTGTCAAGAGAACAGCTTCGTTGCTCAAATGGCAAAGAGCATGGGACATCGCAGTCAAAGGTCGTTGGACTCACACACTGATTCCGGATTCGCATCTCAACAGATTATGTCTAAACTGCAGCGGTGGTGGCGTCTTGAACAAAACCAACGAATGCAGTAAGGGCACCTGTGATGCAGTGAACCTGAACACTTTGCTCACCCCGACAACCAATATGTCGCGGGTGGGCAGCCGTGACCTCCGTATGTAGATATGAAGGTCATTGCGGTTCATGCGAGGTGGTTGTTGTCGGGGTGCTCGTCTCCAACGTGAGATTATGATACGGACCGCTAGGTTACTATCATAGCTTGCGATTGACGGGTGTTGAGGTTACCATTGAAGTCGATGTGTATTAACGCACTTGAGTTAGCATAGGGGTGAGCCTTCTCAATAGCCCCCCTCTGATGTATTGCTTAATTGCGGGCAGGGGGTACGAACTGGCGAAAGGGTTTTGGTTTTAGTGGGTCGGGTAAGAGTTACATGACATACCCATCCCCACACTACCTGAGTTAACCTCCTCACTCCTCAGGTGTCTGGCTGCAGATTCAACACTTCGGAATAGAGTGAGAGAATGTGTTTGTGAGCATATCAAACACACGCTAAAATAGATACCACGCACAATTATATGTGATTTGATTTTAGCGAAACTACGAATAAGATATCCGGCGTTGGCATTTATTTTTGTATTGTGTTAAAATACAATTGCTTCTATTCAGATTTTTACGCAGGCCATGAATTATATCACATGTGATAGCGTTAATCTGTGTCAAAAGGTCGAAGTGCAAAAGGTCGAAGGACAAAAGGTCTAAATGACAAAAGGTCAAAAGGACAAAAGGTCGAAGGTCAAAAGGTTAGAAGTAAAAAAAGGACAAAAGGTCGAAGGAAAAAAGGGTCGAGAAAATGACAGAAGATTGAAGGAAAAACAGGTTGAAAAAAAATAATTGGGTCAAAAGATCGAAAGAACGGAAGATCGAAGGAACAAATATGCAGAGATTGGGGGTTTCATTCTATTAATCATAGCCTGTTCTTACGAGGTATGCCTTATATTTTAAACAGGCGCTATTCGTTAGAGTTAACTTAACCCAGTTGTGCTCAGCATTTTGGGAGTTTCTTCCCTTAATTTACTTGTCATTCAATAAAAATGAGCTATCACCTTACATGTTAGTACTTGGGCGAAAGCTTTCAAACATATATATCAGTTGAGGATATTAAAACGAAAATTGGTATTAAAATCACTTGGTACGACTTGATATAAGTAAAATTCCAGTGCGGCTAGCGGGCCGCGCCTTTGTTTTGCTTTGATCGTTTCGTACCAGTGGCGTAGCCACAGGGGTGGTTTTGAGCATAAACCACCCCCCCCCCCAGAGACCACATTTTAGGAAGAAATTTTTTTTCGAAAAAAAAAAGTTCTGAATCCCAACCCCCCCCCCTTTTTCTGGCTACACCCCTGTTTGAAAACAAATTTTGTAAACAAAAAAGTATCATATTTTAAACTTAAAAAAATTAAATTACTATCATTTGAAGATGGTATGTTAAGCTAAAATGATATATTTCGAATGAATGTTTGGGTGAAGAGTGAAGAACTAATTTCAGGAGTTACAATTTAAGTAGAAAAGGCCAAGCAACATGTTGATAAAAATATTAATTTGACAATATACCTCTGAAGAATACCCTATGTTTGAACAATAGGAAAATTCTAGAATTAAATGATATCAGGTGAAATACCAAACTATAAATTTGCGAAACACGAAAGAAAGGGTTATGAATAAAAGAAGGAAAAAAATCAACAACGAAAATAAGGTTCAACACAAATAAATATGCAAAACTCGAAAGAAAAGCCTATGATTAAATTCAACAATAAAATGTAATCAGATAGAACACAAATAAATATAAATATGCGAATCCCGAAAGAACAGTCTACGGAATGGAATAAAGGAATGGATGATTATCACTCGACCTTTTGTCTAATTTTTTCGACCTTCGAGTTTTTGATCATCTTTGATTTTTTGAACTTCGAACTTTTGTCCTACAACCGTAATTTCTATCTCTCGTTTTTTTTACCTGTTGTCCTTCGACTTTTTCACTAATTTTTTTTTTCGAACCTTTGTCCCTTCGACCTTTTGACCCTTCGACCTTGGTCGGCCTGTGGTCGACACGGTACCCGTGTTACTTTTGCAATTTCAAGTAATGATATATCAATGTCAATTTTTATAGCTAAGGGACAAAAATCCCGCGATTTAGGAAAATTCGGATTTTCTCGATTCCCGAGATATTATTTTTGAAATCCCGAAAATACCGGGATACCCGGGACAAAAAATCATGTTTACATCAGGTTTACTAACAAGTCAGAGGTCCGAACATCGACTCGGATCACTACCTTGTAGTTGCAAACATTCGAGCGCGACTCTCCAGCGTAACGAATTCACGAAACAACAGATCGATGCGCTTCAATATCCAACGCTTGTCAGTTGAAGAAGTTGCTGAACAGTGCCACCAGAAGCTGGACTAGCGGATAGGAGATGCCACCGGATCTGGCGACGTCAACAGATTGTGGGAAAATATACATGAAGCTGTGACTACAACAGCGCAGGAAGTGTTAGGCACTGCACAGCAACAAAATGTTGCTAGGAGTCGAATGCTAGTGGCTCGTACCCGTTCCAACGGAGAGTGGTACAGTGTAGCAAGGGCAGAAGAGAAACGAATCCACCGTGGAAAAAAAGCAACACGAAGAGAGTGTAATAGCTGAAGCGCAGGAGAACATGGATAGAAACGATATGCGGAGGTTTTACGCAACTGTCAATGGCGCGCGGCATAATAGTGCACCAGTGCCCGCCATGTGCAATGACCGAGAGGGGAATTTGCTGACAGACAAGACTATGGTGGCAGCCAGGTGGAAGGAGCACTTCGAAAATTTTTAGAACGGTGAAAATGAAGGTATATTGATGAGCAGGATGGACATAGTCGGCGACGGTCAAGCTGTGGAACCACCAACGCTGGACGAGGTTAAGAAGGCTCTAAACAAGCTGAAGAAGAGTAAAGCTGCTGAGAAGGACGAGACCCCGGTCGAGCTTCTCAAACACGGAAGTGAGAAGCTGCATCAATCAATCCACCACATTATTCAGAAAATCTGTGAGGATGAAGAACTGCCTGCCGGCTGGTTGGATCAGATGTCAACGACGGATCAGATGTTTAGCCTGCGGATGATCCTTGATAAATTCCGGTAGTACAACTTGCAGACTCACCACCTGTTCATTGATTTCAAACCAGCGTACGATTCAGTGAAGAGAAATGAGCTGTGGCAGATAATGTCCGAACTTGGTTTTCCGGCGAAACTGATTAGACTGATACGTGCAACGCTGGATGGCTCGAAATCAAGTATTCGGATTGCAGACGAAGTGTCAACCTCGTTTGTAACCTTAGACGGATTGAAGCAGGGTGATGCACCTTCGAATTTATTGTTCAACATTGCACTCGAAGGCGCTATTAGGAGATCTGGCGTGCAGAGGAACGGCACTATCATCACACGGTCGCATATGCTCCTGGGCTTTGCGGACGACATCGACCTTATTGGAATTGATCGCAGAGCAGTAGTGGAGGCTTTTGTCCCACTGAAGAGGGAGACGGCGAGGATAGGCTTAACCATTAGCTCTACCAAGACAAAGTACATGGTGGCAGGTAGAGATAGGGGAAGACCAGGTAGGCAGGTAGAGATAGCGCAGACGCATGAATCATGAGCTGTATCAAGTATACAAAGAAGAAAATATTGTGAATCGTATAAAATACGGCAGACTTCAGTGGGCTGGTCACTTAGTGCGAATGTCGGAAGAAAGAATAGCGAAAACAATATTCAACAGAGAACCAGATAGGGACCGGCGACTTCGTGGAAGGCCACGAACATGCTGGCTGCACGCGGTGGAATCGGACCTGGGGACCCTGAACGTTCGGGGAAACTGGAGGAACATCGCCCAAGACCGACGATTATGGAGCTCTACAATACGCCAGGCATAGGTGTATCGACGCTGTAGATAACCTGGTATCCAGGTAGGCTTGCCCTCATTAAGGCAAAGGTGGATGTGATATCTTCTTTGAATGGAGGAATTTTTCTGGAATGAGGCAATGCTGGATGTGATCCATTCATTAAAAGTAGGCAAATTGTGGATGTAATCCCTTCTTTGAAAGTCGGCGTTTGCCCGGAAAAAGGTCATGTTGGAGTTGATCCCTATTCAAAAGTAGGTGTTTGTCCGACATCAAGAAAGAGGAGTCGATTCCTTTTTTGCCTTTCTCGTACAACTAAGTTGTACCGAAAGGCTATCATTTCACTCCGAAAACGAACTTTTTATAGAAGCCTCTGAGACCCATAGTATTATATACCAATCGACTCAGCTCGACGAGCTGAGCACATGTCTGTCTGTCCGTGTGTATGTATGAGTGTGTGTATGTGTGTGCACAAAAGCTATAAAAAACATTAGACAACTTTTCGTATAGAAATCCTTAACCGATTTTCTCGCAACAAGTTTCATTCGACAGGAGACAAAGCCTTGTTGATCACTATTGAATTTTATAACGATCGGTCATTGCGTTTAAAAGTTATGAAGAAAATGGTTCATCGGACCATATAAACCCCATATAAGGTTGGTGTCTTAACTAAATGCGAGAAAGGCACCACCAACGCTAGGTGGATTAATCTGGGTTTTTAAGTAGGCATTTGCCTGGATAATGAATGACGAATGTGAATCCTTCTTTGGAAGGAGTTGGAATTTATTGGAAATTATTTTGTTGGAATGTATTGGAAATTATTTGGAAATTATTTTAAGCAAACACACTTACGATCTTTCCCAAACTTTCTCCAGAATTGATTTTTTCCATAAGTGGAAAATTTTTAGTGTTCTGCCCTAAAGCATGTGCAAAATTTCTTTCAAAAAACGATTGATACTCATGAAAGTAATCGTAAAGAACTTTACAAAAATATAATTTTTTTTTAGTTTTGCAATGTTTTTGTAATGATAACCAAGAGAGTTGTCAAAGTTCATTGCGCAAAAAAGTTATAGAAAATCTGCTTGCATAAAAGTTCCCAAAACTTTTTTTTCAAATGCGTTTTCTCGAAATGGGGCAAGATTGCGAAAAAAATTTCTCGGATCCTGAACATCCAAAACCTGCTTAGGACCATCTTTGGCAGTGTGTGGCGGCGAAGAATGAACCACGAGCTCGCCTAGCTCTACGGCGAACCCAGTATCCAGAAGGTAGCTAAAGCCAGAAGAGTACGATGGGCAGGGTAATTCTTGCAACAGAATGCCGGACAGCAACCCTGCAAAGATGGTGTTCGCTTCAGATCCGGCAGGTACGAGACGGCGTGGAGCGCAGCGAGCAAGGTGGGCAAACCAGGTGCAAAACGACTTGGCGAGCGGCGCATTCGAGGACGGATAGATGCGGCCTCGAACCTTGTATTGTGGCGTCAAATTGTTGATTCAGTGTTATCTGTTTAGATGTAAGCTAAAAAATTAAATTAGGCATCCAAAATATAATCCTCAACTAAATATCTCCGCGGGAAGATTTTTCAGGGGTTTCTTCTCATTTCAATTTGTTTTTTCTTAATATTTTTTCGAATTTTGTTAATGTGATCTGAAAGCTCTAGGGATTCTCTTCTAGAAAAACTTTTATAAAAATGGCATAAAGTTAAGCATTACTATGTCTGAAACTTGATTATGCATATGTACAACATGTGATAGATTTAGTTCGGAAAAGGTATTGGAGGGTAACCGCCCCTTCGGTGGGGTTTGATCCCACGACCCCAGTTCGCATGACAGGTGCTTTCCCTACTAAGCTACGAAGGACCTCCGCTAAGCTGCGGTGGACGACGGACTTTATCTGCAGGGTTGCTGGCCTACATCCTTGTAACATGCCCTGTCCATCCTATTCTTCACAGCTACTGAGTACAGAGTTCGCCGTAGATTTGAGCAAGCTCGTGGTTCATTCTTCACCGCTACAAACCATCTACTTGCACACCGCCATAGATGGTCATATGCACCTATCTTTGAAAACTGCCGAGTGTTTGCACGTCCTCCTACAGGTCCAAGTTTTATGTCCGTGGAGGACCATCGGTCTTATGAGCATTCTATCATAACACATTTGCTGCGAGAGTGCATATTTTTTGACCGCTTTTCTTTAGAGGGCTCGACTTCCATATATGATGTGCCGTCGTGCTTCACGACATTATTATCAGCTGTTAGCAAGGATATAAAGTGGATGGAGGTATTCCCAACTATCGTTACACTGCTTCTCAGGTGAGCCATGTCATGATCGGCTCAGACATTAGCATATACTTTATCTTCCGGGGGTGTACAGTTTTGCAACCTTTTGGAATGTTCAGTCACAATATTTTATCACCTTGTCGTAGTCCTCGGTGGGATTCGAACAGTCTGGAGTATTTGACCGAAATATTCAAACAAGTTGGCTTATCATTCGTCGTAGTGTTTGTTAATTTTATAAGCTTCTCGGGAAAGCCTTTCTCGTTCATGACCTTCCATAGCTCCTCGCGGTTTATACCATCGTGTATAGCCTTGAAATCACTAAACAGATGATGCGTTGGGATCTAATATTCACCGTATTTTTGAAGCATTTTCCGTACATTAACGATCTGAATCTTTGTCGAACGGCCATCAACGAAGCCGGCTTGATAACTTCCCACGAACCCATTCAGGTGGCCAGCTCTTCCAGGCCTATCAGATGCGACACCATCCTCACCAGCTGCTTTATTGTTCCTGAGCTGGATGGCATCCCTAGCTTTTCTCAATTGAGGCTAATTGGTTTCCATCGTCCGCTGAACTGACATAATCATCTCCTCGGCTGAGTGGACTTTCACTGCCTCTACTCTAAGCGCCATCTTAGTGCTCCACAAAGTGCTATTCCTACCTTTTCATCACTACACGTTTTTCCGTTAAGATGTCGTCATCCTTATCCCTCATCTGTAACCTCTTACTTCGGTTACGTTTGCATTTGTAAATATTTTGTACAGTAGTTTTGGTATTCCCTGTTTTTTTATTTGTTATTATTGCTTTTACTATTCACAAATTATTATTACTATTGCTGTTGCTATTGACATTATTATATAATCACAAAAAAACAATGAATTCGATGAGCTAGAAATAAGAACGAACTGAAAATCAAATGAATATGAACCAAAAGTTATACCGAGAATAAATTATTCCCAATGCCTTTGAACACCCCTCCTTCGCCTATCCCACAACGTTACACATAACCGCCACAGTTGACTACGACTGTCGGGAATAAATCCTCACGCTAATCTGAAACAACCCAGTGCACAATGGTCGGATTCGTCAAATTTCACGACATAAATCGATAACTCGAAAACCATCAGTGCTAGAGTTTTGACGTCTTCAGAAGAAATGATCTACAAGAAGAGATCTATTTTTGGTGTAAGTTGTCATTAGGGTGTCCCTTCGGTGAAAATTTTTTGGAGTTGTATTTTTTACCCTTTTGAGTTAGGAGTTCATATAGTTCTACAAAGTTGTAGAAAATTTAATTCTGAGCATTTTCGCTTAACAAATATTTATTTTATCTCATATAGGTGATGTTTTATGACAAAATTACTAAATTTAGATAGGGTATTCCCGAAAAAAATAGTTTTTAGCTTCCACTTTCATCAATTCAGAATATTTTCAAAAACTGTCTTAGCATCGCTTCAAGGTCTTTGGATGGCGCATCTTTTGGTTACATAAGATGGTTGATAGCTTCATTTTCAAGCATATTATAAGCGTTTTTTCATGAAAAAGTGATATTTTTCTGAGCATTCTACTGCAGCTAGTAGCAAATATTAGCAAAAATTTCAATCGTAATCTGAAAGTATACATGCAGGCCCATCAAATCCATGATATTTCATTTGTCCATGTTTGTCCACTTTTTTTGATAATCATATTAGTTTTTGTATGAAAAATCAGCTATTCAATGGGAAACACATATACCATATCTCTGATTTTCGCAATATTTGGTAGAATCATTCTTTTTCGAAAATAAATAAACTCACTTTTTTACTTTGTCCGATTTCGATCCAGGGTGGTCGAAAAAATCAAGATTTTTGGAAAAAAAATTTAAAACATAATTTTTGAACTACTGGACCAAATATCAATCTTCATGGAATCTCATGTAGTCATTGGCGACCCTCACTTAGAAACTGTGAAAATGAAATTATTCCGAGAATTAGCCATGAAAAACCAACTTGAATTTTATGATTTTGTATTTCGCCACAAAAGTAGCGCTCTTAAGCATTTATTTCATGAGAACACCTTGAAAATCGTTCCAGTAGTTAAAATGTCAAAATGATTTTTTCGACTTCTTTTTTATACGAGTTGATTTAAATATTTTAGATAAAGAACGATTCTTTGTGGGCTTTGTGGCCGTGCGGTTAGCGCCGTCAATAGTCTAGAGGCATGGACTATGGAGCGTGGGCTCGATTTCCGCCTCGGTAAGAAGGAAACTTTCGTGATCGAAAAATTCTCCACCGGTCCACTGGGTATTATGTGTCCTGTCAGTTGTCTAGGTGTTAAGTGTTCAGTCTGTACGATCCCTGGTCGAAGACGGTGTTCTTGTCTTTTATTCTACCAAATATTGCGAAAATCCAAAAGATGATATATGTGTTTCACCCTAATTTTTCGTACAAAAATAATACTATCATCAAACAAAAGTGGACAAAGATGGACAAACGAAATACCATGGATTTGATGGGCCTGCATGTATACTTTCAGATAACGATTGACATTTTTGCTAATATTTGCTACTAGCTGCAGTAGAATGCCCAGAAAATATCACTTTTTCATGAAAACGCTTATAATATGCTTGAAAATGAAGCAATCAACCATCTTTTGTAACCAAAAAATGCACTATCCAAAGACCTTGAAGCGATGCTAAGACAGTTTTGAAAATATTCTGAATTGATGAAAGTGGAAGCTAAAAACTATTTTTTTCGGGACCACCCTATCTAAATTTAGTAATTTTGTCATAAAACATCACCTATATGAGATAAAATAAATGTTTATTAAGCGAAAATGCTCAGAATTAAATTTTCTACAACTTTGTAGAACTATATGAACTCCTAACTCAAAAGGGTTAGAAAATACAATTCCAAAAAAATTTCACCGAAGGGCCACCCTAATGACAACTTACACCAAAAATAGATCTCTTCTTGTAGATCATTTCTTCTGAAGACGTCAAAACTCTAGCACTGATGGTTTTCGAGTTATCGATTTATGTCGTGAAATTTGACGAATCCGACCATTGTGCAGTGGCCGGGTCGATTCTACCCGGATTTTTTAGGTATTAGCGGTTGTCAAAATCTGGGTATGTCAACAAAATGGATCTGAGTCAGACGAACCCGAAATCTGGGTAAATGGGGACTTAAACATTTTCGGATACAGCAACATGGCGCCGACGTTGCATTCCGGAAAAAATGTTAGAATTTATTGTTGTATGCAGCAAAAATAAGGTAACAATGGTTAAATTTATCATGGAGGAGCATTGTCGGCACAGCCTGCAAATGATATACTGTGGGGGAAAGTGTATTTTTAATATTTTTTATACAATAACAATATTCTGAAGCGAAAAGAGCTGGGTACCGGTTACCCAGATTTTTTCGCTTGTACTGTTACCCAGATTTGAGTTAGGGTACCCGAACCCAAATTAGAGTAACCACGGTTTTGCTGAATTTGGGTCACTTTGACATAATTCTGGGTAGCTCCAGGTTAGCGTGTATACCAGGAAGGAGGAACCCCTTAAAAGGGACTGTCAGCGACAGAATCGCTCTCTATTAGGTGAACGCCTTGAACCTAAAAAGTGGTGTTTTTTTAATCTGTCAATTCCTTTTCTTTAAAAGTAGTGAACGCCTGTGAACAATTTGCCCGGTAGTGTCACGAAAAGTGTCCTGGAGGATTTCGTTCATCCTGTGCTTCCTGCGTTGGATTCGTCCGGTAGAAGAAGAAAGAGGAGAAGAAGAGAGTGCAACGAACCGGCGGATCTTGGAAAGTGAGTGCTATAATCGCGGAAGACGTGAAGCCCCGGTGCACCATCAATCCGCAAGAGGCACGATTACCACCATCCCGTTCGAATTCAGAGGAGCCGTTTTCGCCACTCCACTGGCGGAGCAAAGAAGGATCCACCGTGATCGCCCACGCCGGTCCAGGTTTGAAGAGGATCGAGATGATGCATCGAAGGTTATGCCACGGGACCATTGGCGTAACTACAGGGGGGCTAGGGGGGGCTATAGCCCCACCTAGAACTAAATTAGCCCCCCCTAGAATTTTTGCCACTTTGTAACAATATTGTACTTATCTAGCTCTCTGATCATATATAGGCGTAACTGCCAGGAATGAGCTCTATTCATTCACATCTCTCTCACTCTCTCTACGAAACATTGAATTTTAACATTTTAACATTAGCAAGTTTTCGAACTTCGAACAATGTTATATCTTACGATAGGAATGTTATACACGAAAAATAGTACACTCCCTTGATTCTCCAGCGCCAGATATCATTACTTTGGGAAATTGGAGTAGGAACAGTGGTTCCATGCTGATGCAATGCTGATTGAATAAATAATAGAAGCAACAGACCAAGAAAACAAATACAATTTCTAACATTTTGATTGAATAAAGAAAGTTCTAGTGGCATACTGAACTTTCTGTATGGTCTTAATATTGACACAGCATAAAATATTGTGCAAATTGTTTAAGGAACACAGGATGCTTAGCTTATCGGCATATTTCTAAAATATTTCTTTTAAAATTGGATTTCTCAGCAAGTATTTAATCTTTAAATATTTTAAAGTTTTTACAGAGTTTTTCGAGTATATTTAATTAAACCTAGTGTGTTCATAGTTCTTAAAGATGCATGGCCTTTTTGAAAAAAATATCTAGAGAATCCTTTCGCAAAAGTGAGAGCCAAATACCACGTAGCATATGTCTGTATCGATCCAGATATTTTGAAAGAATTTCTTTCTGTATCTTTGAATGGTGATTTGTGAGATTTTTCTGCCATTTCCAGAAAATCAATTAAGAGATTCCAGAAAGGCAAAATCTTGAGTTTTCAAGAAGAGGTAACAAAAATTTAAATAAGAAAGAAATTGAAATTCTTTCGGATGGATAAAACACTACATTACTATGTAGTAAAACTGTGTAAAGATTTCGGGCGAACACTCCAGTTCGTTCGAATCGCGCCGGGGACTAAGACAAAGTGATGGACTTTCGTACCTGCTGTTCAACATTGCGCTAGAAGGTGTCATGCGGAGAGCCGGGTGTAACAGCCGGGGTACGATTTTCAACAGATCCAGTCAATTTATTTGTTTCGCGTATGACATGGACATTGTCGGCCGGACATTTGCAAAGGTGGCAGAACTGTACACCCGCCTGAAACGTGAAGCAACAAAAGTTGGACTGGTGGTGAATGCGTCAAGACAAAGTACATGTACATCGAGGAATTCGTCTACCTCGGATCCTTGCTAACGGCTGATAATAATGTTAGTCGTGAAATGCGAAGGCGCATCATCTGTGGAAGTCGGGCCTACTACGGGCTCCAGAAACTGCGGTCAAAAACAGATTCGCCACCGCACCAAATGTGTTATGTACAAAACGCTTATAAGCCCGGTTGTCCTCTACGGACATGAAACATGGACAATGCTCGAGGAGGACTTGCAAGCACTCGCAGTATTCGAGAGACGGGTGCTTAGGACCATCTTTGGCGGTGTGCAAGAAGACGGTGTGTGGCGGCGAAGAATGAACCACGAGCTCGCCCAACTCTACGGCGAACTCAGCATCCATAAGGTAGCTAAAGCCGGAAGGGTACGATGGGCAAGACATGTTGCAAGAATGCTGGACAGCAACCCTGCAAAGATGGTGTTCGCTTCCGATCCGGCAGGTACGAGACGGCGTGGAACGCAGCGAGCGAGATGAGCAGACCAAGTACAAAACAACTTGGCGAGCGTGGGGCGTATTCGATGATGGAGAGATGCGGCCTCGAACCGTGTATTGTGGCGTCAAATTGTTGATTCAGTGTTATCTGTTTAGATGTAGACTAAAGAAATGAAAACTCTAAAGGCGTCTCACTACCCAACAAGCAATTTAAGTTGAATAAGCTAGTTTTTTAGCTGAACAAACCAAATTGTGGCGAAATAAGCTCTTTATCAGCCTCCAATGCTTGTTGGGTAAGCTCATATGTCTTTCTAATCGCATAAAGTTTTTCTGGAATCTGACGACAGAAAATTCGTCACTCACACTCAACCTTCTGTGAAATGATGGTTCTGAGACGAACCGACAATGCACCTTTCCAATCACAATCAAAATCAGAATTTTGAGAGAAAATTTCTTTTGTCTACTCTGACATCAACGTCAGATTATTTTGCCAACCATAGAGAAAAAACTTCTGCAGCGTCGCCAAGCGATAATAATTTGCACTTAAAGAGTCGATGATCGATTGATACCAAAATATAGAAAATCGGCACTCATCGCGAAGGTCTCAAATTTGAATATGCAGAATTACCCCCCTATCTTCGCAAAGGACGTAATCCTACGTCAAAAATTAGCCCCCCTAGAATTTTTCGTTAGTTACGCCAATGCACGGGACCCACCCGCTTCGCGACACGATGCCACCCGGTGCAATCCAGCACGGACAACAATGAAGCCATTATTCTTCAGAGGTGTGTAAACGATTGTATCCTTATCATTTCCCCGTAAATCCTTTTTCATTAAAATGAATAATTGAAATGAACATACTGCTCACGTTTTTATTAATTTACGAGCTCAGCCCTGCTTAGTCTTCCGTCATTTTTTGATTATTCACCTTGGTTTTTAGTTTGAGGGAAGTCCTTCCGCATAACATCAAGGGAACCCAATTCTTTTTGGAGCTTTAAATAACTATTGGCCCTGAGTCCCAGGACAAAGCCCTGGAGGAGGACAATAAGGTGTCCGAACTAAAACTTAGTCTTACACATCATCCAGGCTTGCGGAACGAAGTCTTTGCGGGATACATTGGGCTTCAGGATAAAACTTGCATGTTTCTTGGTAACGACTCTAGAGTAACTCCATCGAAGATTTTTTTTTTCTGTGGAAAATTTCAATATGTAAGTAGGAAAATACTTCAGCATTTGTTTTAAAATGTACCAAAGACTTGCTGTACTTGTACTGATGACCAAAATCCTGAACATAACTGATATTCCAAACACTTGCTTGTCAATGGTCATTTGGTCAGTGTTCGGAATATGAGTTATGTTCGGGACTTGAATCCCAACAGTACTCATATGGATGTACCAAGCGAACGCTTTATTTTGATTTTACTAGATACCGTTTAGTATATTTGTATTGCAATCTTTTCCCACGGAATTTCTTACAACTGGATTTCTGAGAAGTTCCACATTTAATAAAAAGTGATGAACATTTCCATGGAGAAAAAGCAACGGCAACATTACAACATACTGATTATTGAGTAGGTAAACCAAAATGACATTCCAGTTGGAATGTAGAGCCATATAAGAAGAAGAAGAAGAAGAAGAAGAAGATTGCCAAATACATTAATGCTGTCCAATGAGCAGCTCGAAGTAGCTCGATGTTGTTCCCGTCCTGCTCGTTCTTTTTTCTCAACAAACGGACATGAGAAGGATGGGAATAACTTCGAGCTACTTCGAGCTGCTCATTGGACAGCACTATGTTCAGGTCTGCATCACCTATAAAATCATGCGAACTTCGATCCACTGAAACAATTCCCTTCCCATGTAAGCCAGACAAGAATGTTTTCAATCATTAAGTAATACTAAATTACTTATACTAAATGGTAATAGCATTTCAATCATTTATTAGTATAAGGTACTGTAACTAGCGCTTTATCTCCGAATTAGTGGAATTCAATTAACGACCTGTTAGACAGAGTTGTAGAAAAACCTTCATACTAGAAGTCCATTATACTACGCATCCAAATTACTTAATAATCGGAAGCATCCTTGAAGCCAGATGAAAAAAAATCTCACTCAAAACTGCACTGGAAAAGAGAATCAGTGCCAACATTTTTTTCTGAGCAACGCAACACTCAATTGGAGAATCGTAAACCGGCAATCCTCGCGCATTCGACTTCGCGCTTAATCTCGGGTTCACGCGGGATATGGAGCCGGCTGGGGATCGCCTCGTAACCAACCGGCAATAACCACGGCGACAATGCCTAATGATTACTCGCGCTATTCGCTCGGCGTCCTATTCGCTTGGCAACGCAGTCAATAATTTGGTTAAATGTGGCTTGAAAATGTCGATACTGTTTGACTTTTTCTCTTGGGCCCTCCTCGGTCCCAGATGGTTTTCCCGACTATGGCAACGAGACCGTGAAACGTACGAATCAGTAAAGCCCATGAAAAATGGAGCACAAGTGGGTGTTTGGAGTGTGCAGTCACAGTCGCTCTGTTGTGCATGTTTAGTCGTAGAACATGTTTTCCGCTTCAGTTTTTTCGTCTAGCAGCTTCAGGCTTGGTTCAATGGGTGGAAGCCCCAAATTTTTTTCGGAAGGAAATTTCCGCGATCCATTTGAGTGTCTTCCGTTGGTTTCTACAAATGTTGAAGAAGATTAATGATTCTGGATGACATTGAACGGGTGTTCTCTCATGTCTGCGCGAATGGTACTCATAAGAAACTGTTAACCGGGGGAAAATGAGAAACCAATAAATAAAGATGCCTATCATTGGAGTTACAGTCGTGAGCGATGTTTCAGTTGATTGGAAAGTGCTCCAAATTTTGTCATGGTTGAAAAATGACATTCCTCTGAGGTCCAATCATCCGTCAAATGAGGAAGAGCACCCGGTTAAAAAAAATGAACAAATCCTATCAGCAAAAAGCACAAGTCAGCAAAATCGTCGCTGTAGGTAAAACGGTCGCCCTCTAAATTGGCGTGACAGCTAAACACTACCGAACAATTGCAAATGTGATATGTCTCATTTCATTTTCTCAGAGGTAGAGTGACACTTCTTTTCATGTGTCGATTTATGCTTCTCGTTTTCTTTTGTGTCCGTTTTCCCTCGACTCTGAATGGCTTTCCATTTCATTCCAGCAGCATTTTTTAACGTTGCCGACTCTCCATCCGAATCCACATCACTACTCACTGAGACAGGGAGTGCGTTGTGTTCTCAAACGCGTTAATATGGTCCCTTTCCTGTGTGTGGTTCTTTGATTTGGCCTAATGGGATATACTTTGGCAGAGCAACGCCCCGTTTCAGGTTTTTTTTTTCTGCTGCGTCTTTGCAAAAACCCACATCTCGACTCATCCCGGCTTGTCTAGTTTGCTGCTAAATGCTTTCGATTTGTCATTTCAGCCTGATAAATACTGGGCTATTATTCGGGGAGCGCTATTCGGTACTAATTTTCGTATCTCGCTTTTCATCTCAGCTACCGCTCTTCAACTCGAACCGGCAGCGAAGAATATCAATCCAACAAATTGCCACCGCAAAACCGAGTTACCAATGAGTGGCGAGAAAAAAAACATCGATACTGGGGTTTCTCATTTCGCATCGTTAAGGACGGTGATTGCTCTTTGATGTTCCATACTTTGTAGCCGTAATTGGATCAATTCTAGGGCCATAAAATTACGCTACCCACATCCGGTTCATTTTTCGGACGCGCGGTGTGAGGGGAATGTTTCGCGAGTTGATGGAGTATCTCCTTGGCAGCGATATCTTCATTTAACTTTAATACACTCTGGGAAGCGCTAAACAATTGCTTGGTAAGCTCGGCTCCATTACCTCATTCCTTGCGTTTTATTGAGATTTAGTTATGACTTTAAAGCTGAATAAAGACTGCTGTGTAAGGCAAAACGGTTAGAATTTATTCGGGAGATTTTATCATTTGGACAATTCAATGGAGTTTTCTATAAATTGTATGATAGTTCACATTGACGAATCTGCCGTGATAGAATGTTTTATATCTACTAAAAAGTTCTGTGAAATCAATTTTATGTTCTACTAAACTAGGTAAAAAACAAATTCGCTTCTAATTCGTGCTTATTATCTAACGTTTGAATAATAATAATAATACACTTGTAGGAGTAGTATACATTGATAGCTCTTCATTAGTATGTAAATTTGCCTACGCTCACGGTAAACATCATTATTACTGTAGTTGATAACGGGTTAACGGGAGAGAGTTGTATTATCTATTCTAGAGATCAATATGTGTGGGTTGTGACTGTTCAGAAGAGTCATCTATCGTGTTGCTGTACAAGTCGAATTTAGTATGGTCTGTTCTATCGATAGGCAATAAAGACAACTCCTAAAGTCGATACCCTCTACGTAAACCAAATCTCGAGCGCGTTGTTAAAGCAATCTTCTGTATAAACTCCGTGTTATCTCTAACTACACTTTGTGATCAAAGTGAATTCAGATCGAATGTTACTCTAAAGCAGCGGTTCTCAACCTGGGGTACATGTACCCCTGGGGGTACCTTCGCTGGCCCTAGGGGGTACCTCGGACAAAAATGCGTGATGGCGGACGTATTACAATTCCAATCAAAACTCATTGATACAGTTTTGATAATTGTGTATTTTTATTTCAAAAATTTATATTGTACATAATATGCAATGCGATCAATAAATCCCAATTGAATTCTGCCTTCCACAATCAGCACAATGTATGAAAGGCTGCGGAACAAAATATCGAACGTGCAAAACGTCGAATGAACAAAATGTTTTTTTTTCACTAATGCGCGGCTGCTTTGTTGCAAGAGGATTAGAAACATCCTTCTACGCATCTCGGAAGCCTTCTTCCAAGCAGCTCGGAAGCCTCCTTTCAAGAAGCTCGGAAGCCTATTTTCAAGAGGCTCGGAAGCCTATTTTCAATAGACTCGGGAGCCTCCTTTCAAGAGACTCGGAAGCCTCCTTTCAAGAGGCTCGGAAGCCTCCTTTCAAAAGCCTCGTTTTATAGAGGCTCAAAAGCCTCCTTTCAAGAGGCTCGTAAGCTTCCTTTTAAGAGGCTCGGAAGCCTATTTTCAAGAGGCTCGGAAGCCTATTTTCAAGAGACTCGGAAGCCTCCTTTCAAGAGGCTCGGAAGCCTCCTTTCAAGAGGCTCAAAAACCTCATTCCAGGCTCAGAAGCCTCCTTTCAAGAGGCTCAAAAGCCTCCTTCCAAGAGGGTCAAAAGCCTCCTTCCAAGAGGCTCGGAAGGCTCCTTTCAAGAGGTTCGGAAGCCTCATTTCAAGAGGCTTAAAAGCATCCTTTCAAGAGGCTCAAAAGCCTCCTTCTAAGAGGCTCGGAAGCGTCCTTTCAAGAAGCTCAGAAGCCTCCTTTCAAGTGGCTGAAAAGCCTCTTTCCAAGAGGCTCGGAAGCCTATTTTCAAGAGGCTCGGAAGCTTCCTTTCAAGAGGCTCAAAAGCCTCCTTTCAAGAGGCTCGGAAGCCTCCTTTCAAGAAGCTCAAAAGCCTTCTTTTCTAAAGGCTTAAAAGCCTCCCTTTATAGAGGCTCAAAAGCCTCCTTTCAAAAGGCTCGGAAGCCTCCTTTCAAAGGCTCCTTTCAAAAGGCTCAAAAATCCCTTCAAGACACTCAAAAGCCTTTTTTCAAGAAGCTTAAAAGCCTTCTATTCTAGAGGCTCAAAAGTCTCCTTTTCTGGAAGCTCAAAATCCACCTTTGAAGAGGCTCAAAAACCTCCTTCCAAGAGGCTCGGAAGGTTCCTTTCAAAAAGCTCGGAAGGTTCCTTTCAAGAAGCTCGGAAGCCTCATTTCCAGAGACTCACAAGCATCCTTTCAAGAGGCTCAAAAACCTTTTTTCAAGAGGCTCTGAAGCCTTCTTTCAAAAGGCTCGGAGGCCTCCTTTCAAGAAGCCCAAAAGCTTTCTTTATTGGAGGCTCAAAAGTCTCCTTTTCTAGAGGCTAAAAAGCCTCTAAAAGGCTCGGAAGCCTCCTTTCAAGATCCTTTCAAAAGGCTCGGAAGCCTCCTTTCAAGATCCTTTCAAGAGGCTTAGAAGCCTCCTTTCAAGATCCTTTCAAGAGGCTCAGAAGCCTCCTTTCAAGAGGTTCGGAAGGCTCCTTTCGAGATCCTTTCATAAGGGTCGGAAGCCTTCTTTCAAGAGGCTCGGAAGCTCCCTTTCAAGAGGCTCAGAAGTCTCCTTTCAAGAGGCTCGGAAGGCTCCTTTCGAGAGGCTCGGGAGCCTCTTTTCAAGAAGTTCGGAAGCCTCCTTTCAAGTGGTTAGGTTGCCTCCTTTCAAGAGGCTTGGAAGCGTCTATTTAAGATGCAAAGGAAGACTCCTTTTAAGTGGCTCGAAAACCGCCTTTAAGAGGCTCGGAAGCCTCTCTACAAGAGGCTCAAAAGCCTCTAATCAAGAGGCGCGGAAGCCTACTTTAAAGGGATTCAAAAGCTGAAAGGAGCTTCCTTTCAAAGGGCTCGGAATTATTCTTTCAAGAGGATTGAAAGCCTAATTTCGAGAGGGGGTACCTCAATTAATGCAAAAGTTCGAAGGGGTACCCCTCAAGAAAAAGGTTGAGAACCGCTGCTCTAAAGGACTAGTGCAAAGGGTGAAAGGCTGGAATAAAACGTTTCCTGAAAATAAGTGTGCCATCACTATCCGCTTTTGAATACCACATAGTGGCGAAGAAACCTCCTTCAATACCGATAATACTACGGCTACGGCCTCAACAACACTAAATTCAGTTTTTACACGATTTTTCACACGATTTTCTTGAAATTTCACGATTGCCAATGCCAAAACTCTATAATAAAAGAATGAAACGTTTGTTACGAACTTCATATGATTACAGTGATATAGAAATGCTAACATCTTCCCAACGTTGACCTTCATTTTGACGTAGGATTTCATCCTTCTGAAAGACTGTCACGAAAAGTGGTCAGGCAGTTTGAGCTAATATATCAACCATCATCCCTTAACCGATTCTGGAGATCTTGGTATCAATCGATCGGTGAACTCTTTAAGATTTTGCACAACTATTAAAAACAATGGGTTAAAATCGATAATCTATTGAAAAAAAATATTTCGTCAGGCACTGTTAAAAATTGGTAAACCAACTAATCCCGTATGTGCATCGCAAGCACATACATCAAAATTGTGCAGCATATGGACTGGGCTCTGATCCTCTGTTCAATTAATATTTCACAGAGAGCGTACATGAAGGCCGCACAGTACGGTCGCAATAATGACGCAGGTGACAGCAGTCCTAGCAGAAAGCGGATGATCGAAAGGCAGTCGCCAACAACAGCACCAGCACTCAAGATAAATTTCCGCGCAAAGTTCGGACCATCATTTGGTTGCTGTTAGTGGCGCATCGTGTAAAGATAATGGATTCTTTTCAGGACCAAAATTTTATGAGACGAAATGGTTAATTGAGTCGGTTGCAGGGGGCACCGGTTCTTATGATGCATTAACACTTGATTTACACAGCTGTGCGAAAAAATATGGTCCCCAAAATAAAATGATCGAAAAAAACGTGTTTTATCAAACCCCCACAGTCACACTTGGGCAGCCCTGGTTCAAACATGGAATAAACCTCTCAGTCAATGAAATGATGAAATTGACCATAGGTATCTTCAGTGAAGTTTCAATATACATCAATGACGACATTTTGGTCAATATTCATCATTTTTAGCAATAATCGCATAAAAGTCCCAAATGACAATTTGGCCGAACAGCGTTTTTGAAGTGTGATTTCTTCAGAGAAGTTGCATATCACTTAATTTCGATGAACCTTGCTAAAAATTTCAAATTTCCAGAGCCTACTGGGATGATTTATTTGCTTATTTTGAAAAGAAAGACCAAGAAATTAAATTTGATCAGTAATTGTACTTTTTCAACACTTTTACTATTGGATATTATTCAAAATCATAGATATGCCGTTTATGCGATGAGGCAGAGACGGGCAGCTGTTTTAATCGGCAATGGACAGAATAATGCATGCCCTTTCATACAATCACTTTCTCATAACATGATATTCGATGTTTTTTTTTTTTCAAAATTAATTTTACTGAATGCCAGTACTGATTAGGGTGGTTTAACCAGTAGTACCGAAACCGGTAATACCGGTATTACCGGCCAATTTTGAGTACCGAAAATACCGGTCTTAGAGACGGAAAATACCGGTATTTTCGGTATTTCAAATTTTGCTGTTGGTATAAAAAATCTCGAACAGTTTTCAGTTAAGCTAAAGATTCACCGTGCCACAAACACTTACTACATTTGAATGCGCGCATGAGCCTCGCGCATCATTGACGACGTTTACGCTAGCGCAAAAATCGATCATCATCGTCATTAATCATACGTGTTGTTGCTCCAATCTTTTAAGGTGAAGGTGGGTTGAGTACCAAAACAAAGCTTTGAAAGTATTGGTACAATAAAAACTATCATATACTGTAGTAGTATTGGTGTCGTATTTATAAAATAACAAAGAATATTAGTAGGGTGGTTCAAAAAACGACCCAGCTCCACCACGCTCACTCGATTCCGTCCCATGCTCCGAGTGTCCTAAAACAACCGATTTGAACAAAAACTGGTTGAGCGTAAGCCGGTTCAAGTTTGTATGAAAACTAGTAAGGGAAACTAAACCTTTTACAACCGGATCTTTTTTTACACGGGTGGGTTTTAGTTGATTAGGAGCTTCAGCGTTGATGAAACTATGAGTTAACCCCATGAAAAAATTCACAAAAAATCAAAGAAAATTCAGGTGGTATTTAAAAAGCTGTGAAAAATTAGGTTGACCGGGATATTAAAGATTACCAACCGTGTAAAAAAAAATATTGGGTGTATTACACTGGCTACGGCGCCTCCCCTCCAAACGCTGGCGAAAAGAGAACCCACATAGCTGAAGGCAACATCCCAGAGACTTCACTGCACGAAAACCGCACCGCAGGAAAGATCCATAGTTCATGTAACGCAAAAAATGGCATTTCATACCCCGCTCACCCCAATATCACACTTTTTGTATGAAGCATCTACCCCTGGTGCGATAGTGTAGACTAGATTAGACCTGGGATGGGACTTGCAAAGAGGAAAAAATGTAACTTCATCTGCAACCAGCAAGCGCTGTCACGAATTGTCAGATGCAACCAGCACCTTTTTGTGTAAAAGTATTGGTATCCCTCAAAAAGTATTCCGAATGATTTTGTTTTACGAGTACTGTTTCACTTTGAAAAGTATTCTAGAAAAGCCGGACAGCTTAATATTGAACTGTTATGAATACGTGTTTTATTTCCGATGGGAAAATCTTTATAAAGTTTGCAAATCCGTAAATCACAAACACTTTTATTGTGCTCAGAAGATTCTACCCGGGATTTAGGTGAAACAATCAAGGAAACAGTTGAGAATCGATGATCAACTGTGATGAAAAGAAGAACTAGTGTCAAAACAAGGAAAAAGAAGCCGTCTTTGCAGGTCTCGTCTCAGGATTAGACTAGAAGTATCTCCCCCCGGTGCGATAGATATCACTCGCTAGCGCCCAATGACGGAGTGCCAGAATCAGAATAATGTTAAATTCAACCTCGCCATATCAACTGTCATACAAACCTGAAACGACTTGTGCACGGTAAGCCTCTATTCAAAACCACCCAAACCATTGGATGACACCTAAATTATAAATCATAATCGACTGAGCGTGGCGGAGCAAAATTATTTTTTGAGCCACCCTACTTATTAGTTTGCTGCTGCCGGTGCCGGTGCACCGCGGTGTTTACATTCGCTCCGCGATCAGTTTTTAATCGTTTTTTTTTCGGGCAAAAATATCAGTTTATATTAAGTTTTCGGTTTAAACAAGTGATTGATTTCGAGAAGTGATGTTTAATTTGCATTTCGTCAACATTTCGGGCTGCTCGTGTGCGGGGAAGTGAGTAAAAAATTGATTTTTCCGTGCCCTTTGAGAAGAAGTGAAGTGCATTGATAAATCCACCAAATCGCGAACGGCAAACAAATTGGCACGAAACTGCTGATAAATGATAATCTTCTTCTTCTTATTGGCATTTCATCCCCACACTGGGGGACAGAGCCGCCTCGCAGCTTAGTGTTCATTAAGCACTTCCACAGTTATTAACTGCGAGGTTTCTAAGCCAAGTTACCATTTTTGCATTCGTATATCATGAGGCTAACACGATGATACTTTTATGCCTAGGGAAGTCGAGACAATTTCCAATCCGAAAATTGCCTAGACCGGCACCGGGAATCGAACCCAGCCACCCTCAGCATGGTCTTGCTTTGTAGCCGCACGTCTTACCGCATGGCTAAGGAGGGCCCATAAATGATAATATTTGAGCCGAAATACATAGAACTCTTTGGATAAACATGTTCATTATCACGGGAAGTGAATAAATATGCTGTGAACAGGTTAGTAATTTCAATATTAGACTTTTGTTCGATGCTGTTCGATGCATCCGAATGTTGGTGGGAGAGGAGTGCGGGAGGTGTGGGGTTGACCCGTGGAAGGTCCGGTGCCATATTGACTGCCATTGTGGTACTCTTCCAACTATGTCCTTAATCATATGTCAAATTTCAAATGAAATTGTTAAAGCGGTAAGTGCCGTAGTACCGTTTTGCATCGAATTGCCGGACGCTTCGAAAGCCGGACACTTCAATTGTTATTTGACTTTATTTACCATCCCAACAAGTATTTCTTGGGTTATCAGTGCAGGGAACGATTCTTAGACTTGAAACCATTTTAACAAATGTAAGTAATCCGTAATCTGTGGTAAAAACTTGAAAATTAGAGGTAAAAGTTGAAGGCATGTAATAATCAACGGTGAATTTCGTTTTTCTTAGAATGCAGCTTAAGACTCAACATTAAAAAAACTAAGCTCATATGTTCTATATTCTATCATTTGCAAGGGGTATTAGTAGTTTATTAACATAGTATGATAGCACTCTTTGTCATAAATTAGAGAAAATGCTTGAGAATTCATAGCTTTATAATTTGTATTACATTTTCTGTATGTCCGGACTTCGAGGCAAGTTTTTACAATTGCTTCGATTTCCGGACATGCTGAAATGATGTTAAATAACTGTTTATCAGTTAAAATAAATGAAATCAAATGATTCGTAATGAGCAAGCATAGTAACAATTTCATTAGATTTGAGTTGCTACACCCTAAAAGGAACATTGCTTGCTCTCAGCTTATCGATATATACTTATACACATATTGTAAATGGTATCACTTTATGAATTGCACACATTTAGCAAAACTTGCTTTCAGTTTCTAGTGAAAGGTTGTCTTCAAAAGTATTTTTTTAACCATTCACATTATTGTAGAAAAAAAAACTAGCTTTTTTAACAGAATTGTAAAAAAGACACGCTGTGAACGACACCAGTCAAATAAAAAACTCAACATTTCTCGGACACGCCCGGATTTATCAATCCACATGAATTAATTTTTTCAATCGCTCCTTTCAATCCTTGATTTCCAATAGCAAACTGAAACGGATTTCAAAAGACACATAAATACTACTAATGTCTATATTTCAAAGTATTTCTTAACAATGATAAGATTATGCATAATTTTAATTCTCCGATGTTCGTCCCATCAAAAATAAAGAAAAATAAAAGGAATTTTTGTGATTTTTACCGCAGTGACCACGCAGGTTGATAAAAAGAATCGACGAGTTTGGTGCCATATTTCTTTGTTTCGCGATATAGAAGAATTTTGGTCATCTAATGATTCTCATGATCTATTCTTATCCATGCTTATCCACGGTGAATTTGAGAGGTAGTTTTGAAGAAAATATTTCATTACCCACAGACACGTCAAATATCAAAAAAGCGTTCTACCCTGAAAAATGAAAGGAGGGGGATGGTGGGGGAGATTGTATGAAATTATTAGATTCCTAATGTTGTATATTGCAGTTAAATGCTCCCACTTGGTTTCAAATGCTGTTTTTTGGTAGTCCTGGTCAATCTCGGAGCAGAAACTTCGGATGGTACACACAACCGGGAGATGTCAGATTTCCATACAAATGTGTATAGAAACCATACCTTACGGATATATATTAATCGAGAAATATGAATAATACATCCTAGTTGTCTTTGAACGGATTAAATTGGACATTTGAGAATCAATATAGGCCAAACTCGAAGTGTCCGGAAATTCGAAGCAAAATTGTCCGGTATTTGAAGCATCCCTTATACTATGTCCGGATTTCGAAGCAAGCGATGTTCAATGTTTTCGATTATATTAGCTATTTCGTGCATACAAAATGAAATTTTCAGTACACTACAGCAAATTTGATAAGTTAATCTTGACAGGATGTGCTATCACTAAGTGCCAAGTACTTAATTCTGTTTGAAATATTCAACTGAAAATTCAGCAGTGCTTAGGTGTCCGGACTTCGAGTCAAAACGGTAGTTCTCTTCCGGAGATCACATGTGAAAAATAATTTGATGCAAAAATATGTCTGTTCTGAATACGGAAAAACTTGTATTGGTGGCTGACATCAAGTCACGCTAGGATAGCATGTTATTCATGCTCGAACGATACTACGAGTTTCAGGGGCTGTTCAAAAAACTTTGATCGATTTGAAGCTGCAATCCAATCTTATATTCTGTGGTTATGATGTTTTTTCTTGATAGGTGAAACAATTCCAGCCCTCAAACCTGTTCAAGCTGCTGTGCAGCTACTCTGCCGACGTGGCAATTATCAAGTAAAGTCACAGAAATTGCCACCGTTGCAATGCTCTCAAAAAACGAATACAAGAGACGATCAGAATACGTTGATTTGTTTGCTTTTATGAATTGTTCTGCCAAAAAATAATTGATCAGACATGATTTTGGCATTTTCTTCAAGACATCCATCTTTGATAAGTAAGCGGACGAGATCTTGACGCGTCTAATCATTCGTGCATCAGAGCAGAATGCATACACAGTGTATCTGTGACGGTTATTAACGAAAAAAATGTCCATCCATTCTGAACTCGCCTTTTGAAAGATATAGTATCCAGGCGTCTGCTATGAAAATTTCAAAATATTTCATCTAGGGAATCGAAAGTTATAGCAGTTACAAATTTAATGATTTTTGCGTTCGATATTTCACTAATATGCAACCATGTATACCGTGAGTTTCCTCCTGATTACATCCAAATAAATTATCATCAAATATGCAATTTGCAACCTCAATCAACTATAACCCAAAACCTATTATTTGAATAATAGAAAAAAAATAACAAAGGATGTTAGAGATAATATTGTTCTAATACCAATGACAAAATAGACAATACTACCACAATTCAGTATTCAAATTACAGAATTATTGCACTTCAATCTCCTAATCATACCAAAGTGTGAATATTGTCTATGATAGACAAGTAACTACACTCTGTATGATGATTCTGCTTTTATCAAATATGATAATAGTTGGTAACATAGAATACCGCGCTGAAACAATTTTGTTTTTCATGGGTACTGGGTAGTTAGTAAAACTAGTAAACTAACATTTAAACAACAATGTGCATCATTTGTTGTTAGTTATACAATCATCATCCAGTTCGATTCAAGCAGTGGTACGAAAACGAGTTCCATTTGGGAAAAATGGGAAAGGATAGATTACACGAGGAAAACCGCCTTTTCCGAGAACGGTAGACGGAAAAAGCAAATATGCACCACTTCGGAACGTCTCAACAATTTAACTGACTTGTTGAACTACGATGCATTTACTTCATAAATTAATGCATTTGATAGATAAATTAACTGACACAGGGAATACTAGTATCCGACCTAGAACTAGAAAAGGGAAACCATCGCATTTCCATAAAGCCAGGTAAGAAAATAAGAGATTTTAAAAGACTGAAACTATTTAAGAAATATTTCACTGTCATGAGACGAGTTTACTACAATTCCATTCAATTTTCACCAAGTCGTATTACTTTTACATATACGTATTTCGACCTTAACTGTACACACTGAGTTTTTATGTCTGCAGCTCGGTAAAAGTCCGCACAGCCGTACGCCAACAAAATAAAAAGCTGATATTCCGGCAAAAATGATGTTTGTTAGCTGATTTTTGGCAAATCATTTGCTGATTTTCAGCACTTTTGACAAAAATCTCGGCAAAAAACATGTTTGCTGGGGCACAGCTGTGCGAATCTCGGTAAAAGATGACCATTTTGCTGAGATCCCGGTTAAAAAAATCAAGTGTGTAAGGTCGTCTTCAGTGTCTAGTACTTGACTCGACTCAAATCGAGACACTGAAGACGACCTTACAAGTCAACAGACTTGAGTCGAGTCAAGTACGAGACACTCAAGACGACCTTACAGTTGAGGTCGAAATACGTATATGTAAAAGTAATACGATTTGGTGGAATTGAATGGAATTGTACTAAACTCGTCTCATGACAGTGAAATATTGCTTAAATAGTTTCAGTCTTTTAAAATCTCTTATTTTCTTACCTGGCTTTATGGAAATGCGATGGTTTCTCTTTTCTAGTTCTAGGTCGGATACTAGTATTCCCTGTGTCAGTTAATTTATCCATTAAATGCATTAATTTATGAAGTAAATGCATCGTAGTTCAACAAGTCAGTTAAATTGTTGAGACGTTCCGAAGTGGTGCATATTTGCTTTTTCCGTCTACCGTTCTCGGAAAAGGCGGTTTTCCTCGTGTGATCTAGCCTTTCCCATTTTTTCCAAATGGAACTCGTTTTCGTACCACTGCTTGAATCGAACTGGATGATGATTGTATAACTAACAAATGATGCACATTGTTGTTTAAATGTTGGTTTACTAGTCTTACAAACTACCCAGTACCCATGAAAAACAAAATTGTTTCAGCGCGGTATTCTATGTTACCAACTATTATCATATTTGATAAAAGCAGAATCATCATACAGAGTGTAGTTACTAGTCTATCATAGACAATATTCACACTTTGGTATGATTAGGAGATTGAAGTGCAATAATTCTGTAATTTGAATACTGTATTTTGATTGTATTGTCTATTTCGCCATCGATATTTGTACAATATTATCTCTAACATCCTTTGTTATTTTTTTTTTTCTATTATTCAAATAATAGGTTTTGGGTTATAGTTGATTGAGGTTGCAAATTGCATATTTGATGATAATTTATTTGGATGTAATCAGGAGGAAACTCACGGTATACATGGTTGCATATTAGTGAAATATCGAACGCAAAAATCATTAAATTTGTAACTGCTATAACTTTCGATTCCCTAGATGAAATATTTTGAAATTTTCATAGCAGACGCCTGGATACTATATCTTTCAAAAGGCGAGTTCAGAATGGATGGACATTTTTTTCGTTAATAACCGTCACAGGCACACCGTGCATAGGCAACGACCACACCTGACAACCGGTGCATAGAAGATACCTCTATGGACGATTTTTTCTAGCTTATCGGTAAAAGAACAACTCTTAAAGAGACCGTAAACTGACTGCAGCAAAGCAAAATACTTGCTTTGCTGGTGGCAATTACGTTGATGCCAGGATCCTTGCAAGCAATTCGTAAAGAATTCTCCTACTATGAATCTAAAGGGATTAAGGGGAAGCACTTGAGACTGATTTTCGACGCTCTTGGAACCATTCGTCCAACTTCGATTGAACCAGAGAGGGTATTCTCAGCAGCTGACATCATTGTCAACAAAATCCGATGCGGATTGAGAGATGAATTGCTCAATATGTTATGTCTACTTAAAATTCACTTCGCCCAGCTCTACAAGCAATGGATTTAACAATTAGTTTATCAACAAGCCAATGTAGTTTATCAATAAATTTTGTTTTTCGCCAAAAAGTTCAAACCAAAGGTTTTTTTTATTTCTGAAATTTTCATAAATACCGGTTTTTTACCGGTATTACCGGTATTGGATCCACCGAATACCGAATACCGGTATTTCTCAAAAATGGCCAAGTACACCCTAGTACTGATGCTAAATAAAATACCTCCTAATGATTTTCGATTAGTTAGGAACTGATGAAATAATATTATTGCCCGCTGGAAGACCCTGGTAAAGAACAAGAGGAAACCGAAGGCGTCAAGGGCCGAAAAGAAGGCCCAGGCGAATGAGGGTAGCAAGAAGTCTAGGGTAGGCGCCAATCGCTCCAGGGGCGATGCGCTAGTCATCAAGACGGACGAGGAAAAGTACTCGGACGTCTTGAAGGCGATGAGGAGCTACGTCAAGCTCGGTGAACTCGGTGCCGACGTACGTCGAATAAGGCGTACACGGACGGACGAGATGATCTTCGAGCTGAAGCAGGGCGTCTCGCAAAAGGGCGCCGCCTACAAGAAGTTGGCGGAGGAGGTCCTAGGCGAGACGGCCAACGTGAGGGCACTCACGACGGACGTAAATCTAAGGGTTAAATACCTGGACGAGGTCACAGAAGTCGAAGAGCTCGTCACAACACTGCGGCGACAGTGTGAAGTGGAGACGCCCGGCTACGGCTTACTGGTGGACTCAAGCAATTGCGAACCTGCGCCGCGCCTACCTACGGGCACGGAGGCGGATGCAGCGAGCACACACTGAAGAGGAGCGTGTTGAACGACGGGTGGCGTTCGTGGCTGCTAGAGCCGCTCTGAAGACTGAGATTAGATCAAGCAAAAAAGCATGCTTCGAGGACCTGTGTCAAAGTGCCAACGCGAATCCATGGGGTGACGCCTATAGGGTCGTAATGGCCAAGACACGTGGGGCGATGGCCCCTACAGAGCGGTCTCCAGAGATTCTGGAGAGGATCATCGCGGGGCTCTTCCCACGTCATGACCCAAGTCCCTGGCCTCATTTTGTGGAGCTGCCAGGGGCCAGGGTGGCCGACGAGCGAAGAGTAACTGTTGCGGAGCTTGCGGGGATTGCACAATTCCTTAGTGTAGGTAAGGCTCCAGGACCGGATGGTATTGCGAACCTGGCATTCAAAGCAATCATTGCTGAGACTCCCAAGATGTTCAGATCTGTCATGCAGAGATGCCTGGACGAGGGAGTCTTCCCTGAAGCGTGGAAAAGGCAGAGCTTGATCCTATTGCCAAAGGCGGGAAAACCACCAGGGGATCCGTCGACATATACACCAATATGCCTGCTTGATACGGCGGGGAAGGTGCTTGAGAAGATCATCCTCAACAGGTTGTTGATACGCACGGAGGGTCAGAGTAACCAGTTTGGCTTCCGAAAGGGTAAGTCGACCGCTATCTTGTCGGTTAAAAATCCGCGGAGATAGCTATCCAGCGTAAGAGGAGGAGAGTTCGCTATTATGCAGTACTGACTCTCGACGTGAGAAATGCATTCAAAAGTGCCAGCTGGGCAGCTATTGCAGATGCGCTCCTGCGTCTTGGAATTCCCGAGTACCTGTACAAGATTCTCGGAAGCTACTTCCAGAATCGAGTACTGGTATACGACACGGAGGCGGGTCGGAAGTGCGTTGACATAACCTCAGGGGTTCCGCAAGGTTCCATACTGGGTCCGGTGTTATGGAACGTCATGTACGACGGTGTCTTGAGGTTGAAGTTCCCGGTAGGCGTGGTAATCGTCGGCTTCGCTGACGATATTACGCTGGAGGTCTACGGCGAATCGATCGAAGAGGTGGAGTTGACTGCAGCCCACTCGGTCGCAATTGTGGAGGAGTTGATGAGTTCCAGGAAGTTAGAACTGTCTCACCACACGACTGAGGTGGTTGTTGTTAAAAACCGAAAGTCGGAGCAACAAGCGGTCACCTCTGAACGCTCCATCAAACTCTTGGGGGTAATGATCGACGATAAGCTCACTTTTGGTAGCCACGTCAATTACGCCTGCAAGCGTGCCTCTACAGCTATAGTGGCATTGTCCTGGATGATTTCCAATAGCTCTGCGGTTTATGCCAGCAAGCGCAAGCTTCTGGCTAGTGTCGCTCTGTGAGATATGTGAGTTATGGAGGGCCAGCTTGGGGCACGGCTCTGCGTATTTACTGCTACAGAACGAAGCTAGAAAGTACGTATAGGCTCATGTGCCTAAAAGTTGTGAGCGCGTACCGTACCGTGTCGCACGATGCACTTTGCGTCATCACCGTTATGATGTCTATTGACATCGTTATCGGTGAAGACATAGAGTGCTTCGAAATGCGCGGCACGAGAGGCATCCGTAGGACTGTCAGGTTGGCCTCAATGGTCAAATGGCAGCGTGCGTGGGACAGTTCAACTAAGGGTAGATGGACACATAAGTTCATACCGGAGATAGGTACGTGGGTCAAGAGGCGCCATGGGGAAATCACTTTCCACCTGACCTAGGTCCTTACAGGCCATGGTTGCTTCAGACAGTACCTACACCGGTTCGGACACTCAGCCTCGCCCGAATGTCCGGTGTGCGCAGGTTTAGAGGAAACGGCGAAACACGTGTTGTTCGTGTGCCCGCGTTTTCGCACAATGGGTGACCACATGCTTGCCATATGTGATCTGGACACTACCATGGACAACCTAGTCCGGAGGATGTGTAAAGATGAAGTTGGCTGGAACGCCGTTTTATCGGCTATCGTCCAAATCATCTCGGAGCTACACAGAAGGTGGCACGTGACTAAAGGATGGCTACCCGAGCAGCACAAGTCAGGCAAATCTGGTTGCAGCAACTTGATTGCGACTAAATCTGGTCACATATGAGTCACAATAACCTATATGGAATATGTGTGCTGCTAGGGTAGTTCAGGCGCAAATAAGAGGTGGTTCAAGGGATCGGAGTCGGCTTCATGGGTCATACCGGTGGTCATGCTGTGTGGTCGAACTCGATCCTTTTATCGAACAAGTGGCCGCGCGAAGAACAACATGGTATCGTCGCTTTCGCGGCGTCGGTCAACCGGGCGGGTTCCGAGCCCGAGGACGGAAAGGGGTCCTCGTCAAGGCTGGGGCAGGCGTAGACACCGCGTCGGCAAGTCCCTTTGTGTGTTGGCGAATAGACCCTGTCGCAGGGAGGTCAATTTGGGGTGCACGCGGCATCATCATTCTTGATTCCAGTCGTGCAAAGGGAAGCAGGCGCGATGTCGACCCTTCCCACCTTCCAAAGACATAGGGCGTGGTAAAGCCGGTAATGCGCTGGCACGATACCATGATGTTCTTCTAAAAATCAGAAGGGTTATATACAAGATACGACCGCCCGACGTAAACTACGTAAAGCAGATCATAAGATAATAATTAATTTGCTTAGAGCTTAGAGTGATTGAAATTTTGACTTGAACGATAACATTTGCTGTTTTGATGAACCTCCTAAATTTTCAACTGAATTGGTTGTAATTTAACTGAGTACGAGCAGTTTGAAGTTTGTATGAAAATCGCCCCGTATGTGAAAGATCGTTTCGTGAGGCGGCTCGTTAACTATTTAGGGGAAGATCCCTAGCGCAGGACACCTCCCAATACCGGACACTTCTTAAAACGATACTTGCAGAGCTCCCTCCTTCAACTTATTAAGTACAAAAGGAAGCTATTGAAAGGCTTTTAACCTTTTGTCTGTGCTCTGGGGTCAATATGACCCCAGGCCATTTTGAGTGGCTGCCATCTTTTTAGTTTTCAATCGATTCTCCTAATTTTTGGTAGTTTGGTAAAACTTGCCGAGATGAGTCTCCTAGGTACAAATTCGCTTGAAAAATCTTGAAAATATGCGCTACAGTGTCCTTTTTTCAAAAAATGTACGTTGTCTGTGCTCTGGGGTCAAATTGACCCCAAATTTAAATTGCTATAACTATTTTAATGTTTGGCCAATTTTGGATTTTTGGAGCTGTTTCGAAAGATAATTTAATCATCTTTCAGGTCGTTACAAAATATTTACTATACGTGGGCGGGTACATCGCGGGGGGTACAAAAACAGTGATTTTTCATGCTTATTTTATTATATCTAAAAATCCTACCCATTTTGAACTGCACCTTTTCAAAAAAGTCATGCAGGAAGGCGTGTGCTTTGATATGAGGCATTCATTAGTTTAGCGCGTGGTCGCTAGGTGGCGGTATATTTGAATTCATTATTTTAGACTACTCATGTAACTCCGATATATGGAATTTTCCTCATTGTAAATATTCTTATCCCACAATTTTGACATTTGTAAAGATGACGTCTGTAACAAAGTTCGTCTGGTGGGAATATACTGTCATGTGACGGAATAAATAATAAGGAAATTTACAAATAGGCGGCGCTAGTGTACTTGCAATATTCTTGCATATATGAAATATTGCTCATACCTACACCCAAATTGTATTCGGCAACATTGTTCAGGATGTCTAGCACTACAAAGCGGTGCTCAATATAATGACCACTTCTCCCCTTTTTTAAATTTGTGCCATAGAATAGAAGAATTTTTTATATTTACACTGAGGAGAATTCTAAATATCGGAATATCTTGAGTAGTCTAAAATAATGAATTCAAATATACCACCACCTGGTGGCCGAGTTCTAAACTTATCAACGCCTCATGCCAAAGCACATGTCTTCCTGCATAGCCTTTGTAAAAAAGGTGCAGTTCAAAATGGGTAGGATATTCAGATATAATTAAAATAATCATGAAACATCACTGTTTTTGTACCCTTGTTCACTAAAACCCCTCCCCGCGATGTACGCACCCACCAATAGTCAATATTTGGTAACGACCTGAAAGATGATTAAATTATCTTTCGAAACTGCCCCAAAAATCCAAAATTGGCTAAACATTCAAAAAGTTATAGCAATTTCAATTTGGGGTCAACAGAGGTCAGAGCACAGACAACGTAAGTTTTTTTGAGCACAGACAGAAGGTTAACGGCATGGGATTTCAGATCTTCATGTGGTAAGCTTTGTACAAAATTTGAAATTGAATAAAAATGCTTAAAATTTTGATGTTTTGATGATGATGATTTGTTAGATGTACCATGTAATTGTGGTGCTCGAACATTGAGATTTTTCATAGCCATTTTTTACACCTGTTTTGTTACACTTACTTCAATTCAATTGTTTCTTCTTGCTGAGAAAGCCACAGAAATTAGCAGAAACAAAAATTGAAGAGGACATTCAAAAAGGTGAGAATTTGGATTAAGATGTAAAAAATTTAGCTGAAGAGTCAAATAAGCTCTACTAACAATTTTTAATATTTACAGCTTGAAGCACTTGAAAAATATCATTATTCTGAATGATGTCTTTACTCATGTAACTTAGTCACATTTGAACACTAATTGAACATTTGATGCAATACTGTCCGGTACTAGGAGACATTTTTCTGAACCGTGCAATTTTTCTTCAAAATTCATCGTCGTAAAACGTGTTCAAATGATCAAATATGTATATATAAGCTATAGCTTGTATGAATCATCAATGGCCATATTTTATGTATAAGGTATAAAAGAAAACATAATCCGGATAGTTAGAGTTTTTTTTTCAAATTGCTTATGTGTCCGGCACTGGAGGATCTCCCCCTAAATATAATCAACCCGAAGACTTCGAAGAATATTTCCTAATCTTTAAGACGGTTGTTGTTGCGAACCGATCGATTTCGTAAGCAAAGTTATAATGAAAATAAAAATGCCTATTATTGATATGTTATTCTTTTACGTGCTCAATTGAATTTCCCACGGTTTAGTATTTCCTTAATAATTTTTCTTGCAAGCAGCAAATTGTTTCGCAACAAAAACGATTCATTTGCTCGCTCAATTTGCCAACGTACTCATATATTTTTATATATCAATGAGCAACATTGCAAAACGGTTTTCCAAAAAAGTTACTGTTTTCATAGTAATTCTCCAACTTCAAACCGCGCGTGCTAAGTCAAATAACAACAAAATCTGCTAAAAATCAGGAAGTTCTATAACGACAACTGATGTCATATGTTGACGTGATACTCTTATTAATAGAGGCCGACGACTCACCTGTACTTCCAAGAGTAACCATTGGGATGGGATGTTGGATATATGGGGTCGAGAGGTAGCTAGGTTCGTTTTGGTAAACGTTTTGCCGCGTGTAATGTGTAGTTTTTCCGCAAATCATGTTCGATCTCACACCAATTCATTTTTGTTTCGAACAAAATTAGCGTAATATATGAAAATGATTGGATATGACAATTTAAAATTTTCGTTTAAAAAACCCAAATTTATTATTCCGCTGTGGTGATGATGCCTTTCCTTTCTCCGACTGTTGTGTGACTTTTGAAGTTTTATTATAAAGGGGTGCTGCCTAAATAGTAGAATAATCTTGTTTATAGTTGATAATCAATTTTAATGATCACCTCTTGCTCTTGCTTACATCAACATGTCCAGCATATGTAGCAGTTTTTCATAAACACTACTTTTTTTCTCCGACCGTGGGCATTGCTCTGGTTCTATTGTTGAGGCATTCCACGGGGGCATGTCAGTCGATCCTGAGCGACCATTTCGAAAATATTTGAAACTCTGCACAGTTTTTCAATTTCATCTAAATCGTCATTTTTCGATATCAAATCTTCATATTGAGTCACGACTAACTTTTCAAAAGGGTGTATGTGAAAATGGTTCAAAAATATTTAAAAAGCTGCACAGCAAAAACGGAATGTTAGATTGTTATGATTTTTTCAGCAAAGTTAGACAACTAAATGGTGATTCTTAAGAAAATGTGCACAGTAAAAAAAACATTTTTTTGCCTTTAAAATATCATTTTGTCACAAAACTCAAATATCTCAAAAGCCTATCTTTTTCGAACGTATTTTTTTAGGGAAAACGGTCCATTATATTAGCTATCTACCATAAAAATTTGGTGATGGTAAACTAATAAACAAAAAAGTTATGACATTTCAAACATTTCACAATTTTCACATTTAGTAAAAATTTTTTTTCTGTGTTAGTTATTTCGAGAATTGCAGTTTGATGCAGATTTTATTGTTAAGGGACGTGATTTAAACAAGTTGTTTTCATGATATTTTGATTTAATTATTCATAGCATCTATAAGAAACTTAGACACGATCCAGTGTTGTGATCAAAAGTATTGATAGTGTCATAATTTTCATTGCACGTGACTGGCGAAAAATTCTTTTAATAGTGTTGAAACCTGTTGATAATAACGTTGATAGAAACATATCAGAAATGTTATTTTTAAGACAAAAGCTGCAAAATCAAAGATTTATATACACGTGTACGTCTATAGTTTACCTGCAAAAATATACCTCTTAGAGAATAGACTTTATGATCGGGAGGAAACGGGTATCTTCAACAACAACAAATGCATGATAGGTACATACCATGACAATGCTCACGAAAAAGCAAAAAATTACTACTACTAAGGTTGTTAAAGATCTTATAGTAATTTTTTCTTCAGTCAAGCAAATGACACCAAACTAGTCAGTAAAACTTAAAAGTGATTTTGTTTATTGAAATATTACGAACAACATGAGTAGCCGCTTTCTCAACTGTTGTAGGCCGTTTGATGGAAAAAAGTGTTCAAAAGAGTTACGAAATCTCACCGAAAGCACCATAGATAAACTGAAAGCGACTGGTTATGCTCCAATGTCCACATTGAATACAAATTTACGCATTTGCACGTCCTGCCGTCTAAACGTTGACAAAAGAGCAATCTGTATATCATCGGTTGAGCAGAGCGCAGGAAGTTCGAAAACGACAGCAACTGAGGAATTGCCAGATGTATCGACAACAACTGAGGAATTACCAGAAGTATTAAGTGCTGAGAGCCTTGCCACCGTACCATCAGCGAAATCTGTTTCAACAAATCAATCGGAAGATGAGTGTATCCAAAAGGTCAACATCGAACGCTTTAACGAGGGCATAGCTGGGATAAAAGTGACTCCGATTAAATGGAGTAAGATGGACTACGTTTATTACCCGGAGAAAAAATACCGTGAAATAAACGAAGCTGTACGAAGAAACCTCTTCAAATTAGGACCTGATGATGTGGAAAATACAGACTACGATGAGGTAATTATAAATATGAAGGAAAGGTTCTCGAATGCAGCCACGACAAGGAAAGAAAAATTATTGATTTTGTCGATGCTGCCAAGTTCGTGGTCTATTCAGGATGCCATTGATGAGTTCAAAACCAATAGAAATACAGTAAAAGAGGCAAAACAATTGAAGAATAACTGTCTTTCAACCAAAAATACTAGGTCTAGTACTGCATTAACAGATGAGACAAAAGAAATAGTAGTTCAATATTTTGAAGATGATGAAGTAAGTCGAGCTATGCCTGGTCAAAAAGATTATGTATCAGTAAAACGATGGAAAGCGTCAAGCAATCCAAAAACGATTAATGATGACGACTTTGAAAGAAGCGTACACACGCTTCAAGGAAATTCACGATAATATTAAAATAGGTTTTTCCTCATTTGCAAGCCTTCGGCCAAGGCAATGTAAGCTTCTTTCCAATTCAGGAACACATAATGTGTGTGTGCACAACCCATGAGAATATTAATCTTATTTTACATAGTTTGAAAAGAATCAATTTAACAAAGGATATTAAAATGTTAACTGGTAGTCTTTTGTGTGAAAATACAACATCAAATTGCTATCTACGATCTTGTTCGGATTGTCCAGATTCTTCATCATTGGAAAATACTTTATTCGCTGAGTTTGAAGAAAAATATATTGATCAGTTATCATTTGAGCAATGGGTGACCACGGATAGGTGTGACATAGAAACTATTGTAAAACCTGTAGATGAGTTTGTGTCATATTTTGCTTGAAATTAGAAAGTTTAATCCTCACGATTTCATTAAAACAGAACAATCCAGCTTTTTAAAAATACGAAAATACAATACAAAATGGTGAATATATAGTCATTTGTGATTTGTCTGAAAATTACAGCGTGTTATTGCAAGATGAAGTGCAGTCCCATCACTGGGACGTACAACAAGCTACAATTCAGCCATTCGTTATTTATTTTAATGGAAGTACGCAAATTGAGCACTTAAGTTTTATTATAATTTCCGAAGATTTAAGACACGATTCAGTATCCGTAAACTTGTTCATTGAAAAATGATTAACTTTTTACGCGTTGATAAGCATAAAGAAGTCAAAAAGATATATTTCATGTCTGATGGAGCAGCGTCGCAGTACAAAAATCGTAAGAATTTTTCGAGCCTATGTCAATTTAAATCAATGTACGGAATTGATGCAGAATGGCATTTTTTTGCTACATCACATGGCAAAGGTCCTTGTGATGCTATTGGAGGAACAATAAAGCACATGGCCACAAGAGCAAGTTTAGCCAAAGAACGTGAGCATCCAATTAAAACTGCGAAAGAACTTTTTGATTGGGCAAATCGTAGAAAAGAAAAAGATTTAACCAAATTATCATTTTGTTTTACTACTACTGAAGAGTACGAAATAAAGGCTTCAGAGCTCAGCGAGCAATTTAATAACGCGAAAACGATCCAAGGAACCCAAAAATTTCACTGTTTCATTCCATTGTCGGAAAATAAAATTAAAGCAAAACTATACTCAAACTGTGCTGATAATAATTCAAAAGTGTTCGATATTTTAAAAATTTGAATAAAAATAAATAAAAATAAGTATTAATAAACTGTTTTCATGATATCATAACCCATACCAAAATTCAAACCCAAAACTCTTAGAGTTTCTATAACAACATTGTGTAACTGCCACATTTAATTTAATACTTAGGATAATATTAATTCATTTTATTTATTTATACATATAATATTTATACATATAATATACATAATATCGATGAATACATAAATATGGAATATCATGCAAACAACTTGTTTAACTCACGCAAGGCCCTTAACAATAAAATCAGCATCAAACTGCGATTCTTGAAAAAAAAATACACGGAAATTTTTTTGTTTACTATATGTGAAAATTGTGAAATGTTTGAAATGTCATAACTTTTTTTTTTATTAGTTTACCATCACCAAATTTTTATGGTAGATAGCTAATATAATGGACCGTTTTCCCTAAAAAAATTACGTTCGAAAAAGATAGGGTTTTGAGATATTTGAGTTTTGTGACAAAAATGATATTTTTAAAGGCAAAAAATTTTTTTACTGTGCACATTTTCTTAAGAATCACCATTTAGTTGTCTAACTTTGCTGAAAAAATCATAACAATCGAACATTCCGTTTTGCTGTGCAGCTTTTTAAATATTTTTGAACCATTTTCACATACACCCTTTTGAAAAGTTAGTCGTGACTCAATATGAAGATTTGATATCGAAAAATGACGATTTAGATGAAATTGAAAAACTGTGCAAAGTTTCAACTCAATAGAAAATCATGAATTAAAAATTTTCTTAAATTTTGATGCTGTTGCTTGGAATCGCTCTGTTGTACTTTTTGTGCGAATCACCGCACAAAAGTAGAGCGCAAGAACCAACGGCACCAGACGGCGGTCGTAACGAAACTCTGAAGTTTTACTGGGTTGGTAAAGAATTGGAATTTTTAATGGTTTTGATAATCAATAGTTCCACTGGGCTTAAAAAATTGCTGGAGAGTTTCCGATTCGATTGATAATAAAATCTCGAAAATCCATTGAAAAATAAAGGAGCTATTAACGTTTGAAATCTTACATGATTTCGTGACGGTCTCTAATTTGGAAATTTTCATTTGTCACCCTGTATCCGAGTCTTCCCTTTATGGGTCAAACACAATTGGTACGTTTGCGTGCGTTTTGACAGTTTTTCCATGGGAAAACTGTCAAAACGCACGCAAACGTATCAATTGTGTTTGGCCCATTAGACGTAGTTTACGTCAAAAAGCGAGTCACGATGTTCGATGCTTCAAGAAGACGCAGCTAACCTCGAGGGTGCGTTGTGCACTGGCCGCCCTTTGAAGCATTACTTTCTGGTTGTACCGAAGGGACTTGGGCTTGGCGGCAATGGAAACGGTTTAGCGGGTCGGGATGTAGTCCTGCCTCCCTCGTTTGCTGTTGGAGGTGGTCACCAACCCCGCAGTTCCTGGACAACCCAAGATGTCTGTTGAGCAGGGGGATCTGCTCCATTGCTTAGGAAGAAAAAAAGAAAAAAAAAACACCCACACACACATACATACATACGCACATACAGACATCACCTCAGTTCGTCGAGTAGTTTGGTATATAACACTATGGGTCTCCGGGGCTCCTATCAAAAGTTGGTTTTTGGAGTGATCATATAGCCTTTCGGTACAATTTGTTGAACGAGAAAGGCAAAAATAATTGTACAACAAAAAATGTTTAAATGAGAAGAATTTTACTACTACTACGCTTGGTATCGACAGTTGCGCAAGCGCTCGCCGGAGGTGAATGCTGCGAAAATTTATTCGCATGGATGGCGTCTATCACGTTTCAGCGGTAAACCATCGAGTGGCGGAGGTTTCCGTCAGTACCAATGGAATGATATTTTTTCTAGATTATGATTCCGGTTTTATTGCTGCTTGTGATTGGATGAAAATCGCTTGGCGACGGCAGAAATTCTTCGTTGGTAGCAGCAAAAGCGCTCGTCGAAGGGAGACGATGCAAAAATTTATTCGCATGGATGACTTCTCAAGTTATCGAGTGGCTGACGTTAGCGTCAGCAGCAGTCAAGTAAAAGTCGTTCATTTTGCGTATTCTAATGGGGACAGTGAACAGGTACTGGCAAGCTAATAACAAGCAGCACAGCGCTTATGTAGCATGCGCTTCCATAGGAAAGGCAGTGGTTGCAATAGATGGAACAACTGTGCATCCTGATATGACAAACTTATTCGTATCAAATCTTAGGCTCAGGAGATACGTTCTGCTATACTGGAGCTCTAGCGAATGGATGTTGCTTTCGATGGTTTTAGCCCCTATGACGATGGACGGAAATACCTGCCGTGTCCCTACATGTTATTTAATACTTCAATCTCGAATCTGGGATACGTAATCTCGTGTAATTACATCGCCAAATAGACATCAGCTGCCAGCGAAGTAAAAACCCAAAAACATTGCTAATTTTACAGCTTTTTGAGACGGTTTGGCTCCACCGGGTCTCAGAACCCCATAATTTACATCGCAAACAATCGACGAAGGCTCGAGCGGGTACACACTTTAGAGCTCGAACTCATCGTCGGCAACCATTTAGCAATAATTTATGTTTTCACCTCCCCTAAACAGCGCCTCCGAAAGTCACCGATCATCGGAGAACATTCGACGACGGCTTTTTAGAAAACACATAATTGTTCCCTGGAAAAAATGACCAAAGCGGCCATTCCCACCTTCCCACCACAGGCCTATGCGATGACAGCTCGTATTGTGTGTTCAGTTGACCAATTGCTGCGTTGGTAGACCAAATGGGCAGACGGACGGTTGGTGAGCGGTTAGGCGACTTCCCAAGGGCCACCCTGAAGTTTGCGCAAAGTGTCTTTTTATGGCCGTTTGTCAAAACTGGAAAACCGACCGACCCCTGGCAACCGCACAAAAGCAAACGAATCGAAATTGAATTATTGCGGTTTTTTCGTTGCGTCCGAGCTGGAGTGGTTATTCGGGCGGTTAATTTCAAAAAGGGAAGGTGTCTGACTCCTAATTCCAATCGATGGGTTCCAATTATTGTGATATTTCATCCCAACATTCATTCGGTGCTCATCGCGATGCGGGGCTCAATTTGTAATTTTGTATAATTCCAAACACATTATTGCTTTTTGGTGCCAGAATAATGATGGCGATTGGGAATTCATGCACCGTGAGCAATATGTTGTGTGAAGTGGCAATCGGTGCAGTGCGAGCTCACGAATATGTGGCACGTCAAATGATTCCAACAAATAGCATAGACATTTTGTGGAATTCATCAAATTTCAATCATGCAACTGTACGGCTCAATCAAACATATTACTCTCAATATCAATTCTAAACTAAATGATAAAGGATATGTTTGTGAACATTGTTTGATATTGAGTTTCATTCTAACATCTGGAAACTGCATACCGCATACCACGAACCAACTGGCGTGGGTAATGATAGATCCAAATGATACCGCCGTGATGGATCGGAATCAACGCAAAATCAATTCATCATTGCGAGTGGAAAGAGACGTTGATTTGGCATTCGGATGATTACTTTTCGCCCTGGGACAACATTTTGATGACGGGTGAATCTGCACTGCACGAATGGCAGCAGCTGATGTGTGTGAGATTTGATACATTGTTTTTGTGATTCTCCAAGTTGACCCCAGGGCGGTCGACGTCACTTTCGCAGTCAATTCAATTTGGCAATAAGTCAGCAGGATGTTCGAGTTACGTGAGTGTGCGGTGTGCGGATCTGCTTCTGCTATCGTATTTACAATGTTTCAGATGACCCGGTTGGTGGCACGTCAGATATCAATCAATAATTGCTTTGGGCAAAGCTTTGAAGACATGCGGTGGTAACTGAACGTGGGTGGTCTTTGTACGTAGTGTGTGTTAAATTGCTTATAATCGTTTGCAACTTTTTGATCAAGGTTTGCTATGGAGTTCATACTGAGAGATATAAATTTAATTTGGTCAAATTATGCAGTTAACTATTTTTATTATTATTTAATTTAATTGCCGACATGTTAACGAAATGCTATCATTTGAATTTTTCCTTCAGCATCAGACACTGTTTTGCAAGAATTTCCGTATAGTGAGCTAATAATTACACTGGATGACAAAATCAGAAAAAAAAAGTTTGTGTTCGCGATGCTCTCGTGTTGCATTTATAGTTCTCGACCTGTAAAATCGACTTGTTTGTTGTTTTATTGGAAACATTCTGAGATTATTTGGTTAAAAAGTAGAAACTGCATGATCGCTTTTAGGGAGTGAAAGGGCTCTAAGAAGTTCTATGTGTATGCTGAATTGATGTGAACTTGATCAGAACTTCTTAACAAATTGGAGAACCTAGAGCAGAGGTTCCCAAACTGTGGGTCGCGACCCCCAGGGGAGTCGTGGACTGTTCAGTGGTGGGTCGCGAAAGACAAATCCTAATTCATAATTTTGTTACTATTTTTTCCCACAAATCTATTCCATATTTTGAATTAGGATCTAACTAATGATTGGATGATTAAAGAACAACAAACCTGACGAGGTCAACGACCTTTTTTAGTTATACGATATTTGGGCAAGTAGAAAGAAGTCTTACACAATCCAAATGTAAGCCCCGAATCCAATCCAAAACCAATCCTAATCCAATTCGAATCCGATCTAAATCAAATCCAAATCTATTTAAAATCCAATCCAAATCTAATTCAAATCCAATCCAAATCTAATTCAAATCCAATTCAAATTAAATCTGAATAAATTTCAAATCCAATCCAATCCAAATTCAATTCAAATTCTATCCACATCCAATCCAAAAAATTGGCGGATTTTTGACAAATACAATGATGGGATATAATGCAATTTGTTATAATTTGTCCAATCTAACGCGAACTCATTTTTATCCAATTTCACAAAATCAATGGATTTGGTACCTGGTGCTGGTGGGTCGCAAGCAATATGGGATTCTGCTAGGTAGGTCGCATATCCAAAAGTTTAAGAACCTCTGACCTAGAGCATCTGCATCAAATTAATTGTAGCTGCGTACTACAGGGCGGACTCGATTATCCGAAAAAATTCACTCTGAATAATCGAGCCTTTTTTTGTTGCTGAAAATTCAACTTTTGTTCAAATGAACATTATTCCTGTAACACAAAAGCTTAGAAAATATCCAATAGGTTCGTGCATGGGTTATGACGGTTGTGATCACTGTTAGAGGTGTGCGCCGATCCACAAATTGTCGAGGGCGTTTTCGGCGTTAAGCCGAATACCATTTAACCACCAGCGGCGTGAATCAGCTGACGGTTTTTTCTATTGCGTTTGTTACCTAAAGATTTTTTCATATTTTTAAGACATTAATGGGAGAATTTTTTATTTTTGCCGGAAAAATCTAATCCCTAGGAAATTAATCCAAGTTTTTCGTATTTTTGACGGGAAATACTTTGAAGTTTCCACTGGGGTTTTTTGAAATTCGGTATACTTTTTAGAGGTTTTTTTTTTTTCCAAATCAGATTTTATAGAATTTCCACATAAAAATTGTTATTTCAAAGAGTTTTTCATATTTTTAAGGGAAATTGTTTCAGATTTTCAAGGGAAATGGTTCAGATATTCTGCGGAATTTTCACAGCAATGTTTTCGAAATATCCGCGGAAAAGGAGTGTTCACAAGATTTTTTTTATTTTCACAAAAAATTCTATAGAATTTATAAAACGATTTTCTGAGAATTCCTCAGGAACTGCGTCTTCGTGGAAAATTCTTCAAAATGTGGATTTCAACAAGTAATTCTTTGGATTTCATCGGAAAATTGTTCAGAAGTTTAAAAAAAAAATCTTCAGGAGTTTCACAGAAATATTTAAAGAATTTCCATAGAAATTTTACAGATTCTTTTGATTGCTCGGAATTCCCAGTATGAGTTTTTGGAAATTCCACTATTTTTTATCAAAATTTCTATGTGAAAATTTTAAGTTTCACGAAAATTGCTTCCAACGGAATTTCAACTGAATTTTTGTTTCGAAATTTTAAAGGATTTTTTTTATGGATTTCTACGGAAAGTTCTATTATCGGAAATTCCACTATTTTTTTATTTGGATAGGTCGTGGTCGAAAATTTCATTCGGACGAAATGGTAGTTTGAAAGGAAGGGCTATTTGGCCGAAAATATCATTTGCAGAACAAGTAATACGGCCAAAAATGTCGGCCAGATGGGTTTGTGGCCTATCAGCTCGATAAACGAAAGTCGTTCAGATAAAATTTAAAAATTTAAGAATATCAGAACTAAAAAAAATTAAAATTTTAAAATTTGAAAATTTAACGTTCAAAAATTTAAAAATTCAAAAGCTTGAAAATTTAAAAATTTAAAAATTTAAAAATTTAAAGATTTAAAAATTTGAAAATTTATAAATTTAAAAATTTAAAAATAAAAAAATGCAAAAATTAATTTAAAAATTTGAAAATTTAAAAATTTAAAGATTTAAAAATTTGGTAAAAAATTAAAAAGTTCTAAAATTAAACAATTTAAAAATTTTAAAAGTTTTAAAATTAAATAATTTAAAAATTTAAAAATTTAAAAATTTAAAAATTTAAAAATTTAAAAATTTAAAAATTTAAAAATTTAAAAATTTAAAAATTTAAAAATTTAAAAATTTTATAATTTAAAAATTTAAAATCTAAAAAATTAAACATCTAAAAATTTCAAAATTTAAAAATTTAAAAATTTAAAAATTTAAAAATTTAAAAATTTAAAAATTTAAAAATTTAAAAATTTAGAAATTTAAAAACTCAAAAATTTAAAAATTTTAATATTTAAAAATTTAAAAATTTAGAAATTTAAAAATTTTAAAAATTTAAAATTTTTAAATTTTTGAATTTTTGAATTTTCAAATTTTCAAATTTTTAAATTTTTAAATTTTTAAATTTTTAAATTTTTAAATTTTTAAATTTTTAAATTTTTAAATTTTTAAATTTTTAAATTTTTAAATTTTTAAATTTAAAAATGTAACATTCAAAAATTTAAAAATTTTAAAATTTTAAAATTTGAAAATTCAAAAATTTTAAAATTCAAAAAATTAAAAATTTTAAAATTCAAAAATTTTAAAATTCAAAAATTTAAAAATTTAAAAATTCAGAAAAATAAAATTTAAAAATTTAAAAATTTAAAAATAAAAATATAAAAATTTAAAAATTTAAAAATTTAAAAAATTTAAAATTTGAAAATCAAAAATTAAAAAATTAAAAAAATTTAAAATTTAAAAATTTAAAAATTTAAGAATTAAAAAAATTTAAAAATTTAAAAATTTAAAAATTTAAAAATTTAAAAATTCAAAAATTTAAAAATTTAAAAATTTGAAAATTTGAAAATTTAAAAATTTAAAAATTTAAAAATTTAAAAATTTAAAAATTTAAAAATTTAAAAATTTAAAAATTTAAAAATTTAAAAATTTAAAGATTTAGAAATTTAAAAATTTAGAAATTAAAAAATTTAAAAATTTAAAAATTTAAAAATTTAAAAATTTAAAAATTTAAAAATTTAAAAATTTAAAAATTTAAAAATTAATTTAAAAATTAACAAATTTAAAAATTTAAAAATTTAAAAATCAAAAAAATTTAAAATTTAAAAATTGAAAAATTTAAAAATTTAAAAATTAAAAAATTTAAAAATTTAAAAATTTAAAAATTTAAAAATTTAAAAATTTAAAAATTTAGAAATTTTAAAATTTTAAAATTTCAAAATTTCAAGATTTAAAAATTTCAAAATTTAAAAATTTAAAAATTTAAAAATTTAAAAATTTAAAAATTTAAAAATTAAAAAAAAAAATTTTAAAAAAAAATTTAAAAATTTAAAAATTTAAAAATTTAAAAATTTAAAAATTTAAAAATTTAAAAATTTAAAAACTTAAAAATTTAAAAATTTAGAAATATTAAAATTTTAAAATTTTTAAATTTTAAAATCTTTAAAATTTAAAAATTTAAAAATTTAAAAATTTAAAAGTTTTTGAAAAAAAAAAAGTTCAAAGATTTAAAAATTCAAAAATTTCAACATTTCAAAATTTTAAAATTTAAAAATTTCAAAATTTAAGAAATTAAAACTTTGAAAATTTAAAATTTTTAAATTTAAAAATTTAAAAATTTAAAATTTTAAATTTAAAAATTTAAAATTTTTAAATTTAAAAATTTAAAAATTTAAAAATCAAAAAAATTTAAAAATTTAAAAATTGAAAAATTTAAAAATTTAAAAAATTAAACATTTAAAAATTTACAAATTTAAAAATCCAAAAATTTAAAAATTCAAAAATCCAAAAATTTAAAAATTCAAAAATTTAAAAATTTAAAAATTTAAAAATTTAAAAATTTAAAAATTTAAAAATTTAAAAATTAAAAAATTTAAAAATTTAAAAATTTCAAAATTTAAAAATTTAAAAAATTAAACATTTCCAGATTTAAAAATTTAAAAATTTAAAAATTTTAAAATTTAAAATTTAAAAATTTAAAAATTTTAAAATTTTAAAATTTAAAAATTCAAAAATTTAATAATTTCAAAATTTAAAAATTTAAAAATTTGACAATTTAAAAATTTAAAAATTTAAAAATTTAAAATTTAAAAATTTAAAATTAAAAACTTCAAAATTTAAAAATTTCAAAATTTCAAAATTTCAAAATTTAAAAATTTAAAAATTTAAAATTTAAAATTTAAAATTTAAAATTTAAAAATTAAAATTTAAAATTTAAAATTTAAAAATTTAAAAATTTAAAAATTTAAAATTTAAAATTTAAAATTTAAAAATTTAAAATTTAAAATTAAAAATTTAAAATTTAAAATTTAAAAATTTAAAAATTTAAAATTTAAAATTTAAAAATTTAAAATTTAAAAATTGAAATATTTAAAAATTAAAATTTAAAATTTAAAATTTAAAATTTCAAAATTTCAAAATTTCAAAATTTCAAAATTTCAAAATTTCAAAATTTCAAAATTTCAAAATTTCAAAATTTCAAAATTTCAAAATTTCAAGATCAAGATCAAGTTCAAGATTAAAATTTCAAAATTTAAAGATTTAAAAATTTCAAAATTTGAAGATTTAAAGTTTATAAGCTTAAACATTTAAAAATTTAAAGATTTAAAAATTTCAAAATTAAAAAGTTTAAAAATTTAAAATTTAAAAATTTAAAATTTAAAATTAAAAAATTTTAAGCTTTAAAATTTTAAAAATTTAGAAATTTATAAATTTAAAAATTTAAAAATTTAAAAATTTAAAAGTTTAAAATTTAAAAATTCAAAAATTTAAAAATTTAAAATTTAAAAATTTAAAAACTTAAAAATTTAAAAATTTAAGATTTTAAAATTTTAAAATTTAAAAAATTTCAAAATTTCAAAATTTCAAATTTTTAAAATTTCAAAATTTAAAATTTCAAAATTTTAAAATTTAAAATTTAAAATTTAAATTTTATAAATTTAAAAATTTAAAAATTTAAAAATTTGAAAATTTGAAAATTTAAAAATTTAAAAATTTAAAACTTTAAAAATTTTAGAATTTTAAAATTTTAAAATTTTAAAATTTTAAAACTTAAAAATCTTAAAATTTTGAAATTTCAAATTTTTTTAATTTAAAAATTTAAAATTCGAAAATTTAAAAATTTAAAAATTTAAAAATTTTAGAATTTTAAAATTTTAAAACTTTAAAAATTTAAAAATTTAAAAATTTAAAAATTTAAAAGTTTAAAAATAAAAATTTAAAAATTTAGAAATTTAGTGACTTAAAAATTTGAAAATTTAAAAATTTAGAAATGTAGAAAATTTAGAAATTTAGAAATTTAATAAATTAAAAATTTAAAAATTTAAAGATCTAAAAATTTAAAAATTCAAAAATTTAAAAATTTAGAAATTTAGAAAATTTAGAAATTTTAAAATCCAAAAATTGTAAATTAAAAAAAATAGAAATCTCCACTTCTAGTTGGCAGCAGCATCGACAACTGTTGACATTACCTTCCCAGCACCAAGTTTAGTTTCTGTTGTGTTGAACATGCTTCTCTTTGTTTTAAAATTCTCACTTCCAGCTCATAGAAAAATGGTAGTTAGAAATAATTAAAATGTATGGTAAAACCAGAAGTTACGCAAATTTGTGGAGAATAGGGAGGTCCTAGAGGAAAGTAGCGATAAAAAAGTATAAGATAAAAAGATTTTCTCTTCCACTTAGATTGAATGGTTAATGGCGTTATAGTAGCGCCATTTCGATTCTACTACCACTGGATTAACGCCATCTCCTGCATGCAACGTTTCGGGTGATACCCTATATTACTTTCGATGTGGTGAAAGGCACCATCACCTCTGGGGGTTAGATATGAGTTTTAAAATAACAATACGGGCGATACAATTACAGTATTGACCAGATTTTGTCACTCCCCGATTTTGTCTACCCCCGATTTCATCACATTTCCGACCCGATTTTATCACGTCCAGATTTTATCACCAATTTTTAGTCGTTCCTTTTATTTTTGTAAATTATACCGCAAAGAACTATTATTTTCATTAAAGTAACTTTCACCGCCTGTGGTTTAGTATGAATAATTTGTGAGTACCTGTCAAGAATTTTTGTAAGCCTTTTCGACAAAAAAATATGGATTCCGTTAACGTATTTTGCCCACCCGAGACATAAACTGATCCATATTTATGAAACAAATCAAAAAGACACTTTTTCACACGAATTTCGAAATATATGGACATTATCTTTCGTTTATCTGGACATTTTTTCTACGCGTTTCTTCACGTTATTTTTTACGTCGGTTTTGGGATCTAACTAGAATTATGACATTTGCGCGGTTTACAAGCAGTTTTTGGTGCCAAAATCGAATGGTTTTGTTGCCAAATCGAATTTGCAGGGGTTAGACAAAAAATGTTGAGAGAGGCACATTCTTGTTTAAATAGAAATAAGCTTAAAATACTACAATTTTGATGAAAGTGAAGCCATTGAAAGCCAGAATTTCTTCTAGATAGAATATCGGGCACTGATTTCTACCATAATCCGTCTCCAAATGTTCCTGCACTAGTATTGATCACGAACTGATCAGCCACGTTGATATCATAATGAATGATACAAAAAAAAAATAGGTGGATGGATAAATAGATAGATTGTTAGATAGATAGATTAATAAGATAGAATGATAGATAGGTAGCCGAAAATATATGTGTCCTACCACACTCGTTTATTATTTGCGGAATGCGATTTAGCCGAATGTCGATTGGCCAAATAGTTAAAATTATTATCCTTATTAAGAGGTGTGAGGAGTAAGGTGTTAGAAATCAATAGAGAAAAGTGATAATTGAGAAGTGAGAAAAGAAATTTTTTGAAATCAGCACTTCTCACGTTTTACCTTTCGCTTCTTACTCCTCACCTTGCAGTTCTTACTTCACAAATTTTTCACTTCTAATTTTTCAAAGCAGGAAGGAAGAAGGAGGAATGATAAGAAGGAGTAAAGATTAAATTTTCACCTCACTTTTCACTTATCATTTCTCGAACTTCTTCACTCTTTTCACTTTTCAATTCTCACTTCTCTCTATTCACTGTTCATTTCTCATTTCTCAAATTTTTCACTACTAACTTCTGACCTCTCTTTACACTACTCACTTCTCAATTCTCACTTCACATTTCTTTCTTCTCATTTCTCACGTTTCACAATTTATTTTCACTTTTTGTTTTTCTTCTCTCACTTTTCGTTTCTCACATCTCACTTCGAATTTGACACTTCTCACTTCTTACGTTTCACAGTTCTTACTTCTCACTTCTGACTTCTTGCTTTTCACATCTCATTTTCCACTTTCCATTTTTCACTTTTCATTTTTCACATCTCATTCCAAAGTTCTCACTTCTCAAATTTTTTACTTCATACTTCTCACCGCTCATTTTTACTTCTCACTTTTAACTTCTCACTCCTTATTTCTTCCTTCATACTTCGTACTTCTCACTTTTCACAATTTACTTTTTACTTCTCTATTTTTACTTTTCATTTCTCACTCACTTTTCAATTTGTTACTCTAATTACTTCTTACTTTTCACTTCTCATTTTTCACTTTTAACTTCTCACTTTCCACTTCTCACTTCACAGTTCTCACTTCTCAATTTTCTCACTTTTCATTTCCCAATTCTTATTACTTACTTGTCACTTCTCACTTTTCACTTCCTATTTTTTATTATGAGATGTACGAAATAGTAGTTTGTGCAACAAGTTGCAAAAAGATGATTTTTTCAGCACGAGTACTACGAGTGCAGAAAAAATCTAGTTTTGCAACGAGTTGCACACGCTATTTTTTGCAATGACGAAAAATGAACTTTAATTTGATAAATCTGTACCAAAGTTGTAGTAAAATTTACTCCACATGATCATTCTTGCCAATAAATTATGTTTCTGCTGAGAACAATCAGATTTCATGTTACCGTGCCACTTGCATAGTTCGATAAGCCGTGATGCGATAGATGTACTTACCTCTGGAAATTTTTGATGCCATGTCCACCAAACTATTTAATTGGAGCCAAGTTGAAACGATAGTTGCTTTTAGAAAACATTGACAATTCAAAGTGTCCTCTTTCTAAACTGAACAGTCCTTAGGTCCCCAAGGAATTCTTGGAATAACTAGTGACGGTCGACGAGTTCCTTCTCGAACACTAAATGTACGTAAAGTTTATATGTTCGCCCAATGATAAACTTTGTATTGAAAGAGTGGGGCGTAAAAAGGGGTTTACAGTGTTATAAAGTAAGCGACTCAGTTCAACGAATTGAGATGATGTCTGTGTGTGCGTGTCTGTATATATGTGTGTATGTGTGTATGTGCGCAACATACGTACAAAATAATCACATATTGTCAAGCAATTGTCCTTTGTCGATTTGTTCACAACGAATTGCATTCAACGGCGAAACTTGTTATGAATATAAATGAACGTCGTATAAAGTATACAATTCACCTGTCAGTACTAGAGGCCTTGATAAGAGAAACGCGGATTGGTATGTGCCGCCAATCGAACCGTCAAAAACAGCAGCCAATCGAGCGAGAGACCTGTCAAGCAGACCACATTTCGGCTCAAATACTGAAAATGGCTAAGTTCGATTTAATACCATTTATGAATGAACAAATTTTGAATGCATTTAATATTTGTTATCAATAATATATGCAAATCAATGATAAATTATGAAATGCAATTGCTCTGTTTATTGGATTCTATTGTCATGAGATGTGAACACATTAAATGGCGGTATGAAAATTTTACCAGGAGAACGCATTTATTCCTTTTCATGTATTGTTTTTTAATAAAGAAGATTGGCTGCAGTGTTGGCAGAGTTACATTTTCTATCCGCTTTTCTCTTATCAAGGCCTCTAGTCAGTACTATTTTTTATCTTTCTTATACGCTTGTCATAAGACGAGTTTGTACTATTCCATTTAGTTCCACTTTTTTATCGTACGTTTGACAGACACGTATTTTGACCTCTACAGTAAGACCTGTCTCGTACTTGTGAGTGTCTCGTACTTGACTCGACTTAGTGGTGTAGAATTAAATGGAATAGTACGAACTTGTCTTAGGACAAATGAATGCATACCACTAAAAGCTTAAATTAATTTTCGTATCAATATTTCTTACACGTTTTTGTATATCTAAACACAAGAAAGGCATCTTCACCGATTGGTGGATTATTCAGCCATTTTCTCTTTGAAGGCTCAAGAGAAAAACAGCCACGTGCTCGTACCACCCCCAGTAATAAAACCACCCACCGAGGAGAAAAAGCAGTCTTCAGCTGTATGGGGGAAGTATTTTTGTTTCAAAACTACATCATCCAATAGCGAAGACATAATTAGGCCGGTCGCAATGCTGTTGGGTTTTGTATGGCGTGTTTGGAAAGCAAACTGAAACTGAAACTACCAGTTTGCCACGCAGAGTTGTAATTTTATTTTTCGAGCACTTTTTGAAACTGATTTACAACTGCTCGACTGATTTGTTGTAAATATGAGCTGATTTGAAACTGGAATGAAACTGAGTTTTAAATTAATTTAATAGTGTTTGTGTATGTTAGATGATAGACAAACTCCCAGGCTATAGACATCCCTATCTAACTCCCTTAGCCTAAAAATAGCCACCATGTCCCGGGCACAGTGTGCAGATAGACCGCTGTCAGTTGCATGAGATGTCAACAATCGTCAATAACACCAATGATTGTAGCTTGATAATTAAAAATATCCACAACAATAAAAGAGCAGGATTTATTTTTAAATTCTGCTCAAGCTTCTCACGGTGAAATAAAAGACAAATTGTTGTTCTCCATGTAAGTAACATCAAAATTGATCATGTAGATAAGTTTTGAATCAATTAAACTCATTAGTCATATTTAATAAAAATTCCCGATTAAAGTTTCATATTGAAGAAAGCTGAATTTGGATGTTTTATGATGTTAAGCATTTTTAGATTTGACGTACGTTGCTCGGCGTCGGTGTTGGTGTTGGCTACGCTAAACATGACCTCTTAGCATAGGGCTGCAAACTCCTTATTGTTCGTATGCGAGGTAAACACTTACGCGAAAAATGTTAGTTTGTTTTGTTTTGGCTTTTCGGAAAAATAAAACCAAGTTTTATTTTGTTTACAACTGTGCGTTGCGGGCACCAAGTTGTAGTTTTATTTTGACAGTTATAAATTTTATAACATCAAGCAGTACCAAACTGAAACTGCAACTTTAGCATTGGGACCGGCCTTATATCCAGTGGATGCTTCATTTGGTTGTCTTTCGTTTTAGTTTAAAAAAAAACTGCCTTTTGCGATTTTTTTCCGAAGAGGGGAAATCGACGATTTACTCTCCCGCTCTCTTAAATATAAAAGATCGTGAGAGTAAATCGTCGATTTCCCCTCTTGGGGAAAAATGTGGCAAAAGGCAGTTTTTTTTGAAAACTAAAGCGAAAGACAACCAAATGAAGCATCCACCGGATATAATTATGTCTTCGCTATTGGATGATGTAGTTTTGAAACAAAAATACTTCCCCCATCCAGCTGGAGACTGTTTTTTCTCCTCGGTGGGTGGAGGAGGTGGTAAGAGCTCGTGGCTGTCTTTCTCGTCAAAGACTGGATGATGGTAATTTGAGCCTTAAGCTAGTCCTATCATCACTGAAATCATCATGATAACAAAGAAGGAACATATTAGGATTAAAAGCTATCGAATTAAACCATGGAGGGAAGTACTTGATGCCAGGGGTAAGTGTAAAATCTTTAAATTATTTGCGTCAAGTTAGGAACCGCCACAAATTAAATGTAATTAGTTTAATTGTTTCATAGAGGTCACCTATGAATCAAATTCACCGGAAAAAGTGACAATTTGTCCCAACAAGAGTTGATTTTATGAATGCATCTCGTATGGATTCTACCGATTTTAACACCTTATTAGTGTGAACATTAATGTGTGTATAATTACAATTTTTCGAGTCGATTCTTACACTTACCCCCTATTTAAACACACTAAGCCCTACAGAAAAAAACATAAATTATTAAACTAGCAAATATCTGTAGATTGTGTCATCCCTATTCAAATACATTTTCCGGAGCGATGTTGAAAAATTCATTAGCAAACATCATATGAATAAAGTTTTATTATTGTAAAAAAAAAATATTTCAACAACGTAGATACTAAAGTTTTTGTTGTAACCAGTTTTTTAGGACAGAGCTTACTGACTCTGTATTGAGTAACAATCGTAGTAACAATCCGTGCCTGTTCTAATGCGAATGCTTTCAAAAAATTTCATCAATTAATGAACTTTTCACCTTTCATTTCATTCAGTACCTATAAGCACCTTTATTAGCATCCTCCGATCCTTCAACTTTACTTCTCTAATAGCAAATTATCTGCAATCGCTGCTCACCCCATGCGACCATCCTTTTCCTAGCAAAAAAAAAAAGATTGCCAATATTCAAATTAATTTTCCCTGGAACTGGAAGCCAGGGGTAGCCAGCCTCAAACCGTGTCGTCAAGATTGACTTCTGACAAATCCGGCACTCCTACCATTATCCCTCGCTCTCTCCAGTACAACGACCGACGACGACGGCGAGGACGTGACTGTCCCCGAACGATGGCCTGCTGCTGGGCTTAGGACACGCACCGGGATTCCTCGCAAGGATCCTTATTTCGCTTAAGCGCTTTTATTACTTTATGATTTTATTGACGGTCGCCCATGTCCGTTCCGTACTTGCTGCCGCTGTTGCTGCTGCTGCTGGAGTTGTAAAGTGGTCAATAAATTTGCCTAAATATGTGTTCTTGCTGAATTGATGCAGCTAGGGTCAAAAAGTGTACGTTTCGTAATATTTTCATAACTTTTACTATACAATATAAATTTTGGCAAGAATTTATTAAATACATTGAAATTCAATGAATAAATCATTGAAATACAAAAAATCTATGACAATAATTAAGAAAACAACAATACCATTGAAATTGATTGATGTGAATTAAACTTACATGTCCGAACAAGTTGGTTTGTGTCAGAAAAATAGCAGTTTTATTAGGCAACTCTTGTAACCCAGTCGCCGAATAATTTGTATTTTTTAAATGCGCAACATTTTTTGCTGCCATAAAACTATTCAATGACATTGACTACATATAGCAAAACGTTGCAAAGCACATTGTTGAAATTGTTTCAAGACTTTGTATTGTAAGTACTCTCGCGTTCGTTCGTTCGGTATGAAAAGACACATTTTCATTCAGTAACTTTCCGAGCAGAAGCACCCATTGGAAACGGGACTGAATTCTTTGGACGCTTTCGGTCCTGGTGCAATGTGAGAAGCATACATTTTTGTCCGAGTCGAGAGTTTTTCGAGCTCGATTCTCCTTTATGTGTTCAGCACAAAAAGTTATCGCTCCTCTGTGACTTCAACGTTTTACGAATTTATGTCCCATTTTTATGAAAATTTATAGCAAGATTTACGGCTGTGTGGAGCGAAGCATGCAAGGATGACCGAACGGGATGGTTATTGATATACGGGCGAAGGCGATGTGCCGCTCTAATGGACTATGATAGGTACGTTTGGATGCATGTGCGTAAAACGGCGAGAGGTTGTCAAAAGTTGAAAGCTTTCGCTTGACCAACTGGGCATAGAATCATTTTCTTAAGGGCTCATTATTATATTTTGGTGTCGCTATCGTTCACTGATCACTTATGATTCTGAAGAGGTTGTTGGTTCCAGAACAAATACTCTTAGGCAGATAAGATTTTACAGAAAAAATATGTTCAAATTACTTTTTTATAATTCCGGATTGTAATCATTGATTTTACAGCTCCTTTTTGTTTGATCAAACAGCCCACTTTTCCATACCAAAGAAATGAGTGTATTAATTCACCATTAAGCACTCAAATGAGTTGCCATGATGATACTCATTTTTGAGTGCTATAATGGGAAATCAACAATGAAACTTCAGTGACTGACTACATGTTGCTCAATTAGCCAAGATGAGTGTTCAAAAAGTGGATTCTCTTCGTGACGTAATGAGAACATATATCAGTTTGAAGAACATGACTTCAAAATTATTCATTGGAAAATGCAGGTTTTCTGTGCAATGAGGCTCGATAACATGAAAACTGATGGTTTCTGGTGATGGTTATAGCCTTTACGTATACTTAGTATACGAGAAATGCAAAAATAATAATTATGTGAGGTACATGAATTAGATTAAACTATTTTAATAGTAATTTATCATATCAAGCTCTATTTATTAGTTTATCTATTAAAATTCATATATCGTCAATATAATAAATGGTGTTTGAAAATCGTTGCAAAACTTGATTTTTTGGGGAACCACCGAAAAAACGACTGTGGTGAATCAGATATGTACATAATCAAAATATAAAGCAATATCCCGGTGGAAATGGTTCTCATTAGCAATCTGACGGACATAACATGGCGAGGTATGCAGCGAGCAAGGTGGATCAGTGTGGTAGAAGGCAATTTACGAATCCTCCGTAGACTGCGTGGTTGGGGACGAGCAGCAGCCATAGACCGAGCTCAATGTTAAAATCTTCCGTGTACTGTAATATTGGCTTCGACACTTCAATCTTTTTACGGTGATTTGATGTAAACCTCGAAGTGATTGTTCCGCCCAGATTTGCTCGTGCGTTTTCGTACCCAAAAAACGTTTTCGTACCCAAAAATACCCCCCTATGCGAAATTTGAGTTAAATCGTACATGATTTAAAGCTGCTCAAAATTAATAAGAAAAACTTTTTTTTTTCTCACAAGTGGGAAATATTTTTTTCTGTTTTTTGATGCCAAAGGACTCAAAATGCATGAAACTTTGAGAATTATTTTTTTGAAAAATCTACTGTTTTGGGACTTCGAAAAAATTTCTTATGGCGAAAACAGTTTGTCAACGAATTTAAAAACCGGATGTTACGCAAACATTTCCTTAGCCCTAAAATATGCCCCTACGCAAAAAAAAAAAATTGCAAGGTACACCGGGGCAAGTTGAAACGGTTTTTTCAAAGTTGAAATTCAAAGTGCTGTAAAAAATCACCCTTTGATATATTTTGAATCCGTTTGCGGTATTTGCTAGTTCGGGCCAAATATTATACATAAAAAATAAGCAACCTTAACAAACTTTTTTATAAATATTTTTTATATTTAAATTTTTTTTATATGCATCGTTTCAACTTGCCCCGCGAATCGGGGCAAGTTGAAACACTGCGTTATATTCAGACGTAAACTAATTTTAACAAAATGTATGTATTCAGTGAGACTCAAGAAGCACGAGGTTGTAAAGGTGACTATAATACTGCCACGATTCACATAAGAGTCCCATGTAAGTTTTTACGTTTTTGATTTTTTTTCAGAAATTGGCTTAAAATTGTCTCCTGTTTGAAAAAAAACTGATAAAATAGTAGGATTTGTTCTAGAAATTTAAATACAAATCCCGTTTTTGTTGTCTCATCTTGATATTTATTCCCATAAAAATCACATTCCAGATTTTGATAGGTACTCTTTTACACAATAAAAAACTCAAATATGGTCCATTTAACTGTCCCACAACAATAAATTCAGATAAAGAATATTATGTCAATTTTTTGGAAAAACACCAATTTTTTTTTTCAATTTGTTAGATTTTTTTGTATTTCTCCATAAAATAAAGTTTGATAAATTCAACGACAAATTACTCAAGTCGGCGAAAATGACATGGGACAAATTAAGGCAGTGTACAACAAAGTCACAAGCGTATTTTCAGAGACCAAATTCTGGGGAACGCACTACGCTGAAAATTTATCAAATTGATTTCCTCCTACTGGTGACCACTCGGATTACTATTCAGGATGCTTCATTATTTGGTTCACTTGTATATCGCAGTTGATAAATTCGGTTGTGGCTTCTTCATAAATGCACATTCATTAACCAGCCATCATATCCCTCATAAACTCTTCGATTGGCAACGAAATAGGCATCTGGGGAAATGGAAGGTGGAGTTAACGAAATGTTTACATACTCTATGTTTTATTTTTGTGAGAGTCAGTGCTCAGTAGATTAGGAATCTCAAAACTGCAGTTTAAACATGACCCCTTTTTATTCTAGTGGAGATTGTAGGAGGGTTGCATTCATAACGGAATTAGCGGAAATTTATTAAATTTATTTTCAGAAGTTTGCATGTTTTCATAAATTTATGTTTTTCGAATGTATGTATTTACGAACCATGTTGAGTTCAGTATTGGAAACGACTGGAAATAGTTTTTATGTAGAAATTTTGGCTATCTCAGTCTTTAAAACCATTAAACGATTATCGTTTTACTCTGCCCGACGTTTCGGCCATTGGATGTGGCCTTTTTCAAGGGAAAAATTGGTCAATCGTTTTTGTCCTAATTTACATGTCGTTCTGGGTGTCGTACTATGATCATAGTATTGGTTTTTTGCGGTGGTTTTGTTATACAATTTGATATTTTATCAACGGTCACAGTGCTCGACATAACAACGACAACATGTTGAGTTCTTTATTAAAAAAAATACTTTTAATTACGAGGGTGACATAGGGGGGTCCCGTAGCGTAGTTGGCTACACGTTCGCCTCATAAGCGAATGGTCATGGGTTCGATTCCCAGCCCCTCCACCAAACCCTTGTCAGTCGCCAGAAGCGCAGTCCGTACGGTGGCGTTTTGGGGAACGCGCCTCACCGACACGGTTGCCTGATAACGACTGACAAAACTGTTCTTCTCGGAGGCATTCCTCCAACGTTCTTCAATTAATGGCAACCGAACCAATTATTTATTTATTTATTCAGACTAAGGCCGAAGTGGCCTGTGCGGTATATAAGAGTCTTCTCCATTCGGCTCGGTCCATGGCTACACGTTGCCAACCACGCAGTCTACGGAGGGTCCGCAAGTCATCTTCCACCTGATCGATCCACCTTGCCCGCTGCGCACCTCGCCTTCTTGTGCCCGTCGGATCGTTGTCGAGAACCATTTTCACCGGGTTACTGTCCGACATTCTGGCTACGTGCCCGGCCCACCGCAGTCGTCCGATTTTCGCGGTGTGAACGATGGATGGTTCTCCCAACAGCTGATGCAATTCGTGGTTCATTCGCCTCCTCCACGTACCGTCCGCCATCTGCACCCCACCATAGATGGTACGCAGCACTTTCCTTTCGAAAACTCCAAGTGCGCGTTGGTCCTCCACGAGCATCGTCCAGGTCTCGTGTCCGTAGAGGACTACCGGTCTAATTAGCGTTTTGTAGATTGTCAGTTTGGTACGGCGGCGAACTCTATTCGATCGGAGCGTTTTGCGGAGTCCAAAGTACGTACGGTTTCCAGCCACTATGCGTCTCCGAATTTCTCTGCTGGTGTTTCGGCAGTCCCCAGTGAGCCCAAGTACACAAATTCTTCTACCACCTCGATTTCGTCACCACCGATGCAAACTCGCGGTGGGTGGCTCACATTGTCTTCTCTTGAACCTCTTCCTATCATGTACTTCGTCTTCGACGTGTTGATGACTAGTCCGATCCGCTTAGCTTCCCTCTTCAGTCTGATGTAGGCTTCCTCCATCTTCTCAAAGTTACGTGCCATAATATCTATGTCGTCGGCGAAACCAAATAGCTGGACGGACTTATTGAAAATTGTACCACTCGTGTTAATCCCTGCTCTTCGTATTACACCTTCCAAAGCGATGTTGAATAGCAAACACGAAAGACCATCACCTTGCCGTAACCCTCTGCGGGTTTCGAAGGGACTCGAGAATGCCCTGAAACTCGAACTACGCACATCACCCGATCCATCGTCGCTTTGATCAACCGTGTCAGTTTATCCGGAAAACCGTGTTCGTGCATTAGCTGCCATAGCTGGTCCCGATCGATTGTATCATATGCGGCTTTGAAGCCGATGAATAGATGATGTGTGGGCACGTTGTATTCGCGGCATTTCTGCAGTACTTGGCGAATGGCGAACACCTGGTCCGTGGTGGAGCGTTCGCCCATAAAACCCGCCTGGTACTGCCCCACGAACTCCCTTGCAGTTGGTGCTAGTCGACGGCATAAAATTTGAGTACCTTGTAGGCGGCGTTCAGCAATGTGATTGCGCGGTAGTTGCTACAATCCAGCTTATCGCCCTTTTTGTAGATGGGACACACGACACCTTCCATCCACTCCTGCGGCAAAACTTCCTCCTCCCAAATCTTGGTAATGACCCAGTGCAGCGCTCTAGCCAGTGCCTCACCACCGTGTTTAAATAGCTCTCCTGGTAGTTGGTCAACCCCAGGGGCTTTGTTGTTCTTGAGCCGGCCAATCTCCTCCTGGATTTCCTGGAGATCCGGAGCCGGTAGAATTATGTCCTGCGCGCGTTCTCCCAGGTCCATCACCATACCGCCATCTTCGTCTGCCACATCGCCATTCAGGTGTTCTTCGTAGTGCTGCCGCCACCTTTGGATCACCTCACGCTCGTTCGTAAGAAGGTTCCCGTTTATGTCCTTACACATATCGGGCTGTGGCACGTGGCCCTTACGTGAACAGTTTAACTTCTCATAGAACTTTCGTGTGTTATTAGCGCGGTACAGTTGCTCCGTTTCTTCACGGTCTCGATCTTCCTGCTGGCGCTTTTTCCTCCGGAAAATCGAGTTTTGTCTGTTCCGCGCCTGTTTATATCGTGCCTCGTTCGCCCTCGTGCGGTGTTGCAGCAATCTCGCCCATGCTGCATTCTTCTCTTCCACTAACTGCTCACATTCGCCGTCATACCAGTCGTTTCTCTGATCCGGGGGCACCGTGCCAAGTGCAGCGGTTGCGGTGCTACCAATGGCGAATCGAATATCTCTCCAGCCATCTTCAAGAGACGCTGCGCCTAGCTGCTCTTCCATTGGAAGTGCCACTTCCAGCTGCTGCGCGTATTCTTGGGCTAGTCTACTGTCTTGTAGCCGCCCAATGTTAAGCCGCGGCGTCCGACTTCGACGCGTGTTGTACACCGTTGAGAGTTTTGAGCGCAGGCATACTGCAACGAGGTAGTGGTCGGATTCAATATTCGCACTGCGGTAAGTGCGGACGTTCGTGATGTCGGAGAAGAATTTACCGTCGATTAGAACATGGTCGATTTGGTTTTCCGTTTCTTGGTTAGGTGATCTCCATGTGGCCTTGTGGATATTTTTGCGGGGAAAGAAGGTGCTTCGGACTACCATTCCGCGGGAGGCTGCGAAGTTTATGCATCGTTGGCCGTTGTTATTCGATACGGTGTGCAGACTATCCGGTCCGATGACCGGTCTATACATTTCCTCCCTTCCTACCTGTGCGTTCATGTCACCGATGACGATTTTAACGTCCCGCAGTGGGCATCCATCGTATGTCTGCTCCAGCTATGCGTAGAACGCTTCCTTCTCGTCGTCGGGTCTCCCTTCGTGTGGGCAGTGCACGTTGATGATGCTATAGTTGAAGAAACGGCCTTTAATCCTCAGCTTGCACATCCTTGCGTTGATTGGCTGCCACTCAATCACGCGTTGGCGCATCTTACCCAGCACTATGAAGACGGTTCCCAGCTCGTTGGTGGTGCCACAGCTTTGGTAGAAGGTAGCCGCTCGATGCCCGCTTTTCCACACTTTCTGTCCTGTCCAGCAAATCTCCTGCAGCGCCACGACGTCGAAGTTGCGGGGATGTAATTCATCGTAGATCATCCTGTCACAACCTGCGAAAACCAACCGAACCAAACCAAATAAATATACGAATAAAAAAAAACGGGTTGACGTTTTGAATCGTTGTTTCAACTTGCCCCGCACCACGCATTTCTATTTGCCCCGATGAGTTGAACATGCAGAGCAATATCAAACAACCAAAATACAAAAATTGAAACATAATCATTATGCTTATTCAACATTGAATGATTACCTACAGGGGATGTCCAAAATAACTGGGATAGGCAAATTTTGGGCATAATTAGATGTGTTGTAACTATGTCAATTATTATCCGATTTTGACAATTCAGAGATGCCTGAACTAGAAATTTAATGTAGTTTCACCATATGTCCATGGAACCGACCATGGTCATCGGATACCGGAGATATTCCGGGTTTTTCGAAGGTAGGTTCAGAACCATGAATTTGTGGTGGGTATTAGAATAAGTTGTGGTTAAAAACAGAAAAATATTAGTAACCACAAATAAAGTAGGGCTCTTTCTGATTGGAACCATATGTCGAAATTCGAAATCGGACCAGGATAAAGTGAGATATGGCCATTTATTTAGAATCGGTGCCGATCGGGAGTTTTAAAAGGGACCAGGCCACAAATTTATTTGAATCAAGCTTTTTGACCGATCTTCCATTATGATTACATTCCAAAAGACTTCTGATACGTCAATAATGAAAAACGAATTAAAAAGACGGATCCAGCTGGGGTGCCCCCGGGGAACCTGTAGAAGGGGACATTTCAGTTTTAGCGCCAAAATTGGTCATTCGACGGTTCGTTTTTCATGGTTTTCTATCAGGAAGCGAGGTATGAATATAAAATGGACAACTGACGACTTTGACCGCTACCGGGACCTACGGATTGTCCCCGGGGAACCTGTAGAAGGGGACATTTCAGTTTTAGCGCCAAAATTGGTCATTCGACAGTTCGTTTTTCATGGTTTTCTATCATGAAGCGAGGTATGAATATAAAATGGACCATTGACGGCTATGACTGATTCCGGGACCTATGGATTGTCCCCGGGGAACCTGTAGAAGGGGACATTTCAGTTTTAGCACCAAAACTGGTCATTCGACGGTTCAATTTTCATGGTTTTCTATCAGGAAGCAAGCTAAGAATATAAAATGGACCACTGACGACTTTGACCGCTATCGGGACCTACGGATTATCCCCGGGGAACCTGTAGAAGGGGACATTTCAGTTTTAGCGCCAAAACTGGTCATTCGACGGTTCGTTTTTCATGGTTTTCTATCATGAAGCGAGGTATGAATATAAAATGGATTATTGACGACTTTGACCGCTACCGGGACCTATGGATTATCCCCGGGGAACCTGTAGAAGGGGACATTTCAGTTTTAGCGCCAAAACTGGTCATTCGACGGTTCGTTTTTCATGGTTTTCTATCATGAAGCGAGATATGAATATAAAATGGACCATTGACGGCTATGACTGATTCCGGGACCTATGGATTGTCCCCTGGGAACCTGTAGAAGGGGACCTTTCAGTTTTAGCGCCAAAACTGGTCATTCGACGGTTCGTTTTTCAAGGTTTTCTATCAGGAAGCGAGGTATGAATATAAAATGGACCATTGACGGCTCTGACCGATTCCGGGACCTACGGATTGTCCTCTGGGAACCTGTAGAAGGGGACATTTCAGTTTTAGCGCCGAAACTGGTCTTTCGACGGTTCGTTTTTCATTGTTTTCTATCAGAAAGCGAGGTATGAATATAAAATGTACCACTGACGATTTTGACCGCTTCCATTGCTCCAAGGAAATCTATTGAAGGAAACATTTCAGCTTAAGCGCCAAAACAAGTCACTGGACGACTCTTTTTCATGGTTTTCTATCAGGAAGCGCAGTATGAATATAAAATGGACCATTGACGACTCTGACCATTTCTAGGACCTACCAACTGTCCCAAGAGAACCTATAGAAGAAAGCATTCCTGTTTTTGCGCCAAAACTGATCATTCGAACGCTGTTTTTCATGGTTTTCGATCAGGAAGCAATGTTTGAATATAAGATGACCTATTGACGATTCTGACCGCTTCCGAATCCTACAGATTGTTCCAGGAGAGCCTGTAGAAGAGGACATTTCAGTTTGAGCACCAAAAGAAGTCATTCGACTACTCTTTTTTCATGCTTTGCGATCATGAAGCGATTCTGATAACTTCCGGAACCTATGGATTGCTCCATGTGAACTTATAGACGGGGACATTAAAGTTTTGACGCCAAAACTAGTCATTCGACAGATCTTTTTTTCATGGTTTTTGATCAGTAAGCGAGGTATGAATATAGAATGGACCATTGACGATTCTGACCGCTTCCGTGACTTATGGATTGACCCAGGGAAACTTGTATATACAGTCAAACCTCCATGAGTCGATGTTCTATGACTCGATATCGACTCGTGGAAGCAAATAATTCCATATTAAGAAATGTTTTCTGGGTTACTACGATGGTCCGCTCAAACAAATCTCCAAGAATTTTGTATTCTACATCTCGATATTTCCATGAGTCGATGGTCCCTTCAATATCGACTCATGGAGGTTTGACTGTAATGATATTTCAGTTTTAGCAGTGAAACCAGTCATACTTCGTTTGGCGCTAAAACATAAAGGTCCCCTTCTACGGGTTTCCCTGGAGCAATCAGTTGGTCCTTAAAAAAGCATATTCATACCTCGCTTCCTGACAGAAAACTATTAAAAAAGAAACGTCGAATGACCAGCTCTTGCGCAGAAACAAAAATTCTTCCCTCTGCAGGTAACCCTTGGGCCTTGAGTAATCTGTTGGTTCCGGAAGCAATCAAAGTAGTCAATGATCTATTTGATATTCATACCTCACTTCCTGATAGAAACCCATAAGCAACGAGCCGTTGAATGACTAGCTTTGGCGCTAAAACTGAAATGTCCCCTTCTACAGGTTCCCCGGGGGCACCCCAGCGACTTTAGGATCCGTCTTTTTAATTGGTTTTTCATTATTGACGTATCAGAAGACTTTTGGAATGTAATCATAATGGAAGTACGGTCAAAAAGCTTGATTCAAATGAATTTGTGGCCTGGTCCCTTTTAAAACTCCCGATTGGCACCGATTCTAAACAAATGGCCATATCTCACTTGATCCTGGTCCGATTTAGAATTTCAACATATGGTTCCAATCAGAAAGAGCCCTACTTTATTTATGGTTACTAATATTATTCTGTTTTTAACCACAACTTATCCCAATACCCACCACAAATTCACGGTTCTGAACCTACCTTAGAAAAACCCGGAATATCTCCGGTATCCGATGACCATGGTCGGTTCCATGGACATATGGTGAAACTACATTAAATTTCTAGTTCAGGCATCCCTGAATTGTCAAAATCGGATAATAATTGACATAGTTACAACACATCTAATTATGCCCAAAATTTGCCTATCCCAGTTATTTTGGACATCCTCTGTACCTTGAAAATTTGATGAAAAAACTCTTCCAAACATCGTTTTGAGACCTGTTTTATGGGCACGTCAAATAGTTGGTTTGGAATTTGCAAAGGGCGAAAAATAAACAATGACAGGGATTGCATTTGAATGCTGCAATCTTTTGGGAACGGCAGTCAGAATGTGCGTTTAGGCGAGTAGTTTGTTGAAAAAAAAAATCAGAGCATTCGGCCATTTCCTATCTAAATTACAGCTTCCGTTTCAACTTACCCCGCATTTCAACTTGCCCCGGTGTACCTAACCTTTTGAGATCAGATTTACGGAGAAAATTATAAGATTTCTAAGCAATGTTTATTACACTGAGGTTTACTTTTCCGCTGTTATTATTACGGGGTACCGCATGAATTCAAAACACAACGTGTTACAAGTTACAAAAAGATGGAGCTCAAACTTTGCATAGGGGCATATTTTAGGGCTTAGGAAATGTTTGCGTAACGTCCGGTTCTTAAATTCGATGAAAAATTGTTTTTGCCATAAGAAACTTTTTTGAAGTCCCAAAACAGTCGATTTTTTCAAAAAATTAATTCTCAAAGTTTCATGCATTTTGAGTCCTTTGGCATCAAAAAACAAAAAAAAAATCTCCTTTGTGAGAGAAAAAAATTTGATTAATTTTGAGCACCCCTAAATCATGTCCGATATAGCTCAAATTTTGCATAGGGGGATATTTTTGACTACGAAAACGTTTGCGCCCGGTTTTAAAATTCGATGAAAAAGTTTTCATCATCTGAAAAAAAAATTCTAAGTACCAAAAATGTTCTAAGAGAAAAAATCGATTTCTTTCAAAAAAAAAATTTATGTAACATCAGATCTCGACGTTTTATGCATTTTTAAGTCATTTGACATCAAGACCGAAAATTCGGTTTTTGATTTTTCCATTTCAAAACTTTGATGAATTTTAGGCACCCCTAAATCATGTCCGATTGAGCTCAAATTTCGCATGAGGTCATATTCTGGGGTAATGAAACTTGTGAGCAATGTCGATTTTTGGGATTCGAAAATGTTATTTTCATTGGCACCGTAAAGGAATTCAATTCGGTTGCCACAAATGCAATTCAAACTTTTTCGAAAGCTAGTTGTCTATTTAATTTGAAAAATACCGCACAAAACAACTGTAACAAGTAACACCTTAATCACACTGGAGAACGTAGAACATCTTGTCGGAACTTTCAAATTAAAAATAAAACAAATGGTCGAGAAAAATGAAAATGTGGCAGAAAGTTTGAAACGTGTCCGTTCGTAAGCACAGCCTACCCTCTTTTTCTCAAAATATGAAAACCAGAATTCGTTGAAAAACTTTGCAGTGAAAAGAAAGAATTTTTTTTACTAAAATAAAGTTAATCATAGGATTTCGTTTTTTTAAGTTCATTCATCAGGACCAAATAGGGAATGAGCCAAGGTTTAACAACTGAGAATGTCTTTATAATGTAAATATTGTATCTGAGCACAAGAGAACTAAAATATAAAAGATCCCTCTAGTGTCATTGATGGAACATTCTTTTTAATTTCATGAAAATAGAATGAAAATGGTGGGCTGCAGACGAAAGGTCGAATGACAAAACCTCGGAGGACATATTGTCGAAAGGGATAAAACGTTCGTGAGGGAATAAAACACGAAAATCTTTTCTTCCTTCTTATTTTTTCTACCTTTGTTTTTCGTCCTTTCTCTTATTCCTAATTATTTATTCCTGATTCCATTTTTTTTCATCCTTCTTCCATTTTTCTTCTTCCTATTTTATCTGATTTCTGCTTTCCCCAATTTATCTTTCCTTTCTTCTTTCTTTTTTATTCCTTCTTCCTTCTTCTTCTTCTTCTTCTTCTTCTTCTTCTTCTTATTGGCATTACATCCCCACACTGGGACAGAGCCGCCTCGCAACTTAGTGTTCATTAAGCACTTCCACAGTTATTAACTGCGAGGTTTCTAAGCCAAGTTACCATTTTTGCATTCGTATATCATGAGGCTAACACGATGATACTTTAATGCCCAGGGAAGTCGAGACGATTTCCAATCCGAAAATTGCCTAGACCGGCACCGGGAATCGAACCCAGCCACCCTCAGCATGGTCTTGCTTTGTAGCCGCGCGTCTTACCGCACGGCTAAGGAGGGCCCCCTTCTTCCTTCTTACTTTCTCCTTATCCCCTATTCCTTATTATTTATTTTGGGATTCGAAAATGTTATTTTCATTGGCACCGTAAAGGAATTCAATTCGGTTGCTACAAATGCAATTTAAACTTTTTCGAAAGCTAGTTGTCTATTTAATGTGAAAAATACCGCACAAAACAACTGTAACAAGTAATACCTTAATCACACTGGAGAACGTAGAACATCTTGTCGAAACTTTCAAATTAAAAATAAAACAAATGGTCGAGAAAAATGAAAATGTGGTAAAAAGTTTGAAACGTGTCCGTTCGTAAGCACAGCCTACCCTCTTTTTCTCAAAATATGAAAACCAGAATTCGTTGAAAAACTGTATAAAGAAAAATTTTTTTCATTAAAATAAAGTTAATCATGGGATTTCGTGTTTTTAAGTTAATTCATCACGACCAAATAGGGAATGAGCCATGGTTTAACAACTGAGAATGTCTTTATAATATAAATACTAGCCGACCCGGCAGACGTTGTCCTGCATAGTAGGCGAAAATGCGCGCTGTGAACTTCCCATGGGAAATTTGCATACAATTCTAGTTTTTCACGATTTACTCAACTTTACATATGATTTTCACATAAGAAAATAACATATAAACCCGTCGGAAACGATAACCAACATATCTGCTGAAGAAATGGAGAAAATCCATCCAGCCGTTTCCACGTTATGCGGATACGAACACAGACCATTTCATTTTTATATATATAAGAAGATTGTATCAGAGCACAAGAGAACTAATATATAAAAGATTCCTCTAGTGTCATTGATGAAAACATTCTTTTTTAATTTCATGAATTTCATTGGAAATGGGAGGCTGCAGGTCGGATGACAAGGTCGAATGACAAAAGGTTGAAGAACATATTGTTGAAAAGGACAAAACGTCGAAAGGGACAAAAAATCAAGCAAAATTAAAATAAATAATCGATAAATATAATAAAATAAATAGTCGATAAATTAAAAAAAAATAGAAGGGGATAAAAGGTCGTGAGGGAATACAATACGAAAATCTCTTCTTCTTCCTTCTTATTTCTTCTACCTTTGCCTTTCGTACTTTTCCTTATTCTTTACTCCTAATTCCTTCTTCATCATCTTTCATCAATTTTTCTTCGTCCTGTTCCACCTGACTTCTACCTTTTCATTTCCATTCTTCTTTCTTCTTTTCTCCTCCTTCCTTACTTATTCCTTATTCCTTATTCCTTATTCCTTATTCCTTATTCCTTATTCCTTATTCCTTATTCCTTATTCCTTATTCCTCATTCTTCATTCCTTATTCCTTATTCCTTATTCCTTATTCCTTATTCCTTATTCCTTATTCCTTATTCCTTATTCCTTATTCCTTATTCCTTATTCCTTATTCCTTATTCCTTATTCCTTATTCCTTATTCCTTTTTCCACTTCGATTTTTCTTCTTTCTTCTGCCTTCCTAATTATGCCTTCCTGCCTTCATAATAATTGCCTTCCTAATTCTTTCTTTTTACCTATTCCCTTTTTTACGCTTCTTTATTTCTGCTTCCTTCCTTTTCATTCTACTTTCTTTCTTCTTCCATCTCTCTTTTTCTTTCTTTCTTCTTCCTTCTTTTCTTTTTCTTTGGTTCTTCTTTCTTATTCCATATATCTTTTTCTATTTTTTCCTCACTATTCCTTCTTCCTTTTTCCTTCATCCTTTTTATTTAGAAACTTTGTTACTCCTTCCTTTTTCCTTTTTCCTTCCTACTTTTCCTTCTTCTTGCTTCTTTATTCATATTTCCGTCTCTTTCTTTTCTTCTCCCTTCTTACTCCTCCCTTTTCCTTCTTCGTTGTATTTTTTTCTTCCGCTTTCTTTTTCTTCTTCTTTTTCTTTCATCCTTCTTTATTCATTCTTCTTCTTTCTTCCTTCCCTTCTTTGCTCTTTTTCTCTCTCCCTGCTTCTTCTTTTTCCCTTTTTCTTTCTTCCTTCTTCCATTTTCCTTTTTCTTTCTTTCTTCTTCCTTCTTCTTTCTTCCTTTTGCATATTTCCTTCTTTTTTTCTAGGGGTTTTCTCCTTTTTTCCTTCTTCTTTCTTCCTGCTTCCTCTTCCTTTTTCTTCCTTCTTTCTTCTTTCTTTTTCTTCCCCTTTCCTTCTTCTTTCTTCATTTTTTTCTTCTCCCTTCTTCTTTCTTTCTTCTTTCTTTCTTCTTGCTTCTTCTTTCTTCTTTTTTTCTTCGTTCTTCTTCCATTCCCCTTTTCCCCTTTCCTTTCTTTCCTCTCTCTTCTTCTTCCTTCTCTTCTCTTCTTCTAAGAGTGCAATTTTGTCTTCTTCTTTATTCCCTTTTCCTTATTTCTACTTCTCTCTTTTTTTTATATTTTTTTCTCTCTCGACCTTTTGACTCTTTCGATTTTTTGTCCTTTTCGCAAGTCACGTTTTAAATTTTTATCTGAATGTGATGAATAATGATCAGCTCACATACTAGAAACAAATAAGCAATAAATATTTTAAAGACCGAATTTCTATTGCACTAGTTCCTACCTGGGTACTGCGGATAGAGCCGCTTTTCTGCGCTCAAGCGAGCAGAAGGATATTTTGAAATCACTCCCATAAACAAAATTATTTTGCAGTTACTTGGCTGTCAAACATTTCCCGCTCTTCGAATTTCTCTTTCCACGCTGTATGAGAGCGCACAAATGCGCTAGACTCTACATGACTTTACGATTGTTTACATACGTTCATGCTCCAATCGGCTCGTGAAATTTCGTAACGAGTGCTTTTTAGTTGCATTCCCACTAATTTTCCACTCGAAATATAAAGTGAGAATATTTGTTACAAAGAATACAAAACTCAACCAAAGTTTATTTTTATTTTTTCCCAAAATAATAACAATACTTCTCAATATTAGATCAGAAACGAACATAGCCACAATCTTCAATGTTTGGCTCCGGCACAAAATAAATTTTTGGCTTCAGTTTGACCACTAAATCGATTCTATCCGCACCACCGAGGTTCCTACATCACATCCCTATCAGACGTGTAGTTGGAGATCCGGCTGTATTTTCTTCAATCACGCCCCGTTCGCTCCTCATAATTCATATCTTCTAATACCAGCGTGAATTGATTTTTAAGTTCGCTCATTATTTTTCCATTTCTGATGATATGGTAATGCCATCTCGAAGTGGGGGGTCAAATTGCTCGAAATGATTGATCAATTTTATTTACCCTTCAATCAGAGGAGTACTCCTCTTCTTTTCATCATCAGCTTCAACTCCGAAGCCTCATAAGTTTGAACGATTTTTAACCGGCGAACATAAAAGACGAATAGCCGATGATTTATAGGCTTATCGTGTCATCATTCGGTAAACATGAGTGTCGAAATTGGGTATCTGTCGGCCGGCCACTGCCTGACTGGTTCAAAGATAAAACTAATTGTCCAGAACCTGGTAGTTTGTTATTGCCTAATCAACTCCATAATTTTGGTCCTCGACCCTACAATGTTAGTGCAAAAAAAGCAAAAGCATGCATCACTGACCGTTCGTTCTGCCCATCGTCGTAGTCGTCTTTGAAGTCGTTCGAAAGGACGGAAGGAACGAACGATTACAAACTGGAAGAACTTCATCCGTCCCCCCGAATGTGTGGCGAGCACGTGATAACCATCTAAATTTATAGACTACAACTGAATTATAGGGCAGGGATGTTGATTTTGGGTAGCCGAGTGGCTCGTGACGATGACGCAAAAGGCTCGCAAAGCTCGGGCAGCCAGACGAGGAGATAAAACGATGCCGCAGGTGCACATCCGTTTCGTCACACTACTCATGTCGTCGGCAGTGATCCTGCGGAGGCCTATCTCTGCCAACATGTAGCTACATATCTCCGTGTGTTTGTTTGGTGCCGTTCGATCGATCGCGTGCCGGACCACCATCAACGTACCCGATCGGCCGGGTCACAAGTGGATTGTAAAAACCAAATCATGCTATTAATTGGGCCTATCGCTTCTGTTTGATTTAAGGGACTGGGTGCCGATGGTGATGACAGGCTGACCAGATAAATATTAGTACGATAGAGGTTCGAATGAAAATGAGGATATCTCTATCGGAAGAAGATTAGGTCCGGAATTGATTATAATGTAAGATAAGGAAATGATAAATCATTAAATTAAATAAAGGTTCACCTACTCACTGTATTTTATATTATGTAAAAATGTGCTTGCTAAAAATTAAGTTTCCATTCCAATTATGCATTCGTGCATTCGTGTACATACTAGGAACGCTTTCCAATCTCATTTAATTCATTCGAAATTTATTGAAAAACGGAGTATTTATGTACATAGACTCGTAGTCATCGAATAAAACGGTATTATTCCCACTAAGTGCATCAATATTTTAATTCATCGATTGATTGCATATTACACGCAGCTTTATCATTTCTTATCTCGATTTCATTAATTATTTTATCCTGAAAACTACTTAAATTTATTTACACTAAACCGTCCGCCTCCGCACATTAAGAACTTATCCCACGTCATTTCTGCACTTCTGAATGACCTCGTTTATTGATATGAGATTTCGAAATAGGCACCGCCCGACATGCATCGTAAAACCGTTTCGAAAACCAATTTCGCTGCACATTTTGCACCTTCTCCTCTAGGAGGAAGCCAAAACTCGACAGAGCATTTGGCCTGCCGTGGTGCAATACTTTCCATGAACGGCTGGTTGGCAGGCTGGCTGCAGTCGAGAGCTCCATTAAATTTTGCGCTATAACAATCTCCTGCCGTAGTAGCGCACGGTCTCAGTTTTTTGCCACATTGCTTGAACATTCTGGACAGGACCGGGAAATTTTCCACGTGTCGCTTCCTTTAATGTTTCACTCGTTGGCTGCCGAGTTTCCCAGCATTCATCCAACCAACCGACCAACCATCCTACGATGAGTTTTTCGTCATCGATCGAACTAACATTTCAACCAAATGGTATAAGCATACGGCATATTGGGGTGTTTTTTTCTATAAATTTGTATAACTGATTTGATTCTTCTTTTTATTGACATTACATCCCAACACTGGGACAGAGCCGCCTCGCAGCTTAGTGTTTATTAAGCACTAGTCGACCCGGCAGACGTTGTCCTGCATAGTAGGCGAAAAAGCGCGTTGTGAACTGCCCATGCGAAATTTCCATACAAATCTTTATTTTAATTTTCCACGATTTACTCAACCCTACTCATGATTTTCGCCGAAGGAAATATCATATAAACCCGTCGGAAACGATAACGAACATTTTTGCTGAAGAAATGAATAAAATCCATTGAGCCGTTTTCGAGTTATGCGGATACGAACACAGACCATTTCATTTTTATTATATAGATTTCCACAGTTATTAACTGCCAGCTTTCTAAGTCAAGTTACCATTTTTGCATTCGTAGGTATAGGGTAGAGAACCATGTGCTACGTCAGCAACGTTCATTACTCGAGCGCATTACAACCGAATTACTTGTTTTTTAGTACATGGTTAGTTTCTGTCGATATCTAGTGATGTACAAACAATCAAGCCATTTGGTTGGAACGCGGTCGAGTTATTAACGTTGTGAACGGGAATAGGGGGTGCTGCCCAAATGGTCCCGCTCCCTATCATAAGGCTAACACGATGATACTTTTATGCCCAGGGAAGTCGAGAAAATTTCCAAACCGAAAATTGTCTAGACCGGCGCCGTGAATCGAACCCAGCCTCCCTTAGCATGGTCTTGCTTTGAAGCCGCGCGTCTTACCGCACGGCTAAGGAGGGCCCCAAGGGGGAATAGGTCATATGATCAAAAATGCCGTTTGGCTGAAATAGTTGTTTGATAGAAAGGGCCCTTTGGATGAAAATATCATTTGGGGGAAAAGTTAAGTTAAAGTCGCATGGTTCGGGCAAATGAAATTTTCGGCCAAATGAAAATTTTTAGCAAACGGCATTTCGAACAAATAACCTATTCAACCAAACAACTTCTTCAACCAAACGTCATTTGACCTGGATTTTCCTCTACATTCAGTAGTTTCTAAAGAAATTAACAGGCAGCAACTGGCGAAATTTATATTGAAATATTTTCGTACATTCCTTCGGAGACTTCGCCGGGAAGCCCTTACGGAGGCTCGCCCAGCTATTTCTCTGGGAATATTTTTGGAGTAACGAAACATTCTCTCTGGAGGTTTTTCATCATCCGTTGGAGTCAGTTGTTCCTGAATATGTGGTCATTCACAAATTTAAGTTGATAGGAAGACGGTTTGACAGTTTAATAGGTAGATTTGGCTTCACTCTTTGGGTAATTCTATATAATAGATTCTGGTGATTACAAATGCCATTCATTACGTACAGCTACGTAGTCCTACGAAGGTTTTCCTACAACTCTCCTCAACAGGCCGACGTTCGAATTCCACTGCCAGCGGAATTACGTTGCTAGTTGCTATACTTATACTAAATGATAACAAAATATGCAATCATTTAGTCTAAGATACTGCTACTAGCGCTATAGCTCCGTTATTAGTGAAATTCAAACAACGAACTGTTAGGCAGAGTTGTAGATAAACCTTTGCACTAGAAGTCCACCTTACAGCACATTTTGAAATTTAGCCTCTGGAATGAGTTATTGAAAAACTACTAAATGATCGAAGCCAGATTACTAAATGATCGATAACATCCTTGCTTGTAACAAATCGATATCATGATATTAGGAATGATATTTGGAATTTAAGCATAATTTACTACATTTATGAAGAATCATAGGTGAGAATCACCTGGTTTGAATTACAAATTTTGGTTCATAGGTATCGGTCATGAGTTTGTTGGGTGATAAAAATATGAAATAATGCTCGAGCTTAGGAAATATATATCGAAATCAAAACTGTTTTTATTGATTGAGTTTGCTTGTAAGTGTTTGAAAACAATGACCTTTTTTTATTGTTCTCAAGTTATGTCATATTTATTTTTTCTTCAAAAGTTAAGTTATGGAGTACTTAATTAATGCTGTTCATATTTTTGTAAGTTTGCTTTTCATTCAGTTTTCAAACAATAGTAAAATATGCATTAATCATTTCAGAACACTTAAACATAAACTGTTATCATTTACACTTAAAATATAACGCAGCGGTAGCATATCGAACAGGTTGGAGCTGTGAACCTCTAAATATGATTTGCGCCAAAATTAAAAGAAGTTTATATCAGAATTCAGCATAATGCGTGCCAGCTCCTTTTATTGTTTAAACCTTTATGTGAGTGACGATTTTTCGCACCGTACACATGTGACGGGGTACCCGGGTACTCAACTGCCATACAATGGGTATTTATGTGTATGTGGGTGTTTGTATGTGTGTAAGTTGGTCTATATCGCTGAGTCTATGTATGCGAATGTGTGTGAGTGTGATTTCAGATAAGTGTGTGTATTCAGAGGCCACTGGGTGGTTCCCTGGAAGATCCGGATCATCCGTAAAAATGGCCAATCGAATATTACATCGTAAAGTGACGGGATAGTTTTTAGGAATTATTTTCTGCCGAACCTTGAGTATGTAATCGATTTTTTGACCCATATACAGACCATTGTGTCCACTGGTGGTCCCTTGGAAGATCCGGAACATCCGTAACAACGGTCGATTCGTAAATTTCATCGTAAGGCGACGGGATTTTTTTAGAACAATTTTCTGCCAAACCCTGAGCATGGAATTGATGCTTTGACCTACATACGGACCTACATACCTGACGCATCACGGTGTAATTTACGAATGACCATTTCTACGGATGCTCCGGATCTTCCAGGAGACCACCCAGTGGACACAATGGTCCGTATGTAGGTCGAATTTCAATTCAATTCCATACTCAGGGTTCGGCAAAAAATAATTCTAAAAAAATCCCGTCGCTGTACGATGGAATTTACGAATTGACCATTTTTACAGATGTACCGGATCTTCCAGATGGCGACCCGGTGGCCCCTAAAACACACACACTTCTAAAAACACATACATGTACTTGAGCACCCTTTGTCCCAGTGACATACGCAAAGATTCATATTATCAAACATTCATATAAATATACAGGCCCACTGTTATATGGTTGGGTACCCGGGTACTCCGTCACCTGTTAAAGGGGCATAATAAGCGACCCCTAATAAGCGCTCCAATCGCAACCTAGACCTCAAACTTTTCCCGTCGCTTCGTCTCAACATTCTACGAGATCTCAGAAAGTTTCATAGTATTTGAACTTACCTACAACAAGTTATTTAAGTTTCAATATCAGAATGGGTACCCGGGTAACCCGTCACTCACATAAGGGTTAAAATGTTCAAAGGTGTGTGACTGCTAGAAGAAATAAAAGCTCATTTTAACCCGAAATTTAGGGAAGAGTCGCTTGACCGAAACCCATTCGGCCAAAAGTCGTTCCGCCGAATGCCACTAGGACGAACAAACCATTAGACCAAAGCCCATCTAGTTGAAAGTCATGTGACCAAACGGGTCACCCGGCCAAATAGGTCATTTGGCCGAAAAGGTCATTTGGCCCCTTAGGATATTTGGCCGATTTGTTCATTGGGCCGAACAGGTCGTTTGACCGAATAGGTCATATGAACAGAGAGAAAAGACGTGTGAAATGTGAGACGTCTCAATTCTCACTACTTCTTATTGTGCTGAGAAATGAGACGTTTGCACAGTAAGAAGCGAGAAATGAGGAGTGACAAGTGATACGTCTCACTTCTCACTCCTCATCTCTAACTTCTCACAATGAAAAGTGAGTAGTGCGAAGTGAGAAGTTGGACGTCGCACTACTCCCTTTCCAAATAATCGATTCAGCCAAATGACTTTTTCGGCCAAACGATCTATTCGGCTATAAAACCCTTTCGTCCAAACAACTTTTGGCCTAGCGGCTTTCGGCCAAATGGCATTCAACCGAACAGTATTCGACCAAATGGCTCTTCCCCATGTTTAACACCAATAGATTTTGTTGTAAACTTTATTTGATTTTTTATCTTTAAGAATAAGTTCATCACGGCCAATACCAACAAATATCAATGAATCGCAAAATGGCAATCTTTTCAAAGAATAAAAAAATTAATTACTTATGTCGAATTCGTTCTAACCTAGGCTGGAGCCAGTTCCAACCAAAGTGCTGTCAAAGTGTTTTTTTATTCGCTCAGGCTGGAACTAGGTTCGCACTAGTTACAACCCCAAAGCTTCGCACACCCCCTCGGGTTCGCGCTGTGTTGTTTCGCGGTTTCGCACCGGGTTTACCAATACAATTGTACTTCAACTGTCAAAACCATGTGAGTGGGTGGGGCTGGGCGGAATAAACAAACTATTCCCTAGGTGTAATGCTACATTTATCAGGAGGGGTGGTTAGGAAAAAATATTAGCATATCCTGGAGTATCCTTGAATTTTTATTACATGCTTCTGAGTGTTTAAAAAAAAAACTTCTGCAGAAATAGCGATTGAAATTTCAATATGATTTATTAGATGAATTCTTGTAGAATAAAAAATCTCTTTTACATGAATTCTATACGGAATTCTTGGTATAAAAATGTGCATGGGATTATGGAATATATAATTAAACACATATATCCGCCGCCCAAAAGTAAATTCTATTATCCGCAAAAATCAGTTCACGCATTTTTATTTATCATGATCTGATTAGTCAACGCACTGCCAGTACACTGGATGTCCTGAATCATATGTTTAGAATCAAAACAAACACGATGCTACGCACACCAACATATCCAATGACAGATGGAACTTAAAATGTTTTTTTTTATTCAGGGTTCGGGTTGGCCCAGGTTCGGGCTGACCCAGGTTTAAGAACGAATTTGACATTAGAAAAATGCATTGAATATTCTTTTCCTCTAATTAACTTAAACTATCGTTCTACCCTTGGTTCTACCCCATTATAACCTGAAAAGGTGCTATTCTACGGAATGGAGTACAAGAGCTTTTTTACAACAGAACACGTTTTCCCGATATAAGGAACACAGAAAAAATGCCTTTTTAAAAGTCTGCCGATACAATGCGAACAGAGATGATACCTTCTTTAAGTCAACGAAACTTCAAAAAGACAAACAAGATCACCTTATTTCTCTCTTACACACACGCCCTTACTCACTCACTTCCTCTGCCTCACTAATTATCGCTCCTACACCCACTCTTACTCTTACGGATGAGTATTTACTAAGCAAACACGCTTAGAATCAATAACACAGAGATGTGTTTGCATCACACAAAACGGACCTAATGCGGAACATCCCCTAGATGAGCGACAGTTACACAGGCACAAAAATGCCTCGTACGGTCGTGATAACGGTCCTTTTCAACATGTTAACGTTTGTACAGATTCCTTGTTTCATGAGGAACCAAATACTGTTGAAAATATTGAAATCCAAGCTTCAATAAAACCACACGAGCCATTTTTGTGGCTGTGTAACTATCGCTCATCTAGGGGATGTTCCGCATTAGGTCCGTTTTGTGTGATGCAAACACATCTCTGTGTTATTGATTTTAAGCGTGAATGCGGTATTTCGAAAAATTTCGTTTCAGTGGGTTCGAAACGAAATTCCGCGGGATTTGAGCATGGCGAAATCTGATTTCTTGATTTCGTTTCGTTGCGTAAAATTACAAAAATTTCAAGCTTATAACGAAATTTAATGGAATTCCGCGGAACTTTGAAACAAAGTTGAACTTAAGCCATTCTTTATATTATCAAAAATTTTGACTGCGCCGCAAAGTGGGTTTTAGTCGATTAAGACCTTTAGCGCTAATGAAACTATGAATTAATCCCAAGAAAAAATTCAGGTAGTATTTAAAAAGTTGTGAAAGATCAGGCTAACCGGGAAATTAAAGAATACCAACCGTGTAAAAAAAAATATTGGGTGTATGTTATACATTTTTGCCTTTCTCGTACAACAAAGTTGTACCGAAAGGCTATATGATTGCTTCAAAAAAGAACTTTTGATAGAAGGCCCGGAGACCCATAGTGTTATATACCGATCAACTCAGCTCGACGAACTGAGGTGATGTCTGTATGTGTGTATGTATGTATGTGTGTGTGTGTGTATGTGTGTATGTGTACAAATTTTGTAGACACACTTTTTGGAACTTAGCATTATCCGATTTACTCGCAACAAGTTGCATTCGACGGGGAATGCGGTCCCATTGTTTGCTATTGAAAATTGGCTCGATCGGACATTGCATTTCGGAATTATTGAAAAATCATTGTTTTTTCCCAAGGGTCCCCCCTTGGAAAAAAAAATTCAAAACCAAAAAAAAATGTTTTTTCGAAAATGATGGCGATGCATTTTAACTAATGCAAAAACATGCAAAATGATTGAAAAAATGTGATCTATTCTCCTAAAGAGCTTTTTTGACCTTTCTAATGTGATTCTTTCAATATATTTTATAATGCACCAGAAAGGCATCATCACTGCTAGGTGGATTAATCTGGGTTTTTTCTGTTAACGCTTACTATATAATGTCGACAAATACGTTTTTTTATACTCCCCTTTTATAAAACGTTTTCAGTGTTTTGTTAGAAAAATCTAACAGAAAACGCTCTTTAACTATCCTTTCCTATTTTTTACAAAAGTGATCCGATTGAATATGTAAATAGAGTGTAAATGTAATCAAATATGAACCAGATCAGTATAACTTTGTCAAAGCGGCAAAGCCGTGGCGTGGATTCTTAGGGCCCTTGTGAGGTCTTTTTTGACGCCTCTTTCTTCACCTTCGCTTAGGCCTCAGAACAGAGGCATCTCCTTTCGATAGCTCTTTCGACAGTTTTCATGGTTTGCTCATTTCGTCAAGATTCGCAATGCCACCCCAAGTTTAAGCGCATGAGAATGCACCGCTTAAGTGTACAAAGGCATAACGGGAAACAAAATGCAACATTTTACGTTCAAAAAACAATTTGAATCTTACCTAAAAGTAAGAATAAAAAGTTCAGAGGATTAAAGATACTCCACACACCAGTCAATATTCGGCGAACCATCGAAATATACGGGGAAGGGTCGTTTGGCCGAAACCCATTCGGCCGAAAGCCATTTGGCCGAATACCACTAGGCCGAAAGTTGTTTGGTCGAATGGGTCGTTTGGCCGAAAGGGTCGTTTGGCCGAATGGGTCGTTTGGCCGAAAGGGTCATTTGGCCGAAAGGTTCATTTGGCCGAAAGGGTCATTTGGCCGAGCGTTTCATTAGGTCATTTGAATAGTGACAAATTAGGAATGAGAAGAGAGACGTCTCACTTCTCATTATTCATTTTTCTCTTCTCACTGTAAAAAGTGAGAACTGCGAAATGATTAGTGAGACGTCTCACTTCTTACTCCTCATTTTTCTCCTCTCACTGTAAAAAATGAGAAGCGCGAAATGAGTAGTGAGACGTCTCACTATTCACAGTGAGACGTCTCACTATTCACTTCGCTCTTCTCACTTTTGACAGCGAGAAGTAAGAAATGAGAGGTGAAAAGTCACTTTTATCTGTAAAAAGTGAGTAGTGCGAAGTGGGTTGTGAGACGTCTCACTACTCACTTCGTACTACTCACTTTTTACAGTGAGAAGTGAGAAATGAGGAGTGAGAAGTGAGACGTCTCTCTTCTCATTCCTAATTTATCTCTTTTCAAATGACCTATTCGGTCAAATGACCCTTTTGGCCAAACAACCTTTCCGACCAAAATACCCTTTCGGCCTAATGACCCTTTCGGCCAAATTACTTTTTCGGCGAAACAACCCTTTCGGCCAAATGACCCGTTCGGCCAAATGACGGTTTCGGCCAAATGCCGATCTCAGCCAAATGACGGTCTTGGCCTAATGATTCTTTCAGCCAAACGACCCTTTCAGCCAAACGAACCTTTTGGCCAAAGACCCTTTCGGCCATATGACCCATTCGACCTAATGACTCTTCCAATCAAATGACCCTTTCGGCCAAACGACCCTTTCGGCCATATGACCCGATCGGCCAAATGACGGTCTCGGCCAAACAACCCTATCGGCCAAAAGACCCTTTCGGCCAAATGACCCGTTCGGCCAAATAACTTCCGGTCAGATGGGTTTCAGCCTAATGGTTTATTCGGCCTAGTGGTATTCGGCCAAATGGTTTTCGACCGAATGGATTTCGGCCAAACGGCCCTTCCCCGAAATATACATACAGCTCCCGAGATTTGAATTAACATTTTGAGAAATTATTTGACTATTTGCACAATATGAGTGCGAAATCGATCATGTTGCTGCTGGTCACGGGACGGCAGATATTCCGGAAGAACGCGAACTTCGTTCACAATAAATATTTAGTCGTTTATTAAGGCGGCTTCACATACATTACTTTTTCAACTAACCAACGATTCCTCTCCTGTGGCGCTCACGGAGATGGAGAGTATTCTTCGGTCTCTTATACCAATTGACTGTAAGGACGTGACCGGCATCGTCATTGGTCATGAATTAGAAACTCCGAAGCAAGTACAATAAGATAAAAAAAATATTTATCTAAAGAAGATTATTCAATTGGTAAGCTATGTATATTTGCTATTTCTCGGTCAATCATGATGAGCAACTACTATGTGTACAGTTAATCAAGCTAAGCTATTCTTTGACTATTTGCACAATATGTAAGGAACATTGCAGAGTCGTGGGCATTTCTAGATCTTCGCATAGAATTTGCAAAAAAAATCCAGAACGGGTTGAAGGATCATTAAAATTGCTGAAGGTTCTTTACTCATGGTTGCTTTCAGCTCATACTGACCATAACAGCTGTTTCTTGCACTTAATTGAAGTGGTTTGATGATGAAAATTTGGCATCAATTTTTACATGTCTTATATGCACAAACTCATATACAAGGACAAACAGACAAAAACTAGTAAGTTTATAAGACTATGGGTCTCCGAGCCTCCTATAAAAAGTTTGAATTTAGAAGGAAATGATTGCCTTTTGGTATAACGTTTTGTATGAGAAAGGAAACAAAATTTCTTCATACCTGGCAAACTGCTGCCATAAAAACTTTGCGATCACATTTGCGAAATACAATCTGAAATACATATCGTTGTGCATTTTAGAAAAGTACACAGGATCGTGCGCATGAACATATGCTATTATAAATTCTCTATCTCACTATAGACTATCTGCATATACGCCATGGCAGATGTGGTTTTGCTTAGTTAGGGTTAGCTCAACACCATAACACCAAGCTGATGAGACAATAATGCTTAAGTGAAATAAGGTTTTTAACAGAATTTGAATCCATATACGAAATCCCACTATTTCTATATTTTTATATACTTACTGATATAAAACCGAACTGATATAAAATTGATCAGATTTGGGAGCACACACTCCACGATGAATTCGTTTGAAAGCGGCACAAATTCTGGGGTATTGCCTTATCGCCATTATAAACGGCAACGCGGCGATTTATCATAGCCTGCTTCTTCTGTTATTATAACTATATTGGTCGCAAGATAGTTATTTGACTTCGAAAAAGTGAAATCAGAATTTACGTATACAATGTAGTAAAACCAACTCATTAAAAAAAATTCCGCGAAAAAAAATTAAATTTCGTTTTGTTTCGTGAAATTTCGAATTGAATACACTTTTATTTCGCATCATTTCGATGTCTCGAAAGTAAATCTATATTTCGTTTCGTTCCGTTTCAATTTAACATAGACAATTTAAATTTCTTTTCGTTTCGTTTCGTTTCGTTTGGAAAAAGTGTGTTATCGCATACCCTTAGTATTTACACTCACTCATTTACTTTCAATCTTTTCGCTCTCTCGCTCATTCTTGCTCGCTCACTCCTACTCACTCACTCTACTTTCTTACTCTTACTCACTAACTCACTCACTCACTTTTAATCATGCACTCCCTGTTACTCATTAACTTACTCTTACTAACTCACTCACTCCCTCTTACTCCGGGGCAGCAGGGACTTTGACCAAGGGCTTGACGACCCCTCCCCATGGCCACTGCGAGTTAGACCGGGACCATCGTCCCTAACCCCTAATCCCAAGGCGTCAAGCGACCCGTGCCGAGGGGATGCATGGCCAGGGGGGTGAAATAATAAGCTAGGCCTTTAACGGAGCCTGTGGGGTACCTGGGCACCCTCCACAGTAATTGTACCGCGTTATGCTGGGCTCTGGCGTGGTGGACCTCTTTTCCCGAGCAACTCGTGGGACCAAAATGGAAAACCAAGTCAATTCTTCAATTAGTGGTAGTAGTGTAGGCGACAACCCCTTCGCAAGAGGTGGGTTGTTCAGGTCTCCGCCTAGGAGGCCAGAGGCAATAGTCGGCAGCTCAGTGCGCAGCGCCAGCGTGGGTCACTCAACCTTCCTCTCGGCTATAAAAACGCCGGTAGTGGTTATTGACGGCCCATGGCTTGTGGAGGCGATGAACCGCAAACGCGATGGGCTTTCGGCCTTCGAGGTGGCGACGGAACAGCTGGACGCCATCATCGACTTTGCGTCATCGAAGCATAATATCAGCAAGGACCTCAAGAGGAGCTTGCAGAAACTTCGAAAGTCGATGCTGGACGCCAAGCTGGAGAGGGCGGTCGGGACGGCCAAGTGTAAACCCGTGAAATCGGTGAAGTCGAGGTCTACCCACACTGAGGCCCAAGGATTCGCGGACTCGGGCAAGGTCGAATCGACCGAAGGCGTGCCAGCTAAGACGGTGGTACCAAAGTCTACCCAGACTGAGGCTCAAGTATTTGCGGGTACGTCGGGGTGACTGCTCCAACGGAGCAGACACAAAAACAGGAGACAGTCTCCAGGGATGAGCTCCTGGGGGCCGCTCCAAAACGCGGAGGGTTACTACCCCGAACAAGGGTAGTGGGGCTGGGAAGCTGAACCCCGGTCAGGTACCTCAAAACCAGGAGGAAGGACCTGGAAAGGTCCGTCCACTCAGGCAAGACGGTGGTAAGGGGTTACGGCAGGCTGAAAGTTCTCAGCCGCACCAGACCAGGGAAATAGAGAGGAATGACGCCTCCTGGACCCTGGTCAAGAACAAGAGGAAACCGAAGACGTCAAGGGCCGAAAAGAAGGCCCAGGCAGGGATGGGAACGGTTGACATTTCTTTTTATCATTCATTCTGCCACGCAGTCAAAGAAAAACAAAAGCACGGCAGCCGCAGCAGCAGCCACGACCAAGCAGACGACAGTCAGCACATGATTTTATTATTTTCTCTCCCCACGATAAATATTTCTGTACGCTCATTTCACCGACGTATGACCGTTTTTGGTGGTAAATGATAATTTCATTATTCCTTGCTCATTTTAGAGACTAGAACTAATAAATTAGTACCAACGGCTAGTATTCTTTCTAGGCTTTGCGCCACAGGCAATTAAACTCGATTCTGTTCTGTTTGCACTGCGCACGAACCAAAACAAGAAATCTTATGCAAATGCTGACCGCACCGACGGCTCGACTCTCACGCAGAAGCAAACAAACAGTTTGCCTCATCGGCAAAAAAAATGTCACAATGAGGCGTACATTTTTTTTGAAAACCTGTTTCGGATTGTGCGGTGCATGAAATTTGACCGGATAAAATGTAAACATTCACATAATCACAGTGTTTTACTGTACATTTCCCATCACTGGGCCCAGGCGAATGAGGGTAGCAAGAAGTCTAGGGTAGGCGCCAATCGCTCCAGGGGCGATGCCCTAGTCATCACGGCGGACGAGGCTAAGTACTCGGATGTTTTGAAGGCGATGAGGAGTGACGTCAAGCTCGGTGAAGGAGGCGCCGACGTACGTCGCATAAGACGTACACGGAGGGGCGCGGTGATACTCGCGGTGAGGCGGGGCGTGTCGCAAAGGCGCCGCCTACAAGAAGTTGGCGGAGGAGGTCCTAGGCGAGACGGTCAAGGTGAGGGCACTCACGACGGAGGTGAATCTAAGGGTTAAAGACCTGGACGAGATCACTGAAGTCGAAGAGCTCGTCACGGCACTGCGGCGACAGTGTGAAGTGGAGACGCCCACCGCAGCTGTTCGGCTACGGAAAGGTCCGGCAGGGACGCAGGTAGCATTGGTTCGGCTATCTGCAGCGGACGCCTCCAAGGTAGTCAAGTTAGGGAGCGTCAAGGTGGGATGGTCGGTATGCCCTGTGGGCTCGGGTTCCGAGCCCGAGGACGGAAAGGGGTCCTCGTCAAGGCTGGGGCAGGCGTAGGCACCGCATCGGCAAGACCTCTGTGTGCTGGCGAATAGGCCCTATCGCAGAAAGGTCAATTTGGGGTGCACACGGCATCATCATTCTTGATACCAGTCGTGCAGAGGGAAGCAGGCGCGAAGTCGACCCTTTCCACCTTCCGAGGACATAGGGCGTGGTAAGGCCACCTGGAAAGCCGGCAACGCGCTGGCACGATATCATGGTGTTCTTCTAAAAAATCGAGTTACGATGTTCGGTGCTACAAGGACACGCAGCTAACCTCGAGGGTGCGTTGTGCACTGGCCCCCCTTTGAAGCATTACTTTCTGGTTGTACCGAAGGGACTATGGGCTTGGCGGCAATGGAAACGGTTTAGCGGGTCGGGGATATAGTCCTGCCTCCCTCGGTGATCCCTAACCCCGCACTTCCTGGTCAACCCAGGATGTCTGTTGAGCAGATTCCCCCTCCATTGCACAGGAAGAAAAAAAAACATATACATACACACGGACAGACAGACATGTGCTCAGCTCGTCGAGCTGAGCCGATTGGTATATAATACTATGGGTCTCAGAGGCTTCTATAAAAAGTTCGTTTTCGGAGTGAAATGATAGCCTTTCGGTACAACTCAGTTGTACGAGAAAGGCAAAAACAACTTAATTCACCGAGTAGTGATACTGTCTTTCTCGCATTTAGCCAAGACACCAACCTTATATGGAGCTAATAAAGTTCGATGAACCATTTTCTTAATAACTTCTAAACGCAACGGTCGATCGTTACCAAATTCAATAGTGATCAACTAGGATTTGCCCTCTGTCGAATGCAACTTGTTACGAGAAAATCGGTTAAGATTACTATATAAAAAGTTGCCTAATGTCTTTCTTAGCTTTTGTGCACAGACATACACACGGACAGACAGACATGTGCTCAGCTCGTCGAGCTGAGTCGATTGGTATATAACACTATGGGTCTCCGAGACTTATATAAAAAGTTCGTATTCGGAGTGAAATGATAGCCTTTCGGTACAACTTTGTTGTACGAGAAAGGCAAAAACATTCTTCATGCCTGCCGTATCCTAACGGAACTATCAATTCTATACTTTCGCCTCTAATTCTATCATGAACATGTACGTCTAAGTTTGGAAGATGATATTAGCATTTCCATATCATTGTAAATTGATTGAAGTTTAATTTTGCCAGTAAATTTGCAATATCTAAAATCAAAACATACAAGTATGTTTGTTTTGATTTTGAATATTGCAATTTTTTGCAAAAAACGCAATTTCAAGGAATTTACAGGAAGCTTGTAACCAACATGCAATAAGAAGCAGCGAGCTGTTTGATGCCGAGAATCCTATCCTTCCTACACAGAGAAAATAAAGTTGGGATTCCAACATTTTCTAATTTAATTTTAAAAAGATCAGAAATTTGGTATTTTTAAGAGCTAAAACTTTTCCGTTAGATGATAAATTGATTGAATTGAAAGTTTTTTTTTTCAGTTTGAAATTCTTATTTTCACAATCAAAGGTCTCAGAACAATTTTTTTAAATAATAAAACCAAACCCGCCTTTTTCAGGAGAAGAAACGCCGCCTGGAAGAAGCGGAGTGCGAGGAGATGGAACAGCTGTGCCGTTCTCAAGAAACACGCAAGTTCTATCAGAAGCTCAACGCATCCCGCAAAGGCTTCTTGCCGCGAGCCGAAATGTGCCGGGATAAGGATGGGAGCATCTTGACGGACGAACGTGTGGTGATCGAAAGGTGGAAGCAGCACTACGAGGAACATCTGAATGGCGCTGAGAGTACAGGCAGAGAAAGTCAAGGCAGCGGAGGAGATGACTACGTCAGTTCAGTGGACGATGGAAGCCAACCAGCCCCCACCTTGAGGGAAGTTAAGGATGCCATTCAACAGCTAAAGACGAATAAAGCAGCTGGTAAGGATGGCATCGGGCTGAGCTCATCAAGATGGGCCCGGAAAAGCTGGCCACTTGCCTGCACAAACTGATAGTCAGAATCTGGGAAACCGAACAGCTACCGGAGGAGTGGAAGGAAGGGGTTATATGCCCCATCTACAAGAAAGGCGACAAACTGGAGTGTGAGAACTTTCGAACGATCACCATCCTTAATGTCACCTACAAAGTGATATCCCAGATCATCTTCCGACGTCTGTCCCCTCGTTGGAAGCTCGTTGGAAGTTATCAAGCCGGCTTCGTTGACGGCCGCTCGACAATGGACCAGATTTTTACTGTACGGCAAATCCTTCAAAAATGCCGTGAATACCAGGTCGCAACGCACCATCTGTTCGTTGATTTCAAGGCTGCATACGACAGTATAGACCGCGTAGAGCTATGGAAAATTATGGACGAGAAAAGCTTACCAGACTGATCAAAGCAACGGTGTATGGTGTGCAAAACTGTGTGAAGATTTCGGGCGAACACTCCAGTTCGTTCGAATCGCGCCGGGGACTAAGACAAGGTGATGGACTTTCGTGCTCGTTGTTCAACATTGCGCTAGAAGGTGTCATGTGGAGAGCCGGGTGTAACAGCCGGGTACGATTTTCAACAGATCCAGTCAATTTATTTGCTTCGCGGATGACATGGACATTGTCGGCCGAACATTTGCAAAGGTGGCAGAACTGTACACCCGCCTGAAACGTGAAGCAACAAAAGTTGGACTGGTGGTGAATGCGTCAAAGACAAAGTACATGCTTGTGGGCGGAACCGAGCGCGACAGGGCCCGCCTGGGAAGCAGTGTTACGATAGACGGGGATACCTTCGAGGTGGTCGAGGAATTCGTCTACCTTGGATCCTTGCTAACGGCTGACAACAACGTTAGTCGTGAAATACGAAGGCGCATCATCTGTGGAAGTCGGGCCTACTACGGGCTCCAGAAGAAACTGCGGTCGAAAAAGATTCGCCACCGCACCAAATGTGTCATGTACAAGACGCTTATAAGACCGGTTGTCCTCTACGGACATGAAACATGGACAATGCTCGAGGAGGACTTGCAAGCACTTGGAGTATTCGAGAGACGGGTGCTTAGGACCATCTTTGGCGGTGTGCAAGAAGACGGTGTGTGGCGGCGAAGAATGAACCATGAGCTCGCCCAACTCTACGGCGAACCCAGTATCCAGAAGGTAGCTAAAGCCGGAAGGGTACGATGGGCAGGACATGTTGCAAGAATGCCGGACAGCAACCCTGCAAAGATGGTGTTCGCTTCCGATCCGGCAGGTACGAGACGGCGTGGAGCGCAGCGAGCGAGATGGGCAGACCAGGTGCAGAACGACTTGGCGAGCGTGGGGCGTATCCGAGGATGGAGAGATGCGGCCTCGAACCGTGCATTGTGGCGTCAAATTGTTGATTCAGTGTTATCTGTTTAGATGTTAACTAAATAAATGAAATGAAAAAAAAAAAAACCAAACTCAAAATTTTAGAAAAAAAATATTTTAAGTTTTTTTTTGAATGTATTTAACGAGTCAAGTATGAGACACTGAAGACGACCTCACAGTTGAGGTCGAAATACGTATCTGCAAAGATAACAAAACTTAGTGGAATTAAATGGAAAGTACTAAACTCATCTTAGACGGTTCAAAATTTAACCTTTTTGATCACACTGACAGAAAGAAATAATGTAACTGGCAGCCCATGACTATCTGTCAGTGACAGTTTGAAAAACCCAGATAAATCCACCTAGCGGTGTTGGTGCCTTTCTCGTGCAAACAAAAAAAATACTAAAAAATATGAGTGACTGATTTTTAGCGTGTTTTGCGCATAGAATATAGTATTTTGGCCATAACTTCTGATCCCATAGTCCAATCTGGCCAATTTTCAATAGCAAACAATTGGACAGGATTCTCAGTCGAATGAAACTTGTTATCATTCGGCCAATGATAAGTTCCAAAAATTGTGTCTACAAAATTTTGTACACATACACACATACACACACACATACATACATACACACAAACAGACATCACATCAATTCGTCGAGCTGAGTCGATTGGTATATAACACTATGGGTCTCCGAGCCTTCTATCAAAAGTTTGGTTTTGGAGTGATCATATAGCCTTTACGTATACTTGGTATACGAGGAAGGCAAAAACACGAGGAGACGCTCCACAACATCACCACTTAGGTAATTTAAAGTTTTTTTTCATAATTTATGAATAAACTGTTAATAAAAACTATTTTTCTGGTCAATGAAAAAAGCGGCATCGTTGCTGTCACGGACAGGCCCATACAGGCCGTACAGTAAGGTGGCTCAAATTAGTTTGGGAAAAACTTTTTTCAATTTTCTTGATGGGCCTCTTATTCGATTCGATTTGATGTCATGATGCTCTGGACAAATTCAGCCAAATCAGTCAACGTGTGGGCGGTGCTGCGGTTTTCTGCAGTGCAGTTTGAACAAATTTCGTTTCTTTTACCCTAAAAAAAATATAAATTCACCCATACAGCACTCCAGTAAATAGCTAATAACTTTGCTTAATAAACTCCAATTTTCTCGCGGTTTCTAGTATAGGATTTTGTATTTAATTTTATATTAACTGAATTAGTATCATGGTTCTTCATCGTAAATTGTGCCATTTAACTGCAAATCACTGTTTTTCGATGTTTCTGCATACATTTTCCCATATAAAATTGTCCATAACGCGAATAAATTCAATATCTTGGTTCCCTTGATCGGCCCTTGATCTGAATGAAGCTGAATAGCGTTCAATAATAACATTCGTTTTGCCAAATGGAGGCCTAATTTTGTAAAATTAATCTTTTTTGATACCTTAAAAATGAGTGAGATAGGGTAATATGCCCAATAGCGAACCCCCTAGTATCGGAATTTTGCTCTTCCTGTCATAAGGAGTAGAACTTTTCAACATATTAATTCTGCTTGATATCTAATAACAAGTTCTGCATCTCCTCTTCATGATGAAAAAAACTTTGTGCTGTAATAGTGCAAGCATGGCTGGAGGGTTCACCATTGGTTGGGGGTCCACTATTGGGTACTTTACACTATATGTATATTTGATGCTTCAAGTCTTTATCAAATTAATTGTCGAGCCTTTTAGTTTTTTTTTCAAACTTATTTCGGATATCTTTTTTCTTATTGTTTGAGCCACTTAGTAACTCGCTCTAGATTAGAGTCTTAAAGCCGGATCTGTAGAAAGCGTGCAGCCTCTCTAACCCGAGAGTAACGCTAAGCTGATGTACGTTGTGTGTACAACACAAACGTTTCAAATTTATTACATCAATGATATTATTTTTTGTGTCTTTATTATAAAGGCTTACAGCCCTTGGCTGAATCATTTCTTGATATTAAAAAAAAATTTCGAGCAACTACTTAGAGGTTAGAATCAAAGGGGTATTGAGTATCAAAAATTTGGTATCAAAATCCCAAATGTTTTCTCAATTTTTGTACGTACATACAAAGTATGATAAAACATAACAAACATTTTGAGAATCATCATATTATTCAACATGAACTTATAAATAATATCATATTATTTTCCAGCAATTGAAAAAAAAAAGATTTTTAATGACTCTAATGCCCCGTCGCTGCTAACACTATTAACTCGGAATAAATTTTGTTCAGCCTTTTAGACTAAATAGTTATGAAATTTGCCTAGCCATGATCAGAAAGTCTATAGTTTGCCATAAGTCTTTTACGCCAACATCATCTCTCAAATAACCCCAAACTGCTGTATATGGAAACCGAGCGAACGTGCGACCAACAGTCAGCTCGCCTGGCCGCAGCTGAAGTTGGGAAACCTTCATCACCGTTGCACTTTTGGACGGCGGATGGTCGATGAAGAGCAGCGGACGCAGAGAACCGTTTCTTAAAAATTATTTCCATTTCAAATCGCAAAATTGGTGCAGAATGAAGCGATTAGCTGTGGTGTGGCTCAAAGTACATACACAGTTTTTTTTTGCTTCTTCTGAATTTACTTTAGGGCTTTTTCCTTGCAGGTGGAAGGGGTGCGACCGGTCTTCGGTCAATTCGAAAACTAGCGGATGGCGACAGCCGGTGTAGCTGCTCAGGATGACGAAAGCGTGGTAAATTTTGATTAGACATTTACCTATCATTTGGACATTTCTATTTTCATTTGAATACAAAAATAATTGTTCATGACACAAAATTTGTTAATTTTTAATTCAACTTCTGATTTATCAATATTTGTAACCAAACTAAACCTTTTGCTTAAAAATGTCTTCAATCTACAATGTATCGAACGCGTTTGCATTTTGAAGTAGTTATTAATGGACCGAATCGAACGAATTTCAAAAAGTGCTTAGGGCGAAATTAGAATAATTTTGATTCATACCGTCGGCGGCAATGGAACCAAAATTGCTCCGGTCCGGAGACACGTGTTGTGTGGTCCTGAGTGTAGATTGGCATGTGTGGTCCATCCACGCCATGGCCAGTGAAATTGAATTGTCAAAACTGTTGCCAATCGATTTTGCCGAAACCGATCGTGAAGAACCTGTCATCCGAAAGCACTTTTTTTTTCGATTTCGTTCTGTAAATCCAGCCTGAGCTCACAGCATGCAAAAGTTAAACCTCGGGCAGTATGCTGCTTAGACGGGGATCGAGTCGGTGCATTTTCTGACAGGAATGATGCAATGCCTCTATGGTTCATAAGGCGAAAGGACACGAGAGAGCAAAAATAAGCTTCTAATCCGGACCTGTTTATTTGTTGACATATCTGGGTACTGTTTATGCTATTTGTCGTTTTCTATGTGCCCTTCTGTCTCTATATGTCGGGCTGTTTGTTTGGCATTTTCGGATGACTTACTTTCTCTCGGATAAGCCAACCGTATCCATATCTCGGGCCGTAGATGCCAGAGCCCGGAATGGTGAATCCTTTTGCCCCCGATGATCTGAGCCGTATTTATTTGCACCGACTGTCGTGCTCATCAGATATACATGCGAGGACCAAATATTCTGTGCGATACGAAAGCTTTCGGAAACAGGATTATAAAAGTTAATTATAAACTGTACTTCACACCCTCTGCCGCAATGTGGGCGGAACTGGAATCCGATTTGTGAGGAAGGCACACTTCATGGCATTCGGAATGAGCTGCTCGGAGATGCAGGTCAGGTACGGATATTGCAGGGCAATAATTATCTTCGCTTCACTGTGCAAATGACTCCGGCTATAATTTCAGTTTCCATGGGTTTGCTGGATTTAGTTGCATTCCTAGAATGATGGAATGGAACTGTTGGCTTGGATGTGCTTTAATCTGATTAAAATTTGATTCCTCAGTCCTTATATAAATATTGTAATGAAGAAGCTGCATATATTTTGCCGATTTATTCTCCTGCTTTTCACTTTTAGTAAAAAAAATAGTAGATTTTAGAAGAGAGCTCCATTCACCTTATGATGAATTGATGGTGTGTTGTAACAATAGAAGTTATACATCCCCACGCAGCATTGTAGGATTGTATGATTGCATTGATTGCCCTGAAACTGAAACCATTTATTTTCAAATTATTTATTTACTTATTATTAATTACATTTTGTTCATAATGTTATTCTTGGGTTATAAGGACAATTGAACTCAATTTGTACAATGTACTTCTAGAAATTCTCTAGAAAAACTGGTTTTAATATGAAATTATTGAATTATTTATTAAATAATATGATAAGAATTATTTTTATCGAGGTACGTTGGAATTCTATGCAATTGCGATAAACTTGAGATATCTAAGAATGTCCTTCACGGCTAGACGGACATCCTGAATGGCAATGTGGCGACAACGATGTCGGTATGGTAATGAACTTGGGAGCATGCACGCAGGACATACGTCTTCCAGCTCCGGATCTCCAGGAAATCTATGATAAGAAGAGAATCAAGAGAGGAAAATGTTAGTGATAATCGGACATAAAATCTGCCCAGAAGAATGAACTGAAAAAGCATTCGATTTGTTTGGTTACATTGTTTGATAAATTTGTTCAATTGTTCATCCTTCGCGAGAATAAACAATCAATCGCTCTAAGTGAGCGATTGTTCATTTGAATTCTAGATTATGCGGCCGCGTCAGTTTTTACTTAACGCAGGAAAGTAAAATTGAAAATAAAGTGATATTCACGGCTATTCAACCACATTGACAGTAATCAGAAAACTAATGTCAAACAGCAACCCTTATTTCTAACATGATTTTTGAAAACGTCGTATGTCCAAATGAAAGACTCTCTTTCATTACACTCTCTTTCACTAATAGTTAAGCTAATTTTGCATTAATTACAACATATCTACCTCAACACGCTGAACAAAGCTATTTTCTACAGATCTTAGCATTAGCATTAGCATTAGCATTAGCATTAGCATTGAGCATTTCGCACAAATTCGTAGGTGGTACAAGCCAAGACTATTGTATGAGAGTAGCAACACTTTCATCCGTTACCACAGATATTGATTTGGGACTAATCGCTATCTATTAGATGGAAGCAATGCACTCTCCAATAGTCGAGATCTGTCCTGTCCACGTCCTTGCGAATGCTGAGGAAGGGGAAGGATGGTTAGTTGGACACCTACTTAAGAAAGATGCAGAGAACTCTACGACCTCTCATAGGTGCCACGGGAGGTTTTTGGATTGTTAGTGTTGACGGTTTAACAGTAGGAATCGTTCTGGTAGAACGTGAAACACAGAAAGAACTAAGATAGAAATACAAAGTAGGAAAGGGACGAGCCTGGAATCGAACCCATGACCTCCTGCTTATAAGGCAGAAGCGGTAGCCACTAGACCACCGAGCTCGTCAAAGCTATTTTCTACAGATCTTGGTGAAAAAATCGGATGTAAATGTTAGTATGGCTTCGTAATAATCGAAAGAGAAAGTAAACAAAGAGAGCCTCTTTTGTGGACTTAAGATGTTTTAAAAAATAACGCGAGATTTTATCTCTAGTTGAGGTTACATAAGAATTTCAGATAGACATGTTAATTCTCGGATACTTATTCAAAAGGACGTATGTGATTTTGTAAACAAAAATTGATACGTCGATTTCTCCAATCTGATGGCACTCCCACGCAAACCAACAACACCAACAGGTAGCCGAAGGCTTCCCTTATCTGTCTATGGTGATGGTTTTCGTTGGCTATCAGATCGGGCAAATCGACGTTTGAATCTTTGTTTACAAAATCACATGCGTCCTTTTTAAATAAGTACCCGAAAATTTACTTTTATTTTACGAGTCGTTTATTTTGCATTACTTTCATGCGCGTGTGTGTTTTACGATCAGGATTTCACTGGCATTAATACTGATGTGCCGGTTGGCTCTCGTGTTGGGCTTGTGTGCTTTGAGCGGCACACGGTCGCTTCCTAGTCAACATAATCAAGATAAATCGTACGTGGTGCAACACAAGATGCTAAATTGAGACGATCGCCCTATTCTATCGCCTTCATTCAATCCGGCTTTACCACAGCAGCTTCGACATCACATATCGAAACCGATGAAAAAACAAATCATTTATACTGGCGCCTTTCCAGAGCGTCCTTGACATCACAAGTAGAAACCGATGAGCAAATCGTTCAATCGACGCTCTTCCAAAGTGCCTTCGACATCACAAACCAAAATCGATGAGCAAATCATTCAATCCAAAGCTCTCCATAGCGCCTTCGACATTACAAGTCGAAACCGATGAGAAAACAAATCTCGCTTAACTTTTCAAAAGGACCTAATTAAAAAAAATCATGAATTAATTTGAATAGCACAATCAACAGAACAACATGAAAGCTATTGATTGCAGTATTCAAATTAAATCATTAAAAAAATGTTACTTAGGACCTTTTGAAAAGTTAAGCGAGAAATCATTTATACCGGCGCTCATCCCTTCGACATCACAAGTCGAAACCGAAGAAAAAAAAATGACCCGATCACGCCCACAGGATACACTACCCTCACGGTTATGGAACGCCTAACGACTTTCTCAGTATCCAATTACTTCTAACACGCCACTAAATCCCGGTGTTATGAACTTTAATCTAGAATAAAAAAAACACCCTTATAAGGAACAAAAAAAACACCACTAAATCGACCAATTGTAGATATTAATTCATGAAAACCATTGTTAGGATTTAAGCTTGCGGTCCGCTATGTGAAATCCCATCAAAAATAGGTTTGATTACAACGAAATTACTCAACTACAAATCGATTGGAAATAACCATATTATGGAACACTTCGAGTTCAAGATGGCGGCGAATGTGAACAATGCCGTTTTAATGCAAATATCACGGTATACAGAAACAAGGTAGGCTCGTAAAGAAAATGACAGTTCAAAAGTGACGTGATTGCTGTCGCAGTATGAACGAATGCAAAAGACGGCCAAATTTAATCGGGAGTGTACTTACAAAACAGAAATTTCCAACCAGGTACAATCCGGGAGGATCGCCAAATGTGCGGTCTATTTCCGCCGAACGAGCTATCCGTTGGTTTGATCGCTTGTGTGCTGTCTTATCGAGCGTGCAACTCCTTTGGTTGCCCGACGAGAAAAGAGCCAGCCTGCTATTCACGCTATTCACTCAAATCGGTGTATAACACTATGGGTCTTCGAGCCTTCTATCAAAAGTTCTTTTTCAGAGTAATCCGATAGCTTTCCGGTACAACTTTGTTGTACGAGAAAGCCAACTAAACTGAAACATTTTCAATTGACAATAATAAACAATAAATTTGAAATCCAATCATAGTAGGCATGTGGAATGACAGCATACTACAAAGCAAATGAGAAAATTTTGAAATTCAATCTCAGTAGCAGGAATGCCAGATTTGAAGACATGTCTTCAATTTGAAGACATTTGAATCTCTGTGAAGACATTTATTTCATGAAGACATTTTGAAGACTTTTCAAAATATTTGAAGACTAATCTTCCTATTTAAAGGTACTTGAAGACAATCAATAAGCTAGTGATGAACTTAATTTAAAAATTTAAAAATCACTTAAATAAAGGAGAAAAAAATAATCAATAAGCCAGGGAATAGAAAATATAATTTGATTACTAACTTATAAATTCTGCGACTTCTATATGCAGAGAATATAAATATTACAAAAGTTATACATAATAAACTAATGTCCCGAGCAAAAAATCTTAAACGCCAAAACACATTGACAAGGTTGATAGCTGCAACACATTTTAGACGTCAAATGTGTTTTTTTAGTTGTGTGCTGGTTCAAAAACTTGCGATTGCAGCATTCGTTTAAATTTTCCTAGATAGCGGTGGCATTTTCGACGTGTCTCTTAAAAAGGTATTTCGATCACTGCATCAGAACGCAATTTAATCTAAACGGCAAAAAAACAGAATTCTACAATGATTTGATTCAATCTATTCAACTGTTGGCTAGAACCATTTTTTTTATTTCTTCATAATTCATCTGATCTTTTCGGCACAGAGAAACAGACGTCTCACTTAGAACAAAATGCAATCAAAATCATCGTCACGGAAGCATTGCCTTCCAATGCCAAAATCACTGAGTGTGGCCAAGCCGCAACCAAATGGTGGTGGTGCACAAAAGTCAAACACTAGCAAAATCGATCGAAGCGCCGGTCGATTAACTACCTACAAAAAATATCAACCGTTAAAATGGTGAACGATGGAACGATGAGTAAGACGTCTGTTTCTCTGTATAATCGGTATTTCCAGAATACCCGTCGAGAATAAGAATAGATTTTGAAGCACGAATTTTCTGTGAGTTTTAGAAATAATTTTTAGTGAAAATTAGTTTAAAAAAATAATTTCCCGTGAAATAAGGAGAATTTTCCATGAAAATTCTGGGGAATTTCTCGTAAAAATTCAAGAGAATTGAAATTGAAAATTCTTTTCAAATTAACTTGGAAATTTATAATAATTTCCGTATGGGCAAATGAAGGAATTACTCCAAAATTTAAACGGGAGATTCATCTCAATTTCCACAAGATTTTGACTTCTTGCGGGGAAATCATCTGAACTCCCACAATGAATTCTTTTTCATTTCCACAAGAAATTTGTCTTAATTTTCGTGGGATGTACTCCGGATTTGTATTTGAAATTTTAGGGATGTCTCTTCGGATTTTCCATGTACCACATTTTTACAGAAAGTTCTAAATTTCAACAGGAAATTATTTTCAATTTTCTCAGTAAATTTCCTTTAGTTTCCAAGATTGAAAATTCCTACGAATGTCGACAAGAAATTGAAATTGTTCTGGTGTTGAATGGCTATTTCTCACAATTGCCACGATAAATAATTTGATGAAAAAAATCAGAGAAATTTCATAAACAAATCCGTCAGAGTTTTTTTTAAAGACTCAGTAGAAAGTTCAGGGGGCACTCGTTACACTTTCTCGTTGAATACTTCCTTGAATTCGTTTGGTATATTTGCTAGAAATATCTTTGGAAACTCTTCCAAATTTTTATCTGGGAATCCTTCTAAGAATTTCTCCAGTAAAGCCCTATCTGGAATTCTTTCTGAAATTCCTCCAGGAATTCGTCCCCAAATTCCTTCAGAGATTTTTCAGAAAATTTCTCCAGAAATTCGTTTAGAAATATTTCTAGGAGCTCCTCCATAAGTTCGTCCAGAAATTTCTCCGTAGGATCTTCGAAGAATTCCGTTGAAAATACCTCCAGTCGTTTCTCCAGTCGTTCCTACACAAATTGTTTCTTTCACGACTTCCTCCACCAGTTCTTCCAGAAATGCCTGCAGGCATTCGTTCGGAAATTCTTCCAAAAATCCCCTCGGAAGCTTCTCCAGGAATTCCTCTTGATGATTCTCCAAGAATGTTGCCGAAAGATTCTCCAATAATACCTCTGAAATTATACTCCGGAATTTCTCTGTAATTTCCTCCAGGAATTGTTTCGGAAATTCCTGCAACAATACCTCAGGAAGTTCCTCCAAAAAGTTGTGCAGAAGTTCCTCCGGAAGTTTCTTCTAAAATTTCTTCAGGAGCTCCACTGGAAATCCTTTCAGTGATTGCTCAGGAAAATCTTCAGGAATTCCTCAGAAAAATCCTTAACGAATTCTTCCAGAAAATCCCTCCGGAACTCCTCCTGAAAATTCTCCTGCAAGTCCTCCGCAAGTTCCATGCTAATGGAACTAGCATATCACCCGGAAATTCCTTTAGAAGTTTATCTGGAAGTTCCTTCAGAAAATCCTTTAGATGTTCCAACAGCAATTCCTCGTACCTTTTAGGAGTTTCTTTAGGAATTCTTCCGAAAAATCCATCAGGAGTTTATCCTGAAAATTCTTCACAAATTCTTCCAGAAATTTCTTCAGAAAATCTTGTGGAAGTTTCTTCAAGTATTCACGGTAAATGCTTCCAAATCCCTTCAGGGAATTCTTAAAAAAGAAACTCAGAAGAATTCCACATGGAAATTCAGCTAAAAAAATCCGTTCTTACTCGTGAAGATTTGAAGAAATATTCTCTTGAATTCTAACAATTTGAGTGTTAAAAAATAAATGCTACAAAAAACAAAGAGTTGCTTGAAATACAAAACTGTTGGATTTGAAATTTCTCACTAATTATCGTAATTTTGGTATTGAAGACATTTGAAGACATTTTTACTCGACTGTGAAGACATTTGAAAATATCCCCTGGCATCCCTGATCAGTAGGCTTCCTAGATTTTTCAAAGCGTGATGTAGAAAACAAATAAAGATGATACAGTGTTCGGTTCTTGATATGCGTAAAGACGCTTTCTAATTTTCACTAGTAAATTTTCTGCGGAATAGTGAATCGAGCGAAGGTTTGTTTAGCTAAGATAACCTACAATTCACTTTAAAAGACGTTTTTCATGCTTTTCCCATTTATTTTTTTTGCCTTTCTCGTATACTAAGTATACGTAAAGGCTATACTATCGCTCTAAAAACAAACTTTTTATAGAAGGCTTGGAGTGTGTGTGTGTGTGTTCTTTTTTTTATAGAGGGATGAAGGCAAATCTGAAAATATCACTCAGGGAGTCGGGTTAGCGCGGTCGGCAGAAGGCCGGACCCACTAAACCCACCCAACTCTTCTCATGCCCTGTCCCCCCGGGACTTACTGGATGTCAATACTTCGGAGGGGGGCTGCGTTCATGCACGTGCACGTGTTCAGCCTCTAGCAAGCACAGCTAGTTCGCTACATTTTTCTCATCGAAGCATTTTTTATGCGGTTTGCACTTTCTTACTTCAGCGGGAAACCGGTTGGATGCCAAAGTCGGTCCAGAGATTCCGGGTGGAGCATAGCGTCCGGTTCACTGGCGTTTCGATTCCACTACCCAAAGCCGATTATTCGACGCGTCACGGCGGTGGATCTAGCCTACTCCGACTAGAAGCTTCCCGGTAGCGGAAACTCCCCCGAACGGAACTTTCGTTAACATTGAGCCGTTCGGCTCCCAGCATAATTTTCTTGACTTTTTCCTGCACTTTTTCGTTGAGCCATTTAGCTCCCAGCTAAATCGCGGGCTACTCAGATGATCCCCGGCGGCAGATCTATCCTACTCCGACAGGGAGTTCCCCGACGTTGGAATTTTCCTCGGAACCGACGACTCGCTTCTGTGCAAGACTTGAATATCTTTTACCACTTTTTACATTTCTGGTGTTTTCCAGATCGGCGCTGGTCTGGAGGCCTCTCTTACTTCAGCGAGTGACCGGTCCGAGTGCCGAAGTCGATCTAGAGATTCCGGGTGGAGCATAGCGTCCGGTTCAATGGTGCTCCGACGACCCAAAACCAGTGCTACCAACGCGTCACGTTCTACTCGGCCTAGTCCCTGACGATGGATCTAGCCTACTCCGACTAGAGGCACCCCGGCGGCGGAAACTCTTCGAAATTAATCTTCTGTATTCTTGAGTCATTAAGCTCCCAGCTGGATCGCGGTTTACTCAAATAGTCCCCGGCGGCGGAAGCTTCCCCGTCACCGACCGTGCTATTATGATCGCTTCCAGATACCCTCTGGTCTTCACGCCATTTTCGCTGCAGTGATGAGCCTAAACACTGGTCTGCGCTCTTCTCTTTCTGCATCGCTGCGGGCTCTCTGCATCCTCCTCCTTGCTCGAAAACAGCTACGACGGAGCTCTGCGATCGTTTCATTCCACCAATAGATTTGCCTACGTGCATATCGTGGCTGTACCTTTTGTTACGGATCACATCGAAAAAGTACATCGATAAGGAAAAAACTTGATTTCCGTGCAGGCGAGAATTAGTCTACCGTGCATAATTGCTGCTGCATGGGACAGTTGAATGAACGATGCTTGAAACGGAAAAGAGATCTGGGATTTTATTGACAATCGCAACAGATGGAAATGAAACGATTTCCGGTGTGAGAAGTGTGTTGTGGTTAGGCCAGATTGGTCGTTCGCGAGAACAGCTCCGCAGAGCTCGTGGATTCCGGGCAGCAACGAAGTGCCACGTGAGCGAGCGGTAGGAATCTCATAAGATTCTGGTCCAAAATAGCGAGTAGTGACCAATTCAACTCGTACGAACAAGGCCCAGTGAGAAATCATCTCACAGAATTGTCAAAACGAGACACCGGGGAAACCGCAAGGAGGTTTTTGGCAAGTAAGGTAATGCAACATATTATGCTCGCAAAGACGCGCAAACTAAGATCCTTTTCCACTTAGATTTGGATCTAGCCGGAGTTGCCACGACAAAGTCGATTACATCGAAACGGGAAGGCTCTCGCAAAGAGGTAAAACCGATTATTGAAGCCTAGTTTACACCCTTCCCTCACGGTGGAATGTTACTTTCAGGGCCTTCTTATATGAGTCGCTTTGCAGAACACCATTCACGTTCCGAGGTGTTCAGTCGATCCAGCAGCCATCTTGGCCCCAAATATTTTGCAGCATTCCTCCGCTCTCCGCCAATCTCGTTAGCAATTCAGGCCCAGCAGAATCAATCTCCTCCACACGACCTCCAAACACCGAAGATTCATCCAAGGCAGTCCGCATGCAACATCTCAAGTTAGTGACTGAACGTACATCGTCTGAGGCAGCGTGCAGTAGGTCGGTGTACGGTAGCAGTGCATGTGACTACAGCAGCGCGATCGCAAGTTGTCAACAGCTAATAGCTATAAGCTATAAGATGTATAAGCTAAAACCCCAACACTACTAGACATTAATTGCCACACAACTAAATTCATTCAATCCACATTGACTGCCCGAGCACCTCACAAACAGAAAATTTGCTTAGCCGGGCATGAACAATCAGAGCAACAGGTCTCGTTCACTCAATGGCTTTTCTCTCCGTAGATTTGTGTCTTGTTCATTCGCTTGACAATTATGTAGAAGAATGACTACAATAAAAAACTAGTAATACTTTCTCGGCATAGTTGCATCGCAGGCTCGGGTGAATGCTGCAACCAGCTCGTCTGGACTCAGATTTTGAAGATTGCGCTCGAATCGCATTGCTTCCGCAAACACATCCTTGTCAAAGGCTTCTGTCTTCCACTTTCGCTCCTTGATACTGCTCTCGCGTGGTTCCGAATGTACCCTCCCTCCGACACAATATAGGACCACTTGACGGTCGCTATGCGTATAGTACTCGCAGACTTTCCAGTTCATGTCCCTCGCTAAGGCAGGACTGCAGAAGGTAACATCGATGATGGACTCTCGTAATGTGCTAGAATTGGAAATGAACTATAGAGCTCGTTTCCTATATCCAATTAGAAATTTCATCAGTTGCTTTCACTTATCTATCACATTGGCAGCTCGTTAACCAAGACGGACCTCTGCCTCTCGAACCTAACCCAAAAATTCCAACAAATTCCGCATGAACTCGTGGCAAGTGCAGAGGTATATTCGGCTCGCAGTGAGCGAGTGATTGCATCATCATTTCCTCCCCCTTCCCTACATTGACTTGCATTCTGACGTGGCAGGTGCCAGTATGACCTAACAAATGAGATCACCAGTACTTGTACATTGAAGATGTGTGCTAGTCCCAAGAAAACATCTGTTGGTTCCCTGTGGAAGAACAGATGATCTGGTCATAACGGAGTAGCAACTACGAGCAGTCAATCAAGCTCAAGCTCAAGCTCATACGGTTGAACTGATTAATCGTTCAACGTGGCGATGCGTAGCAGCTACATATATAGATTCCGTTGACTTTGGCGATCACAAAGCCTTCAGCTGCACGATACACAATTTCTTGGTAAGGGTATCTTCCTACCGTACTTTCCAGGTGGCCTTACCACGCCCTATGTCCTCGGAAGGTGGGAAAGGTCGACTTGGCGCCTACTTCCCTCCGCACAACTGGTATCAAGAATGATGATGCCGCGTGCACCCCAAATTGACCTCTCTGCGATGGGGTCTGTTCGCCACCACACAGAGGGACTTGCCGACGCGGTGCCTACGCCTGCCTCAGCCTTGACGAGGACTCCTTTCCGTCCTCGGGTTCGGAACCCGCCCGGCTGACCGACGCCGCGAAAGCGACGATACCATGTTGTTCTTCGCGCGGCCACTTGTTCGATAAAAGGATCGAGTTCGACCACAGGGCATGACCACAGGTATGACCCATGAAGCCGACTCCGATCCCTTGGACCACCTCTTATTTGCGCCTGAACTAGCCATCCTTGAGTCCACGCGCCACTTTCTGTGTAGCTTCGAGACGATTTGGGCGATAGCCGATAAAACGGCGTTCCAGCCAACTTCATCTTTACACATCCTCCGAACTAGGTTGTCCGGGGTAGTGTCCAGACCACCTGTGGCAAGCATGTGGTCAGGCATTGCGCGAAAACGTGGGCACACGAACAACATGTGTTCCGCCGTTTCCTCCAAACCTGCCCACACCGGACACTCGGGCGAGACCGAGTAAGCCAGCTGCGTTATCTGCACTGTGATTTTGCAGCACGCTTCCCGTGTAGCACACTTGTTACATATCAGTCACTGTGACTCATATGCGACCAAATCCAGTCACATTAAAGTTGCGGCAACCTAATCTAACTGAACTGTGCTACTAGGGTTGAACGCCAGGCACATCGAACCCCCCATGGAGTGCTTGCTGTTCGCAGCTTTGCTGGAACAAATCAAACAATTGGGAGGGTTCGTGCAGCATTGTGCCTTATGTCCCTCCAATCCGCAGCGTCGGAAGAGCTTGCTTCTGTCAGGGCCTTTGCAGTCCCATTGCTTGTGCCCCGGTTCCAGGCACTTGAAGCAAACTTCGGGTTGTTCGTATATGCTCACAGGGCACACCGACCATTCCACCTTGACGCTTCCTGATTCGACTACCTTGGAGGCGTCCGCTGCAGATAGCCAAACCAATGCTATCTGCGTCCCTGCAGGACCTTTCCGTAGCCGAACGGCTGCGGTGGGCGTCTCCACTTCACATTGTCGCCGCAGTGCCGTGACGAGCTCTTCGACTTCGGTGATCTCGTCCAAGTCTTTAACCCTTAGATTCACCTTCGTCGTGAGTGCCCTCATCTTGACCGTCTCGCCTAGGACTTCCTACGCCAACTTCTTGGAGGCGGTGCCCTTTTGCGAGACGCCTCGCTTTAGCTCGAGGATCATCTCGCCCATCCGGGTACGTCTTATTCGACGTACGTCGGCGCCGAGTTCACCGAGCTTGACATCACTCCTCATTGCCTTCAAGATGTCCGAGTACTTAGCCTCGTCCGTCGTGATGACTAGGGCATCGCCCCTGGAGCGATTGGCGCCTACCCTAGACTTCTTGCTACCCTCATTCGCCTGGGCCTTTTTTCAGCCATTGCCGTCTTCGGTTTCCTTTTGTTCTTGACCAGGGTCCAGAAGTCGTCATCCTCCTCTATTTCCCTGGTCTGGTGCGGCTGAGAGCTCTCAGCCTGCCGTAACCCCTTGCCACCGTATTTCCTGGGTGGACGGACCTTTCGGACACTTACCGTCAACCGATTTACTCGCAACAACTTACATTCGGCGCAGACTTTTATCCCATTGTTTACAATTGAAAATTGACCAGATCGGACTATGGGATCGAAAGTTATGGCCAAAATACTTTTTTTACGGAATAATCGCGTAAAAAAGTGTCACTCATTTTTCAGGCACTTATCCTTAACCGATTCGCTTGCATTCGACGCAGCATCCTGTCCCATTGTTTTCTATTGAAATTTGGCCAGATCGAACTATGGGCTCGGAAGTTATGGTCAAAATATTATTTTTTATTCGCACGAGGAAGGCACCATCACTGACTGCTAGGTGGATTAATCTGGGTTTATAAATTATGTTTCTGTACATTGAAACAGCATTGAACAGGCGTACAAAGAGGTAATTGCGCGAAAATATCTAATCGCAAGGATTTCTCGTTTGTCTCTTTTCGTGCAGTTTAAGGATTTGTAAGATATACGGATTCAAGAACATCTGAATATATTCTGAAGAGCATAGTTCTTGTCATTGTCGATTATTCGAATCGGAAGGATCTGAGTGCGCTGCATGATTTGTGAATTGGGTTATCCAAAAATGTGTAATATTTTCAACATCCTTATATTTGTATAATCAGGAAGCCGACTGAAACATTTATAATTGGTGAAGACAATTTCACCGTCTTTAATCAATGACTGTTCAGACTGACCACTTCCATAAGATAACGGACAACGGGCAATGTTCCACTGTTTGAATAGATTCCACGACTGGAGCGGAAATCGAAGTCTCACTACACCATAGTGTACAACGTACGCGTACCACACAATCACGTCGTGCGGTTAGCGACGACCAGCGTTGTAGTTTGTAGATTGACAGGAAAGAAATCTCTTTTGAAACAATATTAATGAGTTTTCAAAACATAAACATAATGCATTTATAATGAGTGAAACGGTGCATCGATGCAGCACAAGTCAGACAAAAATGGTTGCAGCAACTTGATTGTGACTAAATCCGGTCACATTAGAGTTGCAATAACCTATGAGGATTTTTTGTGCTGCTAGAGATCTTTTCATGAAAACTCTTTTCTGAAGAAATGCAAGCGAGTTTGCCCATGCGTGAGTGTCCGATAACGGAGTCTTGAGTATTGTGCAGTTAGTTCATAACTGTTAACATGACACAGAGATGAACTGGCAATAAGATTTCTATCCGATAAGATTTACACGGGAAATTAAATAAAATTGCAGCAAATAGCTATCTGTCAGAAAATCAAGCTTATTCTTATCGCTGACAGCATCGCTAGCACCAAATCAATGTTCGGAAACTGATGTCAATCTAAAAAAAATCTTCTAAAAATTTTGTCTCTGGGGGGGGGGGCTTTTGTCCAAAACCACCCCCGTGGCTACGCCACTGCAGTCAGGCCACCACCACATCAGCATGAAATTCGAGGGTCGATTTTTTTAAATCAGTGGAAAATGATCAGTCTATGGTGTGCAAAAATTCAACCCAATTAAAGACGATCATGTTAAAAACTCGTTATTCACTCGTCATTCTGCATGTAGCTGATGCCTTCTTAAATTTGTAGAAAAATTCAATTATACTGAATTCATATTTAAAAAAAATGTGGCGATACCTACATATTCTGTTGCCGGAAAACTCATAAAGCAAAACGCCTGTTAGCTGGCAGCAATGCACCACACGTCGGTGAATCAGCATTCTGTCTGGTATGGACAGTGTGTGGAGGCGCATAGTACATTGTAGGTTAGTCCCACTATTCGGTTTTTCATACCTTACCATCTATTATTTTGACACTTATTTATTACAGTTACGTGAAAGCCCAAACAGCGTTTTGCTTCTTCTGAGGGGCCATTTGTCCTTACTAGAGACCGAGAATACTTTTCCCTTTTGGATTCCTGCTGACCATAACAAAACTGTAAATATACAGCCATTGATCAGCGTTTCAATATAACAAGCATTAGGCATTTGCACCCGAAAAAATATTTAAAAGGAATTATAAGTTTCATCGTTCTACCGGATACAAGATTTTTTGCCAACTCATGGATGAATGAGTTCAATTTTTTCATCACGTCAGACAAATCCAACAACATGGGAAATTCAATATTTTCCATCTCCCATCCAAAAAGACTCATCCAAATTCCGATCAAACCAATCGAGGATGAAAACCTCTCTTGGCGTATTCCATCTTTTTGAATCAATTTACAAAAACGGAATTCGGCTTAGTTGGAGTCTACAAAAGCCTATGATTGGCAAATCAATCAAACCACCATTAGACCATTGATGGCCTGGATGATCCACCACCATCCCCCGTTTGATTCACCATTGCTTCATTCTGTCACGGCCACTCAAGTCTCCGAGTTTCATTGATATCGCCACCTCCAACGCCAGCACCAGGTTTGTTGATTGCGGAGGCGAAACATTTCCAGAAAGGACCGTGACCAACTTGGAACACATCGATTCGGACCGTGGCGTAAGTTCGAGATTGGGAAACAATAGTAAAATAGCAACAACATCGCATCGGATGGAGGAGAAGGAGTTGCACATTTCCCAATCCTATACCGAATACCTGCAACCGACGACCGACTGGTCACATCGTCCGAATGTAGCCGAATTCCGAACCGTCATCGCACCTCCACCGTTCGCTACTTTGAATAATAGAAACAGAGAGGTAAATGAAAAAAAAAACACATCCATCAATGCTCTTTTTTCCAATTATCCGAATCGGTTAATATTGAGATTGATTTTCGGTTCGTTGTTTCCCAGACCGTGCTGGGCTTGATGGATTTCGATTCACAACAAAATTTAGAAAAAACCGTCTCGAATTGCGGAATGGTAGCGGTGAATTTGATTTCCCCCGGATTGGAAAACAGTAGCCGAACGCAAGGTAATGAAATGAATTGCCATGGCATGATGGGACGGATTTGGTTTTGATTGAAGAAACGAATCGCCGCAGTGTTGCTGACTGTTGGTTGAAGGTTTAAATGTTTGATAATGAGAATCGAAATGTAGTCAATAATTGAACCAAATCTAGTTGTGTGTCCTCGCTTTGCAACACGACTGTGAACGCGAAAGGTTTCAAGGGTTTTACCTTCTCCATTTGGATTCATAGTTTTAAGCCAAATGTCGACAATCTTATATTAGCGAGAGGCAACAAAGCCAAAAACTGGTTTACTTCACGGAACTGCAAAGCCTTTTGCAAAAACACTCGTTCTTTATCAAAGTTACCACTTTTGACCTCTACGCTAGATATTACAACGCAACTCATTGTCACCCCGACAACGGGAACATAAGATCATGTCCAAAAACGATTGAAGTTTTCTTCTCTGGACGTATTGAGCTGAACTTGTGAAACGGTTTGTCCACCTTCCTGGTGGTGGACACTAAACTGCACTGCCTCACAATCAATTTCCATGGCTACCCCTCAGACCGAAGCCAAAAGATCATAAACACAGATCCCATTCAGGAATCGACGCAATAAAACCTCAATCCGTGCAATTGTTCGCTTCGACACGTTTCCTCGATGATTGGGCATAATTTTGATAATTCAAATCATAAGCATCTGTTTGTCAGAGAAAAAGGGCAATTTCCTCGAAAGCGAGTGTCACTAAATGCGTCAACTCCTACAAATCTTTTTTTCGCAGGATATTTATGACCAATAATTCCGTAAGAAATCGCATTGAAAAATTGCGTTTGAGTTCCAAGTTCTTGAAAATGTGTTGCTCGAACTTTCCTCATATTTACGATACCGGCCATAAAGTTTCGAACCTACATTAGGGTGCTCAGCTCCGTCCGGGTTGTAAAATGTTTATTTAACCTTGTTATCGCCACTGGACACTTTCCTGCTCCTACGCATATTTACTCAAGAACGACGACATGTTTGCCGTTCCTCAATCACATCACCGACTGGTACTGGAGGAACGACAGAGAAAGCACCAACTGTTGCATTTCCAGCGTCCTGTAGTGGAGCTTATGGCTCATTACTGCAGTGCGCTCTTCTCGCCGTTGTCTATCGAAGCCAGGAGGAGGAAAGCAGCTCAAACAGAATCGTCTCACACTGCGATCCGGGATTGTTACACATTTCAACACTCTCGGCACGGGGGTGGCCAAATTGCTTCTGACTACGGAGAAACCCCCTCCGGGTGGTTGGCAAATTATCGACGGCATCGCTACAAGCAGAGGAACGACCTTGAGAAGCTGACATTAGTGGGAATTAATGAATTTTCTCGGTTTTACGGTGCATTTCGGTGCCAATGTTTAATTTTTGGCATAAATTATTCCCGCTGCGATGGGATCTTCTCGAATTGAATGTAGCATGAGTATGTTTTGTACATGAAGGTAGACACTAGGGAAGACGATCAGTAGCGTTTGGGAGGTTTCTGGAAGGCAGATACCCCGGTGCAGAGGACTTCTCGGGGTGTGATAATTGAGTTTTGAGAATTGAGGTGTAGCCATGAGCTCCTCATGGCGAGATAAGAGAAGCATTCAGTGATGCAGAGCGACGTGCTGAAATTCAAATCGCATTTGAACTCTTTTGTTGAGAAAACTATTACCGGTCTTGATAATTATTCTTGACCAAAGCTGTAATAAGATTTGATTATGAGGTAGCTCGACAATTTGTTGTTTCAATATATTCCGGGGTTGGGAAATCTCTGGGCAACCCTGGAGTCACAAACATTTTTAGCCGACAAAACAATCGAATGCTAATCAGGCTCCGCTCAATGAATTATTTCTTCTTTCGAATCTTATTTTTGCTCCGGACAACACGGAGTGTACGACCAGTCCAGGCCCTGGACTGACAGTCTCTCAAATAATATACGCCATTTTCCAAAATTGGTGTTAACGAGTAATACTCATCGTGCTTTTTAACAGAAAAATTGAAATCATGTAGGTTGTAATTTGGCGCATTTGTCACTTTGTCAGATTATGGCAGCACAGGAAAACATGGTTATATGAATCTCTTTTAATTTTCAGTTTTGAGATCAAGGCTTGATTTCAATCTGGAAATTGATCAGTGATTACAGTTTTACCAATAATATTCAAATTAGGAACAAATTTTGCAAAGATTATTCTATCAGATCAAATATTGACAACAGTTATTATTTTGGCTCATACGCAATCAATTTCCATACGGAGTCACCAGGTTAGTTTCGGGCTTAAACCACGTCTTCCTAGCACTTCGAGATCGAAGTAACCCGTGATCGCGCGTGTATGCATTTTTCACTAGTGACATGTCTATTTTCCTCGCATCCTACTTTTTTGCGTTTGGATGATTTTTCGAATAGTAGGGGAGTGTCTCCGGTTGTGGGCCACCCTGCAAATTTTTTGATGCCTAATAAATACGACAAATCTGAGGGTCAATGTTGTGGTTTGTCAGAGCACATAATCAGAGTTAATACCGAAAAGAGCAAACGCATATGGTTTCTAGCTGTGAGCAAACAACAAAATATCGTTAAAATTTGTTTATGTTTCTAATTTTTGCCATTTCTTATGTGCGAATTACCGAAGCAATAGGTAGGGTAAGGGAGGTATTTTGGACCACCAGTTTGACGGCTCATATTTTGGACCACTGAGTGCAAATTCCTCCTGGTGGTCCAAAATAAGAACCCCTGTAAAGGTGGTCCAAAATACATCCTTTACCCTACATTGCAAAGAGGCGAGTGTTATACTTTGTGATTTAACTTTGCGATGTGATATCAAGTTCCAGTAAAATATTTGTGTGTTGTGTAAATTTTCTAAACAAAAGAAAAATATTTTCCATTCCCGGTAGTGGACCACTTATTTTTTTTTATTTAAGTGTGTGTTTGTGGGTGATAGCGTAACATTATTATTTATGTTTATTATTATTATTTATGTTTATTTCATCCGACAAATTTGTCTTAATGAATAATATTAGAACTAATTGAACATAAAACGTAAAAGTCTACTCTTAAATTCATTTGTCGTCATATTAAAATCAAATAAGTGCACAACATTGTTGAAACATTCCATCATTGCGCGTACTGGTTCATGGAATGTATAATCCCGTCGTCTTAAAGGCAATCTTAGAAACTCAGGTCTACGAGTGACATAACCAGGAACATTAACATTAACTAGCTCGAGCAAATTTGGAGCGTCTATTTCAGCAGCAAGTAATTTGGCTATGAAAATAGCTTTAGCTAGTTTCCGCCTTTGCATCAACGTCTCCAGTCCAATCAGTTGACAGCGACTCTCATACGATGGCAGATTTAACGAGTCGTTCCACGGTAGGTTGCGTAACGCAAATCTGACGAATCTCTTCTGAACAGATTCTATTCTAGAAGCCACAGTGCTATGGTAGGGATCCCATACTATCGAGGCAGTTTCTAGAAGAGGCCGAACGAGACTAATGTACAGGGATTTCAGTGTATACGGGTCTCTAAACTCCATACTCAGTTTACTCACAAACCCTAATTGACGACGAGCTTTGTCGATAATCTCTTCGTAGTGATTTCTGAACGAGAGAGCTGAATCCAGTGTGACACCTAGGTCCCTAATTTTGTCAGTCCTATTTAAAAGTTCTCCGTCAACAGAATATTCAAATGACAGATAGTTCGTTTTGCGGTGGTAACTTATGACAAAGCATTTAGGAATGCTAAGTTCCATATTGTTTGCTCGACACCAACCTGCAAACTTCTCAAACAAAGTTTGAAGCTTGCGACAGTCTTCCAAATTGTTGATTACAATGTACAGCTTAAGGTCGTCAGCGTATACAAGACAATAGCTTTCTCCGAGATATATGATAGCATCGTTTATGTACAGCGCAAATAGTAGCGGGCCCAAATTGCTGCCTTGCGGCACACCAGAACTGCTTTCGAACCATCGTGAGATAGACGATCCGATTTTCACGGCCAATTTTCTGCCACAAAGGTATGATTGGAGCCATGTAACAAAGCTAGACGAACATCCTAATTTATTCAGCTTTGCCAGTAGTATGGTGTGATCTACTTTGTCAAATGCTGCCTTCAGATCAGTGTAGATGGCATCTATTTGACGACTCTGTTCGATGTTATAAAGAAGGAATACAAACAAATAAGAAGAAGGAAAAGGTAAAAAAATGAAGATGAAAAAAGAAAGAATAAAAAAGAAAAATGAATAATGAAGAAAAAGAGAATATAAAAAAGACGGAAAAGAAGACAGAGGAAAAGAGGAAAAGGAAACAGAAAGGAAAAAGAAAAAGAGGAAGAGCGAAGAAACAAGTAGCAAGCAGGAAGAAAGAAACTAGAAAGAAGATGGGCAAGGTAGTTCTAGGATATTCTGGGTTATCCGAACTGTCCTAGAGTTCGGGACTTGAGATCTACAGCTGCAAAAAAAATATTTTTCAGGAGTCAAAGCTTCAATATGCATTCAATTATATCCATTACTTCTCCTGGGAGGTCAACGGATATCGTAAGATCAGGTATCAGGTATCAGAACGTCGGCTCCAGGGGCACGTTCACCTCAATTTGGGAGATTTGTGCCATCGCCTTCACAGCCTTTTTCATCACACACCTGACGGAAAAGGAAGTGAACAAAAGGAAAGGAATGTGGATGGGAGAACAAAGGGAATGTTTGGAAAAGGGCCCTTGAAGAGGGCATACAACGCATTAGCGTACAAGAGCTTATAGCTCCTTACCACAACGGGTTATGAACAACAAAATACTCTGAAGGTTCAGGTTTCTGAAGTCAATTTCACTAAGTAAGTGTTTACCAAATATTTGGAAGCGCAATTGTGCATAGACTAGGCAGTTACATATTAGATGATAAGAAGTTCCATAATCGGATTCACAACTATCACAAACAGATGATTCAACGCGTTGAATATTTGCCATGTGATAGTTCAGTCGGCAGTGACCTGTCAAGGCCTTGACTACGACACTGCAATTCTGTTTAGACAGATTAGCTAAATAGCTTGCTACTACCGGAGATGGCTCCCGGATGTACAATTTTGTTTGATGACATGAATCCAGACTACTCCAATGCCATTTGTGCTGAGTGACAGCCCAAGAGTTGATCAAAAGCTTCACCCAACACTTGGATATTGGAATAGCTGGCTCAGGACCAATAAAGTCATGCGATGCTCCATTACGAGCTAACTCATCAGCCAATTCGTTTCCAGCTATGGAAGAATGGCCAGGTACCCATATAAGGTGTAAAGTATTAACTGAATTCAGTTCCTCAATTTGAGTTCGACATGCGATTACTAACTTCGACCTTGAGTTGGCCGAGGCGAGAGCTTTAATAGCTGCTTGGCTATCTGAACAGAAGTATATTACTTTGCCCATAATGCGTTGCTGCAGTGCAGATTGCACTCCACACATGATGGCAAATATTTCCGCTTGAAAGACAGTGCAGTGTGTACCCAGTGAGTGTGGCTGTTCCAATCTCAGCTCACGCGAATAGACGCCTGCACCTGCTCTACCTTCGAGGAGGGAGCCGTCAGTGTAACAAACAATGCTGTCCGACATACTTCTCTCCAAATAGCCAGATGTCCACTCATCCCGCGAGGGGAATTGTGTTGAAAATGTCCTTTAAGGAAAACTACTAACGTGTGTGAGATCACTTGGAGCAAAGAAAATTTTGTCCCAATTAACCATAAGCGGTAACAACGAAGTGTGTGTAGAACTGCGGTTTACAGGATTCTCTTCCATAAAACCGAGTACCCATAGTCGGTAAGTACAAGAAAATGCTTCTTGTTTGAGATGTATGTGTAGTGGGGCCACGTCGAAGAGAACTTCGAGAGCAGCCGTGGGAGTTGAAGAGAACGCACCAGTCATTGCCATTAGGGACATCCTTTGAAGATGGCCTAATTTAGACTGAATTGTCCTCACTTCCCCCTTTTGCCACCACACAAGACATCCATAAGCCAAAATTGGTCGTACAACTGTTGTGTAAATCCATTTGATATATTTAGGTTTAAGACCCCAAGTTTTACCAAAAGTTCGTCGGCATTGGCCGAAAGCCATACACGCCTTTTGATTCTGAACTCAATGATAGAAGTCCAGGAAAGCTTTGAATCCAAAATTAGACCCACATACTTTACTTGATCAGTTACATTGATTTCAGAACCAAAAAGATGTAATGGACGAATACCATTACGATTACGTTGATTACGTGAAAAGAACAATAGATGTTTTATTCGGATTGACCGATAGGCCATATTGGCGACACCAACTTTCAACTACCTGAAGAGCATTTTGCATCAGGTCGAATAAGGTAGTAATGCACAAACCCACTATCAATGTTAGATAGTCGTCGGCAAATCCATAGGTAGGAAAACCGCCATTATTGAGTAACCTCAATAGCGTATCTGCAACAAGATTCCACAAAAGTGGAGATAATACTCCCCCTTGAGGGCATCCGCAGACACTTAATTTCCTAATCGCTGCTTGACGTAATGTCGAGTAGAGATGTCGGTTTTTAAGCATCTGGTGAATCCATTTGGTAATAATATTCCAATATTGCATCGAAAGACACGTTGTCGAAAGCACCTTCAATATCTAAGAAAGCACCCAAGCACGATTGCTTTTGAGCGAATGCTTTCTCGATATCGTACACAACCTTGTGTAGAAGAGTCACGGTGGACTTTCCAGATTGGTATGCATGTTGATTAACATGAAGAGGCATGTTTGCCAAACAGTCATCACGAATGTGATGATCGATAATACGTTCTAAGCATTTCAGAAGAAATGAGGTCAGACTGATGGGTCTAAAACTCTTCGCTTCTTCATACGAAGCACGTCCTCCTTTTGGGATAAACTTTACAGTGACATCCCGCCAGGATATGGGAATATACCCAGTAGCAAAACTGCATACTAAAAGCTTTTTCAAAACATGTTTGATATGTTCAAAACCTTTCTGAAGTAGAACGGGATAAATCCCATCCTCCCTGGAGATTTGTGGGAGCAAAACTGTTAAGTGCCCATTGAATCGATTCAGTAGTTATGATTCTACGTACTTGAGCCCAAGACCCATAGCTACATGAAAAGACATCAGGATCATCCGAAGATGTTATATCGACACATCCAGGGAAGTGCGTATCAAATAAGTGCTCTAACGATTCTTCATCAGAAGAAGTGTAGTCGCCATTTGGCTTGCGAATTTCGCCAACTTGGAAATCCTTGGATCTCGCAAGAATTTTATTCAATCGACTGGCTTCACTCAAATTGGAAACATTTGCACAAAGGTTTTCCAGCCGGATCGTTCAGCAGATCGTAGAGCCTTCTTGTAAGCTTTGCGAGCCAACTTGAAAGAATCCGTCCCTGCTGAATGGCGTCTGTTCCAACTCCTTCTGCACTGCTTCCTTAGCTTAGCCAAATCGGAATTCCACCAAGGGGTTCCTCTTGAGGTTTTACAGAACGTAAAGGGCAAGCTTCTTCGAAAGCTTCCACGATGTGCAACGTTGTAGTATCAACTGCATCATCCAAGTCGGTAGGAGTTTCTATAGAAGGTAGATATCCATGAAATTTGGTAGAGAGCAACTCTGTGTAAAGATCCCAGTTTGTTGAACGGGGATTTCTAAAACGCAAGGTCTGCGAAGTAACATTCAAATGATCAAAGTAGATGTAGCGATGGTCAGATATCGATTCCTCATCCGACACATGCCAATTCGTCAATTCGTGACTGATTCTATTGGAGCAAAGGGTTATGTCTAACACTTCTGCTCTATTAGATACCATAAAGGTTGGGCGATTGCCTATGTTAAGTAAACTAAGTTCGGTACTACTTAAGTATTCCATCAAGCTGGAGCCTCTCAGATTGATATCCGAGCTACCCAGATGATGTGATGAGCATTAGCATCACTGCCGACAATTAGCGGAAGGCCTTTTGAAGTGCAATATATGACAACTCGTTTGAAAGCATCCGTAGGGGATGGTTCATCATGTGGTAGATAAACCGAACAATAGACGTATTTCCTGACGGAGGTTCCGCCAGTTGCATCAATTGTGACAGCACATACATCTCTGGTTGTTAGTTCAGAGATAAGTGTAGCAACAATAGCATTGCTAACAAGCACACATGCACGCGGCATTGATCGAGAGTTTGCCATTTCTTCACTGAAAGCAGCAAAAACCGGGTTCACTAGGTTTTCTAGGTAGAAGCTACCCTTGCGAAAATAGGGTTCCTGCACCAAAAGCCACTTGGGATTTGCTATTTTGCATGAGTCTACAAAGATTAATCGTTGCTGTTCTTTTATGCTGAAGATTGATTTGAGCTATCTTAACTGAAGCCATTGCAAATTAAGATAATGCACTCCACAACTTCAGCATTAATATGAACAGCAACGATGAAACCAAATTGGTATCTTATCAAGAAAGTCAATGACGAAACACAGAGTACAATGTGTATAACGCATAAAAGCGAATCCATATAGGTGACAATTTGTTGAAAAACTAAATAAAAACATGCTCATAATCCCACCCTTATTTGACCTCAAGTTGAGATTGAATAAGAGTAGCCGATTATTTCGGAGAAGCAAAAAGTCAACTACGCCATAGCTCCGGTTAGCGCAGTAAGGGCTAGATACTGTGAAGGGTGCCCTGGTGCTTCACAGGCTCCGTTAGCGGTTAGGTTCTTTTTAGACCCCCTAACCATTCATTCGTAGGCACGGTAAGCATAAAGCCGCATCACACCAAGAATTTGGGGTCACCTGTATGGTGGACTTCTACCACCGGAACAGGCAATTCGTAGCGTTATTCTTAGCCAGATAACTGGCTGCCGACACCACACAGCTATCTTGGCTGTTCGGGGAGAGAAGTTGACATTGACTTTACGTCAACTCTCAATATGGCCGAACAGCCTGCCAGAAAGAGAAAGGAAGAAAGAAGAAGGTAAAGAAGACATAGGAAAAGAGGAACAGACAGAAAGAAAAGAAAAAGAGGAAGAAGCAAGTAGCAAGCAGGGAGAAAGAAATTAGAAAGAAGATGGGCAAGGTAGTTCTGGGACATTCTGGGTTATCCAAACTGTCCTAGAGTTCGGGACTTGAGATCTACAGCTGCAAGAAAATCGTTTTTCAGAACTTAAAGCTTCAATATGCATTCAATTATATCCATTACTTCTCCTGGGAGGTCAACGGATATCGTAAGATAGTTTTGAGATATTCCGGGTAACCCAAACTGTTTGTGAGTTCGTGACTTGCGATTAACATTGACAGTAGATTTTTTTCTTACACAAAATTTTAATACGTGTTTAATCACACCCATTACATCTCCTGGGAGAAACTGCGGGAAAATTAAGATTCGCCACCGCACCAACTGTGTCATGTACAAGACCGGTTGTCTTCTACGGACATGAAACATGGACAATGCTCGAGGAGGACTTGCAAGCACTCGGAGTATTCGAGAGACGGGTGCTTAGAACCATCTTTGGTGGTGTGCAAGAAGACAGTGTGTGACGGCGAAGAATGAACCACGAGCTCGCCCAACTCTACGGCGAACCCAGTATCCAGAAAGTTGCTAAAGCCGGAAGGATACGATGGGCAGGACATGTTGCAAGAATACCGGACAAAGCAAGCATAACATACATCGCCAGAGAGTTCAGATTTTCTGGGTCATCCAAACTCTCCTTGAGGTACAATCAATTATTGTAGCAGTGCGCAGTGGTTTTTTTCAATACTCAAACTTTTGATACGTATTCAACTATATCCATTGCGTCTCCTGGAAATCAACAGACATCGTAAGGTGCTGTCCATATACCACATGCACAATTTAGGTGAGGATACAGCGAGTGTCCATGGCTCACACAAATGAGAAAGGTATCGAAAACTGATCAAAACCTGTCCACGTGGTATACGGACAGTCACTAAATAGTTTTATATATTCTGTCTCATCAAAATTTTACTTTTATTCGGGACTACGAATCTACAGTTGCTTAGAAATGTTTTCTCAAAGTTGCCATATGCAGCTCCACTCTGGACTCCGTACCATGTTTCGCACATGTTCAGAAGTAAGACGTTTGTTAGATTTGCTCTGCGACTGTTACCCTGGAACGATTGAAACAATATTCCGGCGTACTCAGAACGATGGCACGGCAAATGCTGGGTAAAGCGTACCATTGGTACTTCGCGTACCTGGAAGAATAAAATAGACCCCATCTCGCGGTCTTTAGCCTCTTACCCAGCAACTCCTATCTCTATCTCCCCGTGGTGCTGGCCGGGATATGAGATCGGGTAACCAACCACGATGGAAACTATGGTTGTATGCTGACAGGTAAGAAGGAGTTTGCTCCTCGCGTCTGTTCTCCATGTCATGATCGGCTCACAACAGCGTCTGTTCTCCATGTTAGGGACGGCTGAACATCGTCCGAGTACCAGAGAGGGACTCTAAGTGAAACTGTGCACCATGGTCCACCGGGAATAAGGAGGAATGGTCCTCCGGAGATTTAGGGGGTTTGGTGTCAGGCCCTGCAAGCCAGCCTTTAAAAAAAACATAAGCAACGAACAATCAACAAGAGAGTACGGACCGGAACTATGGGCGAAGACCACTGCGACGAAAAGAGACTAGCGATTGGAAACTCGGTTCGTGGAACTGCAAATCTCTCAACTTCATCAGGAGCACACGTATACTCGCCGATGTGCTCAAGGACCGTGGATTCAGCATCGTAGCGCTGCAGGAGGTTTGTTGGAAGTGAACAATGGTGCGAACGTTTAGAGGTAATCATACCATCTACCACAGCAGCGGCAACACACACGAGATGGGAACAGCTTTCATAGTGATGGGCGATCTGCAAAGGCGAGTGATCGGGTGGTGGCCGATCAATGAAATAACGTGCAGGTTGAGGATCAAAGACCGGTTCTTTAACTTCAGCATAATAAACGTCCATAGCCCACACTCCGGAAGCACTGATGATGATAAGGACGCATTTTACGCGCAGCTGCCCAAGCCACGACGTCAAAATCATCATAGGAGATTTGAACGCTCAGGTTGTCCAAGAGGAGGATTTTAGACCGACTATTGGGAAGTTCAGCGTTCACCGGCTGACGAACGAAAACGGCCTACGACTAATTGATTTCGCTGCCTCCAAGAATATGGCCATTCGCAGCACCTACTTCCAACACAGCCTCCCGTTTCGGTACACCTGGAGATCACCACTGCAGACAGAATCACAAATCGACCACGTTCTGATTGATGGGCGGCACTTCTCCGACATTATCGATGTCAGGAAATATCGTGGCGCTAACATCGACTCTGACCACTATCTGGTGATGGTTAAATTGCGCCCAAAACTATCCGTCATCAACAATGTTCGGTACCGACGACCGCCGCGGTACGACCTAGAGCGACTGAAGCAAACTGATGTCGCCACTGCATACGCGCAGCATCTCGAGGCAGCGTTGCCGGAAGAGGGTGAGCTCGATGGGGCCCCTCTTGAGGACTGCTGGAATACAGTCAAAGCAGCCATTAACGACGCAGCGGAGAACAACATCGGGTATATGGGTCGAAGTCGACGGAACGATTGGTTCGACGTAGAGTGCAGACAAATTCTGGAGGAGAAGGACGCAGCGCGGGCGGTCGCGCTGCAGCAAGGTACCCGGCAGAACGTGGAACGTTATAGACGGAAGCGGAGCCAGCAGACCCGCCTTTTTCAGGAGAAGAAACGCCGCCTGAAAGAAGCGGAGTGCGAGGAGATGGAACAGCTGTGCCGTTCTCAAGATACACGCAAGTTCTATCAGAAGCTCAACGCATCCCGCAAAGGCTTCGTGCCGCGAGCCGAAATGTGCAGGGATAAGGATGGGAGCATCTTGACGGACGAACGCGGGTGTTCAAAAGGTGGAAGCAGCCCTACGAGGATCATTTGAATGGCACTGAGAGTACAGGCAGTTAAAGTCAAGGCAGCGGAGGAGATGACGTCAGTTCAGCGGACGATGGAAGCCCCCACTTCGAGGGCAGTTCAGGATGCCATACAACAGCTAAAGACCTGATTTATTGGTATAAAGCAGCTGGTAAGAATGGTATCGGAGCTGAGCTCATCAAGATGGGCCCGGAAAAGCTGGCCACTTGCGTGCACAAACTGATAGTCAGAATATGGGAAACTGAACAGCTACCAGAGGAGTGGAAGGAAGAGGTTATATGCCCCATCTACAAGAAAGGCGACAAGCTGGAGCGTGAGAACTTTCGAGAGATTACCATCCTTAAAGCCGTCTACAATGTGATATCCCAGATCATCTTCCGCCGTATGTCACCTTTAGTGAATGAGCTTATGGGAAGTTATCAAGCCGGCTTCGTAGATGGCCGCTCGACAACGGACCAGATCTTTACTGTACGGCAAATCCTTCAAAAATGTCGTGAATACCAGGTCCCAACGCATCATCTGTTCGTTGATTTCAAAGCGACATACGACAGTATAGACCGCGTAGAGCTATGGAAAATCATGAACGGGAACAGCTTCCCTGGGAAGCTTACCAGACTGATCAAAGCAACGGTGAATGGTGTGCAAAACTGTGTGAAGATTTCGGGCCAACACTCCAGTTCGTCCGAATCGCGCCGGGGACTAAGACAAGGTGATGGACTTTCGTGCCTGTTGTTCAACATTGCGCTAGAGGGTGTCATGCGGAGAGCCGGGTGTAACAGCAGGGGTACGATTTTCAACAGATCCAGTCAATTTATTTGTTTCGCGGATGACATGGACATTGTTGGCCGAACATTTGCAAAGGTTGCAGAACTGTACACCCGCCTGAAACGTGAAGCAACAAAAGTTGGACTGGTGGTGAATGCGTCAAAGACAAAGTACATGCTTGTGGGCGAAACCGAGCGCGACAGGGCCCGCCCGGGAAGCAGTGTTACGATAGACGGGGATACCTTCGAGGTGGTCGAGGAATTCGTCTACCTCGGATCCTTGCTAACGGCTGACAACAACGTTAGTCGTGAAATACGAAGGCGCATCATCTGTGGAAGTCGGGCCTACTACGGGCTCCAGAAGAAACTGCGGTCAAAAAAGATTCGCCACCGCACCAAATGTGTCATGTACAAGACGCTAATAAGACCGGTTGTCCACTACGGACATGAAACATGGACAATGCTCGAGGAGGACTTGCAAGCACTCGGAGTATTCAAGATACGGGTGCTTAGGACCATCTTTGGCGGTGTGCAAGAAGACGGTGTGTGGCGGAGGCGGATAAACCACGAGCTCGCTCAGCCCTACGGTGAACTCAGTATCCATAAGGTAGCTACAGCCGGAAGAGTACGATGGGCAGGACATGTTGCAAGAATGCCGGACAGCAACCCTGGAAAGATGGCGTTCGCTTCCGATCCGGCAGGAACGAGACGGCGTGGAACACAGCGAGCGAGCGTGGGGCGCATTCGAGGATGGAGAGATGCGGCCTCGAACCGTGTATTGTGGCGTCAAATTGTTGATTCAGTGTTATCTATTCAGATGTAAACTAAATAAATGAAATGAATTCTTCAGCAATTCGAAAAAGTATTGTCAGATTTTCTGGATATGATACACTGCGCGGCGTTTCTAGTGTTCCCAAATGGGTACTTGCACAAAACTTCACGCGGCGAATGACTGTCGAAAGGTACGGCCGCGCCAATCGATACACCGCAATGCTATTCACCCATAAGGATCAAGTAAACGGTGTGCAGAAAGCGCGGCGGTACCTTTCATGAAGGGTTCGCAGCGTACAATTTTGAGAAAATCAGGCAATAATACCGTAGGGACCTTGTGAACTTGAACTTGACAGTGAGATGTATGGCCACTGAAATAAAAAGTAGGCTTTGAAATTGAAACAACAAAAATCCAAAACAAATCGAAACAAAACCAAACAAACAAACCCTGCAAAAGCAAATTTTTAGGTGCCATTTTTTCGCATATTACCAAAAGAGACTATGTTTTAATAAGTAAATTGCAACGAATGAAGTCATATTCGCGGAATGTAAACCAAAGGAATCACTTCAAGGTGTGTATTAATCTGTTCATAGTGGTGGTATGATCAATCGGTCTGCATTTGTTCAGATATTTAGTCCCTAAATAGCTGTACGGCTTTTGATGATTTGAATCAAAATCCGTCCACGGTGGACGAATTTCGATTCAGGAGGTGTTAATTTTATTAATTATTCCATAGTATTTTTCGTAGTTTTTTATTCAAACAAGTGAAATACTTAAAAAAATAAAAGCCCTCGTGCATCTGTATCAACAACGAACGTTTTATTTGCTTTCGATTCGTATTTTCTAGTTAAGCCATTACTATCCCGAGGTGCTTAGGTGTACGGATTTCGATGCCTCAAGGCATTGCTTGTTCGAATGTTGTTTTCATGTTGTTCAGAATTACAGCGTTAGCAGGGTCGATTGCCAGTAAAGAAAATGAACATAAGGTCAAATCAAAAGCTTCCAAATTTTCAAACTTTGATTACATCAAAGACTAGTTGAACGTACCCGACCTTTTTCGGAGCTGTTTATTATTTAGCATTCTAATTGTCAATTGTTGAGTTCATTTCAGCGCCGCACTCAAAAGCTCATTTTTTGTGCGAACGCAACTCGACCTAATATTGTATTTTGATAATTTTTTAACTTTTTCCGTCAATTTGTTAACTTGTATAGGGGAAGATCCCCTAGCGTTGGACACCTACCAATACCGGATACTTCTAAAAATGGCACTTCCAGAGATCCCTTCATCATCTTATGTATAGTACAAAAGCAAGCTATTGAAAAGTCCTTTACCTGCATGGAATATCAGCTCCTCATGTCGTGAACTTTGTATAACATTTAAAATTGAACAAAAATGTCAAAAATTTTTATGTTTTGCCTTATATTAAAAGGTTTAAATCGACAACATTAAAATTAATCGAATGCATTCTGATTATGTCGAGATGGTCAATATTAGTCATATTTCAAATAGCGATCATGATTTGTTAGATATATAATGTATCTATGGTGCAAAATCAATTTCTGTATCCGGTAGCTGTTCCCCGGGTCCGGACAGTGAGTTTTTTTCATGTGATCAAATAGACATTCTTTGCACCTGTTTTGTTAAACTTACTTCAATTCAATTTTTTTTCTTGCTGAAGTATCAGAGACCAAGAAATAAGCAGAACCAAATTTGAAGATATCATTGAAAATGGACGAAATTTTGAGTAGGATGTAAGAAATTGAGTTGGAGAGTCAAATAAGCTCTACTTACACGTGTTAATATCTACATCTTGAAGCAAGTGAAAAAAATACTATTTTAAATTATGTCATTACCCATATAATAGTAATTTGGTTATTTTTGCACATGATGCAATAGTGTCCAGTACTAGGGGACACTTTTCTGAACCGTGAAAAATTTTGCCAAAATTCATCATCAGAACCCATCGTCTAAAAACGTGTTCAACTGTTCAAATGATCAAATAAAGTTCGTATGGATCATTAAAGATCATATTTTGTGTATATGGTATACAAGTAAACATAATCCGGATGCTTAGAGTGTTTTTCGTTAAATGGCACTTGGGGATCTCCCCCTATATAAACACAATATAAACGAATCAATTAGTCAGAAAATCTTGCATACTCATGTTTCTATATAGAGATTATAACTTTTAATTCTTTTGCTGCCTATGATCGCATATCAGTCCCATCCTTGCTGGATTTCCTAAATATGCGATATGCTGGTTCTGAAGATTTTCATCATTGTTTGTTTGTTACATTGTTATCAATAAATTGTATTAAGAGACTCATAGTTCACCGTCACTAAGCACAAATAGCCATTTTTAAAATCCGTTTGTTGTTTAGCTGCGTATTTTTTATTGTTTCGGCTGATCACGAGTAATCAACTATGAATTGTAGGTCATCCTGCACCACGCTCGTGTAGATCACCACGCATTGTTTGTATTCGTTCATATACAGACCATACCATTATTTCACTAAAATTGTATTCATTCCCATCAATCCATCTCACGAAACAATTCACTGATTCCAGCAACAATTCCCATCATCGAATCAAATTCCCAACCTAGGCTAAATTTCCGACAGTCGTCGTCGTCGACGCACGAAAGAGTCCTCGATTTGTTTGATTAAATTCACCGTGAAGCGTGCAAATTTCCAGCGTAGTGCAGCTGGAAAACTTTTCTATGGGCAGCGCTGATTAAATCAGACAGGGCGGCGGAGGGGAGAAGCAGCTACCAAACAGGATAATAAATAGCATTATTGGGATAGGCTTTGTACAGCGGATGATGTGTCCCAGTCCCAGTTCCCCGCCGCCGCCGTCGTCGTCATTGGCGCGTCGGCCGATCGACCGACCGACCGAAAAGAAAAACCGTGTCCTATACGCCACGTTAGTGTGTCATCAATATTTCATAAATGATGTTTGTCTTTTTTATTTCGTTTTGCACCCGGGAACCAGAACGGAGTGTGTGGCATTAGAGAAGGTTCGCTCTGGTGTGGCGGCCGGCACGGTGCCGATTCGTTCCGATGTTCCGTTGATTTTTCGGCAGTTGGCTTCTGTTGGTGAAGTCACAGACGCTCACTCGCGCCGCGTCCGTACAAATCTATTCGGATACAGTGTCACCACCGCAGCAGCACCGTGTGCCTGAAGGTGCCCTCCTCTCGATGCCGAGCTGAGACAGCCAAAGAGCACAGGAGGTGATTAGGGATTATTATGGATCTTGTTCGCAGCCATGCTTGCCGTGCCGTTGGTGGCGGGTTACTGTTCTATGGGGTGAGTTTCATTGGATTCGATGGGAAATATCAGGGCGAGATTTATGGAGTGCCTATTGGCTGAACGGGATAAGGACGGGCAGGAGAAGCGGCTGCGACGAAAATTGGATGGAATCAGCCATTTTTATTTGATTTGGATGTGCGTTGCGTGACGGGTTATAACGAGTCATGCAAATTCGGTGCTTTGTTTGAACAAGCAAATGGGGGAAGTCGCTAAACTGGTCCCCTTCCTCGTCTGTTGTCGGGACTGGATTTTGGGAGGAAGCGGTCGTTAATCATGGATGTTTATGGATGATGGTTATTTAAGAGCAGTCGTCAAAGTACATACTACTGGAAATATATTTATGTGCTTGACTTGCTGTGAATGTGGCCGTCTTTCGTCAGATAAAGGATGTAAGACGCTGGAAACAGCGAATGCATAATAATTAAAGTTGTATTTGTATTTGAGATGCTCTATCTGGCAAATAGTCTTAACAGAAATTAAAACTTATTACTAGTTTTAGAAACATTTAACGTAGCAAACGACATCCGTCAGGATACGGCGGCAAGTTTTCAGGGTCACTGTGTTGAGGGAATATTTCTTCCCTCAAACTTTCGCACATACTGAAAAATGCGACGCCACGAGATCGGCGAGATCATACATAAAGAAAATCCCGGTGCTATTTTGGAGATTGTCTACTTTGGCAACACGTTCGCCACATTTATATTGCTACAATTGAATTATATCTATAATATGCTTGGTCACGATCTCATGATAAAAGAGTTCAATGATATTTCGATGAAACTAGAAAGAGACCGTTTCTGTTTCGGCAAACTTATATCTCACTGCAACAAATTATTTCATCTCGCAATAAAAGAGTGAATCTACAATAGATTGATTCAAATTTAGACTTTTTTGCCCCCGATGCTTAAACAATTGCATTGAAACGCAGTTGTTGTTGCGAAGCGATTTCTCGTTTGAAAGCAAAGTTATGAAGAAAACAAAAATGCTCAGTATTGATATTGATGTTATTCTTTTACGTGTTAAATCAAATTTCCCACTAATCAGTATTTCCTTAATAACTTTTCTTGCGAACATCAAATCGTTTTGCAACAAAAACGGCCTGTTTTCTTGTATTTCTTGTATTTTGCATTTCATGTGTTGCCGATGTATTCATATGTTTTAGGGCCGATGCCCACGTAGCGGTTTTTCAACGCCACGTGCACGCAGCGTTAAAATAACGCTGGTGTGCATCGGCGTGGTGACGCTGCGTTACCGCTTTTTCCCGGTGCACACCTGCGTCTTTTTGACGCCACGTGCACTCTGCGTTGAAATGACGCTACGTGGGCATCGAGCCTTAGAACCTTAAATGGAAGCGTTGGGGAACGGTTTTTCATGAAAGTTACTGTTTTCATAGAAATTTTCATACAATCTTCAAACCGCGCATGCTCACTCAAATTACATTTAAATTAGCTAAAAATTTAGACGGATTATTAAAAAGGCAAATGCAACCGTTTAAGCATCAGGGGGCGAAAAAGTCAAAATTTGAATCACTCTAACCTACAATTTAGTCAGATTTTATTATGAGCATCTGTGCTCAGTGATAAAAGAAATCATAATGATTTAAGAAGATTTCTCAAGTCATAAATTGCACAGAATATCGTCAAATACCGTCAATACCGAAAACAATGCCAATGATTTTCCACCAAAAGTCGCACTGATAATGCCAAGTCCAAGTATAATAGATTTATCAGATGTATGCTCCTAAATTCAGCCAATGAGAGTTCAAACGATATTTTTTTGTAAACCTTTCCAAAATATAAATTAGAGATTATAATCAATTGGATATTATTCAAGCATGCCGCAAAACAGTTGATCAAATTCTTATAAAGTTTTCACTGTTCAACAAAGCTTGATCTCCTGTAACTTTATAGCTATGTCTTTTCCAGTCTTACTGTTGGGATAAGAGAACGTAGATCTAAACAGATCTAAAGTTATGAAATAAGACATTTTTTTATAGAATAGTAGAATGAAAAGTAACACACCTATTAAATAATAAAAAAATCATTCAAATTTAAAAAAATATCCACCACCTCGTAATATTTTTACATATACGTATTTCGACCTCAACTGTAAGGTCGTCTTCAGGTCGACTTCGTCGAGTCAAGTACGAGACACTGAAGACAACCTTACAGTTGAGGTCGAAATACGTATATTGTCTTGTCTTGTCTTGTCTTGTCTTGTCTTAGCACATGCACAGCCAGTATTGAAAAGCATCCTGGAAATGTCGGTTGTATTCCCGAGCATTTTCTTGACTGCATTAATATTTGCAGCATATCATAAATATGACACAAGTATTAAAACGGCCAGGCCCACCGTGCAGGCTTGAATTTGGGAGAAAATCCAAAACATCCCGGCAATCATATTATTTAGTAATAAATAACATGATCAACGAAGAGTTTTGAATCTACGAAAGGAAGAAACGAGGACAGCCGTACCAACCGTTTCACATTCAGGGGGAAAAATGATTGACGAAATCGTTGGGAGTGACTTTGCTAAGAAGATTAATGTACACTCCTTGGGTCCTCGACGTCTTGGGATGGGGCACAGTATTTAGTCTAGTGACCTGGCTTAAACACTGCTGGGCAAAAGTATTCGCAAAAATTCAGATAGATTACTATAAAAACATGACGAATACTTATGTACATCAGTGTACCTCTGAACCTAGGTTTAAGCGCCATTACTCGCTCTCTGTAACGAGAAAAAGAAAAGAAACAAAAGCGATGAAAACAAGCGAAAACTCATGACGATAAAATTATACCATATACTTACAACATCTCCATATTTTCCGTGTTTGGAATCGTTTTTTTTTTGTTTAAATTACCCCCGTCAAAACACAATTTATTGAAATTGCTTACCACAAATTTTCGCGAAAACTAAAGAAAAAATGATCAAGAAAGAACAGCCCTTCCGAAAGAAAATTATGAAATAATAATAATAATAATTGAGGAACGTTCAGATTATAAACATATGATATGTATAACATATTGATTACAAATGTGTATTAGTCGTCTAACCATTCTAAATATATTTCAATGTTCTTGTTAACATATTAAGTTAACAATATTAAAACTCGTCTCATTGTACGAAATAACTTGAATTAAAATTAAAATATACCGTTCAATTGAGTAGATAGATAGATGTCTTACCTGTCATATTGAAAACCATAACGATTCTCATGGTGGTATTTTTTTTAACGTACTGTCACTTTAAGTTTGGTTTGAGTTTGATTCGATTTTTTTAACTTTATTTTTGGTAATCAAACAGTGATCAACTCTACACTTAATTCGATATATGGGATGTAGCTTAGAAGCATATAGACGAAACATATGGGAAACACTCTTGAAGATGAATCGTTTATATTTATATTATACTGAAATGAAGACATCTAATTGGAATGTGCAAGCGCCATTACTCAATGGGACAGCAATGGGACTGCAAAGGCCCTGACAGAAGCAATCTCTGCCGACGCTGCGGATTGGAGGGACATAAGGCACAATGCTGCACGAACCCTCCCAATTGTTTGATTTGTTCCAGCAAAGCTGTGAACAGCAAGCACCCCATGGGGGGTTCGATGTGCCCGGCGTTTAAGCGTGCTGCAAAATCAAAGTGCAGGTAAAGCAGCTGGCTTGCTCGGCTTCGCCCGAGTGTTTGGTGTGCGCAGGTTTAGAGGAACACGTGTTGTTCGTGTGCTTACGTTTTCGCGCAATGCGTGACCACATGCTTGCCACATGTGGTCTGGACACTACCCCGGACAACCTAATTCGGAGGATGTGTAAAGACGAAGTTGGCTGGAACGCCGTTTTATCGGCTATCGCCCAAATCGTCTCGGAGCTACACAGAAGGTGGCGCGTGGACTCAAGGATGGCTAGTTCAGGCGCAAATAAGAGGTGGTCCAAGGGATCGGAGTCGGCTTCATGGGTCATACCGGTGGTCATGCTCTGTGGTCGAACTCGATCCTTTTATCGAACAAGTGGCCGCGCGAAGAACAACATGGTATCGTCGCTTTCGCGGCGTCAGTCAACCAGACGGGTTCCGAGCCCGAGGACGGAAAGGGTCCTCGTCAAGGCTGGGGCAGGCGTAGGCCTCGCGTCAGCAAGTCCCTCTGTGTGCTGGCGAATAGGCCCTATCGCAGAAAGGTCAATTTAGGGGTGCACGCGGCATCATCATTCTTGATACCAGTCGTGCAGAGGAAGCAGGCGCGAAGTCGACCCTTCCACCTTCCGAGGACATAGGGCGTGGTGAGGCAACCTGGAAAGCCGGCAACGCGCTGGCACGATACCATGGTGTTCTTCTAAAAAGCGAGTTACGATGTTCGGTGCTGCAAGGACACGCAGCTATCCTCGAGGGTGCGTTGTGCATTGGCCCCCTTTGAAGCATTACTTTCTGGTTGTACCGGAGGGACTATGGGCAGCGGCAATGGAAACGGTTTAGCTGGTCGGGGATGCAGTCCTGCCTCCCTCATTGGAGGTGGCCCCTAACCCAGCACTTCCTGGTCAACCCAGGATGTCTGTTGAGCAGATTCCCCCTCCATTGTTCAGGAAGAAAAAAAAAAAAAAAAAAGCGCCCTCTGAAAAAAAGATAAAATAGCAAAAGCATGAAAATAAGCATAACAAAATATATATCTTTTACTTACTACAGGTCCATATTTTCGTGCCTGGAAACTCGACATCAATTATTTCCGTAAAAAAACAATATTACATTTGATCACTGTTCGAGTAATCAACTTTGAACCTCACTATATACAAAACGTTGTTCGACTGATTTATTTGCCCCAAAATTTCTGGTTTGATCACATAGTTACTTTATTTTGAATATAGAAGACATGTTTAAAAGATGGCGTGATGAACGTTCACGAAGGAGTTCACAGGCATTATTTCACTCGTTTTACCACGTAACGCTTGCGTTAAATAGATATAGATAAGTGGAGCTTCACACTAATTTCTTATACGAAAAAGGGAGGGCCTGGCATTTTCTTGCACTCCTTACAAACAACAAATAATTTGTATGGAAAATGCTTACTATAGGAGAGATGAGGTTGAAAATCCATGAAATTCCTTACGTAACTAGTGGACGCATTTAAGCAACGCCACATGAAAGATCAGTAGGGTTCAAAGATTCATTGGCAATAATTTCGTTGCTTTTTATGTCACATGACTTGAAGCGTGTACTTTGGCACATGCGTGTACTTGGCAAATAAATAAATTATCAACGGCGACGTATAATGTCTTATACCAGAAAATCAATCCACCTACCTTACGGTCCATATAGTAGAGGAGTAGAAAATCTTACAACTTACCAGCACGTATGGAGTATCCTTACCGATGCACCGATACAAATGTAGATTCCCACAGAGAACGGTAACGAGAACAGGCAACAAAAAAACGCGTCGTCAAAGATTTCATCCATTCTAATCCATTTTTCTGCTCCTTATAATGTTGATGTTTGAGACTTTGTTCGATTGATGGAGCCACCAACTGTAACACCAGTCCGCACATTCGTTTCTCACCCGGAAAACTTGGTATGCACAACTCCCAGTCCAACCGGTTTTTGATTCCGAATGGTACTGACTCGCACTTATATGTTGCACTTCGATTCCAAATTCTTTTGTTTTTTTTCGTCTTGTGAAAAAATGAAGATTTGGCAGGACATGAAAAATACGTCCTTCTTTTATCGTAGCATACTACGATTTCTGAGGTCGAAATACGTATATGTAAAAATATTACGAGGTGGTGGAATTAAATGTAATTGTGCTAAACTCGTCTTATGACAGTGAAAACATTCCACTAAAAAAGAGCTAAATAATTCTCTTTAAAAAAAATAGTTGAATGATTACAAAATTTGTTCATTTTAGGGTCCTTTCGAATTCCCAATAACTTGCGTAAGTACAGGAAGTTAAAACACTGACGAAGACTTACAAGATTTTCCCACAGAATACTGAGTTCCTGTTGAAAACCGAAGTGAGCTCGGGCGACAACTCGTATTACTTCGCTTGTAGTGCGCATGATGAATCACGGCTAAGGCATAGATGTCCAATATTCGCGAGTCAGTTGCGACATCAGAACGGCAAAATTTACCTTTGCAAAAATAATAAAGACGGATCCATAAAAAGTGAAAAAAACGATCCGTAAATAACATCTGAATGTTCCATAAAACGCTACCATAAATCCATAAAATGGTTCAGGAGATTCCATAAAGAATAGTTTTTCGATCCATAACTAATCTAAAATTTAGCAATTAATAGGGCGGTGCGTCGTTGGCTTTTATCGGCGTTGGCGGCGGTGGCGATGGCGTGGACCGGTGAGGAAGAAAAAATCAATTTTAAGGATAATCGAGAGTCCAAAAATGGCTGTAACAATGGACGTCTTAGCCCTCACTTCGCATTTTGTCACTAATGTCAATTTGTAGGCGATTGGCACATCTGGAAACCATTTTTTCGTGTATGATGCAAGTGAGCGAAGGTGCAATTAGAAATTTTCCTTCAAAAATGGGGTATGAGCAATAAATAAATATAAAATTTCCACAACATTATTTGAAAAAATTCCATAAATAATTAAGAATTGTCCACAAAACAAAAATTAATTAGCACTTGCATTTCTGAAGAGATCCCTGAAAAAGTTCAAAATAAATGGAGAATATTCTGAAGGAATTCTTGAGGGAAATGTCCATGAATTTCTTCCTACAGTTAACAAGTTACCTAAAGTTCTAAAAAAATTCCGAATTAATTTCTAAAAAAATCTTTCGTTCATTTCCGAAGAAATCCTCAAGCAAATTACAGAAGCCTAAAGAAATTTCCGAAAGAATCCGTAAATGGGTTTCTGAAAGATTTTTAGAAGAATTCTTAAACAATTCCCGAAAGAACTGCTAACACATGTTCTGTAGATATTTTAATATAAATTTGCGAAGGATTTTCGGAAGGTACATACGAACGTATTTCCGAGGGGATTTCAAAAGAATTTCTAAAGGATTTTTCAAAGAAATTCCTAAAGGAATATCCTTAGAAATTTCCTAAAAAATTCCAAACGAATTTCCGAAATAATTCCTGGAGGAAGATTTTTAGAGATCCCTGAGGAAAAATCTAAAATATGACTTTGAATCTCTTTTTTGATTTTTTTGAAGGAATATCTAGATGAATTTCAAGTAAGCATATGCGGTATTTCGAAAAATTTCGTTTCAGGTGGTTCGAAACGAAATTCCGCGAAATTTCGCGGAATTTGAGCATGACGAAATCTGATTTCTTGATTTCGTTCCGTTTCGTAAAATTACAAAAATTTCGCTAGAAAAAAATAGCTTCTAACGAAATTTTACGGAATTCCGCGGAATTTCGAAACAAATTTAAATATAAACAATACGTTATATTATCAAAAATTTTGGCTGCGCCGCTGAACAAAATCGTTAAGTTGTTTTCAAAACTTTGGGTTACAATTTTTTTTCCATTAACGCTTATTACATAATCCCATTCTTTGTCGACAAATACGTATGTAGTTGTCTTCTATAAAACGTCTTTAGTCAGTGTTTCCAAGATTCAAATTTATATTTTGTGATATTTTTTACTATTTTTACAATATGAATGTGGAATCGGTCGTGTTTCTGCTGGTCATGGGACGGCAGCTAGTCCGGGAGACCTTATTGATGTTGATCATGCCAGCTAGTGTGGGAGAACGCGAAAGGATAACACTAATGTCTGCATCGAAGAGCACACAATTATTTAGTGCGGAATCGATCATATTGTAGAAGCTTATTAATCGAAGCACATTGATCTTGCGTTGGATTGATTTGAAACACAATTTTCGTCTTTTTGTTTTCAAAATATTTTCGTTTACAATAAATATGTAGTCGCTTACCAAGGGGCTTCCCATGAATTACCTTCTCTACTAATCAACGATTCCTTTCCCGTAGCGCTCACGGAGATGCAGAGCATATCTCGGTCTTTTATAACAATGAGTGTTGAACTAATTTTCCTCTCCTAATCCTAAATTGGCTGTAAGGACGTGACCAGCATCGTTATTGGCCATGAATTGGAAACTTTGAAGCAAGTATACAATAAGAATAACTTTTTTGTAGCCCAAGAATATTTTTAATTGGTGAGCTGTGCATATTTGCTGTTTCACGGCCAATCAAGATTATCAACTACGATGTGTATAGTTAATCAAGCTAAGCTCTTCTTTGACTATTCGCACAATATGTAAGGAACATTGAAGATTTGTGGGCATTTCTAGATCTTCGCATGGAATTTGCGAGAAAAAAAATCCAGAACGGGTTGAAAGATCATTAAAATGGCTGAAAGTTCTTTACTTATGATTGTTTTCAGCTCATACTGACCATAACAGCTGTTCTCATATGCCAAGGGCACACAGACAATAGCTCAGTTTCAATCTGAAATACATATCTTTGTGCATTTTAGAAAGGTGCACATGATTCTTCTAAGCATTCATTTTCTAATTTTGACTTAGCTCAATACTATAAAACCACGCTGACAAGACAATATGAAGTATGTTTCAGCATAATTAAATTATTCTTAATTGAACTGAGGTTTTTAACGAAATTTCTATATTTTTTTATAATTACTGATATAAAACTGATATAAAATTGATCATATTCGACAGCACACGCTCCACGATGAATTCCTTTGAAAGCGGTACAAATTCTGGAGTATTGCCTTATCGTCAATAGTATATGCGGCGAAAATGCGGTGATTTATAACAGACTGCCCTTTCAGTTATTATAACTCTATTGGTCGCAAAACAGTTATTTGACTTCGAAAAAGTAAAATCAGAATTGCGTACATAATGTAAAAAAACCCTGATTAATCCACCTAGCGGTGATAGTGCCTTTCTCGTGCATTATAAAAATAGTATTTTGGCCATTACTCTTGAGCCCATATTCCGATCTGGCCAATAGGAAACAATGGGAGAGTATTCTGCGTCGAGAGCAACATGTTGCGAGTAAATCGGTTAAGAATAAGTGCCTGAAAAATGAGTGACATTTTTTTAAACTAAAATTTTCTATAAAAAAGTGGTATTTTGGCCATAACTTCCGAGCCCATAGTCCGATCTGGCCAATTTTCAATAGAAAACAATGGTAGAGTATCCTGCGTCGAATGCAACTTGTTGCGAGTAAATCGGTTAAGGATAAGTGCCTGAAAAATGAGTGACCTTTTTGCATAGTTTTGCGCACACACACACACATACATACATACACACATGCACACACAGACATCACCTCAATTCGTCGAGCTGAGTCGATCGGTATATAACACTATGGGTCTCCGGGCCTCCTATAAAAAGTTCATTTTCGGAGCGAACATATAGCCTTTACGTATACTTTGTATACGAGAAAGGCAAAAATTTAATAAAAATTCCGCGGAAAAAAAAGAAAATTTCGTTTCGTTTCGAAAAATTTCGAATTAAATGAACCTTGATTTCGTATCGTTTCGAAGTCTCGAAAGTAAATCTATATTTCGTTTCGTTTCGATCCGAATCAACATAGACATTTAAAATTTCGTTTCGTTTCGTTTCGTTAGGAAAAAGTGTGTTATCGCATACCCTTAATTTCAAGATTTATTTTATTCCTAGACTTATTTCCCAGTATTTACCGGAAGATTTGGGGAAAAATTTCCAGAGGAATTTCTGAACAAAGTCTTGACGGAATTTTCAAAGGAAGTTTTGGAGAAATCTAAGCATTGATTTGGATTGAAGGAATTTGATTTGAAACGACATTACGAAAACAAGTACATATCCTACGAAATACGATATTTACACTGAACTAGGAAGATACCAAATGTTAAAGGAACTTTAAAGATAAGGTGCTCGTTTAATTTAAACTAATTTATTGGTGGAACAATGGATTATCAGAGCACCAAACGGGCCAGTTTTGCTGTTAGTGAAATTTTGGCAAAGCGAATAAAACTGTTCTAGGACGGAGAACTTGTCGAGGAATGCGCATCGACTATTGTCGGCATCGTGTGCCCTAAGGAAAATGTCTCCTTCAGTAGTATTAATTTCCCACCAGCTAGTTTGCAGAAGATTGAAACGAAATCGTCGCGAAGCATTTTGGCACAGTTTGTTTCTGATAACTGATACATTTCCCTCATCTTGTTGATTTTAAAGAACACAGTTACACATTATCCATTTTCTCAACACCGTTTTATGATGTATCCGGAATGTTTCAAATGGATATTATCTACCTCCAATACAACGACGAGCTCAAATCTGAATTTCAGAAATAAAATCTCATCCCAGCACATTTCAAGAATTGAAGCAGTAAAAACTTTGAATCCTTTCACGAATTTTGATCACCGATTGCGAAAACAATATGCGTTGGTTATTCGATTATTATTAAACAATTTCATGTTTACCATTGAATTTTTCAACCAAAAAACCTGTTACGTAAAATAATGAATTTTTGAACGCAATTGGAAAAATAAAGTAAAATTTTAAAAATATATTTAAAAAATTTGCCGAATTTTTTTGGTCCGCCAGCAGATGTTAATTCAGAACTTGTTTCCTTATAAGGTGAAGGGAGAAGTAAGATGTTAGAATTGAACAGTTAAAAGTAAGAACAGAGAAGTGAGGAACAAGATTTCTGAAGTGAATACAGCGTAGTGAGAAGTGAGTACTGAGAAATGTGAATGAGCACTGAGAAATGAAGAGTGAGGAGTGAGAAGTGAGATGCGATAGTTGTGAAGTTAGAAGTAGGAAGTGATTAGTGAAGGAAACAGAATCAAGAGGGAAGAAGTGAGGAATGATAATTGGTTTGTGAAAAGCGAGATGTTAAGGGGCCGTACACTTATTACGTAAGAAATTTTTCTGGGTTTTTCGACCACCCCCCCCCCCCCCCCACATAAGATTTTTTTCATACAAATGATTTTTTATTTATAAGGAGCGTAAGATATTGACTGACCACCCCTCCCCCCATAAGTGCTTGCGTAATATGTGTACGGCCCCTTAAGAAGTGAGAAGTGAGTGGTGAGATATAAGAAGGAAAAACTAAGAAGAGAGAAGAAAGAAGAAGAAATAAGGAAAAGGAAGAAGGGAGGAAGTAGTATAAAGAGAGAATAAAAAAGAAAAAAAGAAGAAAATAGTTCTTTACCTATTAGAGAAAGAAAAAGGGAGCCAAAAGAGGTATGAAGGAAATTGGAAAGAATAGGGATTGATCTCCCAATTTCAGTCACCAGTCATTTTCAACTTCTCACCTCCTCCCCCTAGCTCACACTTCTCAGATCTCATCTCTCACTTCTCACCTTCTTCTACTCACTTTTACTTTTAATTTCTCACGCCTCGCTTTGGATTTCTCATTTCTCAATTTTCACTTCTCACTTTTCACTTTTCATTTCTTTCTTCTCACTGTTCACTACTCACTTCTCAATTGTCAATTCACACTTTTCACTTCTCACTTCTTTCTAATGAAGGAAGACGGAGAAAGATGGAATAAAGTAGAAGGAAGAGGGAAGAAATAAGAGAAAAGGTAAAGAAAAATTAATGGAAGAGGGAATAAGGAAGAGAAAAGCTTTTTTCTTTTCCACTTCTTACTTCTCACTTCTCATTTCTAACTACCGTGGTGCATCTAAATCCGTACATTTAAGCACTTCAGTATATGAAAAAGTCCTTAGAAAATACAAATCGAATGCAAATAGAATGTTCGTCATTGATCTAACTGCACGAGGGCCTCTATTTTTTGTGTGCTCCACTGTATATCATTGAAAAAAAAACAAAGTGAGAAAAATCAAAATAAAAACACATGTGAGTGAGGCGTCGGACGCTCACTGAGCCTCCAGAGCGACGCTTTGTATGTGAAAAAAATCTTGGAAGCTGTTTCGAGTGTGAGTGAGAGTGAGTGACGTAAAATAAGAAAAAGATGAACAGATAGACTCACTCTTGATTTGCGACGCACAAGCTCGGGTTTAATGATGCACAATGTCGTGAGTTTTGATGCTTATTTCTGCTCCTCAAAAAACTCTTGCTCTTGCTCATTTTCTACTCGGCGAGGAGTTTTTGGCAAGCCTGATTGAAAGTAATGAAAAATATATTAAAATTACGAACAAAATCAACACCTTCTGAATCGAAATCCGTCCACGGTGGACGGATTTCGAATCATAAGATCATAATCCGAACAGCTATTTTCTAACAAAATATTTAAATTAATGCAGACCAATTGATCAGACTAACACTGTAAATAGCGCAATACGCACCCTGAGAAGCGTTCCCTTTGTTATTTATGCTGCTAATCTTACTCTATTAATTGCGGTTTGCAATCAACACGCGTCCAACAAGCGAACAAAATGGCACTTGAAACTTCGCGTTTGCGACTTGTTTTTAAATTGTGTTATTTTAATTGCAAATCCTACTTTCCATTTCAACGGCCAGAAAGCTTACTGTCAAGTATAAGATCAGGATAATGAGATGCTGGGTCATTAGGCCGAAGGCCATTAGGCCGAATGGTCATTAGGCCGAACGGTCATTAGGCCGAATGGCCATTACGCTGAATGAGAACTGGGGAGTGAGAAGTGAGTAGTACGCAATGAGGAAGAAGTAGAAAGGAAGAAGGAAAAAGGAGGAAGAAGTAAGAAGGAACTAGGAAGAAGGAAGAAAGAAGAGGAATACGGAAGAAGGAAGAAGCAAGAAGGAAGAAAGAAGAAGAAAGAAGGAAAAAGAAAGAAGCAAGAAGGAAGAAGGAAGAAGGAAAAGGAAAGAAGGAAGAATGAAGAAGGAAAAAGAAAGAATAAGAAGAAAGAAGGAAGAAGAGAGAAGAAAGAAGAAAGAAAGAAGAAGGAAGAAGGAAGAAGGAAGAAGAAAGAAGGAAGAAGGAAGAAGGAAGAAGGAAGAAGGAAGAAGGAAGAAGGAAGAAGGAAGAAGGAAGAAGGAAGAAGGAAGAAGGAAGAAGGAAGAAGGAAGAAGGAAGAAGGAAGAAGGAAGAAGGAAGAAGGAAGAAGGAAGAATTAAGAAGGAAGAAGGAAGAAGGAAGAAGGAAAAAGGAAGAAGGAAGAAGGAAGAAGGAAGAAGGAAGAAGGAAGAAGGAAGAAGGTAGAAGGAAGAAGGAAAAAGAAAGAAGAAAAAAGGAAAAAGAGAGAAGAAAGAAAAAAGAAGGAAGAAGGAAGAAGGAAGAAGGAAGAAAAAAGAAGGAAGAAGGAAGAAGAAAGAAGAAAGAAGGAAGAAGGAAGAAGCAAGAAGGAAGAAGAAAAAAGAAAAAAAGGAAGAAGCAAGAAGGAAGAAGGGAGAAGGAAGAAGGAAGAGGAAAGAAGGAAGAAGGAAGAAGGAAAACAAATAAGGAGAAAGAAGGAAGAAGAAAGAAGGAAGAAGGAAGAAGGAAGAAGGAATAAGGAAGAAGGAAGAAAGAAGGAAGAAGGAAGAAAACGGAAGGAAGAAGAAAGAATAAAAAGAAGGAAGAAGAAAGAAGGAGGAAGGAAGGAAAAAGAATAAAAAAGAAGGAAGAAGAAAGAAGGTAAAAGGAAGAGGGAAGAAGAAAGAAGGAAGAAGAAAGGAAGAAAAAAGAAGAAGGAAGGAGGAAAAGGAATAAGGAAGAAGGAAAAAGGAAGAAAGAAGAAGGAAGATTCAAGAAGGGAGAAGGAAGAAGTGGTGAGGTGAAGAAAGAACTTCTCATTTTTCACTTCTTGCTTCTTTTTGCTAATTCGGCCTAATGGCCATTCGGCCTAATGACCGTTCGGTCTAATGTCCATTCGGCCTAATGACCTTCGGCCAAATGGCCTTCGGCTTAACGGCTTTCGGCCTAATGGCCTGACACCGGATAATGAATGATTCATATCCTTCAAACCCCCTTTATTTCATTGATATCTCACGAAGTGGACGGATTTTGGATTCCCACGGTACTTACTGCTCACTTTTCACTTTCTTCTTCTCACTTTTCACTTCTCATTTCTCTTTTTTCTTTTTTCACTTTTCACTACTCACTTCTCATATAGTTTTTTCAATTCTCAATTCCCACTTCCCACTTCTTACTTTTCACTTCTTGTTTTCACTTCTCATTCTTACTTTATACTTATTTCTTTCCCATTCTTATTTTCCTGTAGTTCACTGTTCATTGTACATCGAATATGAAAATTAGACACGTATTGGCCAAATCATACCGTTACTAAAAATCAGTTCAATTTTTCGCATATTGAGTGCAGCGCTATACATCGCCTTAGAATATTATCCCTCAACAGCTGGGGCCTTGGCCCCCCTAGACTGGGACCCTAATTACGAGTATGCTCTTAGATCAATTTCGCATGAAAAGCAGTCGTGAAAGGAATTTGTGCTTTATTTTTAAAATTAAAATTTCTAAATTATTTCAATAGATATATGCCAGGATCTGGGTATAAATATTTCACAGTCAATGCAGTGAAAAACCTGGATCTCAGTATAATCTGCAGTCGCTTTCATCGCCGCCGTGGTGAGTGCGACTGGGTGCAGCCGAAAAATCATTTCCAACACCGACCATTCAATTTCGCATTCAGCCACTCACAAGTCGCTCTGACCGGCTACTCAGTTCGCGCCTTACCGTATGACTGTGAGTGGCCCATTTAAACGCGTGGTGAATTTTTTCAATTTGCTGGGTGAATGTGTACATTTTGCTGTGGTAAATTTCATCTTCGCGGCGCCGTGGGTGAAATGAGTTCTGTTGTTTACTTTTCTGCCTCTCCGGGAATGTGAGGTTGATTTCAAAGCAGGAAGAAAATAAAAAGATGATATAAAAAAAACATCACCTTCATCCAGTGCTGCCGAAAATTTACAACCTTGGCCAGGATTAATGAATAATCGATAAATTAATCATATTCCACCGAGTTGAACCCACTCTCTCGATGATACGAGCCCGGGTTTCGCATGTCTAATTCAATTAAGTAGGCTCGATTCCAACCGATTCGATTGGGTTAAATGCCAAAGCCTTTCGAGCGTGGAGTGCACTCCGAAGCTGGCAAGTCAAGTGCCGGGTATAGGAATTACGATGGGTGAGTTATGGTGAGTGATGAGATGAGCCAGTTGGGTCAGTTACACGATGGTGCCGAATATGGGTCGAAGAGTCCCACGGTAGGACTTTGGAGTGGGCTGAGCTGCAGCTCGCGCACATGACGAATGATTCACTGTTCACGGTTGATGTTGCGTAGGTTGTTGCTCCCAGTTGGATGCCTCTCCGCCGAGATTAGTAAATTATGGTGGGCGCAATGGATTTAAATTTTCAACGCGCATTAATATCCGAAACATTTAATTAGTGATTTACGATCGTGGGATGCTGGTTACGTGTTTTGTTGTAACATTAATTGGTGGTTGCAATTAGTTATAATTCAAGAAAAGTTAGAGAATTCCAATATTAAATACTGACATACTCTACACCCAGCCAACGAATGGTGTACAATGCTGCATAAAATCCTACCAAATCTGTATAATAACTAGGCTTATTCAAAATTGCTACATTCTTATACAAAAACATGAAAGAATTTTATTTAGGTATTTTAGGAAAAGCTTGCACAAGTTTCGTTATTCATTAGCAGGTCCACATGCCTGTTGTTTCTTTTATCAATGAGATATGATCTGTCATAGTAATACTAAATATTTTCCACTAGTTGGTGACCCTTGGCAAGCTCTTCCTCGGCTATTTATATCTCACGGTTTCGCGATGCTGCCAAACAGTCTGTCATCCACCCATTGTCAAACGATGTGTTACGCTTTTCCCCTGAATGATGCCAAGCCTAGCGCTCGTTGGCGAACTCGCCCATTCATACATCGTCCCATTCATGCTGAAACTGGGAAGCCCAATCTCCTCTGCTCAATCATCGTTCCGCCATCATCAACTACCTACCGATCGCAGCCTCCTCATCCATTGCTCCGTTGCGATTGTCAGAGGAGGAAGATAGCCGCCTGCTTCAGATGTCGGGGATGATGGTCTAAGCACACGTTCATTAATTTTGGCTATGTGTGGGGAAATCCCGAATGGCGCAACTTTGTTATTTCTCCCCTAATTTTTTGAACGCAAATTTTGCTACGGTACATTCGAGCCGGATGTGTTAGTTAGTTCTACCTACCGCCGGTCGACCAACCGAATGAAAGCTCCCTACAACTTTGGAATGGAAGATGGAAGCGAGTGTGAACGTTTGTAGATTTTTACTCTTCCAAACCAGAAAGCTGCTGGAAAAAAAATGTAGCAGAAAAATGATAATAAGTTAGATCAGTTAAGCAGACGGAGCTAATCAAATTATGAACGATGCTAATCGAAACTTTGTGGCTTCATAGCTGATGGATGAAGTAGCCGAACCGAATTCCGAGTGTGTAGCTAATGAAGTGGTTCGACGTCTTAGGGAGGCATGGCAGATTTAGGTTTGATACTTTGTTTCAATATCATGAAAAATAGCGAACATTGTACTGCTTTTTCATTGTTTGACCTTTCGCCAACAGCTATACGTTTCTACAGGTAACTGAGAAGCACTACAAATCTTTTAATGGTTAGAGCTTATTATCAGAGTGACCTCTAATGTACCATGTGATGCAGCTCCAAAGATCACAATTCGGTATTGAGATTATAACATATCTTGAACCTATGATAAAAACTGAGCCTAAATCCAAAATTTTCTGAATTTTGGGGCACGAGAACTATTTTTGACGTAGAACTACGTCTGTCTTTTTTGAGTTCAGTGCGTGTTTTCTCTTGTTTTTGTGTTCTGCATTGCGCGGCCGGTAATAAAGTTAATCAGCTCTGTAACTAATGGGGCAGCCCTCACGTCGGCACACATGAGACTCCTCTCCTCATAACCTCAGGGTCGGCATACCCGCTTGATTCTCTCGTGACCAAGAAAACACCTGAATACTGTTTAGCAACCTTCCCACTTTATTGAGCGCACAGGTACCTTCACTTCTCCCACTTCCTTAATCGTCTATCTCCTACCTCCACACTGTTCGCGTTGCTCCAACTGTCGGCGGGGCCCCTTCTTCGTTCCGCTTCTTCGCCTGCTTTCTCACCGTTATCGCCGCTAACACTTTCACGGACACTTCTGCGGTGTTCTCGACTCCTCCTCGTGCCGTCACGGTTCTATCACGCTCGAGCTGATCGTGGACAGGTTTTACAGCGTCCCGAAACTGATGGCCAAAATGGCGGCGCCCACGAACAAGGCTTCTGGGGATCGGAAATGATGGCTCGAGCGTCGCTTCCGAATCCTCGCACTTCTGGCCGGAATTGTGATCACTGTCAGTTCTGACCCGATCGGAAGGAGATCACAGGTATTACCCACGGTAAGAATTACTACAAAGTAAAAGAGGGGTCCTGAATGGTTTTTCCACTACGTCGCTTCCACTGTCTTACAAACTTTTCTTATAATTTTGGGTGGTTATGATGCTTAGCGCATATTCAAATTTCTTCTTGGTATTGTTTAATATTTATTACACGGAATAAAAACGCGAAAATCTCACACATCTCGAAACGACAGACACACCACTTGTTACAGTTCAGTGCGTGTTTTCTCGTGTTTCAGATTCTCCAGTAAGCAGAGCGATCGGCCGGTCGTCGAAATTTAGTTTTGCTTTGTGCGGAAAGCAAAACGATCGGCCGGTCACCGAAATTTTGTTCTGCTTTGTGCGGGTGAGTAAGTTAATCAGAAAGTGAAAATTTAGTTCGCATCCGTGTAGTGCGGTCGATAATTAAAATATTTAGCGTTTTTCGATTGTTTTTGTTTTAAATCAAACTACACGCCATACACGGCAGACCGTTTACCAAAACGAACCCTCTCACAATCCCTACCCCTTATAACCAACATCCCAGTGATTTCTCGTGGAAGTGCAGATGACTCGTTAACTTCTATCAAAGCGAGTATCACGTCAACAATTTCCTACCTATTCCTTAATTGACCTGCATTCGGATACGGCCGGCGCTGGTATTGCTCACCAGTTCATACACATTGAAGATTATGTTAGTCCCAAACTTCATCTATTGGTTCTCTGTGTAATTACAGCTGGCCTGCCAATAACGGAGTAGCAACCGTGGGCGGTCAATCATGCTCATGCTCATGTTCGTAGAACTACGTCTGTCTTTTCTATATTGGGGTACACTTAACGTTTGCAAAAAATCGAAAAACGTCACGAAAATATTACAGACTTCTAACTTTAATATCTCAGCCGTTTCTCGATGGATTTTCAATTTTCTTGGTCGATCAAGGAAGAGTCAACGCTTTACATCAGATGTACACTGAACATGTTGCTTACGCGGTTTTTACACAAATCGCTTTTTCATGCGATTTTTTTTCACTCGAATTTCGGAAATTCTGCGGTTCATTCAGTCATATATTGGAAATTTTTTTAATTTACGTGGCCGGTACTCCGCGTAAAAACCGACTCCAGTGTAATAATTATGACATGACTAGCAGACCCGACGAACTTCGTTTCGCCTAAAATTGATTTATTCTCTGATTAAGTCTCGAATTATGAATAAATTGATGTTTCCAAAGAAGGGAGGGGTCTCGAACCATCTTAAAAACCTTCCCCGGCCCCCATCTTAAGAACCTTCGCAAGACTCCTCCTGGAGACCTCAAGCAAGCATAGAGTCAGATTAATGCATAAGTTGTAGGGCTTTTAGCTGGTGCAGTTCGTTTCTGCTAACTTACACGCGCGTTTTCTCTCGGAAGCTTCTCGCTTACGTCTATTTATGCCAGTAGAAGGGATCGGAATCTTCTTCGTTGCTGCAGCGGATGCGTTCTGGTGAACTTTCTTCGGGTCGTTTTTGCTGATTCCTAGGGGTCTGCCGGCACGGCAAATGCACGGTGGTGGCACGGCAAATGCTGGGTAAAGCGTACCATTGGTACTTCGCGTACCTGAAGGAATAAAATAGACCCCATCTCGCGGTCCTTAGCCTCTTACCCAGCAACTCCTATCCCTACCTCCCCGCGGTGCTGGCCGGGATACGAGCAACCTTAGGGAAGATCGGGTAACCAACCCCGGTGGGAACTATGGTCGTATGCTGACAGGGAAGGGGGGGTTTGCTCCTCTCCGGAGGTGCAAATCTTATTGAGCGTCTGTTCTCCATGTCAGGATCGGCTCACAACAGCGTCTGTTCTCCATGTTAGGGGCGGCTGATCATCGTCCGAGTGCCAGCGAGGGACTCTAAAGTGAAACTGTGCACCATGGTCCCCCGGCAATAAGGAGGAATGGTCCTCCGGAAATTTAGGGGGTTTGGTGTCAGGCCCTGCAAGCCACCCTTTAAAAAATCATAAGCAACGACCAATCAACAAGAGAGTGCGGACCGGAACCATCGGCGAAGACCACCGCGACGAAAAGGGACTAGCGAGTGGAAACTCCGTTCCGGGGACCGCAAAGCTCTCAGCTTCAGCGGAAGCACACGCCTACTCGCCGGTGTGCTTGAGGACCGTGGATTCGGCATCGTAGTGCTGCAGGAGGTTTGTTGGAAGGGATCAATGGTGCGAACGTTTAGAGGTAATCATATCATCTACCAGAGCTGTGGCATGGCACATGAGCTGGGAACAGCTTTCATAGTGATGGGCGATATGCAAGGCGCGTGATCGGGTGGTGGCCGATCAATGAAAGAATGTGCAGGTTGACGATCAAAGGCCGGTTCTTCAACTTCAGCATAATCAACGTCCATAGCCCATACTCTGGACGCACTGATGATGATAAGGACGCATTTTACGCGCAGCTGGAACGTGAGTAAAATCATCATAGGAGATTTGAACGCTCAGGTTGGCCAAGAGGAGGAGTTTAGACCGACTATTGGAAAGTTCAGCGCTCACCGGCTGACGAACGAAAACGGCCTACGACTAATTGATTTCGCCGCCTCCAAGAATATGGCCATTCGCAGCACCTACTTCCAACACAGCCTCCCGTATCGGTACACCTGGAGATCACCACTGCAGACAGAATCACAAATCGACCACGTTCTGATTGATGGACGGCACTTCTCCGACATTATCGACGTCAGGACATAACGTGGCGCTAACATCGACTCTGACCACTATCTGGTGATGGTTAAACTGCGCCCAAAACTATCCGTCATCAACAATGTTCGGTACCGACGACCGCCGCGGTACGACCTAGAGCGACTGAAGCAACCTGATGTCGCCACTGCATACGCGCAGCATCTCGAGGCAGCGTTGCCGGAAGAGGGTGAGCTCGATGGGGCCCCTCTTGAGGACTGCTGGAGTACAGTAAAGGCAGCCATTAACGACGCAGCGGAGAACAACGTCGGGTATATGGGTCGAAGTCGACGGAACGATTGGTTCGACGAAGAGTGCAGACAGATTCTGGAGGAGAAGGACGCAGCGCGGGCGGTCGCGCTGCAGCAAGGTACCCGGCAGAACGTGGAACGTTATAGACGGAAGCGGAGACAGCAGACCCGCCTTTTTCAGGAGAAGAAACGCCGCCTGAAAGAAGCGGAGTGCGAGAAGATGGAACAGCTGTGCCATTCTCAAGAAACACGCAAGTTCTACCAGAAGCTCAACGCATCCCGCAAAGGCTTCGTGCCGCGAGCCGAAATGTGCCGGGATAAGGATGGGAGCATCTTGACGGACGAACGTGTGGTGATCGAAAGGTGGAAGCAGCACTACGAGGAACATCTGAATGGCGCTGAGAGTACAGGCAGTGAAAGTCAAGGCGGCGGATGAGATGACTACGTCAGTTCAGCGGACGATGGAAGCCAACCAGCCCCCACCTTGAGGGAAGTTAAGGATGCCATTCAACAGCTAAAGACCAATAAAGCAGCTGGTAAGGATGGTATCGGAGCTGAGCTCATCAAGATGGGCCCGGAAAAGCTGGCCACTTGCCTGCACAAACTGATAGTCAGAATCTGGGAAACCGAACAGCTACCGGAGGAGTGGAAGGAAGGGGTTATATGCCCCATCTACAAGAAAGGCGACAAACTGGAGTGTGAGAACTTTCGAGCGATCACCATCCTTAATGCCGCCTACAAAGTGATATCCCAGATCATCTTCCGTCGTCTGTCACCATTAGTGAACGAGTTCGTGGGAAGTTATCAAGCCGGCTTCGTTGACGGCCGCTCGACAACGGACCAGATCTTTACTGTACGGCAAATCCTTCAAAAATGCCGTGAATACCAGGTCCCAACGCACCATCTGTTCGTTGATTTCAAGGCGGCATACGACAGTATAGACCGCGTAGAGCTATGGAAAATTATGGACGAGAACAGCTTCCCTGCGAAGCTTACCAGACTGATCAAAGCAACGGTGGATGGTGTGCAAAACTGTGTGAAGATTTCGGGCGAACACTCCAGTTCGTTCGAATCGCGCCGGGGACTAAGACAAGGTGATGGACTTTCGTGCCTGTTGTTCAACATTGCGCTAGAAGGTGTTATGCGGAGAGCCGGGTGTAACAGCCGGGGTACGATTTTCAACAGATCCAGTCAATTTATTTGCTTCGCGGATGACATGGACATTGTCGGCCGAACATTTGCAAAGGTGGCAGAACTGTACACCCGCCTGAAACGTGAAGCAACAAAAGTTGGACTGGTGGTGAATGCGTCAAAGACAAAGTACATGCTTGTGGGCGGAACCGAGCGCGACAGGGCCCGCCTGGGAAGCAGTGTTACGATAGACAGGGATACCTTCGAGGTGGTCGAGGAATTCGTCTACCTCGGATCCATGCTAACGGCTGACAACAACGTTAGTCGTGAAATACGAAGGCGCATCATCTGTGGAAGTCGGGCCTACTACGGGCTCCAGAAGAAACTGCGGTCGAAAAAGATTCGCCACCGCACCAAATGTGTCATGTACAAGACGTTAATAAGACCGGTTGTCCTCTACGGACATGAAACATGGACAATGCTCGAGGAGGACTTGCAAGCACTCGGAGTATTCGAGAGACGGGTGCTTAGAACCATCTTTGGCGGTGTGCAAGAAAACGGTGTGTGGCGTCGAAGAATGAACCATGAGCTCGCCCAACTCTACGGCGAACCCAGTATCCAGAAGGTAGCTAAAGCCGGAAGGGTACGATGGGCAGGGCATGTTGCAAGAATGCCGGACAGCAACCCTGCAAAGATGGTGTTCGCTTCCCATCCGGCAGGTACGAGACGACGTGGAGCGCAGCGAGCGAGATGGGCAGACCAGGTGCAGAACGACTTGGCGAGCGTGGGGCGTATTCGAGGATGGAGAGATGCGGCCTCGAACCGTGTATTGTGGCGTCAAATTGTTGATTCAGTGTTATCTGTATAGATGTAGACTAAATAAATGAAAATGAAATAGGTGTCTGCCGGAGTAGGAGTACACACAAAGTCCGACGCAACTCACGTGAAGGAATAATAATTATCTTCTATACAGAGTGTATGTAATTAAGAGTGGCGACTCTGTCAGAATTGGAACAAAATTCATCTGTCATTCCCAAACAAAATCTTGTTCCAAACGAGCAGGAGACCTGTCAATTGGGTCCTAAAATGAAGAATCGATATTCGATTTTCTTTCAGGGAACGATGAAGGTAATCATCCTGAACGTGTCAGTTTTTCTTTCGACTCAAAAATCGAAAAGAACATTGTTTAATTTAAAATTGAAAAATAGATGAAAAATGCTTCCTCGGTCTTGTCTCGGTCTTGTTTGACGTACGGATTCAAACGCACTAGCAAAACACCGCAGGGCACTTGACTCAACCTTTGACAGTTAATATATGGGGCTGACGTTTTGGGCTGATGGTTCATTCGTTCTGAAATGTTGCCCAGCCCAAAATTTGCCTTAAAATGTCTTAAACACTAAAATATTATTTTTACTGATTTAGAATTTTACCAGAATTTTTATATCTGTAATGAGCCACCAGCGGTTTATACTGACTTAGTAGCGGGTGCAAAGTCTCTGTTCCAGTGTGTTCTTTTCTTCCAGAAATCTCTTCTTGAATTTTTCGAAGTTCCCCGAAAATTTATTCAAGAATTCCCCGGGAATTCGTTTTGGAATTCTCAAGCTATTCTACCGAAAAATCTGTCAAGAACTGTTCCATGTGTGGTAGAGGAATACTTGTAGTAAATATAGTCATGTATAAGAAATAATAATAGTCCGCAAAATACATTGGATGTTTCTTACCGTGCTTAGCTTCACGAATGGTCCAATGCACCGAGTTCACCATTGACGTTTGAGACGGGCGCTGTTTACTAAGAATGAACACCTTTTCATTCATCGAGTTCATGCAAGTGTTCATTTTTAGTAAACAGCGCCCGTCTCAAACGTCATTGTGTTCATTCGGTGCATTGGACCATCGCACTCTTCAGTATCGTTCCGATAAACAATACCGTGAACGCGTTCCATTGGAATTTGGAACTGTCACTCTCTCGAGAACGGGAGATAAGGGAAGATCCATTAATTACGTAACGCAAAAATTGGGCATTTTCAACCCCCCCTCCCCCCTATGTCACACTTTTTGTATGAAATATCTGAAATTTTTGTATGGATCGTCACACTTCGCTCAACCCCCCCTCCCCCCTCTGAGCGTTACGTAATTTGTGGACGTTCCCTAAGAGAGTAAAAAGTGGAAATGAGTAATATTTGACTCGACAGGGTGAACGAGATCAAGGAATGGGAAGGAGTCGGCAGTTAGTCGGAGATAGTTGAACTAGGAATGGGCGTTTTTCGGAAAAATATCGATACTGCCGAATCGATGTTTTTATTGTCGAAAAATCGATGCCGAAAAATATCGGCGTTGAAACATCGATATTCCGATATATCGATACGCCCGAAAAATTAAAAGCACGAGCAAAAAAAAAAAAAAACAGGGTTAGTTTAGATTTTTCATTTCAGGTCATCGAATCGCACATCAAAGTTTCGCTGTTTCGCAGTTTTTAACAGATTGTGCCTAATGTGCTATATTTTTGGAATTCAAAAAATCGAAATCCGATATCCGCTAGAAAAAATCGATACAGTCAAATATCGAACTTAAAAAAATCGATACGAAATATCGATTAATCGGAGCGAAAATATCGATCCCCGATATATCGTATCGGTATCGCCCATTCCTAAGTTGAACGCAACGGATGTGTTGCGAATTTGTTGTTTGTAACAAACTGGCATTCGGCTGGTTTTGCTGGTTACCACACCATGATATTTCTTTTTCAGGAATATTTTTCGAAGCAATTTCTGTGGGAGTATCCGAAGGAGTTCCCAAATGATTTCCTGGGGTATTTTCTGAAGTAACTTCTGAAGAAGTTCGTTATGGAGTTCCTGGGGTGACATTGCGCATCTCGAATCGAATCACTCGATTCGTACGTTTTTGCATTCGTTTCGAAAAAAATGCGGCATTATGTATTTCATTCGACTTCATTCAGTCGCAGTACAAGATTTCGAATGGTGCTGTACTAGCTCAATCGAGTTTGTTCTGTCAAACGAAATGTAAACAGAGAGAATAGAGATAGCTTTCTCCGTGTTTATCATGCCGCCCACTGGAGAGACAACCTTCAGCGCATTGCGAATGAGAGTAAACAAAGAGAATAAGAGTAATTTCATCTGCGTGTAGCATGTTGCCTGTTGGAAAGGCATCCTTCATGGCATGAATTGGCAGTTAATTTATAAACAAGCAAATCGTGCTCAATGACTATAAAAGCAATATTATTTATTGCGCAGTTGAAACCGATTAAAACATTATGCCGATACGACATGTTTTATAAATTGAGATATAGTTACGACACAAATTATAAGTTTTAATAAATTATAAGCAACTCGGCCGTACGAAAACTATTCTGTTTTTGTTAAATGTCTTGGCTGTGCAGTGTGCATGGCTTTTCTAAAGCATTTGTTTAGTTTGATTGCTCTAATTGTAATCAAGTGTCGGTCTTCCACCGTCATTGGTCGTCTGAGTACACGCGACCGCATGCGTAGAGCAATCAAACTCATTAAATGCTTTAGCATTTATTATATTTACTCGAGTTTATGCCACATATCCAATTTTGAGCTAAATAATTTAAAGCTAAAAAAGGATTCGATAATAAATTACTTTGATGTTTCCATGTGTTTTAGTTAGATGCACTTGGATCATCTTTTGCGCGTTTTTCTTTTAATTTAACTCAGCTATTTATACGTAGATTTTTGAATATATACGTTTTTACGCAGATTTTCCTCATAGATTTTTCACGCGGTTAATCGAAATTGTCAAGAAATACGTGAAAACTGCAAAAAAAACGATTTTAGTTGAAGTCGTTTTTACGAGGATTTCGGGATAATTAGAGATTGCATATTGTCTGGAAACTATAAAAGTAGGTATGTATACACACTCAGTTTTTAATTCTGTAGCTCGGCAAAAATCCGCACAGCCGTGCGCCAGCAAAATAAATAACTGATATTCCGGCAAAAATAGCGTTTGTTAGCTGATTTTCGGCAAATTATTTGCTGATTATCAGCAATTTTGACAGAAATCTCGGCAAAAAACATGTTTACTGGGGCACGGCTGTGCGATTCTCGGTAAAAGTTTAACATTTTGCTTAGATCCCGCTAAAAAAAATTAAGTGTGTACTAATGACATTCTTTCCTTCAAGATACAATAATGAAACATTTATACTCTTCCCGTAGAGAAATAATAACAAATTTTTTTTTTAATCTTTCGTTTATTTGGAAGGCTCATTTGCCGTGAAGCGTTACGGAGCCGAAATCAAGTTTTACAATACTTTCTTGATTCTTATACATAGTGTTAGTTTTGGGGAACCGAAAGACTCGCGGTTTGGTCGAGGTTAGGGAATACAATAATACAGTAGGAAAGGAAAGGATTTTAGGGTACTTAAGTAATTACGATGCTGATGCTCACAAAATTGACATTCTTCGCGATGTTTCGCATCTGTAACGGGCTAAAAAACTTTTGGGAGACAACAACGAGAGGAAGACTTACGGAAGGGATTAACGACAGGCATTGAAATGGACAACAAGAGGAAAACATTCGTAATGGGGAACAAAAGACAAAAGGAAGGGCAGACTAAGGTTACAGTCTTACATCAGCAACTTTCAAAAATTGGTGGACCAGGGACATGTACTCGAGATCAAGGCCCGACAACACTTCCCTAATAGGCTTTGGTTGTTTTCCTCGGACCCGGAGATGTTCAGTTAGCGCAGATCTGGGGCCACGATGCTCCTCGCACGCCCACACGACATGATCGATGTCCTGATAATCCTCGCCGCAAACACAGAGATTTCCTTCCGAGAGCCCCACCCTGAAAAGATGTGCATTTAATGTGTAGTGATTGGACATTAGACGACACATGGTTCGAATGAAGTCTCGTCCCATATTCAATTTTTTGAACCATGGACGCTTCGACACCTGCGGGCGAATTGAATACAGCCATCTACCCAACTCCCCATTTGTCCATTTCTGTTGCCAGCTGTTCAAGGTTTCCTGACGAATGTGAAAAATTCATCAAAGGTGATTTTCCGATCGTAAATATCACCTTCCATAGCGCCCACCTTAGCCAAAGAGTCCGCTTTCTCATTTCCCGGGATCGAGCAATGAGAAGGGACCCAAGCCATGGTGATTGTGTAAGACCGTTGTGATAAGGCACTCAAAGCTTTCCGTATCCCATTCATAAGATACGCTGAGTGCTTAACCGGTTTCATTGACCGAACAGCCTCCAAGGAACTTAGACTGTCGGTGAAAATGAAAAAGTGGTCAGGAGGTAGGGATGCGATTTGCTCGAGTGAATAGTGTATAGCTGCTAGCTCAGCAGTATACACGGAACAAGGCTCTTTGAGCTTAAAGTAGGCGCTATGAAAAACGTTGAAAACACCGAAACCAGTGGAGTCATCAATTTTTGACCCGTCTGTAAAAAAGCTTCTCTCCTCACTGGCGTGCCCGTATTTGCTTGCAAATAATGGAGGTATGACCTCCGCACACAGAAAGTCTGGTATTCCATAAACCTCCTGCTTCATGGACAGATCAAAAGTAACAGAGGAACTGTAAGGGTCGAAGAAGTTAGCACGATTGGTATCTACCGAAGAAGGGCTTACCTCCAGCGTTATGTACCAGTGGTAAATACTCATGAATCGAGATTGAGGGTTTTGTTCGAGCAGCTTCTCGAAGTTGTCAATGACCAATGGATTGAGAACCTCACAGCGGATGAGGAAATAATAACAAATATAATGAAAAACTTTCAGCAAGAAATGACTCTCGAACAACATTCGAAAGCTATAAAGGTGACGAGTGATTTTCATTCGACTTGAGACGTTTTTCAGTGTGCTATCAAGTTTCCATAAAGCCAAAACATCTCGTTATTTTTGTACCTCCTCGAGCATACTCGCACGATGAGTCGTTTTCGAGATCGAATCGAAAGCCGTAATGCCAAACATGTTCGACTCGATAGAATTACGATCGAATCGAGATGCACAATGCCATCCCTGGTTTGAGTCCCAGGAGGATTTCTTTCGATAAATTCTGATGGATTCCTGAAGAAATTCTCGGAGGAATACCAAAGATAGGCAAAAACTGTTCCGAATTACTAAAAGCCATGAAAACAAATCATTTTCTAGTTTCCCTCCGAGTATTGTACGTAGCACTTTTCGCTCGAAAACCCCGAAAGCTCTCCTGTAGGCCTCTTTTAACGCCCATGTTTCATGTCCATAAAGAACAACTGGTAGAATCAGAGTTTTGTATAGAGCAAATTTCGTTTCCGTCTGCATGCTGCGGGACCAAAGCTGGTTACGTAATCCGTAAAAGGCCCTATTCGCAGCACCAATACCATAGATATAATAATCAAGATGTTGGGTTCCGAACAAATTAGTACTTATTTTATGGTTCCAATGTACTAAGATTTCGGTACCCAGCTGGGTACTCGTGGTACCCAGTGAATAAAAGCAATCGACTTGAGTTTAAACTTGTTCTAATTTTTCATTGTCGCCATGGTATCCTCGTATTTTGAAAGTTTTTTTTTCGCTTTGATTCAGGGGAAATAGGCACAACGCATCGAAATACCTCAGAATCACATTGCTAATTGCAAATACATCGAGAAGGGTTTCCAATAAGCAGACAAAACCACATTGACAAAAATATTTATTTTCTCAGGAATGAGGATCTTTGCCAACCTGTTACGTACATTATCTAGAGAACTGGGTTCTGATGCCTTGACGTGGCACCGGCATAGATTTTTCCTGTCAAACTATTGTTTTGGCTACAGGTACAGCCTTTTCGAGTAAAAAACTAAATAATTTGATTGAGCCTAAGCTTGAGGATTGTCCAGCGTGACTTGTAACTATGCTAAATGACAACAAAGCAGATATAAAATCGTTTCATGCGTCGATTTCTATAGATAATCGAGAGGAATTGTAACCAGTTTTTACCCTTCCTACACCCAAGAAGCGTATTACGATCACTTGAAACTTGAATTTTTATCTGAGCTCGACGTGTGTGTACGTTACACAAAATGTCTTCAATATCAAAGCCGTTTGAGTTTTTTTTTCCGGGCCCGAAGATGAGGCTTGGGGAGTATTCTGAAATGGGTCTGTTAGGTGATATCTGCTGGGTCCTACGAGTAGCCTCCCATGGGCGCCACAATCAGTTTAATGACTCTTTCGGTGAAGTTTCATTAAGTAAAGACAGATGTTTGATTGTTTTCTTGTGCGTGGAGCCTGGCGACTTAGTACTCAATGCAGTACACTGATATTCCCAATTCTCAACGCTATCCGCTGAGTGAGTGCCGCTTTCTCTAACTCTAGACATAGGCTTTCGTCATGAACGCAATGCAATGGAACGATGGCGGTGACGACAGGATTTGACAGTTACCTCATATTTTCTGTAAAATCAAGCCGTTACCATCACCGTTCCGTTGCATTGTGTACGGGGTTTTATTCTTGCTGAAGCATCCACGTTTGCGAAGGCCAATGCAAACTGCTTCTCGTTAGTCGACCTGCTCCAATCAGTCTTCATTGCACTTCCAGGCCATTCCTACCTATGGACATCCTCGTGGGAATCACCGCAAAATTACCCGCAACAACCTAAATTCAACGAAATCATCGTGCAATCGGCTACGTGTCGATCTGCATCGTAATACACCACCAGGTACTTTTCTATGTGCTCCTGCGACCTTCTGTCGCACCGGGGTCGTGGAATAAGGGCCGATGTCCACGTAGCAGTTTTTAAAGCTGCGTGTGCACTACCAGGCATTGAAAAAAATCAGATCATGAGTAAAAATCGACTAAATTCATGCCAACTTGATGCTCTACTGCGGCCCAATCGCTGATGCTTTCTAGATCGTTGAAATTTGGCGTTCGTTGATTCAATGTTTAAAGATCTTCACCGCTCACCAATGGGCAAAAGCTGAGCGAGGCAAATCACTTGGTAACCTAACAATGAGTGTTGTTACCATACGCTGTTAGAAAAATCTTTTCAGACATTAGGAAAATGAAGTCCGCTATGAGAATGGAGCTCTGAAACATTGCATGGGAGGCTTTAATATTTTCTTTCCTCCATCCCAGCAACTTGAAAGCAGAGTGAATAAAGCAGAACACCTGATGTGTGTTTGGTTTTATTCCAGTAGAACAAGTGTAACACAAATGCTCCAGTCGTAGCTTCCCTGGATACCATTACCAAGTTTGGCTTGGCGAACTCTGTTGCTCGTTGTTTACGCAGCAACGATCGCTCATAATCGTTGGTTGGTATCCATCTGAGCAAGGCTGTCCAGTGTCCACTCACTGGCATAGGATGCTAAGATTTAATTAGATCAATGCTCATCCGCTTCACTCACGCTTTCAATGCCTGCACGACCAGTGTTTCAAGAGCATCATTCTACTCTCAGATTTAAAACAGCATGCATTGATTTCATCCTTATTTTTGGGATTTTTACAAATCTCAATTTTTATAAATCTCAGCATGCAAGATTTATTCTGGGATTTAATCATAGGGATTCAATCTCTGCGTTTGTGTACCTGTCAATCTAAGTGCTTCTCAACCTTTAATCTCTGGATAAAATTTGATAACGCCTGATCAACAACACAGAGGTTGCATTCGCTTGTTCTAATCAACATTCCAATAATAATTTAAAAAGGCTGCGTTGAATTTGGTTATAGATCTACAGAAATTCGCCAATTTAAGGTTTTAACTTCCAACATTTAAATAGGTTTATCCATTTATGTGGACCAAACAATACATTGGAAAAGATAGATTCAACAGATCGATAAAGAAGATTTTGATATCGATGAACCTAAACGGATCCCACGAAGGGTTCAACCAATAGCTAAACCAGCTTTTCTTTTTATGGCAGTAAAAGCAGATTTACATAAGGTATAGCAAAAATGTCGTTTTATTCAGTTAAAGTTACCTAAGTTAAAGCCAAACCGACTTGAAGTCTAGAAAGTCTTTCATTTGTCTCAATATTAGAAAACGCTCCAGCAAAGGACTGGCTATCTGATTATTTAAGAACGCAGAATATATGAAATAGAACAAAGGTTTCGGCTTTCTCGTATATTTAGATTTTTTATTATGTTTCCAGCTGTTTTTTGGTGCAGGGAGATGTAGCCAAACTGTTCCACGACATTACTGTTTTGAGAGCCGCACTCGCTGTCGCTTGAGGGCTAGTTTTTGACTGGCTGGAGATTAGTGATTGTTCTGTATAAGGCTCAAACCAATAACCGTAGAATTTAGTCTAAAAATTGTACAGCACAAAATGAGTTATAACACTGTAAGTATCAGACCAGGGCTAATACCTTAAATATTTGGGAGCACGTGGATGCGGCTTGTCTTTATTTTGAAAGGGAAAACAAAATTTAAAGTTAATGAATATTAGATGAAGTGGAAGAAAACTTTCAAACTTACTTTTTTACAAGGCCATAGGTAGAACAACAATGACGTTTAAATCACTCGGAAGACTAGATTTCCCACATATAAGGCTAGAGGACAAGGATTGAATCCCAGGATTCAATCATCCCTTGTGATTTATAGAAAAGCAATGCTTGCCAGGATTGGGATCAATTGCGGGAGTAAGATTAGTTTCGATCTCATTTTTTGAATCCCAGCAGCTCCTAGAGTGAGATTTTTTGAAGACTGTGCACGACTACATTCGATGCTGGGTACCTTGTGTGGACTCAATGTTACCGCAGCTTAAAAAACGCTTCGTGGGCATCGGCCATAAATCAGAGAGGTTCAGTGCCAATAAATTTGTTATTTCAAAGAATGATTTCAAACCCTTTATAACTCCTCTCGCTCACACGGCCAGAGATCCGGGAGAGAAGAGGCATTCTGCGCACATTTCGGAAGCTGCCGTTGGTCACATCAGCAGCTTGGGGTACATGCCGGTTCTATTCTGGGACTACGCAATCTGTGGCCATACATAGGTTTATATACCGCACGCTGTCGTTGGCCTTGGTTTGTCGTTGGAAAACTTCAGCAAGTTCCTAGCTGGGATCCAAAATTTTTAGCTTATAACAATAAATAGTTACGTAAATTTTCAAAGGTATTCTCTGCTACGCTCGCCAAATGCCTTCATTGAGCTGAAAAATAAAATTATTAGTTATTAAATTCAAATGAATATTTAAATCACTTGCTTAGAAACATCCAACTTTCAATTTCCGTAGATTATGTTCTGTACGCTGCAAAACAGCTCAATGAAGTGTTGCTATGACAGCAGTGCTAAATCTTGGTTCAAAGACCATCCATAGCTTACATACTGCATACTGCAATGCAGTGTCGTAGCCATAAAATTGGTCCGGGGGGGGAGGGCGGTTTTTCCGAACAAATTTTTTTACGAAAAAAAAATTCTTCTAAAAATGTTGTCTCTGGGGGGGGGGTTATGTCCAAAACCACCCCCGTGGCTACGCCACTGCTGCAATGACATTTCTGGGTACCGAGGATCGTTCATAGCATACCGAACCACAAAAAATCACCATATTGATTGTTGGCAATACGTCTTTTCACATCACGGGAAACGTCACTGTCACGTGTCACAAGCGTTCAAAGGTAAACAAATTCTTCAACAACTTCAAACACATCCCCATCAAGCACTACCTCAGTACCAACACCACTAGGTCTTCCTCTATCTCTACCTGCCACCATGTACTTTGTCTTGGTAAAGTTAATGGTTAAGCCTATCCTCGCCGTCTCCCTCTTCAGTGGGACAAAAGCCTCCACTACTGCTCTGCTATCGATTCCAATAAAGTCGATGTCGTCCGCAAAGCCCAGGAGCATATGCCACCGTGTGTTGATGGTGCCGTTCCTCTGCACGCCAGATATCCTAATAACGCTTTCGAGTGCAATGTTGAACAATAAACTCGAAAGTGCATCACCCTGCTTCAATCCGTCTAACGTCACAAACGTCTGTAATCAGAATACTTGATTTCGAGCCATCCAGTGTTGCACGTATCAGTCTAATCAGTTTTGTGGGGTTTGGGTAAGTCGCCATCAGCGTGCGATTATACATTAACACCTCAGCGTGTCGATCAGTGCGCAGCAAGCCAAGACTCGGCCTCTTCTGGTCAGACCTCCGTGGCGTGCACACGCACCCACGGAGAGCTGCTGTCATAACAATTCGCTCCGGCCATTTGGGGCCACACATTTTGGCGATCCTGCCAAGTTATTTGTTGGATCCTGAGGCTTATTTCAAAAGGTGAGTTGAATTTAATTTGTTTATGTGCTAATGTGTTGAAATATTTGATGATTAAAAAACACAAGGCAATGGGCTTGTAATGCTACAAAGTGCGTCTGGAAGAACGCTGCAAAATGGATTGAATTCTAAGTTCTATAATGGAATATAGGTTAGCATGTCGGTTCAATTCCAAGCCAGCACGGTTCTCCCACAGACGGTCGCGCTCAAAGTTGTCAACGATCACGGGAAGTCTTTCGAAGCAAGAGCGTTGTTGGATTCGGGTTCAATGTCGAACTTCATATCATCAGAGCTTGCCAATCTCCTTCTCGAGCAGCACAAGTCAGACAAAAGTGGTTGCAGCAACTTGATTGTAACTAAATCTGGTCACATATGAGTTGCAGTAACCTTTGTGCAATATGTGTGCTGCTAGGGTTGCCATCTCTCAATCCAATGTTGATGTATCCGTTGAAGGAATTGGTCAATCCCATCGCAAGTTGCATCGTGCCATAGCCACCACAGTCCGTTCAAGAGTAGGAACTTTCTCCACTAAACTTCATTTCTTCGTTATCGACCACCCCACCGCCAATTTGCCTACCGTTGAAGTCAAGCTTTCTTCCTGCAAACTCCCCAAGGTCGAATTAGCCGATCCGTTATTCTATGCCCCGAACAAAATCGACCTCGTCATTGGTGGCGAAGTATATTGGGATCTTCACACGGGCAAGAAACTTTCCCTGGGTCCTGGCTTGCCCTACCTCATCGAAAGTCATTTCGGTTGAACCTTATATGGCTCGACATCACCAGAATCTGTCGGGTCAACTATCCAGTTCTGACGCCCAACTGGATGCCACTCTACAAAGGTTTTGGGAAATTGAGACGATTCCCAAACAATCCGCACACTCCGCTTCCGAAAAGATTTGTGAAGCATTCTACGCTAAAACCACGTCCATATATCCAAGTGGGCGATACATCGTTCGCCTACCCAGAACAGAAAATCCCCAAATCGAATTGGGAGAGTCAGAGTTGATTGCAGAGCGTCGATTCCTCGCTTTAGAACGCCGTCTAGAGCGAGATCCCAACATCAAGTTCGCTTACCATCAGTTTATGGATGATTACGAACGTCTTGGGCATATGAGACGGCTCGATGAACCGGTTGACAATACCAAGCTGCACTGTTACCTTCCCCACCATCCGGTATTTAAGCTCTCAAGTACCACCACGAAGACTAGGGTAGTGTTTGATGCTTCGTGTCAAACAACGTCAGGCAGCACACTCAATGACATTCTCCTTGTCGGACCGGTCCTTCAAGACGATCTTTTGTCGCTCGTTATTCGATTTTCTTCCACCGCATCGTCCTAAATGGGGACATCGAAAGGATGTACCGGCAAGTACTCCTTCATGAAGAAGACCAACCGCTACAGCGTATCAAATGGCGTAGTAATCTATTCGAGCCGATAGCCACATACCAGCTACGGACCGTAACCTACGGTATAGTCTCCGCCCTTTATCTCGCCACGCTATATCCGCGCCCAATCCACCAGTGAGGTGGGTGTGAAGCTCCTGGCTTCGAAATCGAAACTTTCGCCACTCGCTGCTCGACATACTATAGCCAGACTGGAACTGTGTGCAGCTCATCTTTCGACGCAGCTGTACAAAAAGGTTGCGTCATCTCTCAAGACCGTTCCACCGGCCTTTTCCTGGTCCGACTCTACCACAGTGATCCGGTGCCTCCGTTCATCCCCAGGTTGTTGGAAAACGTTCGTAGCAATACGCATAAGCCAAATTCAAGCAACGACTACTATTGAAAGGTGGAATCACGTAGCGGGCACTGATAACCCCGCGGACGACATTTCCAGGGGACTGGATGCAGCTGATCTTCTCAACAAAACACGGTAGTGGAATGGCCCATCGTGGTTGAAGCTATCTCCAGATCAATGGCCTGCCGGGATAATTTCTGCAGCTGAATTATCGGAAGTCACCCACGAAACCTGCAAAATTCCCATCGTTGCCATGACCTACGTTCAACTATCGTTCAACGATGAACTGTTCCTCAGATACTCAAGTTTTTCGGCACTCCGCCGTACTGTTGCATGGTCGCTGCACTACCTCCAAGTCCTGCGTGACCATGCAATCGCTCGTCGCTGTTCTCCTGTAAAAATAAATAAACCAGCACTGTCTGTATCTGCTACTACACCACTCAGCTCTGAAGAACTCCAATCCGCCGATCGAATGCTGTGTCGCTTGGCACAGCGCGAAAGCTTTCCTGAAGAACACAGCGATCTGTCCGCTGGTATGCTTGTTTCCAAATCCAGTCCGTTGAAGTGGTTGAACGGTGGACGCCTCCATAATGCCGATTTATCGGAACAAATAAAACACCCTATTGTCTTTTGTGCCAAACATCCACTGGCACTCCTTGCTGTTCAGTACCATAATACGCTACTTCACGCTGGGCCACAATGAATGTTGGCTAGTCTACGTCAAAAATTCTGGATACTGGGCGCAAGAAATCTCGCCAGAGGCGTCTACCATCAGTGCATTACTTGCTTTCGCAAACCAAATTAGATCCAGCAAACCGTCGCCGATCGTCCAGTTTCGCGCGTTACTCCGACGCGGCCTTTCTCTGTTTGTGACGTAGATTATTGCGGATCTTTTTACGTCAAGTCACCGATCCGGAAACGTGGTCCAACGAAGGACGAATCAACGATGTGTACCCAACAAACAATTTTAGCTGAATAAGCTAGAATCTAGCTAGTTTCACCTCGCGGCTAACGTCATTATCACATGTAATGAGTGTTTCAAAATATATGAATTAGTCGACGACCTCAAATCGCATCCTATCCATTTCCACCTCGGGACCAACAGCGTTTGGACTGCCACGTTCTCTGCCAGCCTTCAGGTACTTAGTTTTTATAAAAGGCCTCTTCCACTACTCTGCAATCTATACCAATGAAGTCGATGTCATCCGCAAAACCAGGGAGCATATAAGACTTGTTAATGATTGTTCCATTTTGTTGCACACCAGAATGAATCGGATGTCTTTCCAGATATTCTGACGCTTGTTAATAGATAATCGAGCGCAGTACGAATGAGCCTAAGAACCTTTGTAGAACCCAAGCCAACTCCAAGCCAGCTCGAAGTCATTTCTTCCCCTCCCAAATCATTTCAATCCTTGGTGGTTTTTTTTCGTTCAGCCGGTCACTCCCAACTTGAAGAAGTTCGGCCGGCACTCCGTTCTTCCCAATGACCTTATCGTTCTTTTACTCTCGAACAGCAACAAACTCCTGGAGAAATAAAAACAATGGCAAATCAAGCTCAAACCCGCTAAAAACTGTATCCACCTGAATCACCTCTGACATGTACAATGAAGCAAAGGTTTTTTTCCTCACATAAGCCTCCCAGTCTCTCCATTCGCCACAACATTACTGCCATTCATAAATGTATTGTTGAACGAGGTACCGATCGCCCATGTTGCGCGACAAGCCGCGTGCTGTGAGACAGCATCCAATTTTGGCGTGACAGGCAAAAATCATTCATTCATGTGAGTGGCATGGGCAGCGCTACTGCACGCTCGTCTAGTTAAGCATGTTCCCATTCACTCTGCCAACTATATGAATATTAATTAATAAGCTAAGGTCCTCGACAAATCAGGGCACCGGCGGGATACCCCACGAGCACTTGTTGCTGCCGCCCGTCCGTGGCAGATCCATGCGCATCCGACGAGCTGGATTCAATCAATTAGGCACTGTTTATTTTACGGCCCGAAGCCACAAATCGGAAATCGGCTAGAGATAATTTCCGAAACCAATGTGATCAAAAGGAGCCATCCGCCTTGTCGTCGCGTCGTGCCGAGAGTTGTAGACAAGAAAGTCCCCCGGGCAAGGTTGCTCTGCTCTAGTGCTGGCGCTTCGGTTTCTTACCATCATAGGTCCTCCGATCCGGAATGGTGACGTCTCTAACGACAACGAGCATGTTGATGGCGATGATCACGGTTGTGGAAATTATCATAATGAGAGCGTGTGTAGCTTAACTGATTCAAACATAATCCACAGGTTCAAGTACTTACAGCATGGAATCAAATCTTCGCAGAGCATAAAGGGATTGACCCTCGACGGTCTGAATAGCAGGGGGAAGAAGTTGTTCGAGTTGGAGTACGTACAATGGAAATCCCTTACTCCATTTTTCCATGTTACGGTGCCCATTCAACAGCAGCAGCAGCACCACCACAAGCACAACGCGGTACACGGCCATGATGGAGTAGGGCATTCAAAGGCAGATGTTTTATGGGAAAAAGTAATTTCCATGGATTTTAAATCAACGCTCGAGTGTAACCAATCGGGGATGAATGCAACGGTGCTTGGGAGAGATAGAGAGCGATTCCGAATGAGGGCTCAAGAATGGCCGGATCGATTCGGGTGCTCTTTTGTTTGATTGAACGATGCAGCATTTGCCTACTGGGGAGGGGAAAACTATTCCGAATTGAGGAAATGAGTTAATGGAAGCGGATGCATTTTTTACATTCCACAAATTGGAGTTGCTACTGGAGTTCGGTTTCCGATTGATTTCGATGGAATACATTTTCCGTACCAGGGGTGTAAATTCCGACATGCCTCTATGTGGAGGGAAGCAACAGTTTCATATGAAGATAGTTATGATACGAAGTTTTTTGGTCGATATAAATGCATCATGCTTTGAAATGCTCATCCAAATATGTAATTGATAATTTGCTCCTAATGAAGCCATCTAACATAGCAATGCTGCTGGTCAATGGTCGAATTCTGTAAATATTTGGGATTCCAAAGTAAATGGACGCTAGAAATTGCAATGAAACAATTACAATTCGAGCCTGGTGGCTTCACAGAAACACAGAAACCGATACCAACAAAAATTTGAGAGCTTTAAGAATAGTATTTACTTTATTTAACTTCAATGCAATAACCGTACGCTCGCACCTTACGCTTAGCTCCACTTATAAGTTTCTGTACTTCTGGCAGCAGCATATTCTGTACTGAAACCCACTTTTTCTTCATGTCTTCCTCATATTTGACCTCCTTGGGATGCTTCCGTAGTAGCCTGCTTCATAATATCCCAGTATTTTTTATAGGCATCAGTTTCGGTGCGTTGGGGAGAAGGGGGTTCATGTCCTTGGATACGAAAATGAGCCCATTGGCTTCGTGCTACTCCAGGAAAACATTTGAATAGTAGCCCGAAACTAGATTCAGCAGCCAGAAGATCGCAGGGCCCTCGTGTTACTGCAGGAAATGACATAAAATCTAATAATTACCTTTGTCGTATACCAAAACTAAATCCAGTTCGACAATTAAGACTAGTTTATTTACTTCAACTAAGTTAATAAGACATGTACGTTGAATTCTTAAACTAAAATCTCCCGTAAACTTTTCTTTTACCGTTTCTTCAAGTTTCTTTAAAATTTTTAATAGCGATCGCTGCCATATCATTAAGAATTTCAAATTAATAAAAAGTCAAAATTAATATAATTAATAAAAAGAAAAATATTCAGCTATCTCCACTCTCTCGATATTGAAGGCACTTACCATAGAGAGTTAAAAAGAGATCGAGGAACGGAAGGAAAATTGAAATGGTTACTAGATTGAAAAAAGCTCGTTGCTATGAAAAATGACCATAAAACAAATGTCATCTCTTGTTGTTGATGTGTTTTTTATTTTCCAGGTCACCAGGAGCCGGGAGCCGTTAGAAAAGAAACTTTAAGTTTTTGTAAGTGTATCTCCACCACAGGCGCCACAGCCGTACTGTGTCGGAGATTCATGAAAGAAGAGTTGGATATGGCTCTGATACAAGGGCCATGGTCCAATAAAGGAAAAATACATGGTTTTAAAACTCATACGTGTATTCTATGGACTACGACGAAAATCAGAGTTCTCCCAGAACTGCAGTTCTTGTCAACAGAGCAATGAAATGCTATCCTCTTACAGAATTTATTATACGAGACATTGTTGCGGTCATGGTCGTGGTACCAACCACCAGAGGGAGCAATGACGTCGTAGTGGCTTCTGCTTACTTCCCTGTTGATGTTCCTGTGGTTCCACTTCTTAAAATCGCATCTTTTGTCAACTACTGTCGAGAAATTAAGAAGTCCTTCATTTTAGCGATGCCAGATTGCTTCAACATCAATTCCGCATGATTCGATCTAAAATTGTTTTCAGATGATCCCTAATGATAATATTGATTATTAGCTTTTTTCTACCTTTTTTACAAAAATATGATTTACAAAATAAAACTTTTGATTAGGTTCCAAACCCGTTCAAGCAACAAAATTGTCAGCATCGGGAAGATTGAAGTTTCCTTAATAAGCTCCACGAAAAACATTTCACGCATCCTCACGCAATCGTGACTTGTTTTTATTTGAATATAGTGAAGTTTGCTAGAAAAAGTTAGATTTTTCTAAATATTTAATTTAAGTATTTATGATTTTGAGCGACTAAGTTCACATAAATGGTTGCTTCCAGAAGAGTTAGACTTCGATGAACGATCCATAAAAAGCATACGCATTTTTCAGATGTAAAAAGTTGTTAAGCGGTTGATTTGCATTTCGAATTTATTTGATCTGCTCCAGTGTAATATCGATGCATTATCCAGGGATATTATCCGATGACAAATTTATATAGTCGAAGTGAACAAACAAAGTACATCTTTTCGGAAAATTTAGTAAGTAATAATTGAAGAATGAAGATTATCATAAAAATCATTCTCATTGGGGGAGTCAGAGGTAGGCACCACTCGTCGCAAGCACGCTGTAGTTCTCAAAGGCAGCGTACTTGTGCCAAGCTGTGCTCTATCAAATAATAATAACTGTCCCCGCCAGTGGTCATATATCACTGCTACATCAATACAAAGAGCTCAAAATCTAAAAAGAATACGCTTTACTGCTTATTGTATGCATTTAAACAGGACAAATAATTGACATAGTTTTGGCCACGCTTTAACACTACGTACTCCTATGTGCGTCGGTTATGTCTAGTGCCACACAACTCGCGAGTTCGTCGTTTCGGTCGCTTCCACAATCGTACTCGGTCGGTATTGCCCCCACCACTCCGTCGTCGGTTGATTATTTCGCCGAAACTCATTCGCCTTCCTCCAAATCCCGTCAAAGTGCTAAAATAACTGGCCGTTCGCTCCAGCAAACGGTCGTGCTATCAACAGCAGTGATAAAGGTGAAGGATGTCGACAACAATGACCATTTCGCCAGAGCCCTGCTGGACAGTGGTTCCCAACCTAGTTTAATCTCCGAATCACTCTGCCAGAAACTCCGATTGAAGCGAGTCAAACTGAATTCACCGGTTAGTGGAATTGGTCAGTCCACCGTAAACGTTCATTTCGCTGTTACCATTTCGCTTGCATCACGCTTCGGAGATTATCGTTTCGTTCTGGATTGTCAGGTACTGCCGTAGGTAACGGTGTCACTGCCTAGTCACCATATCGATGTCACACGTTGGCATATTCCACGCCATCTCCCGATGGCCTATCCAACATAAGTTCAACATAAGCCAAAGGATCGACCTCATCATCGGTGCGGCACTGTTCTTCTCTTTGCTGGAACAACAGCAAATTATGCTCGCTGCAGGATACCCGCTCCTACAAAAAAAAACGTACTAGGCTACATCGTCTGTGGGAAGATCGCGGATCCAACCAAGGATCCACCAGCAGTCCAGACTAGTCACGTTTGCACAGACGACCACCTCGACAAACAACTCGAACGTTTTTGGGAAATCGACAACTTCGACGTCGGGAAAGCATACACTTCCGTCGAGAAACACTGTGAAGATCACTTCCAACAAACCGTTGGACGATACTCAGACGGGAGATACGTCGTTCGTCTTCCGCTGCGAGAGGAAATATTGCCGATGTTAGGCGATTCCTACCAGCTCAGAAAATGGGCAACAAACGACACATCCGTCCTCGGTTACGTACCTCATCAATTGTGGGAAACCAAACCAGAACTCGAAATAGATCGCACACCAACAGTCAAGACCCTAGGACTACTCAAGATCCCAGATCTGCCGCAGCTGCAAGTCGCGACTAAACGCCTCGTTGTATCTAAAATGTCGCAATTATATGACCCTCTTGGTCTTCTCGGACCTGTAGTGGTTAAAGCTAAAGTGTTGGTCCAAGTCCTTTGGGCAGAGCACTGGTCGTGGTCGTGGAACTGTCCGAAGAACATGCTTCTTGGTAGACAGCTACAAGCACTCTCCGTACCGCGCAGAGCAGTCAAGAATCGACAATACAGTTTGCACTGCTTCTGCGATGCATCGAAAGCAACATATGGCTGCTGCATCTACGTCATCTCAACTGACGAATTCGGACAATGCCATAGTCATCTACTGACAGCCAAATCTCGTGTCGCTCCATGACGTGGACAGTCAATTCCTCGACTTGAACTGTGCGCCGCTCTGCTCGGTAGCCAGTTGGCTGACACTCTTCGGAGGGAAACCGATTTCGTCGAACCACCGACGTTTTGGGTGGACTCCAGTATTGTTTTGCACTGGCTGAAATCTCAATCGAATGCCTGGAAAGTCTTCGTATCGAACCGAATCGCAGAGATCCAGCGCCTAACCAATGGCTTCAAGTGGAGGCATGTCCCGTCGGAGCTAAATCCAGCTGATCGTATTTCTCAAGGAATTATGGCAAGTCAGACCTCGACGGACGATTTGTGGTGGCATGGACCAAGTTTTCTCAAGGACCCCGTCGACAGTTGGCCCGAGTGTGTGGTTTCGACGCCGGATGCTCATCATTTGCAGCAAGAAGCTTGTCCAGTGCACTCTATGCACAGTACCATTGTCGACTCAACAATCTTTGATCGTTTTTCGAACCTAGCCAAGCAGCGTAGTACGATGCTATCGATTCTTTAACAATGCCAAACTCCCTCGAAGTGATCGCATCGATGGTTCACTGAACCCTGAAGAAGGTGAACATGCACCCAAGATCCTCATCCGACAAGCCCAACTGAATAATTTTCATATGGAAGTTCGTCATTATAGCCACATCCAAGGTGCACAAGCTGGTACAGTTTTGCCAATGTCGAAGTCACCACTCAAGGACCTGAAGTTGTTCATGGATCAGTTTGGATTGCTCAGACTTGCGAACATGAAGACCTGCTTCGACACTCGCTTTCCGATACTGCTCCCAGCTGATCGCCGACTCAGTTGGCTCATTGCTCGATCGTGCCATATTCGAACACTTCACGGCGCGGCGGTCCCTCTCTCACACTCGCAACCATTCGTCAATGATTCTGGCCAGTCCGGGGTCGACAACTAGCATGCAAAGTGGTACGTCAATGTGTTACCTGTTTCCGGTGTCAACCACGACTAGCTCAACAAATAATTGCACCGCTTCCATCTGTTCGCGTGTCACCTGCTAGACCGTTCATACACTCGGGGATGGATCACTGTGGACCGTTTTTCGTACGTCCTTTAAGTGGTCAGAGCCGCGTCGGTAAAAGTGTACGTCGGACTATTCGTGTGCCTCATGGTTAAAGCTGTGCACCTTGAAGTCGTCGCAGATTTGTCCTCCGTTGCCTGCATAAACGCCGTCAAACGTTTCGTGGCTCGTCGCGGTCGTGTGCTCGAACTACATTGCGACAACGCGACTGCTTTCGTCGGAGCAGACCGAAAACTTCGCACAATGCGAGACGAGTTTCGTCGTCAATTTCGGTACAAGGACTGGGAAAACTTCTGCTTGGAAAGTGGAATCCAATTTCGCTTCATCCCGGCTCGTTTGCCACACTTTGGCGGTATCTGGGAAGCCGGAAAAAAATCCTTCAAGCACCACTTTTGGTGCATCATGGGCAACCGCTCATTCTCCGTAGACTAGCTCCAAACCGTCGTTGCCCAGATCGAATCGGTGCTCAATTCCCGTCCTCTTTCTCCGCTTACAGATTCTCCTGACGATTGTTCCGTTTTAACTCCTGGTCACTTCCTTGTTGGCGAACCCTTCGTTGCCTTCCCGGAGCCCAACCTGATCGACATCAATCCGAATCGTCTGTCTCTTCTACAGAAGATGCAAAAATCGGTCCAAGACCTCTGACGTTGCTGGCAACTGAACTACGTCAGTCAACTTCATCAGCAGGTGAAGTGGAAACAGCCGCAGTCTGATGTCCGCGCTGGTCAGCTAGTACTTGTCAAGCAAGCGAACGTACCCCCGCTCCAATTGCCATTGGGACGGATTATCGACACGGTAGCAGGCAAGGATAAAAGAGTTCGGGTAGTCATTGTCAAGACTGTCTCCGGACAATACAAGCGAGCGGTTAGTTTGAACTACATACAATGAATTCGTAAATTATATTTATAATTATATGCACACACCCTGTATAATCGCAACCACACATATCATACAGACTCAATACGCTCTCTATTGTAAACCTTTCACACGATCGTCACAGCAGTTTTAGTTGAATACAGCACTCGAACCAAACGCACGCCTTTGCTATCTATTCCGTCGGTCGGTCAATCCGAACAATCCCGTTCAAAGGTGTTCAAGAATATCCCCGTCGTCGTTGTCGCAGTTCAAGTGTTTCAATTCGCAAGTGATTTTGGACTTTTTCCCCTCACAATCAGATCAAAAACAGTGAAATCGAATTCGTCGCGAGTGAATCACTACACGCACTGGAATTGTGAACAGAATTTTTAATGGAATTCCTCCAAAAATTCCTTTAGTAATATTTCAAGAATTCATTCAGAATTTCATCAATTCCTAGGGAAATCGCTACAACAAAAATTCAATTGCCTCGGAAATTTATCGAGTACTTCATTTGGAATTTTCTCCAGCAAATTATAAGACGAAACTCTAGGAACATCCCAACGAATTACAAAAGGAATTTCCCAGGGTGTTTCTATAGTATTTTGTGAAAGAACTTTCGACATTGTCAAATTTCTCCAAGAATTCCCTTGGACATTCATCTCATCCAAGAATTCTTTCGGAGTTTCCTACTAGGTTTTTTATTGGAAAATCCTCAGGAAATTACTTCTAAAATAAATCCAGAATTTATTTGGGAAACTCCTCCAGATATTCCTTCGAAAGTTCAAAGAAGGACTTCTAATAATTCTTTTGGAATTTCCCTTAGAACTTTCTTCAGAACTGTCTCCAGCGTATTTCTTTTGGAAAAGCAATGGGAATTTTATGTGGATTTCCAAGAATTTTCAGAGGATTTCCCGTAGAAACTTTCGAAGAAACTTCTTGCGAAATTTACAAAGGCTTCTCCGAAGGCATCCCTGGAAGAATGTCCAACGGAATTACTGGCGGATTTTTTGAAAATTATTTGGAACTCTTGGAGAAGCTCCCGAAAGTATTTCTGGAGGAGTTTACAAATAAATTTTCGAAGGATTTTCCGAAGGAAAACCCGAGAGGATTTTCGAAAAGTATTTCTGACAAGATTGCGAAAGGAATTTTCAAAGGAGTTTCAAAAAGAATTCCGTAAGCATCTTCCGGATGAATATATTAGACCTCTTCATGATTTCCAAAAAGTTTCAGAAATTCAACCAGTCAGCCCAGAATAACAATTTTTATGCTAAAATACGCTTTTTGTCAAATTTTCAGAAAATTCGGATAAAATTTCGAGGTGGCTCAAGTTGATTTAGTGTTTTTAGGCTATTTGCAAGTTTAAAAAAAAACTAACACAAAATATAAACGTCGAAGATCGTCGCAACACAACACAACACAACACAACCTTCTTCACTAATTTAAATAGGATGTTCGACTTCTGTCGTATATTAAAGGAACTATCAATTGATCTTTCCCGTCAAAATTTTTTATTCGCTCAGTCAATTCTTTATTTTATTTAAGGTTAACTTTCCCATAGAACCCATATTTTTTACGCCTCTAAGTATTTTTGAAATTTAAAACAAAAAAATCGAAAAGTGCTGTTTTTCAAGATTGGCCACACATTTTCCCGACTTTGAACGAACATCGGGTGAATTTTTCTGACAGGTCTAGCACTTTTTCAGTTTTCGCTTCTAATTCTATCATGAAAATGATCATCTAAGTTTGGAAGATTTATAAATTAGCATTTCCATATCTTTGTAAAATCCATTTAACCTTAATATACAGAAGTAATCAATTGACAATGTCCTCCCACGTATTATTTTCGACTGAAAATAAAAAATTGAATGGCAAACAATATAATTTACAGAAAATTTTAAGGTTTTTCATAACATTTTTTTACCAATTCAGGGTGATTTTAGATTTTTTTCATTAAAAAATAATTATTGTTATTTTCCCTTTATCTTTCGGAGATCAGTAGGACATAACTTTTAATAAATATTTGTAACGGCAATTCCTTCTTAATAAAAGCCAATATATGTATCAGAAACTTACGACATGGTCGGTGACGGTCAAGCTGTGGAACCACCAACGCTGGACGAGGTAAAGAAGGCTCTAAACGAGCTGAAAACAGTAAACCTACTTGGAAGGACGAGATATCGATCGAGCTTCTCAAACACGGAAGTGAGCAATCCACTACATTATTCAGAAAATATGGGAGGATGATGAACTGCTGGTTGCCAGCTGGTTGGATGGCCTTATATGCCCAATCTATAAGAAAAGGTACAGACTAGAGGATGCCAATTATGCAGGGATCACCCTTCTGAGCTCGGCGTATAAAATCCTATCGCGTATCCTGTTTAACAAACTGAGACCGCTTGAGGAGTCCTTCGTCGGTAAATACCAGGCAGGTTTTCGTGAGAGCTGATCAACGATTAATCAGATGTTTAACCTGCGGATGATCCTTGATTAATTCCGGGAGTACAACTTGCAGACTAACCATCTGTTCAATGATTTCAAAGCAACATACGATTCAGTGAAAAGAAATAAGCTGTGGCAGACAATGTCCGAACATGGTTTTCCGGCGAAACTGATTAGACTAATACGTGCAACGCTGGATGGCTCGAAATCAAGTATCCGGATTGCAAACGAAGTGTCAACCTCGTTTGGGACCTTAGACGGATTTAAACAGGGTGATGCACTTTCGAATTTATTGTTCAACATTACACTCTAGGACGCTATTAGGAGATCTGGCGTGCAGAGAGGTAAGGCACTATCGTCACACGGTCGCATATGCTCCTATGTTTTGCGAATGACATCGCCTCATTGGAATCGATCGCAGAGTAATAGTAGAGGCTTTTGTCCCACTGAAGAGGGAGTCGGCGAGGATAAGGACTGTTCAGTTTATAAAGAAGACACTTTGAATTGTCGATGTTTTTTAAACTATCAATATTCTTAAAAATCTGTTTTTTATTCGTTTAATATATTATCTGACCTTCTAGAAATAGAATACAATTATCAACGAAACAATTCTAACCTCAGAAGTTTGCGATACTCATAACAATCTCAATTTATTATATTTTGAACAACTCCAACCGTTTATATGCCGTTTTCGTGCTGCCACAGGCTTTACTGTTCCTGGATATCGACAAATAATTGACAGTGTATTATAATCTTCTACATATTTATAGGACAAAGTTTGCATTTGTAGAACCGTGCACCACTCAAGAATAGACAGCCCAATTCTTGCTAACAAAGTACATGTCGGCAGGTGGAGATAGAGGAAGACCTAGTGGTGTTGGTGCAGACGCAGTGGCTGATGGGGAGGTGTTTGAAGTTGTTGAAGAATTTGTTTAGCATGGAACGCTTGTGACATGTGATGATGACGTTTCCCGTGAAGTGAAAAAACGTATTGCTGCTGCGAATATGGCCTTCTACGGATTACGTAACCAGCTTAGGTTCCGCAACATGCAGACTGAAACGAAATTTGGTCTATATAAAACTTTGGCCCTTTATGGACGTGAAGCATGGACGTTAAAAGAGGCGGACCGGAAAGCTTTCGAGGTTTTCGAGGGGAAAATGCTGCGTACAATACTTGGAGGGAAACTGGAAAATGGTGTGTATTTAATATTTGGGTCACCAGTTCTTACACATTGAGGATGATGTTAGTCCCAAACATCATCTGTTGGTTCTCTGTGTAATTACAGCTGACCTGGCAATAACGGAGGAGCAACCGTGGGCGGTCAACATTGCTCATGCTCATGCTCTATGCTGCAAGTGAGCAAAGGTAAAAAACTGCATTTCGTTGTTGTCTGCCGTTTGATTTTGAAGTTATGTACAAGGAAAGTGCCACGTGTAACATTCGACCATTTGGACAGACCCCTCCGTTATTGAGTGCATGAGGTAAACTCAAAATCATGTTTATGAGTGTCCCGGGTTGGATATAAAAGGGAGATAAATAAACCAGCTGTTGGATGTTTATATCTGATAACTAACAAGACAGGTGTTATCATTCCTCTAGAAGAGAAGTTTCCAAGTTTTACAAGTGGCGACGAGGATAGAATAAATAGTGAAAAAGTGAAATTTGAAAGTGGAGATCTATCAATAGGTGTTGTTTGCATTTTGCCGGTTTTTTTGTGCTCTGCTTTTTAATTCCTTTGGCGCGCAATCGTAAACAACTGATCTTTGTAATTACGCTAATAGGCATTGTATCCAGTACTGGTAGTTTTCGTGACTGTCATGTGAAAGCGAAAACATTGCATTTTCATTTTCAAGAGACCAAATGAAAATGTAGCCGTCAGCCGGTCACCTGTCACATTTCAAGCAGTCATGATGGGAATTTTGCTTTGTTTTGAAATCCAAATTTCCAAATAGTTTTAATAGATCTGTGCAAATAACGATGACTAGTCGATAAAATGATTGTATTGTTTTTGATTTTCGAGTTAGAAGTAACATTGTTGAAGAAGAAACATCTTGTTTACAATAGTTTGATGCGCTTTCATGAAATAAAAATCTGTGAAAATTTAGCGAAATTCCTTTCATTGTTTATGTTTTCTATGAAAGCGGGAGAGAATAAAATGTAAATATCGCGTGACCTCTCTCAATGAAAATGAAAATCTCAGTACTGATTGTATCACCTCTTGTTAGATCTCATATTGTGTCATTCATTGTTGTTTGTTTGCTTTGTTCGGCAGAGGTCAGGTGCAACTGTTTACCGACCATTTTGGCCGCAACTACATTCAATTTGGAGTGTAGAAAGAAGGTTTTGGAGCTGTTCGAGGAGATTGCTGGTGAATTTGAAAGGCTGTTGTTGGTTGCTGTTGTTTGTTGCTGTGGATGACCGGTTTTGCAGATGGTTCTTATCCGATAGTGAGCTGTGTAGGGTATAATATAATTGTATAGAAACTAAGGTTATCGGTTTTGTTATATCAATTAGAATATAGGAAACACCCCGTTTCATGAACGTTCTGCATATTAAAATATTGTATATATGAAAAGTATTCGACAATTTATTAGCGTGTTGAGCTTCGAGAGACATCCTGTGAGTTAAACATTCTTGGAGAGAAGAGCCGGCACGGGTTGAGAGTCAGAAGGAGGTAGGCAGTTTTGTGGCGGATGTTGTACGTATCAGATGTATTTGTGTTGTGAAAAAAAAGAAAATGAGTTTGAAACAAAAATATATTAATATCTAAAACAAATCCGATAACCTTAGTTTCTATACAATTATATTATACCCTACAGGAGGTACGTTGTTTTTTTCTTTTTCTTCCTTACATTGTATTTAGTTATTTGCATTACGTTTGTTAGAATTTGTCATTTTTTTTCGGTTAAATTTTAATCAGCCGAGCTAGATATACCGCTAATAGGATCCATCGAAGCTTACATTTCTGGTTCTACTAGTTTCGTCCAATATGTAGAACAAATCGAATGGATTTTCAAGATTGATAAAATTGCACCTGAAGAAAAGCTAGCCTTTTTCCTTGGGCTATGCGGGCGAGAAACGTTTAGTGAGCTAAAGCTTTTGCATCCCGGTGATGATCTAGCAACGTTAACATACGAGGCGATAATTGATTCCCTGAAGCGTCGTTTCGATAAGGCTGAAACCGATATGTTTCAGCGATACAAATTTTATAATATGGTACAAGGTGAGTCAGAAACCGCTGAGGATTTTATACTAAAGGTCAAACTGCAGGCAGAAAGTTGCGGTTTTGATGCATTTAAAGAAACAGCAATCAGAGATAAATTGGTAATGGGAGTATTAGATAAACAAATTCAGCAAAGATTAATTGAGGAGGAAGATTTGACGTTGACTAAGGTGGAGAAACTAATAGTAAACCGTGAATCTGCAGGAGTGCGAACTCGAATGATGAACGGAAACAATTTGACTATAGTAGCCAAAGTAGAGGACAGTAATAGGAGAGTCTATAGTTCATCCAGGTCAAGAAGCAAAGAAAGGAGGAACAATTTCAAGAGAAACTATAGTAGTAGCCCTACTAGAAGTCGTAGTAGATCCTCGCCAACTCCTAGAAAATCATATTATTGCAATTTTTGTAATAAAAAGGACACATTAAGAAGTACTGCTACGAGTTAAAGAAAAAGAAGAAGAGGATGTACGTCAAATTTGTTGAAGCTTCTCCATCGCATATCGATAATAGGTCTTATTACTTCAAACGGCTTAGAGAAAATCCTAAGGAAAGCGAATCAGAATCCGAAGAAAACTGTTTGAAGATTGCATCAGTAAAGCGTATAAATGAGCCATGTTTCGTGGAGCCCATCGTAGAACAGTTTAAATTGAAGATGGAGGTTGATTGTGGCTCGGCAGTCAGCGTTATCGATGAGCGGGATTTTCATGATTTCTTCCATTATTTACCGTTAGCACAATACAGTAACAGGCTGGTAGTAGTAGATGGAGCAAATCTCGAAATCTTAGGATGCGTGCGAGTTACAGCTGAGGTGAACAGAATCCGTGGACAACATTTGGAGCTGGTTATCCAGCGTTCGCGTAGAATTGTCCCACTTTTTGGCCGGAAATGGTTGGATTTATTTTTCCCACAATGGCGTGAGCCTTTCTCTATCGGTAGAGTGAACTATATTTCTGAAAATAGGATCGGCAGTACAGTGGAGGACATAAAGCGTAAGTTTAGTCATATTTTCAAGAAAACATTTTTGGATCCAATTGTTGGTTTTGAAGGGGATTTGGTTCTAAAGGACGATAGGCCAATTTTTAAAAAAGCTTATGAAGTTCCTTTGAGATTAAGACAAAAGGTTGTTGAACATATTGATGCCTTGGAAAAACATGGAGTAATTACACCCATAGAAGCAAGCGAATGGGCCTCTCCAGTTGTAGTAGTAGTCAAGAAGAATCAGGACATTCATTTGGTTATTGATTGCAAGGTTTTCATAAATAAACCTATAGTTGCAAATACTTACCCTTTACCAAATGCTCAAGACCTTTTTGCATCATTGGCCGGAGCTGAAGTATTTTGCTCTTTGGACCTTGCTGGAGCTTATACTCAGTTGAAATTGTCGAAGAGGTCACAAAAGTTCATAGTAATTAATACACTCAAAGGTCTTTATAGATACAACAGATTGCCTCAAGGGGCGTCCTCCAGTGCATCCATTTTTCAAAAAGTTATGGACCAAATTTTGTGTGGTTTGCCATTGGTAGTTTGTTACCAAGACGATGTGCTTGTTGCAGGGATTAACTTTGAAGACTGTAATAGGAATCTTTATCTAGTTCTAGATCAGTTGTTAACGGCTAATATAAAGGTTAATCTAAATAAATGCAATTTTTTTGTAGATGCTCTGCCTTATTTAGGACACATTATCTCCGAGAATGGTCTAATGCCTTGTCCTGATAAAGTTGAAACAATTCGTGCAGCAAAACCACCACGAAATATTTCTGAATTGAAAGCCTTTTCAGGTCTTTTGAACTTTTATGGTAAATTTATTCCTCATTTGTCATCCCGTTTAAACTGCCTGCACAATTTATTGAAAAAGGATGTACAGTTTATTTGGTCCAGTGAATGTCAGAAAACATTCGGACAATGCAAGGATTATCTTCTGAATTCAAATTTGTTGGAACTTTTCGACCCAAGGAAACCAGTAGTGGTAGTTTCCGATGCTGCTAGCTACGGTCTTGAAGGTGTTATTGCGCATGAAATAAAAGGTATAGAAAACCCCATCTCTTTCACGTCGTTTTCCTTGACCGATGCGCAACGTAAGTACCCAATATTACATCTAGAAGCTTTAGCGGTTGTGAGTACCATTAAAAAGTTCCACAATTTTCTATATGGCCAAAAATTTACCCTATACACACACCGACCACAAACCACTTATTGGAATTTTCGGCAAAGAGGGCCGAAATGCAATGTACGTAACACGACTTCAACGTTATGTCATGGAACTTTCAATATATTATTTCGATATAATTTACCGCCCTTTAACCAGAATGGGAAATGCCGATTTTTGTTTCCGATTTCCTCTACCTAGTTCCAAAACCTTTGCAAAGGGAATACGTAAAACACCTGAACTTTTCATCAGATTTCCCTGTTGACTATCAACAAATTGCCAAAGAAACAGAAAAGGACGTTTTTCTAAAACAAGTTCAAGCCTTCATCACCAACGGATAGCCAGATAAGGATACGCCAGAATTCAAAGATGTCCATGCACATTATCAGGATTTAGAAATAGTTGATGGCTGCATTCTATTCCAAGACCGGATAATTATTCCCAGTGCGTTGAAAAATAGAATACTTATAATGTTACATAAAAATCACACAGGGATGGAAAAGATGAAACAACTAGCGCGAAGGAGTGTATACTGTTTCGGTTTGAATAGGGATATTGAAAATCACATTAAATCGTCTCGGACTTGCAATGAGATGCATATTATGCATAAGCCAAAGACTACCAACACATGGATTCAGACAACACGACCATTTAGTCGTTTGCATGCTGATTTTTTCACTTTCAACAGAAATTTTTTTTAGTCATAGTCGACAGCAACACTAAATGGTTAGAATTAGAATATATGCCAAATGGAACAGACAGCAAAAAGGTAATAAGAAAATTTTCAGCTGTATTTGCTAGATTTGGGTTGCCGGATATAGTTGTTACTGATAGAGGTCCTCCATTCAACTCGTACCCATTCATCATGTTTCTCGAAAACCGGGGCATAAAAGTTTTAAAAAGCCCTCCTTACAATCCACAGAGTAATGGACAAGCAGAGAGGATGGTGAGACTGGTCAAAGAAGCATTTAAAAAGTATGTACTTGACCCACTGTTGCAGCTTTTGGATACAGAGGACAAAATACTTAATTTCTTATTCAATTAAAGGCATATCTGCCTAAATAACGGTGAATTCCCTTCAGAACGAGTGTTTAGCTTCAAACCAAAAACAGACCTCGATTTAATTAATCCTAAATTACACTATAAAAGACAGCTAACTAGCCCTTTGTATGAAAAACGTCATTACCAACAAAATTCTGGTATTGTAACACATGACCCATTCTCAAAATTGACTGCAGGAGACTTTGTCTACTACAAAAATAATAATCCTACTGACATTCGCCGTTGGCTAAAAGCAACATTTATTACAAGATTGTCTTCGAACATTTTCCAGGTCTCCCTTGGTGGCCGTCTTTTATCGGCACACCGGCAACAGATTCGTTTGGTGGAAAAGCCCCATCGGAAAACTACAACAGTTTTGTTTGATCACAATGCACCAGTCCGTCCAACCAGCACAGCTACCGCTCGACAAGCAGAATCTGACGAAGAAGACTTTTACGGGTTTGCATCGGAATCGCAAATTTTCCATGCGTCCGTTTCGAAGTCGATTCCAACAACAACAACGTCAAGTCATGCGCTCCAACTTCATCATCAACATCGAGAAAACAAAGCAGTTCTGAAAAAGAAATTTGGAAATTGAAGCGAGTCAAAATATCGAATAATCGAAATGATTATTATTATTATTATTAAGAAACAAAAAGTAAGAGTTTGATCCTACGAAGCATTGCGAGCGGACGCGAAAGAAAAATTCTTGTGTCAAAATTTCTCGTTTACTAATCATCCGCGGAATAATACTTTTCGGCTGGTTTTCCCATTTTCACAAACCTATGAGTATTTTGAGGATACAAGGACTTTGAAGTGCTGCGAATAACTACCCTGCCATGCAAACGACGATGACGTCGCCGTACGAAGGACCGCGAGCAATCGAGTGACGACAAGTTGATTACCAAACTGCCAAACTATCGGGATTTTTTGCATACGGCATTCTGAAGTGTCGGTGAAGTGTCCTGCGTCCGCGAGTTAGGGTGCCATGATTGTGAGGTGTGTAAAAATCCTTCAGACCGTGGTGCTGAGTTGCTGAGTGCTGGTGCTGTGCGTGTGGAGTGAGTGGTTCCTAGAAAATTCGGCCACTTACGAGATCCTCACGTTTTCAATGGAAGCAAAGGAGGATAGAAAATGCAAAACTCTGGACAAACTAAGTTGGTGAGCATGTTCCAGTTATTTCTCTTAGTGCTTTAGAATACTATGTTCATGATATTTTAAGCCGGATGACACACAGCTATGCTTCTGGCTCCAGCATAAAATTCACGTTACTGTTTTGCTGTTGGCGTTATTTTCTGATAAAATATTTTTACCAAATATTCAAATTTGTTTTGCACCGTACTAACCGTGTTGTGTTGAATGACGGTCTTATTACATTTTAATTGAAAATCGAATACATTTTTCACGGCACGGAATACGTGATACGTAACGAAAATAGTAATAAATTCATTCAAATCGCTTAACAACAATTATTCCATCACAGAAAATTAGTCCTGAAATGATGTTTTTGTTTACTAATTTTGAATTGTCAGTGGGGCCCTCCACGCGCTAACCCCAGCGATGCTAGCCAACATTTTTTCCCATTGGAGAGATGGGCGATAATAGTAGGGTGGATATTTTACACTAAATACGCACAGGGCATCGTTTGCTGCTATTGCCGCGGATATTGTGGGAGTCCCAGGTATCCGGTTCACGCTTTGGTTTGCAACGGTGGCTCTTCTCGACCTTCTACTCCCTGAGTAGTTAGTACGAATAAGGGCGTCCTTGTAAAGTTTTGCTGTACCTGTTACGAATTTCTAGTACATCCCATTCCCCACACTCCCTGAAGAAACATTTCTTGCTTCAGAAGTGAATCCTTTTAGTGGTACTAGTATTCGTAACAAAAAGGGCACCATAACGGAGCATGAGATTTGATCAAATTATTCGTAGTATTACTTGATCACCACCCCCAGCTGGGTGAGGGATAGAGGATGACGCACACGCACACACGCATTATTATTAAGAAACAAATAGTATTAAGCCATTGTGAATTATAAAAACTTAAAGGGGGAAGAACTGTAGCATTCGACCATTTGGATAGACCCCTCAGTTATTGAGTGCATGAGGTAAACTCAAAATCATGTTTATGAGTGTCCCGGATTGGATATAAAAGGGAGATGAATAAACCAGCTGTTGGATGTTTATATCTGATAACTAACAAGACAGGTGTTATCATTCCTCTAGAAGAGAACTTTCCAAGTTTTACACCACGTAGTTTTAAAAACCTCGCTATGTGTAAATTTGTGAATATATCATATGTATGATGAAGTATCCGAGTTCAGTGCGTGTTAGCTCTTGATTCGGACGGCAGAACGATCGCGCGATTTGCCGAAATTTTGTGTTTTGCATTGCGCGGCCGGTAATAAAGTTAATTAGTTCAGTGCGTGTTGGCTCTTGTTTCGGACGGCAGAACGATTACGCGATTTGCCGAAATTTTGTGTTTTGCATTGCGCGGCCGGTAATAAAGTTAATTAGTTCAGTGCGTGTTGGCTCTTGTTTCGGACGGCAGAACGATCGCGCGATTTGCCGAAATTTTGTGTTTTGTTTTGTTTTTCCCTTAGGGCTGTTCGTAAGTAAATTGATGAATATATTTTATTATTTTTACAGCATATACCTTTATTGACAAACGCTCTATATTGTCGAATAGAGCTCCCTATTATTCACCTTTCCCACTAACACAAATTTTCCTTCCCGAGACATCTATGAAGGTAGTATGGGTTCCCTGCATCTTCACTAGTAGATGTTGAACTAACATTCCTTCCCTTCCTTCCGTGATTGTAAGGACGTGGCCAGGTATACAACTGCTACTGTATAGGAAAAGGTACTAATCCCAAGTACCAATTTGCGACAATATACAGTAGATTGTTCATTTCAAGTTCTGTCTGGTAGGGGAGCGGGTGTCGCGGGAGGGGGTTCTCTTCGTCGACTTCCCTCATTTGAATGGAGGGGAAACCCCTGCCTGTCATTCTTTGCGGTTTGTCACCTCAGAATGCAAGTTCGCATTGTTTTCTTTCGTTCTGAAGTGATAAACCGCAGAGAGATCTGCTGCTTGTCACTTTTGTTTAGGGGAGGGGAGGTCGACGGGGAGAGTCCTCTCTTGCGACATTCGCCCTTATTCCGGATGGAGCTTGAATTGAGCATTGTATAGCCACCTACGATTTGTACAATCACATATGCTATGCTATGCTATGCTATGCTATATCATATGTATGATGAAGTATCCATTATTTTATGTACCACCATCGGGGGTGACAATGGGTCTGGGGGGTGAGAATGGGTCATCGCTCTCACCGGCAGCATGGATTTCGTAGAGCAAAATCGTTCAAAAAGGTCTCTTATATTTTAGTCTTTTTGTCCTCAGATACATTCAATCTATGCAACAAGCATTCCAAGTAGTTGAAACAGTGACCCATTCTCACCCACATTTGACCCATTGTCTCCTCCGATGACGGTATATAAATACCAACAAAACTGTTACCTAATTTTACTAATGTTGCTGATTTCAGCTGTTTTCCTAATTTCTAGAAACATAGTTTTTAAGGTCAAACGGCAGCTACTGCATTATCCAATCTATTATCATGAGTGATCTCGCTTTTATTTCCTTAATTCTTGGAGCAATTCCATCTGAATCAAATTAATATTTCCGTGCGCCTGTCGGCCCGTTCCTTATATTTAGTCAATTAGATGTAATTGGATATTACATTTTTCTGCTGTGACATTCGTATCTCAATATATTGATATCTAAGTATCTGTATAGCAAACGAATATTCATCCACATTTGTGTACAAACGTAGGAAATGATCCACGAGTTTTGAAAACTAATAATTTCTCAGTCGTCACTTCTGCAGTACCGTCTCTTTGCAGTAGGCAAACACACATCCATGACGAAAACAGATGAAAGAGCCCGATTCTAGAGAACACATTAGGAAAAAAGCCTAAGCGTAAATTGGTTCGGCACTTTTGCTATGGTTGCTGATCATGATGCAGTTTGAAACGGGCCGGATGAATGCATTTCCAAAAGCGTGGCCAATTTTCTCATTATGGTCTGGTTGGAAAATGGGTTTTTTATTTGTGTCGTTGTGTTTCCTATAGCGCCTCCGTTGTTCCTGCTTTAAGTTCTACATCTGGACTGGGCTTCAAGTTCTGCGCCTTATTTCCATGTGGCAGATTGAAACAAAAGTTTCTTTCTAGAAGCAAAAGTTTTATCACTTTCGAAGTGGAAACTGTTTTGCCGCTCTCGTTCGTACAGAAAAGATTTCATTTTCATCGTTTTCCACAAACTTTAGCAGCCACACCTTACTTCCGAGCAGCCCGACTGCTACTCCACCCCGCGAATTGCCGACAGCACATTGCCACCGGAGAAAATTCTCATGAAAGTGCAATAAATTAAGATCCACCACCATTTGCCGCGTAATGCCTATCAGGCTTGCAGACTCGTTTTCACACTTTCGGTTTTGGTTCCGGGAAATCGTGCCACACACATGCAGTTTAGGCAAAGGCACCTAATAGGTGCCGCAATTTTGCGCACTTTCGTTCCCTGTTCCAACCAACAGCAACGGCTGCCTGCACTAATGTGGTATATCATCATTTTGGACCAAGAGATAGTGCAACGACAGCGACGCATCGCTCATAGCCATATTGCACCTACTGCCGGATTTCACCATCGCTTGTCGCAAATTTCCGTAAGAGGCGAGAAATTATGTTGTTTGGAAGCCAATTTATGATATCGATACAGGATTGAAATTATTATGTGCGATAAGAGAAGCTGGGATCATAAGAGGTTATTGCGATGAGAGTTTCAAAGAGTAAAGATATCAGTCTATTATTTTTAGGTCATCTTTATTGGGTGGATACAATATATTACGTAGTATTGATTTGATATCTAGTAACAGAAATATTGTTATGTTCCGATTGATGCCACATAGGAACTCGATAAAACGAGGTAAGATTTACCAAATTTTGAGCCAGGGCTCTAAGTTGAAATGAGACTGAACCACTCTGAAAGATCTATTCAACTGCCGTAGCGTAGAATACGAGAAGTTTGGAAGCAGATCCTAGCATGTACATAATGAGGAACGTTTAATACCTTGGTGGAAAGATTTCTGTATAGTTTTTCATCTATGATGATTCAAAGTATCACATCCACACAACTATTGTTCAAAATACTACAATAAAGGTATTACAGCTCATTGATTTTTTGCACAGAAAAATAAAAATTTTGCACGGTAGTACGCAACCTTATCCGATTTTGAAGCAACTGAAAGCAATAAGACAATTCCATTTACCATCTTATTGAGCACAGTAAATTAACTGTAACCAGTGATTGTCTCCTTTCTTTCAAACCGTTGGCAAAGGAGCTCCGCAAATATTTTCTTCTGGCAGCTTAACGGCCCTTGAAATGGCACTCCAGTCAAAACCGGTGTAGGATGGGAAAACTGTTCGCTTTGCGTTCCGTTGTTGTCTTGTAAACTATATTTTTATCCACATGAGATGCAATTTCCTATTATCCTTTTCACGTGCAGGTATCTCCTCATGCAGCCGACATTGTCTCGGGATTCACATTTGCCCACACCCATATGTGTGGAACTGTTCCGCAATAACAAAGTTCTATGAGCGCGTATACTACCCGAACGGCAACGAGGACAACGACGGCATGTGTGCTGTGTTTGAGAGTAGGCAAGAGCGTGCTGGAGATAAGGACCAAAACACAATTTTCTGTACGGGATTAAGGTCGGCTTGTTCCTAGTGGCGGGACTCTAAACTCGTTTTGCAGAAACAACAGCCACGATTTCTGTCTGTGGGACGAAAGTCTGAAAACAATTAAATCTAAAGTGGATTTGCCGGAGATGAGCCAAGGGCAAGGAGGCTTATGGAAAATCGATACATTTTGGGAATTCATTTCACTCGCCAGCACTATTGTGTCGATTTCTTTTTGAAATCGATTCAAAAGTAAAATCAATGGATGCGAGGGTAATTGAGTCTGAAATGCTTTGAATGAAAAGAGCAACCTTGTTTAGGGTCGATTTTGCGATGCATGAATAATAAAATTTTGGATGACAATGACGTACTTAATCTCAGGCTGATGACAATTGCAAATGGAGCTCTAATTTGTGTACATTTGACAGGGATTTCAGGATTTGGCAATAATGATGTTCCTGACGAGTGGCATTTAAGTTAGATTCAATACTTTAATGTGCTGTAAAGTAGAAGGCAGGTACTTTGTCCAAGACCATGACAACCCCTCCCCAGGCCACCGCAAAAGCTTGCTTTAGAGGATACAATGTTTATTTTGTTGAAAATTTTGTAATTGCTTATTGCTAATATTTATCTATGTATGGAAATTTTGTATTTTTTATGTAAAATTTTGATTTCTTTATCGAACATTATTTTTATGTCTTTATTAAACAGCTTTCCAGCCCCAGGCTTAGAGATGAGCCAGCCTTGGGCTGAAAATCTAATTAATAAAGATATAAAAAAAGTCCTAGGCTGGCTCATCTCTACCAAAAACTCTTCTTTTATGATTGCAATGTTCACTTTAGAAGTGAATTTTATTTTGCTTGCTTACAAAAATTTTGCATTATTAGGGGTCCGACGGAACGATTGGTTCGACGAAGAGTGCAGACAGATTCTGGAGGAGAAGGACGCAGCGCGGGCGGTCGCGCTGCAGCAAGATACCTGGCAGAACGTGGAACGTTATAGACAGAAGCGGAGACAGCAGACCCGCCTTTTTCAGGAGAAGACACGCCGCCTGGAAGAAGTGGAGTGCGAGGAGATGGAACAGCTGTGCCGTTCTCAAGAAACACGCAAGTTCTACCAGAAGCTCAACGCATACCGCAAAGGCTTCGTACCGCGAGCCGAAATGTGCAGAGATAAGGATGGGAGCATCTTAACGGACGAACGTGTGGTGATCGAAAGGTGGAAGCAGCACTACGAAGAACATTTGAATGGCGCAGAGAGTACAGGCAGTGAAAGTCAAGACAGCGGAGGAGATGACTACGTCAGTTCAGCGGACGATGGAAGCCAACCAGCCCCCACCTTGAGGGAAGTTAAGGATGCCATCCAACAGCTAAAGACCAATAAAGCAGCTGGTAAGGATGGTATCGGAGCTGAGCTCATCAAGATGGGCCAGGAAAAGCTAGCCACTTGCCTGCACAAATTGATATTCAGAAACTGGGAAACTGTACAGCTACCGGAGGAGTGGAAGGAAGGGGTTATATGCCCCATCTACAAGAAAGGTGACAAGCTGGAGTGTGAAAACTTTCTAGCGATCATCATCCTTAATGCCGCCTACAAAGTGATACCCCAGATCATCTTCCGACGTCTGTCACCATTAGTGAATGAGTTCGTGGGAAGTTATCAAGTCAGTGAAGCGAGCCGAGTCCTCTCTGGAGTGGCCTCAGCCATCTCCAACTCCTAGGGAATGTGATATGGTCGGTGGAGAGAAGAACAAGCTCTACCTTAACTCTAATTACGTGCTATATATACATTGTCAGGTAACTATCGAGAGGTAAATATTCATAATTATTTACCCGTCGATGAGCTGCCTGTTTTTATCATCCTAAACTACCTCGACGGGTAGTTGGTAAAGGACAATGTAGTGGTAGATCACCACATCGGCTTCGTTGACAGCCGCTCGACAACGGACCAGATCTTTAATGTACGGCAAATCCTTCAAAAATGCCGTGAATACCAGGTCCCAACGCACCATCTGTTCGTTGATTTCAAGGCGGCATACGACAGTATAGACCGCGTAGAGCTATGAATAATTATGGACGAGAACAGCTTCCCTGGGAAGCTTACCAGACTGATCAAAGCAACGGTGGATTGTGTGCAAAACTGTGTGAAGATTTCGGACTAACACTCCAGTTCGTTCGAATCGCGCCGAGGACTAAGACAAGGTGATGGACTTTCGTGCCTGTTGTTCAACATTGCGCTTGATGGTGTCATGCGGAGAGCCGGGTGTAACAGCCGGGGTACGATTTTCAACAAATCCAGTCAATTTATTTGTTTCGCCGATGACATGGACATTGTCGGCCGAACATTTGCAAAGGTGGCAGAACTGTACACCCGTCTGAAACGTGAAGCAACAAAAATTGGACTGGTGGTGAATGCGTCAAAGACAAAATACATGCTTGTGGGCGGAACCGAGCGCGACAGGGCCCGCCTGGGAAGCAGTGTTACGATAGACGGGGATACCTTCGAGGTGGTCGAGGAATTCGTCTACCTCGGATCCTTGCTAACGGCTGACAACAACGTTAGTCGTGAAATACGAAGGCGCATCATCTGTGGAAGTCGGGCCTACTACGGGCTCCAGAAGAAACTGCGGTCAAAAAAGATTCGCCACCGCACCAAATGTATCATGTACAAGACGCTAATAAGACCGGTTGTCCTCTACGGACATGAAACATGGACAATGCTCGAGGAGGACTTGCAAGCACTCGGAGTATTCGAAAGACGGGTGCTTATGACCATCTTTGGCGGTGTTCAAAAAGACGGTGTTTGGTGTCGAAGAATGAACCACGAACTCGCCCAGCTCTACGGCGAACCCAGTATCCAGAAGGTAGCTAAAGCCGGAAGGGTACGATGGGCAGGACATGTTGCAAGAATGCCGGACAGCAACCCTGCAAAGAAGGTGTTCGCTTCCGATCCGGCAGGTACGAGACGGCGTGGAGTGCAGCGAGCGAGATGGGCAGACCAGGTGCAAAACGACTTGACGAGCGTGGGGCGTATTCGAGGATGGAGAAAAGCGGCCTCGAACCGTGTATTGTGGCGTCAAATTGTTGATTCAGTGTTATCTGATCAGATGTATACTAAATAAATAAAAAATGAACAATGATTTGAACTAGGGCAAATGATCTGCGGTAGTGCAGAATGCAGAAAATCTAAGAATCAAACGCAGCAACCCACTACGTCCAATAATAAATTGATATGTCAGAATACCAACAGAGTGAAAACAGCATTGATTATCTTGATAAACTGGTAAATATCTTCAAAATACCTTACTAATTTTTCGCCTTTGCTCCAATAGTTGTGGTAGTGTTCCTATAGTTGCGAGTCCCGTAAGAAAACAATGGGATTCGCAACCATAGCATAGCATATCATAGCATATGTGATTGTACAAATCGTGGGTGACTATACAATGCTCAATTGAGCAATCTACTGTATATTGTCGCAAATTGGTACTTGGGATTAGTACCTTTTCCTATACAGTAGCAATTGTTAGGAAGGAATGTTAGTTCAACATCTACTAGACGCAGGGAACCCTTACTACCTACATAGATGTCTCGGGAAGGAAAATTTGTGTGAGTTGGGTGAATAATAGGGTGCTCTATTCGACAATATAGAGCGTTTGTCAATAACAGTATATGCTGTAAAAATAATAAAATATATTCATCAATTTACTTACGAGCCGTCCTAAGGAAAAACAAAACAAAACACAATATTTCGGCAAATCGCGCGATCGTTCTGCCGTCCGAAACAAGAGCCAACACGCACAGAACTCAACAATGGGAGTCGCAACCATAGGAACACGAATAAAAAAATACCGCAACTATTGGAGCAGTGTACCAATAATTGGAGCTGTCATTTTAGGGCGGAAAACATGGAATGCATGCGACGGAAGTATATTTCCAGTAAAAAAGATGGGGTAAACTATCGAATATAGGGTATCTGTTCCCATATTAATAACAGCCCATATATTAATCCCAACCGTCGATAAACCAAATAAAAAATCAATTTATTTACAATTTCTCACATAGTATGTACACAATAATGGATGGAACACATTCTTGAATGTTTGGAATATTATTCAAGATTTTGTTTGAGTAATGTTTTAATTCACAAGCATCAAATTATTAAAAGATAAAATTAGAAAGCACTTTTATTTGCATTTTCCTACCTTTGAACTGATGGTTTGATGCACTGCTCGATTGCTACTAGCAGATTCATCTGTTTTCACGCCGGTGTTTTCCACTCAATTTCGGGCTAAAACAATTCTATCCCTTCAAAATTCACTTCACAGCACATAAAGCACATCACATTTTCACTATGAATATAATTATATTTTAAAAACCAACGCGATTTCCTATAGTTTGATATAGGTTTCTTTCGAACAACGTCTCAATTATCCTTGTCCGTATTCCAAACTGTTTACATGGCTGGCAGTATCTGCAAGGGTTGCCGACCAACATTTTTATTTAAAAAACTTTCATTGTGAAATTCAACTCTTATGTTTGTGATATAAATTATATCGAAAAGATAAATTATGACAAACACAAAATTGAACTGATAAGATGGAAAACTGCAACAAAAACAGCAATTTTGTAATTATATTTCAACTCAAATACAAAATATTGAAGAATTCGGCATCACTGCACTCATATCGTTACGTATACACACATGTAATAGTGTGCATATTTTATGTTGGAAACAGTATTATTGATATAGGTACAGGCATAGGATTAACTGTTTTTGAATGTTATTGAAATAGGTGCATGGCGGTAATGATGCTTTTTAGCTAAATACTTCTATAATGCGATGAAAATTTCATTTTTGAAGTTACCAAATTGTTTCCAATTAAAAATTACATGAGCCGAGCATAATTATTCACATGTTTGTTGATTATTGGGTGAGAAATCAATGCATTTCATATGCGCATTGCCTTATTGTTATTGATATAGGAACAAATACCCTATATCCAAGGTAAACGGAATAGGTATTGGAATAATTCTGGAAAAATTAATAGTGTTGGAACGTGCTTAGTTCCTCCACTATTGGATCATTTACCCTAACCATGATTCCACCGCACAAAGCAGAACAAATTAACTACCTGCGCAACGAGCAGGAACACGATCAAACGCATATCAATTGATTTAACTAAATTCAATATTCAACAATATTTTGGTGGTTATTTCAACAGTTTTGTCGTTTTTGACATTAAACATAAGTCCGGGCTGAAGTTGTTTCTTAAGTATGATTGGCTTACATAATTCATGAAAATAATATTTAACCAGTCAAAACCGATTATGGCAGTCTAACAAGCAAGCTAAGCTAGGTTGCCATGGAGTTTTGGAGTATCGAATTATGCTTTCAATCATTGTCAGCTGTCTTAAATTTTTCTGACGTTACGTTATTGACATGCGCCATATTGCGATCTTCCCATGTAGTTGTGATATCATAAATAGCGGCTCTCGTATTTTGGTTGGAATGACCAGCTGGGTTCATAGTTTTGTTAAAGACACGATTTGCTTTTACTTTTAGAGTAGCCATCGTAAATACAGTGCGTGTGTTATTCATCGCGGGTGGAAGAAAAAATATCTAGGGTAAATCACTACTTGGGCCTATGGACCCGATTCCCGGTTAACTGCACAGAAAACTAAGGATTTATACTTTTTGGAAGCCGTAGGTTTATGCTTGACAAATTTTAAAAAGTCTCCCATTTATTTCGCACAATACTCAATATTTTCCAACTTTTTTTGTTAAATATCTTGGCTGTGCATATGCACAGCATATGTTTCGAAATGGACAAATTGATATGAAATTTGCGAAAAACCTCCTACTCCTGAGGGTTCGAGTCCCTCCAAGACACGTGGATTTTTGGCTTTATAAACGCTGTACCTGTCTCCAATGTTTGTTGGTGTCGTGACTTCAGGACAGCGCACGTCCGTCGTCTACAAAATAGTTTCAAAACTGATTGATTGGTGTTCAGCCCAGAGCCTACAGGCTCAAATTAAATGGCCTAATTCTATGCGCTTAGACTAACATTTGAAAAGAGTATTTTTAGTTAAACATTACACTGTTTCTACATTCACCCTTTCCTCTACTCTCGAAATCCTTCAAATTTGCGCTTGCTGTTTTATTATTATAACCTTTATTAACCAAAAATGGCTTATCAGGCCATAATCATTATTCCAGCTTCGAGTTCAAGCAATGCAGAGTATTTGCATACACTGTTTCAACTTACGATAATTACTAATAACTCGTTTTGGTTGTGATATATTGGATTAAGCTTCCATGCTAAAAAAAATATTTCAACATTGAAATTAATTATTTTTCTTTGTTTCCACTCAACAGTGGATTTTCTTTATCCTTGCTTTGATGATCCTAGTCAGAACATATTTCACATTCTTCTTTGCGCTCCATAATCCAAATTTTCTGTCTTTTGATCCTTTTTTAAACCATCATTCATAATTTATATCTCTTGATAACGGTAAACTGGTTAGTACTACCTATGATTAATTTTTTTTGTCCTATGCCATATCTTCAATACACCAGTAAGAGAAAAAGCAAACCTTCCCATGAGCTAAAACGAGGATTCTTGACATATTAACCCAGAACTGGATTTTCGTGATGCAACTAGGTCCAATGGCGATTCCAGCGAACAACTAACCCAGTGCTGGATTGGATTTCCTTGACCCAACTAGATCCAATGGCGATTCAAGCCACCGAACAACCCACTCCAGGGATAGATTTTCTAAACCCAACTAGGTCCAATGGCGATTCCAACCATCAACCAATTCACTCCAAGATTGGATTTTCTTGACTCAACTATTGCTTTTTTGGTTATCGAGATATAGGCATCAGAACCAAGCACTGTTTAGATTTTGAAAAACCAATGTATTGTTCAACTGCCAATATCTTCGACTACAGTAACTCTTTTCCAACTCTTTAAAAAGTTTCTGAAAGCTTATTTCAAGAACTTTCGTAACATGCAAAGAAATAGGTAGTAAAAAGGTAGTTTCGCCTAGGGACTGCCACAACGACTTTCTTTGGACATCCCAGAATACATTAAAACCAAATCCAGCTGCTTTTGGCTGCAAATCTTATCAAAATTAAACTTTTATATTCCTTCAAGGCAACTTCGTAATCGTACTTTATTTATAACAAACTATCATCGAACAAATTATGCCAAATTTGGACCTTTGAATCGAATAATGGACATTTACAATCAACACTGCGAAGCTATCGACTTTACAATGTCTCGGCAGAATCTTGAAACATATTTTAATAGAATTCGAAATCGCAACACATAAGACAAAAAATATAACATTTTTTAACAGTACTATTTCATCTCTAGTTAATTTTTATTATAAATATATGGTAAATACTTCACAATTTATGTATATTAGCATTAAGAAATGAAAAATTATGTATATTTATATGTACTAGTCTACGACGGTTGACGAAAATTAAAAAATAAATAAATAAATAAATAAAATCTGCGATTCCGATCACTTTTTCGAAAAAAAAGTCAATAGTTTTGAAACACTAAATTTGGATATTTTTATAATATTCGGCAGACTACGATGGGCTGTATACCTATTACATACATGTGCTAAAAGAGCATCAAAAGTAGCTTTAATAGAGAGAGTATATAGCTTGAAAAATGCCATAGGCTTTATCATAGGATGTGTACACGATGGCTTATGCAACTTGCAACGATACTCCATTAGGCGTTGGCTCACCAAGAGGAGGCAGCCCATTATCTATTATGTAATCAAGTAAGTAAATATGAAAAACAATGGACTTATAAGGGTAAATATTCTAAGAGTTCGAAAAAGTGTATATCCTTTTTCAAACTCCTAGAATATTTACCCTCAGATTAAGCCAGAGATAGGGACACTTATGGAAAAACTCCATTTCGTGTGCATTCTACACACATCTAACCAAATAGATTTTAATAAGTGGCAGGTATGAAAGATATTAAAGAAAGAGTGCTGGAAAGGAAACTGTTTATACAGAAAAGGCTTTATGATAGCTTCGGAGCCAAGGCAATGTGGAGAACGATCAGATACGGCTGGGCACATATGTCAACGAGCGTTTTCTAATCCATATCTGTTGAGTAAAACACTAGATGTCAACGAAGAACTAATTAATATACCGGGTCTGGAACATCCTTATTACGATAAACTGCCAAGAGCTAATAAACTGTAAAAAGATAGACAGTTATTACAAAGCAATCTACCGGTTATATTGGTAGCTGTATGAAAGGTAATTATGTATACAATTTCTGCTACAATGCATAAAGTCCTTGCCCATGCCGGGGATATAATAGTTCAATCACCAGCATCACTTGGATTGTTGACTGAAGAAGCAGCTGAGTATATACAGCCAACACAAGCACCCTAAAAAAATCGGACTCATCATGCCAGGAAAGCATCACGAAAGGGAAATTTACATGACATATTCATTAGTGCTATGAACTAGTCGAATCCTTTGATAAGCTCACTCAACTTAGGTAACTTCAAAATTAATCTAATCTGGAATATCCAGAAGATGTTCAAAGTTTTTTAGTGACTGAAAGTTCCTGCAGTACAACAGATCCGAGTAGTGATAAAAAAAAAATAGTTCTAGCATATAATTTAATATCTTTAAGAGATTCTGCTGAATATGTTCATGAACACAATGAATAAATAAATGTTGTTGCAGTATACTTGTAAACCTTAAAACCTTTATTACATGGAGTTCATGCAGCTCTCTTGGAGCATTATATTGTATTCCCTTTACTTGTTTTAATGGTTAAGAGTCTAAACCAATTGAAAAAAATCTGTCGAAAACAACCAGTTACGCTTGTAAATTCGAGCGAAAAACATTGTTAGATTTGTTTTTTTTTTCAAACGGTGGTTTTAAACCTTGCGTTGGGTGGTCGAGACGCGTATCAAAAATGAGCGACCTTGCCCAGTGCGATACAGAAAAGGGAGGAAAGTCGGAAATATTGAACGCAGGCTTTCCGTGGGTGGATGAGTGTCCAAGCCAAAGGCCGGACGAACGAAGCGAGAGCAGTATTCGACAGTGAGGTTTCTGACTCTGATGCATAGAGAGGTGCGGTTTCGCGAGAAATTAATTGTTGCAGTTATAATCCGTGGCCTCGTTGCCGGTCACGAGCTAGTGAATCCCCGTAATAAGGACGCCCAAGGGCGACTCCCGCCGAAAATTGGTTGGCCACCGCCTCCTCGAGCTGATTCCGTACACCGCAACCGGATTCGGCCACCCGTCAGTGGTTTTATAGTTGGCCGTTCACATCACCGTCCGGCATATAGTCGATACCTGCGACGCCGCCCGCTGACCCGGTAAAGCAACTGCCGTCCGTCAAACGCATCACCGCCGCATCGAAGCTCGTCGGCTGTGAAATCACCTAGCCACCTATTGGCAACTACTTCGTCCGGTCGTTTGGGAAGCCGCTTAATCAGCAAGCCTCCGGCCGACTGCATTGTCGCCCGCAGCCCGTTGGCTGTATAATCGCGAGATCGCCTATAGGCCATCCGGAGGCAGGACGATTTTCAGGACGTTTTTCTGTACCACCATCACCGGTACTGTTTTCCACCCGGTCAACCACGAGATCATCCTACAACCCGCTACTTCAATGGCCGACCACAAGTTTTCGACACCAATCGCTATTCCGGCTTGCAGCGCACTAACCGAATCATCGTGCGACACCCCGTCGGCTGCATCATTGGCCGAATCTCCACTGGCTGAATTTTTGATCGGCAGCCCACCGGCTACAAATCCGCCGGCCTTCTTGTCGGCAGCGTCCTTGCTTGACCACCCGACCACTGCATCATTTCCAACCGCCTGCAAGTGTTTTTTTTTTTGATAATAAAAAACCCCTAAGTAGATAATTCAAATCCATGGTTAGGTCGTTCACGCTCCCGAAAACCTCCCCACACCAGTGACCCTGAGACCCGGAACAAAAGAGGCCTTTTGAGTCCACCCTAGACGGCTGCCGTGGCTAGACCAGCAGCTAGGGGTTTATGCCAGTTCCCTTTAGGAACTGAGCGGTTCCGGGACCGCATAAAATATAGTCTTATAAGATCAAAGGGCTATATTCCAAAGAATTTGGATACCTTAGAAGTAATAATGACCTGCAAAACATGTATTTCACATATTTTAGCCATTAATCTTCAAAATAAGTGTAAAATATTGCAGAAATGTCGTGAAAATATTTTCGGCCACCTACTTGTATGCAGTGACGGGAAATGTCATATCGATGTCATGGGACTAACTTGCTAATTACTTTTCTCACAAGTCATTTACAATAATGTTTTCCATATAAACATGTAGCCTTCAAATGACCCGAAAACTTTTTCTAATAGGTAATTTCTCTAAATATGATATTGGCGGCGTGAGAGCCGAATTAGTGTCAGATGACATTAATGTCATGACATTCCGTGACATTTTTTTAATCTCGCTCTCATGGCTCACACTTTGTATTTAGAACAATGATCTGTTCGACAAAGTTCTAGGACCCTTTAAGTACTACATGTTGATCAAAAAATCCGAACTGTAAATGACTTTTGGAAAAAGTTATTACGAAATTAGTGATAGCAATGCCATGACATTTTTTTGACATTTCCCATCACTGCTTGTATGTCTTCTTCTTCGTATTGGCATTACATCCCCACACTGGGACAGAGCCGCCTCGCAGCTTAGTGTTCATTAAGCACTTCCACAGTTATTAACTGCGAGGTTTCTAAGCCAGGTTACCATTTTTACATTCGTATATCATGAGGCTAGCACAATGATACTTTATGCCCAGGGAAGTCGAGACAATTTCCAATCCGAAAATTGTCTAGACCGGCAACGGGAATCGAACCCAGCCACCCTCAGCATGGTCTTGCTTTGTAGCCGCGCGTCTTACCGCACGGCTAAGGAGGGCCCGCAATGTAGCCGCCGCATAGTGCACCGACCAATTCACTTAATTAATTGCATTACTTCCATAGGTCGATAGTATCGCGCTTCCTGGGCCCAATATAGCCTAAACATGTGCTATTTACACTGCGTGAATTTCATTGCCAAATTTACAGTAGTTTCGATATTACAATCAAAATTTTGAGAAAAAAAATTGCACGCTTTCCTCAGAAATCCACATCTGGGGAGAGATATTTTTTTGAGGCAATATAGTGCACTGCAAGCATTGATTTCCAAGGTTCTTTTTGTGCTTTTTCTGCTCATGCTGTTAACATCACTCAATATGCGAACAATTAAATTTGAGTAATGGTGTGATTGAATCAATACGTGTCTAATTTTCATATTAATTGTGCTTATGATAGACAAATGCGTGGTTCAGACTGAGGATGGCCTTTAATTTTATCTAGTATCTAGTTTGATTGTATTTATTTTTTGTAATGATTTATGCACAAGGTTTTCTTTTTTCATGATATTTTTAGAGCCTTTGAAGATTGCGAAGCACTAATTACGTTACGGCTATCGGGGAAAGGAGAAGTTCTGTTGTCTCACGCTCCATATATATGAGACGAGGAGCCCAGAAAAATCCCTCACGTAATAAACGTAGAAACAAAAATGATTTGTTGATATTATGGGGTTCATAATCAAGAAATTTAAATATAATCTCCGTTATTATGAGTTTATGATCATAATATTTTCATACTAAATAATTGGGGCTAAACAAACAAACAACTTGAAGTAAGAAAATTATTTAGCTCTTTTTAGTGGAATGTTTTCACTGTCATAAGATGAGTTTAGCATAAGACGAGTTTAGCACAATTTCGACTTGAAGTCAAAAGTCAAGTACGAGACACTGAAGCCGACCTTACAGTTGAGGTCGAAATACGTATATGTAAAAGTATTACGAGGTGGTGGAATTAAATGGAATTGTGCTAAACTCGTCTTATGGCATTGAACTTAAAGTATCCTAATATTTACACTAATGTTTGAGATTCTGCGAGATTTTTGTCAATTTTTGACGTAGGACTACGTCTGTGTTTTCTATATTGGGGTACACTTTACGATTGCGAAAATCGGGGACCGTCACGAAAATATGATAGACTTTAAACCTTAATATCTAAGCCGTTTCTCGATGGATTTTCAATTTTTTTGGACCATTCGATCAAGGATGAGTCAACGCTTCTTTGTATTTATATGAAAATACTGAATTTTAACTATTTATTATCGAAAATTGATAAAAAGTTTAGAAATAGGTCAACCAACCAATCACGTACATGCATCACTAGCACAGACATCAAAAATCAATCACTTGCGGGTTTGGATCTAATCCTCAGTTTGAACAAGATTTTACGCAGAGCAGACGCATCAAAGCGATCGCAGCGGAGCGGACACAGCATCACGGAGGCGCTAATGACATTTTCAAAAGAAATCCATCGCATTGGTGGTGGTGCTCGATGTGTTGCTGCAGATCATTCAACCTCAACGAACCAGAATTTCATATGAAGAAAAGGTTGACCATAAAAATAGCACTGTGGAGATCCCGCACCGCCAGTGCCGATGCTGAAAATTTAATACAAATTGTGGTGTCAGTTAGTTGGAAAGGAACATTGGGAAAAGAAAATTGGTTCTTCTCAGGACCAACATTTTACGAAAAGAAAGAGTTAATTGCGAAAATGGACTGTTTCGGTGGCATCGGGTTTGGCGTGGTAGTTTGGTTGCTGTTAGTGATTCCATCCATTCAAATTCACTACATCATATCTCTCCGACGCGATATCAAATTCGCTATGTACGATTGATTTTTGCACTTTGAAAAAAGTTTATTTCGGATAGTCGGATCAACCTTCTTTTGTATAAAATCAATGAAGACGCCACCTCTGTGGAAACCTTCTACAGCAACCACCCATCGGTGAACGTCGCTCGGACAGACAGATGGCAAGAGATAATAATTGGTAATATGGAGAAACTTCGTCTTGAGTGAAATTTCTGCTGTTATTCCTCGTAACAATACACATCTAAGATAAACTACATCTCATAACCAAATTCAGAATCGAGAAAATTTCATAGGATTCTTAGAATTTGTCATTCTCCGAACGGTCCGTTGTCTGCGAAATCCCGATCGAAATGGCTCGCGCGCGCCGAAAAGCAGCTTTCTTATATCTAATGAAGTAATTCCATTAGCCCCGCCCCTTCATTAATCGTTATGAGTGCACATTATATTTACACCCATATCAGATCACAAAGGGGCGGGGCTAACGGGCTTAATTTATTAAATACAAGAAAGCTGCTGTTCGGCGCGCGCGAGCCATTTTGATCGGGATTCCACAGAGAGCGGTTCGACATTCAATGCAGCGGAGCGGACACAGCAGCACGGAGTGGGTGGCAATGCTGAAAATTTATTTCAACTTTTGGAGGCTTAGCGAAAAATCATCAAGTGGCGGTCGGACAGTTGCAACGCAAGGTGTCGACAAGTGATTGGATGCATTGGACAGAAGGCGCATTGGGAAAAGAAAATTGGTTCTTCTCAGGACCAAAATTTTATGAAAAGAAAGAGTTAATTGCGAAAATGGACTGTTTCGTTGGTATCGGGTTTGGCGTGGTAGCTTAGTTGCTGTTAGTGATCCCACCCATTCAAATTATTGCATCATCTCCCTCCAACGCGCTATCAAATTCGCTATTTACGATTGAGTTTTGTACTTTGAAGAAAGTTTATTTCGGATAGTTGTATCAGCCTTCTTTTGTATGAAATGCTGGCTCTTGTATAAAATCAATGAAGACGCCACCTCAGTGGAAACTTTACACAGCAACCACCCATCGGTGAACGTCGCTCGGACAGACAGATGCCGAAAGCTAATGTTTTGCAATATGAAGAAACTCTGAAGAAACTGTTGTCGTTCCTCGCAACAATACGCATCTAAGATAAACTACATCTCATAACCAAATTCAGAATCGAGAAAATTTCATAGGATTCTTAGAATTTGTCATTCTTCGAATGGTTGTCTGCGGAATCTCGATTGAAATGGCTCGCGCGCGTCGAAAAGCAGCTTTCTTATATCTAATGAAGTAATTCCATTAGCCCTGCCCCTTCATTAATCGTTGAGTGCACATTTTATTTACACCCATATCAGATCACAAAGGGGCGGGGCTAACGAGCTTAATTTATTAAATACAAAAAAACTGCTTTCCGGCGCGCGCGAGCCATTTTGATCGGGATTCCACATTCATTGCAGCGGAGCGGACACAGCAGCACTGAGTGGGTGGCAATGCTGAAAATTTATTTCAACTTTTGGAGGCTTAGCGAAAAATCATCGAGTGGCGGTCGGACAGTTGCAACGCAAGGTGTCGACAAGCGATTGGATGCAGTTAGTTATTGGACAGAAGGCGCATTGGGAAAAGAAAATTGGTTCTTCTCAGGACCAACATTTTATGGAAATAAAGAGTAATTGCGAAAATGGACTATTTCGGTGGCACCTTGGTTGCTGTTAGTGATACCTTCCATTCAAATTGACTGCATCATCTCCCTCCGACGCGCTATCAAATTCGCTATTTACGATTGAGTTTTGTACTTGAAAGAAAGTTTATTTCGGATAGTCAGATCAACCTTCTTTTGTATAAAATCAATGAAGACGTCACCTCTGTGGAAACTTTCTACAGCAACCACCCATCGGTGAACGTCGCTCGGACAGACAGATGGCAAGAGATAATAATCGGTAATATGGAGAAACTTCGTATTGAGTGAAATTTCTGCTGTTATTCCTCGTAACAATACACATCTAAGATAAACTACATCTCATAACCAAATTCAGAATCGAGAAAATTTCATAGGATTCTTAGAATTTGTCATTCTGCGAATGGTCCGTTGTCTGCGAAATCCCGATCGAAATGGCTCGCGCGCGCTGAAAAGCAGCTTTCTTATATCTAATGAAGTAATTCCATTAGCCCCGCCCCTTCATTAATCGTTATGAGTGCACCTTATATTTTCACCCATATTAGATCACAAAGGGGCGGGGCTAACAGACTTAATTTATTAAATACAAGAAAGCTGCTGTTCGGCGCGCGCGAGCCATTTTGATCGGGATTCCACAGAGAGCGGTTCGACATTCAATGCAGCGGAGCGGACACAACAGCACGGAGAGGGTGGCAATGCTGAAAATTTATTTCAACTTTTGGAGGCTTAGCGAAAAATCATCGAGTGGCGGTCGGACAGTTGCAACGCAAGGTGTCGACAAGTGATTGGATGCAGAACAGAAGGCGCATTGGGAAAAGAAAATTGGTTCTTCTCAGGACCAACATTTTATGAAAAGAAAGAGTTAATTGCGAAAATGGACTGTTTCGGTGGCATCGGGTTTGACGTGGTAGCTTGGTTGCTGTTAGTGATCCCATCCATTCATATTTAGAAGAAAGTTTATTTCGGATAGTCGGATCAACTTTCTTTTGTATAAAATTCATGAAGACGCCACCTCAGTGGAAACTATCTACAGCAACCATCCATCGGTGAACGTCGCTCGGACAGACAGATGCCAAGAGGTAATGTTTGGTAATACGAAGGAACTTCGTCTTGGATCAAAGTTCTGCTGTTATTTCTTGCAGCAATACGCATCTAAGATAAATAACATCTCATAACCAAATTCAGAATCTTGCGAGAAAATTTCATAGGATTCTTAGAATTTGTCATTCTCCGAACGGTCCGTTGTCTGCGGAATCTCGATCAAAAGCTCATGCGCGCCGAAAAGCAGCTTTCTTATATCTAATGAAGTAATTCCATTAGCCCCGCCCCTTCATTAATCGTTGAGTGCACATTATATTTACACACATATCAGATCACAAAGGGGCGGGGCTAATGGGCTTAACTTATTGAATAGAAAAAGCTGCTTTCCGATGCGCGAGCCATTTTGATCGGGATTCCAGAGCGGTTCGACATTCAATGCAGCTAAGCGGACACAACAGCACGGAGTGGGTAGCAATGCTGAAAATTTATTTCAACTTTTGGAGGCTTAGCGAAAAATCATCGAGTGGCGGTCGGACAGTTGCAACGCAAGGTGTCGACAAGCGATTGGATGCAGTTAGTTATTGGACAGAAGGCGCATTGGGAAAAGAAAATTGGTTCTTCTCAGGACCAACATTTTATGAAAAGAAAGAGTAATTGCGAAAATGGACTGTTTCGGTGGCATCGGGTTTGGCGTGGTACCTTGGTTGCTGTTAGTGATTCCATCCATTCAAATTTACTGCATCATCTTCCTCCGACGCGCTATCAAATTCGCTATTTACGATTGAGTTTTGTACTTGAAAGAGAGTTTATTTCGGATAGTCGGATCAACCTTCTTTTGAATAAAATCAATGAAGACGCCACCTCTGTGGAAACTATCTACAGCAACCACCCATCGGTGAACGTCGCTCAGACAGACAGATGCCAAGATATAATGTTTGGTAATATGAAGAAACTTTGTCTTGAGTCAAATTTATGTTGTTACTCTTCACAACAATACGCATCTTAGATAACCAACAGCTTATAACCAAATTCAGAATCTTGCGAGAAAATTTCATAAGATTCTTAGAATTTGTCATTCTCCGAAAGGTCCGTTGTCTGCTGCGGAATCTCGATCAAAATGGCTCGCGCGCGTCGAACAGCAGCTTTCTTATATCTAATGAAGTAATTCCATTAGCCCCGCCCCTTCATTAATCGTTATGAGTGCACATTTTAAAACACCCATATTAGATCACAAAGGGGCGGGGCTAACGGGCTTAATTTATTAAATACAAGAAAGCTGCTATTCGGCGCGCGCGAGCCGTTTTGATCGGGATTCGGTTTGACATTCGATGCAGCGGAGCGGATACAGCAGCACGAAGGCGGTCGGACAATTTCAACGCAAGGTGCTGTCAAGCGTTTGGATGCAGTTAGTTATTGGAAAGACGCATTGGGAAAAGAAAATTGGTTCTTCTCAGGACCAGTATTTTATGGAAAGAAAGAGTTAATTGCGAAAATGGATTGTTTCGGCGGCATCGGGTTTGCGTGGTAGCTTGGTTGCTGTTAGTGATTCCACCCGTTCAAATTAATTGCATCATCTCCCTCCACCGCGCTATCAAATTTACTAGTTACGATTGAGTTTTGCACTTTAAAGAAAGTTCATATCGGATTGTCGGATCAACCTTCTTTTGTATGCATAAAGACCTTTTTGGAGGACACCATCCTCAAAAATGGCCGAAATAAAGGATAAATAAGCAGAAACAGAAGTGGCGTGAAACCAAACACAAATATATTTATATGCAGCGTTTGGTCTTCGCCCGCGATGTAAGCGTTCATGGCAAAGTAAGGATTGCGATGTCCCCGACTGAAATCCAGTCGAGTGGCTTTAGCGGCCGATGAGTCATGTTAATTCCACGGTTAGAGACTCAAAGTCCATCCAACTGGGAACAACTATTCGACTTCTTGATTCAGTTGGCCTCCGAGCAGTTTGCTCAATGTTAATAAAACGACACAAATTATTATGGCAAATACTATCAGTTTCGAATAGCTACGTAGGCCTACGTCACCTTTGCGTACAACCCGATTGGGCTGCACCTTTGAGTTTTTCTTTGTTTTTTATTCTGAAAATATTTTAAACATTTTGACGTAGGACTTACGTCTTTCTTTACTATACTGGGTGTCTTTGAAAAAAAAAACCCTTAGATCCGGAAGGATTTAGATCCAAACTCACTTCGATTTTTAATAGAAACTACAATATTTGGTGGGAAATTCTTTTAGGTTTTCGTCAGAGTTCTATAATTACGCATAGTAAGTGGGAATTCGGAAGGACCCTAAAATGAACAAATTTTGAAATCATTCAACTATTTTTTTTTAACTGGAGCAATTTTTTAAAATTATTTTATAACTTCATCACCCATCATTCAACTAGTCTATAAAAGAACTATTCTTCCTCATTCCACAACTTTGTTTCTGTTCAGATCTACGTTCTCCGATCTCAATACTAAGACTGGGACAGGCATATCTGTGAAGTTAAGAGGCCTGGAACTTGGCCTGCATTTCAATTGATTCTAATCTCTGTTTTGGAAAGATTTACAAAAACCCAGATCAATCCACCTAGCGCCTAGGTGCCTTTCTCACGCATTTAAAAAAAATAAGAAAACCACATAAGACAGGTCGAAATGACGCTTTAGAGTGATAGATTTTACTTTTTCTATCAATTTATAACCATTTGCGGACATTTAAATGCCTTGCTGCAATATTCGAAAAAAATTTTTTTTTTCGTTTTTGAAAAAAATTTCCCAATGTTTTTTTATTAACTTTGGAACTCAATAACCGATCGGGCCAATTTTCAATAGGAAACAACTAGACCGCCATCCGCGTCGATTGCAACCTGTTGCGAGCAAATCGGATAATGCTAAGTACCAAAAAGTGTGTCTCACATTTTTGTACACACACACACACACACATACAGACATCATCTCAATTTGTCGAGCTGAGTCGATTGGTATATAACACTATGGGTCTCCGAGCCTTCTATAAAAAGTTCGGTTTGTGAGTGATTCTATAGCCTTTACGTATACTTTGTATACGAGAAAAGCAAAAATATCGTTTAAATTCCCATTGGTTGGATTCAGGAGCATACTATCATGGGGGCCAAGAATATGTGTAGAAAGTCACGATTAGCTTTATTAAGTTCTAGACAAAAAAACATATTTCACCTTCGTTTAAATCTAGTCGTAGTTGGAAGTCAGAACAGGAATGTATAATTCTTCAAACAATCTAGTTTTTGAACTTGGTACAATCAATAATCCAGAATGTTGTCACACTTTGCTAACACATAATGGCAACGAAAGGCTTTGAATATCTGAAAATATATATGAAAATCTGTGAAAAATTTATGACTTGCACTTGACATTTTGCAAAGACAAATTCGATTCTTTGCCGAATAATTGATCATAGAAAACATACGATGCAATAAGGAATAAGGAAATATGTTTGCAATACATAAAAACTTACTATTTAAGAAATCACTTAAAAAAAAATCTGCGGTTGGCACCAGTGGGTCTGGGGAGGGCCAGGCCCTCCTGCCCCCCCCCCTTAATTACGTTAATAACTTAAAAGCACCAAACCTGCCGTCAGTCGAAAGATAAACCTCACGGGCTTTAAAAATATCATATATTCGTTATTTCGGAGCAATCAATTATGAATCAACCTCTCGTGGCATCATTTTCAATCAACTAATAAAACTAAATTCAAAACTTTCGGTTGTTTGACTAATCTCAGATCATCTGTCTGAAAGAAAACATGTTTTATGGCTTCTTTAGTTTGAAATTTTAATTTATAAAATTAGAAAAGTGCTGAAATATAATTTTGGACTGATATTCCTCAGATTTTGGTCCAACACGCTTTTTTGATTTTTTTTGCTTTCGATTTTTGAAATGAAGGCGTCAAAAAACATGGGTTCTTTGGAGAAGTTGGCATTAATTAGGTCAAATAATCGATAAGATGCACGGCTACAAAGCAAGACCATGCTGAGGGTGGCTGGGTTCGATTCCCAGTGCCGGTCTAGACAATTTTTGGTTTGGAAATTGTTTTGACTTCCCTGGGCATAAAAGTATCATCGTGTTAGCCTCATGATATACGAATGCAAAAATGGTAACTTGGCTTAGAAACTTCGCGATTAATAACTGTGGAAGTGCTGAATGAACACTGCGAACCGGCAATGTCCCTGTGGGCGATGTTATGCCAATAAGAATATGAAGAAGAAGAATCGGCTGAGATAATAAAACGAGTTTTTTTTGCCTTTCTCGTATACAAAGTATACGTAAAGGCTATAGGAGCACCCCAAAACCGAACTTTTGATAGTAGGCTCGGAGACTTCGTATCATATACCAATCGACTCAGCTCGACGAATTGAGGTGATGTCTGTATGTGTGTATGTGTAAAAAAGTGAGACACACACATTAACCGTAGCATTATCGACGCGGATTGCGGTCTAGTTGTTTCCTATTGAAAATTGGGCCGATCGATCATTGCATCCCAAAGTTATTAAAAAAGCAATGTTTTTGTCGAGGGTCCCCCCTTGGAAAAACAATAAAAAAACGGGAAAAATATCTTTTTTACAAAGTTTGCAGCCAGTAATGCATTCAAATGATCGCAAATGGATTTGAATTGATGGAAAAAGTAAAATATTTTCCCCTAAAGTGCTATTTCGACCTTTCTTATGTATTTTTATTTTATTTTTTTCAATGCGCGAGAAAGGCACCAACATTCAGTTTGGTTGCAAATTTTCGAATACTATTCTAGGTTGAATATGAGACAAAATAGAACAAACTCACAGGCTTCCCCAGCAGTGTTCTATTCATGTTTGATTGTTTTTCCATTAATTGAAATGATGATGTTGCTGCTGAGGAAAGCGCGGTAAATGCAAAGTGGATTGATCCGTACATAAAACGACGCATTCATGCACCAAAACGATTGAAAAATATTTTAATCTCGTGATTCATTCGTGGTTCAAATCTGCAGAAAATAGAACTGAGCGGTATAACAGTTTTTAACTTTTGAATCTCGACTGTTATAAAAAATGAATCTTGAGCCACTGCTGGGAAAGTGCATGATTCAGATTCATATTCAAACTGACAGCCCCGAACGATTTGAATCACTGCTGATTTTACTCTTACATATTGCAATTCAGTGAAAATTTCAGAACAATCGATTAATAAATTAACTTTTGGCGAGTAGTTCAAAACGATGCAATTTGACTCGAAGTGTGCCGCGCTAGAGAAAAGTAGTGATTTTTTGTCTCCCGTCAATTTTTGTTTATTAGGCTAAATAGTTGTTCTATATCGTTTGAAAAGAATTTTACCAGGATTGATACGCTTGTGATGTGATTGGCCAGTGATTGAAGTTCCTGTTCTGAGAGATGGAGGCCTCCATCGTCGACGGAGTTTGCCAACGCCAGTCGTCGAAAAGCCGGTCCCGGAAGTGTTTTTCTGTGGCTTTGTTTTATTATACATAATTGGAGATTGTTTCATTATATTTGTGCTATAATTTCAATTTATAAAAGAAACTAAATACGCGCTGGATTTCAAATCCGAAAGTTTGTTTATGGATCCATTAGCCATTAGATAATGGTAGCATAAACAGGCGGGGCTTATTGTAAGCAAAAGTGACCTTGGACTGGTCATGAAATACCAGGCAGTCTTAAATGGGTCACATGAGCTGCAGTAGAGCTAACAATTTTTGGCTCCCGGATTAAATCTGACTATAAAATTATGTAAAACAGTCAGCTTTCTTCCATAACATTACTGCCAGCCAGTGTGGGTTAGTTTGGACACACACAGTAGTTCAAAGTGATGCAATTTAACTGTAGACACCCTCTAGTCTGTTGTTGTCCCCCGAAAGAATGTACCCAAGCAACCAAAAGTTCAAATTTTACTTAAATTTGTTCTAAAACCGAACCAATTGGTTCACTCTTGGTTCACATTCAGTTCCAAGCGCCTTAACGGAACTTTAAAGTTCACTGTTGCACTCCAGCCATACAAAAAAATACTTAAAATGCAAGCTGATTAAGCCAAAACATCCCATCTTATCCGTACTTTTGGTTGCTTGGGTAGGTTCGTCCCAGTGAGAGTTTTATTTCCACGATAAATGTGGGAGTTTGGCGATCTAAATGAAAAATCAAAATATATTACATTCATCGATCTGATCACTGATAAACTGGAATTGAAAGAGTGGTTTGGCCAAAACAAAAGATTTATGGTTCATTCCTCTGCACTCAGTGTAAAAACCATACCAAATAAGTTCTACAACAGCCGCTCATGCAATCCCTCTTCCATGCATAAATGAATGTCTCCTCACTCTCGACCATATCGCTTATATCTACTGCACCAATAGTAGTCACCACGCATATAAGCAGCAACGTTCGCCGAGTGTGTGAATAATTAATTAGCTATGATGAGTGAGAATTGCTCTCGTTGCCAATCTGTCGGAAATTAAAGGCTTCGCGGCAACTCTTCGCGCGAAAAACATAATCAGTTTAGGTGACACAGTCGATTTCCCACTGATGGCAGCCTGCCGTACTAAGTACCAGTATAGTAGTCGCGTTGTCGCTGCGACTGAGTTCACAGTTCTGGGAATCGTTCCCAGCGCGTCAAACCCGGTACAAAGGGCCTGCACAAGGAGAAACTTCTTTCATCTCACGAATTAAACTGTGTGTAAAACAAAACGGTTCATCAACACTACTGCAGCCTCATTCAACGAACTCGGAGGGTGGCCCTAACGAGACATATCTAACCGAGCATTTCATTCGATTTTCACCTCGTACAAATTTTCCACCATCAGGCACAGTCGTCCGCTCGATTCGGGGTGGTTCTGTGCTAGCGGTTTGTCCGTGTCTTATTGAACCCTGAAATGGTGCCCTCTAGCAGGGGTAAACTCAGATGACTTCGAATGGACTTTTAAGGGCTACAATTTAAATCTCACTTGGAAGTCCCATATTTAACAGATGGTTGTGGGTTTGCAACCTAACTCTCAGTAACATTCAACTCACGTTGGTATTCTTTATTAGAAAGGACATAATTTTGTTTGGATCAAAGCCTATTAATTTGAAACACATTATCCATCTTATGTATAAGAAACAATTATCAAAATTTATCTATAGAAGAACCTTCAAACTACAAACATGTCGTAAAATTAAGCGTCATTTAAGGCAATAAATCCAAGGTAACCCTATCGGTTACAGGGTTAACATCAAATACGGAATTAAGCCACAATCGAGTGATAAAATGTGAATCCAATGTGCGTTACTTACCGGTATCCGAACGAATGTATGGTGCTAAAATTTCTTGCTTTCGCTTCGTCCCGTCTCGCCGTGTTTTCAATGAACCTCTTTTTTTGGGGTAGGTTCGTTCCTCCCGCGGGCTAAAAATCCACCATACAGGGGAAAATAAAGAATTCGATATAGAACAAACCGGGCATGGAAATCGGGCGCGTCGGTCACACGTCGTCGTCTATGGTTAGGAAGCCACATCGAAATCTTGCAATCGCAACCCGAAGGAAATTGATTCTTGTCGCAGGTCAAAACCGGTGCCAGTGCGGAATTCGGCGGAAATGATCGGGTGAAACCAATGGGAAATTGAGATATAATGGAGACGTTACGAGAATGTTGTTGGGACGATTTCCACGGCATAGGGAAGCAAATCACCGCAACGGAACGGGGAAATGGAATCAATTGGATGTGACTGTTTTCACTACAATGAAATACAATCGAGACGAGGTTTCAGAATTTCATTTATTTTCAAATTGAAAGTGGTATTCGTTTAACATCACCTGATGTTTCATCCCACCACGATATCCTATGTTAGTTATTTTAACTACAAGAGAATTTGTCCTAAAATTCGTCGAATAAAGCCAATTTTAGTTTAACTTCGTGTTGTTAGTTTCAACCGCCCATTTCAAGATTGTTTCAGTCTTCATATATTTCGCACACGTTTATTAGGCTTAAATTTATGTCGCTGCAACTGCCTTTACTACACTATTCGTCAGTTTCTCTATTTCAACTTTTATGGCAAATGAAGCATAATAATAATGCAAATTAATATCGATGAAAACTACAATTGAAATCTTAGTATTAAGAGTTGAGATTAGAATTTTCAAGCATTCAATATTTCAAATATCAATTAGCACAAAAATGAATTTCGATGAAAATTTCGATACATTTAATTCGAGAGTCGGGAGTGTCGGCATAAGAACGAAACATGAGAGAACGTGATTGCATGAAGCATATGAAAATCCATATGAATAAACCCCATGAAAAGAAAATTTATCTAGATTCGAGATGGTTGGAATCCTATCAACTTGGATGCGAGTATAACTTGCTTTCAATGTTGAAAGGAATCTGCTATAGAGGTGTTCAATTGACTTTTCCCATCAAAAATTATTATTTGCTTTATCGATTCTTTAACTTATTCAGGATCAGCTAAACTAAATTTTATAACGTCTGCGACTCTTTTAGATAACCAATAACTCAAAGGTGCAGCCCAATCGGGTTGTACGCAAAGGAGACGTTGAACTACGTAGCTATATGTAATGTACAGGTGTTCGACTTTTCTGATCGACGAGACCAAAGCAAGCGTTTTTCGAGCCCAGGGTGAATCTGTTTTCGTTGTTTATCAAAAGGACATATGTGATTTTGTAAACAATGATTCATACGTCGATTTGTCCAATCTGAAAGCACTCCTACGCAAACCAATATCACGAACATGTAGCTGAAGCCTCCCCCTACCTGTCTGTGGTGATTGTTTGCTTGGGAGAACTATTAGATCTGAGAAATCAACGTTTGAATTTTTGATCACAAAATCACATAAGTCCTTTTGAATAAGTAATCAAGGTTCATATAATCGAGGATGAACAACACCCTCAAGCGATCACATATCCAAATTATCAATTAATAAAAACTCGCAAGAGAGTAAGAATCGTTCGTTATTTGATGATGATGATGATGATGATACTACCATCTATTGTAGCAAGGCACCTGCCGATAGCACTGGCCATATCTGACAATCGATTTGATCATGATTATGCTATTGTTTGTATTTCATCAGACTCCTGTATGAAGGGCCAAAAATGGGTGGGGTGGTTCCATAAGCAAAGACGCTTATGCGAATCCACGGGATGAATAGAGAATCTCCTTCCAAAAGAAAGTTCGTACATACAATATTATAATCTAGCCCTCGTTTCCCAGATTGACCCAATAGATGGGGAGAAGAGCTTTATCCACGAGTAAGAATCGTTCGTTATTTGGGTCCTAAAATGGATAACCGATATTTGATGTTCTTTCAATGCAGCAATGCAACAATGAAGCTACTTATCCTGAAAGCGTCAGATTTTTTTCGACTCAGCAGATGAAAGTAACATTATTTAATTCGAAATTTAAAAAAATAAATAGATAATGCTTCCACGACATTTTCGGTCTTGTTTGACGTACACAATTAAGTGATATGAAATGGGTTCAAACGCACTACACCGCAGGGCAGTTGACACAACTTTTGAAAGCTTATGTATGAAATTGACGTATTGATCTGATGGTTCATGTTGCTTTTTAACGACAAAAGTTGCTCAGCCAAAAAATTCTAGAAATGTCTTAAACATAAAAAACATGTTTGTTGACTTAGACTGTTACCAGAACCTTAATAAAATTAATTCATGTCTTCTTGACCGATTATTTACAACCATAAACGAGGTAGAGCTTTAGGACCCAATTGTATCTCGATTCGAAGCATTGGTAAATGCTACTTTTGAACTTATTTTCCTACATAACACCAAAACACAATGCCAAACATCCGATTGAACTTCATTGTTGACATTGAAATGGTATTAGTTAGGTTTACATTAAAATGATAATTTTGTGTTTATTATCAGTCGATTCCAAAATTCAAAACGTTCACGCCGATGACAACTCGCCTACTTTTTACAGCTGAGAAGCAGAGAAGCAAAAACATCTGCTCTTTTATTTTTCACATTTTGAACAATCAAATAAAATTCATCCAGTGAGTGCAACTGATAGGGTAAATGATCAAATAGTGGAGGAATTAAGCACACCTCAACACGATTCAATCGTTTATAATTTAAAGACATTGCACTATGGTTCGAGAGCAGCCAAAACCTCAAAAATCGAAATTCGTGTTTCCGTCGGAATTATATTTTTCTCATTTTATAGAATACTTACGTGATTCAAATTCAAAATTTGAAGTAGTTTTGTTGAGTTTTGACTTTGTTACATAATTTTGAATTCAACATGAATGCTGATTTTCGAATGAAAACGCTGTTTGACAACGCGTTTAGATCAGCATCGTACGGCTTCAGTTACATCGCTAACCCCAATATTATTTCAAGACTGCATTGTCAGGGTCTTAAATAATATGTCTATGTCAAATATATGTGACAGAACTCAACTTAAGTTAACTTTAAATACAAAATTAATTAAAATACTCACATTTTTCTGATTGAAGTTCTCCAAAAGTATAGGCGCCGATGAGTGCCCGCAATGATTCTATGCTCATTACAAAGCTTAAAGCAATAGCTTTCTATAGCTATATACAACAGACAAAATTTCTTACTTCCAAAACTTTCTCCTGAAATCCGCGAATCTACGAATTTTAGATTTCTCTCAAATGAATTTTATAGTCTGGATTTTGTTTATGTCTAATCATCCGAATTACGTAATCATGCTGAAAACTTTTCTAAAGCAGAAAATGAAATGAAAATACTTAGTATTTCTTAGCAAATTGGCATTGTACAATACTTTGCCATTAAAGTGATTCTACATATCAAGAGTTTCAAGTTTAAATGTTTGAGCTGTAACACACTCTTCTTGGCAGCAATAGAGAATGTTTGTACTGAGATTTGAACTGAAAAGCTGAACTGTCTCATATTTGTGAAAATAGTTATTCTGCTAGTGCTCATAATTATAGAAAAGACAGATACCTTGAAATGAGCAAAAAGAAAGCCTGTTTCGAATCAAGATTATAAAGAATACAAATGTAAGTATACAGTTGCAATAAAAGTTGTTCGTTTGTCATTCAAATTAATTGATTCAATTCAAATACAACATTTTGTCAAAAATCTTCCATAATTGAGGATGTTCCGAATAAAATTATATGTTTTGTCTTAGCACAGCATAAAATTATTTGTTTTGTCTTGTCTTAGCACAGTATTCAGCAAATAAGTCTTTTGATAAGAAAATTATTAATAGCTTTTTTGTGGAATATCTTCACTTGACATAAAACGAGTTAGTACCGCTTAGTACTATCCCATTTAATTCCACCACTTGAGTCAAGTGAGAGACACTGAAGACGGGCTTACTGTTAAAGTCGAAATACGGTTCTGTAAAGTAACAATCAAGTGGTGAAATTAAATGGAATAGTACTTACTAGTTTTATAGCAAGTGAGATAGTCTTTGTTGCGAAACGATCTGTTTTCAAAAGGCGAATTCAGCAGTGAAATGAAAATATTAACTACCCCAGGGAAGCCAAAAACACGGCTGTATATTGCCAAAGTAGAGCTCCAACACCCATCTTTAAGTCTGTATGTGATAAAGACCATCAAAAAACCACAATACAAACATAAAACCTATTTTTAGGGACATTTTGAGGTTTTGGCCAACCTTTGTTCTGGAGCGAACCACTGTGCATTGGCGTAAATAAGGGAGGGCTAGGGGGGGCTTAGCCCTCCCTAGAAAAAAATAGCCCCCCCTAAGATTTGATAAGTTAGCTAGCAGTGATATCAGTATAGTATAGCAACATATAGCATAATGAATTACCGAAAAAGTTTAAAGACTAAAGAGTTATCTCTCATATTCACTCTATCATACTTAATGAAATGAGTGGAAGAAAAATTAGCTTGTTTCTGAATTCTGAGAAAGATTCCCATCAGCATCCGAGAAGGATTCTCATCAGAATCCGAGAAGAATTCTCACTTCAATCTCTAAAGAATTCTTTTCGGATTCATCGAAGTATTCCAATCGTAATTCAGTAGAATTCCTACTGGATTATTTCCAGTATAGCAATACCCTTGGGAATCTGTGAAAAATACCCTTTAAAATCCATGGAGGATTTGCTTTAGGATCTCTCGTTGATTTGCTCCGGAATATCTCCAGATTGATTTAAGATTGGTTTTAAGATTGGTTTAGGAATTTCTTGACAAATCAGAATCTTTCGGCGATTTGCTTCGTAATCCTTTGAAGATTTAATTCGGAGTCTCTCGACGTTTTGCAAATGATCTACGTTGGGATCTCTAGACGATAAGGAATCCGGCTGACGATTAGCTTCGGAATCCCGCGAGAACTGCTTCAGAATCATTCGACGTTTTGTTTCGGAATACATCGACGGTTTGCTTCAGAATTTCTCATAGATTTTGTTCAGAGTCCCTTAACGATTTTTTTTTAACCATTCGATTTGCTTCGAAATCCTTTGATGATTTGCATCAGAATCCCTCAACGATTTGCTTCAACATCCTTGGAGGATTCCCTTCGGGATCGCTGGAGGATTCTTTTCGAAATAACTGAAGACTTAATTCGGAGTCGCTCGACAATTTGCTTCGAAGTCGTTCGACGGATTGCTTCGGAATCCTTCGACGATATACGTCTTCATCCCTGGAACATTGCTCATGAAATACCTGGAACTATCATATTGGAATTCCTGGAGGGTTTTCGACGAAATCCCTGGAATATTCCCTTCAAATTCCTGAAATATTCCCGTCGAAATTCCTGGAGGGTGAATCCTGGTACATTCTTGGAATCCTTGAAAATTTTCCGTTGGAATTCCAAAAACATTCCCTACGAAATCTCTGGTGGATTCCCTTCATAATCGCTGGAGGCTCCCATCGGTATTCTTGAAGGATTCATGTCGAAATATCTAGAGATTCCGGTCGGAGTCCCTGGAACATTCCAGTCAGGATCACTAAAGGATTCTCATCAGAATTCTTGGAAGATTCTCGGCGGAATCCATGGAAAGTTGCACTATTTTTTTTTCATTTGAGATAGATATAATATTTATGAAGTATGCAAATATATCCACTGCCTGACGCTAGTCGAGCGCAATTAAACATAGACTGTGAGTTGTTGCTCACACGTGCACGTGCTTGAGAAAAGAGAATAATATGAATGAGTGTGATGGATCCGCAATTGCCTTAGGTGGTTGGACTGCATTTGTCACATTACCGCTGATAACTTGATGAGATGTTAAAATGTTCGAGAATTTTCAAAAAGAGGGTCAATTTCGAGAAAAAAATATAAAGGGGCTATTATAGCCCCCCCTAGGCATCGGAGGTAGTTACGCCAATGTTTAAAGATACTACATTCTACTAACCTTATGGATTATTTCCAAACCCCTTTCACTCCTCTTTGCTGTGAGAATACATCGGTTCCTCCAGGATGTGAATGTTTCACCTAAAACGAGTCCTCCAAGTATTGGTACACTGTTCCAATAGTTGCGGTAATTTTTAATCAGTGTTCCTATAGTTGCGAATCCCATTGTTTTCTCAATGAGCTCGCAACTATAGGAACACTACCACAACTATTGGTGCATTAAAGGTGATAGAATAATAAAGTAATATAACGATATTTACCAATTTATATCGAATTTCACGTCTGCAATATCTTGTTTTGCGTTATGGTATGTCAATAAATCAATCAACGAAGCAGGTTGCTGCATTAAATCCGCAGTTTTTGCGTAAAGTGCACTACTGTAACTATTGGTGCACCCACAACTATCGGACCGTTTACCCTAGATGGATTTTTGAGTTTTCTAAATATCATTTCGATCTGTTAAAACAATACGCGCTGGAGCCGGAGCCCGTATTTAGCGTGCACCAGTTTGTCAGATTGAAGTGACATTTCGATAACTCAAATATCCGTCTATTAGTTGCACTCGCCAAACCAATTTTATTTAATTGTGTAAAATTGTGAAAAATAAAAGAGTAGATTTCTACCCAACTGTGTGGGACATCTCTGCTGAAAAGTTATCAAATAATAAATTCCAATAATTATCGTATGAAAATGATTCAGCACTACCCTGTCTGATAGTGTACCGCTGCAACCATCGCCGAGGCTAACTGGAGCTAACAGACTAAGCACCGGCCACTAAGTCAGTTCAAACCACCGGTGGCTCATTACAGAAAAGCCCATCTTGAAAGCTGGACTGTCAACGGCGTTCGTTGGTCATCCTATGGAGGAAGTCAGAGTAGACGCGACAAAGAAGTTTGACAGTTTATTGATAGTAATTATTATTCCTTCACGTTAGTTGCGTCGGACTTTGCGTTTACTCCCGCCCACACCAAGGAATCAGCAAAAACGAGCCGAAGGAATTTTCCCAGAACGCATCCACTGCAGCAGCGATGAAGAATCCGATTCCCTCTACTGGCATCAATAGACATCAGCGAGAAGCTGCCGTCAACCGCCCACAAACTTTCGAGAGAAAACGCGCGTGTAAGTTAGCAGAAACGAACTGCCCAGCTAAAAGCCCTGTACAAGAATGACGGGCATAGGAAGCTTTCAATAAAAGCAGGCCAAGTTCCAGTTGGAATGCAGTACTATGGAAGAAGAAGCTTGCGATGCACTTACGAGCAGGGAATGTTAAATAACAACATTGCCAATGAGAACAACATAGGGGAGGAGAAGACCACCAGCTGTCATGAGCATGAGCATGAGCATGAGCATGAGCATGATTGACCGCCCACGGTTGCTACTCCGTTATTGCCAGGTCAGCTGTAATTACACAGAGAACCAACAGATGAAGTTTGGGACTAACATCATCTTCAATGTGTAAGAACTGGTGACCCAAAAATAAGCAATACCAGCGCCGGCCGTGTCCGAATGCAGGTCAATTAGGGAATAGGTAGGAAATTGTTGACGTGATACTCGCTTTGAAAGAAGCCGACGAGTCATCTGCACTTCCACGAGAGATCACTGGGATGTTGGATATATGGGGTAGGGAGTGTGGCAGGGTTCGTTTTGGTAAACGGCATGCCGTGTATAGCGTGTAGTTTGATCGATGAAAACAATACTAATTTCTTTAAAGGCCGCACAAAGCAGAACAAATTTTCGGTGATCGGCTGATCGTTCTGCTTACCGCACAAAGCAGAATAAAACTATGATGACCGGCCAATCGTTCTGCTTACTGGAGAAAACATGTCTAGACGCGATTTAAACTTTTACTTTCTAATTAGTTTACACACACGCACGAAGCAGAACAACAATTCGGTTACCGGCCGATCATTCTGCTTACCGCACAGAGCAGAACAAAATTTCGATGACCGGCCGATCGTTCTGCTTACTGAAGAAAACACGTCTGGACGCGATCTCCGATCGTTCTACGTCCAATGCAAAACACAAACAAATCTGCACTGCACTGATTGTTTCACTTTTCAGTTTACTCGCCCACACAGCAGAATAAGATATTTTGATAACCGCGTGACGGTACTGCGTCCAACACAAAATACGAACACACTTGCACTCTTTACGATTTATCAACTTATATTTATGCCGTGGATTATCCCACGACGAAAAAAAATCGAAAAAAAAGTGTAGCAATGCAAGGGTAAACAATAAATCACTCAAAGTGAGCGATTAAATTTTAACTGTAGTACTAAATTATTTCTTCAATTCAATTCTTCGACATATCATATGTTGCTTATATCTTTTAGATATAAACTCTTATCAGCTGATTGTCAAAAGTTTATATACTAATATCTATTTTATGAACAGTTTTTTTAAATGCTTATGATTCATTAGGCCAATAGAATAAATGATAATTAGTGCTAGACAATGTATTTACACTAGAAGCTCTGAAGTTCCGTTTATTCTGTTGGGATAGATTATTTACGTATCACTTTCTGCTGAGTTAGCAGATTCCTCTAGAGTCATTTATTTAATTTTGTTAAACATTTGACTAAGTTTTATCTCGCGTTTCCGTTTCTCGGATCGTACACTAACGACATAGCCAAAAGTGGCCTGCCCCTTAGACAATGCGTCAAAACCAACATTGTTGAACATTTTTTCAATAAGAAATAAATAAAGTTGCGAATGGTATTCCCGGCACAGTCGCGAATACTAAAAATAGAAAAATTGTTTTGCCAAAACTCTATATAAAAAACTATCGAAATAACTATCTGGAGCTATTACACTACTTTTTTATTTTCAATTATTACCGCACTTTATTAAATAGCCAGCCTGTCGACATGTTAGCATAGCATAGCATAGAACCCTTGCACAAATCGTAGATGGAGTTGCAGAGAAAAATATATCCACGGTCATTATAGATTTTGCCACAATCTACAATTAAGTGGACCCGATTTTCTCCACACACCTGGCCACGTCCTTACAAGTGTTTTCATTTTATAATTGTCCTATCATCTGCTTAAGAAAGCGCTCGGAACCGGAACAGCTTTCACATATGAAGGAGATAAACAAAAGGCAAATATATATATATATATATATATATATATATATATATATATATATATATATATATATATATATATATATATATATATATATATATATATATATATATATATATATATATATATATATATATATATATATATACATATTATATGAGTAATTTCAAATTATATAATAGATATAATGAATATGTAAGATACAGTTATAACACATTTTTAGATATATTAACTAATGAATATGTATAGAATCACAATCGGAAGTAGGAAAGAATCGTAGCTGATGTTGAACTTATGAATTTGTGTAAAAACAGAAAGATAGCCAAACGAATGGATGGAAGACATCCACAGCTACACTTAAAGAGATAGCGAAGAAGACAGTGAAATAATATAGGCTTGATCTCACCAAATATGAATCGATGTCCGTTGAATACTACTGTCATCTTTCTCCTCAGCGGAACAGAAGGTGTCGAAAGCCGAGCATCTAGCGGGACCTTCTATTAACGCTGTAGCACCAGCATTTTGTACAAAGCCGGTACTGAACAAGATCTGCTATCGTGTGCTTAGATGACAGACAATTAAGGCTTCAAAACGAATACTTTTGAAGTTAACTTGGTCTTGTGGGCTATCTTGCAATATCAGGGCTTGATCAATCACCGAGCGTCAAGGTAAAGCGTCAAGGCAAAGCGAGATTCATCTGACCTAGTTTTAATCCGCCATCTATGAACACTGGTTCAGGAATCATATTGTGACTAAATTTGGAATAAACATAAAATCAGCATTAAAATCATGTCAGAATAGAAGTGGTATAAAACGGTTTAGGTAATAGATTGACAAAACTAAAGCCAATCCTTAGAGTCCCGGGCTCATTATTGATTTTTTTATCGGCAAAGTTTGTTCTCCAAATAATTTCTGCCTTTTAATACTCAAGCATGTCGGTACAACAATGAATCCGGAAACATGAGCCATCAAATCTTGAAAATCCGAAAGTCTCCTACAAATTAAGCTGGCTTCATAATCACAGACGCAAACAGAAGTCCTTCGAAATAGATTTTTCGAAAAAAATTGAATCCTGAAAAGAAAACACAAAAAGTTACAGAGCAAATAAACAATACGTCTTGCCTGGCCAACGCCTACTTGATTCCTCTAGAAGACCACCAGCTGTCATCGAGAGAAAAAGTAGATTCAGGGAAATTTTACACGGTGTGGTATAGGAAATGAAGTATATTTTTGTTATAAAACAAAAATTGAGGGCGTTTCTTACAAAAAATATTGGTTTACGGGGTTAGAATTTTAAAAGCACACAAAAAGGACATGATATATCGATTTTTATATTTTTTTCGAATAAAAAGTTAATGCTTAAGATTTTTGAATTTTTAACCCCACAAACTAAAAATTATTTGACAAAAAAATTTCTATAACGTTCTAGAGACATTTTATTTCTCATTTTCTATATCATGCCATGTCAAATTTCCATGGTTCTACTTTTTCTCTAAACTTTTCCAGGTGGCAGCACTGATGAAGGAACCTCCCCCTAAAGGGTTTGTCCCAAACTGCAACAGAATACTGGCGCTTTGATGTTGCATGAAGAAGAAGAAGCAGAAAGATGATAATCGAAAAAATCTGCACGGGAAAGCATACGAAGAAGTTTTTAAAACTTTTCTCAAAAATATAAAAGCAATTTAATTAAAAACCGCAAGCAAGAAGGTGGTTGGACTTTTCTTATACTTTTCTTATTTTTAAACTTTCTGTGTGACGACTGTTTCTTTTGTATTTTAGTAAAAAACGGCTACTCAGTCTAAATTTAGTAAAACGAGTATGTTATTTACCCAACGTTTCGACACGGGGATTGTGTCTTCCTCAGGGGGAAAATATTGTCGTTTTTATTTTTAAAGATAACCATGGGATCATTAAAGGCGACTACTCCAGTAGGATTCGACGGCAGCCACAAGGGGAACCCATTTACAATGAGTGAAGCAAAGCAAAATAATTATTTTGACGATGCGTTAAGCATGGGGGTGGTAGACCCCTTTGCCAAGGGGGTTTGGTGAGCCCTTCTCCCAGGGAGGCGGAGAGCGGAGTGACGGGCTGAAACTAGTAGCACCGGAGTCTCTCCAGCATTGACAGGGTATAGCCATATCAGCACGCTCCGCGGGCGACTACCCGGGATGCGAAGGAAGTGACTTCTCGGCCCAAAAAGGGGAAAGGCACCACCCAGGCGCAAGTCGCCGGGCCGCAAGAGGGTACCAGCCAGCCTGTGCCAGTAGGGCAGTAGGGCAAAGGGGAAGTCAAACGCATCTTGACCCACAAAGAAAGCTAAGGACAGAGGCGAGGCCTTGTTGGTGAAAACTGATAAGGCAAAGCACGCTGAAGTCCTTAAAGTGATGCGGGCGGCCGAATAGCTTTCGGCGCTGGGTCAGGACGTGCGAAGCGTCAGACGCACCAAGACTGGTGAAATGGTCTTGGTTCTGAAACGCGAAGCGCAGGCTAGTGGGACTGACTACAGGAAGCTGGCCCAAGAGGTCTTGGATGACGACGCCGAGGTGAGGTCGTTGGGAGCGGAAGTGACCCTCCAGTGCAAGCAACTGGACGAGGTCACGAACGCGGACGACGTCGTCTCTGCCGTCAGAGACGAGACCTCTGTACGCTTAATAGGCGGTCCTTTTGGCACACAGGTAGCCTACCTTAGGTTACCGCTTGCAGAAGCCAAAAAGGTAATGAAGCGAGGGAAGTTTAAGAACGGCTGGTCAGTATGCGCAGTGACCAAACTCCAGCCGCCTTCAGTGGATAGGTGCTATCGGTGCTTATAGTCGGGACACAAGTCCTAAAACTGTAAGGGCCCAGACCGTAGCAACCTGTGTCGTCGTTGTGGTGAGAATGGGCACAAGACGCATGGATACGATATGGCACCAAAGTACCTCATCTGTGCCAGCAAAAATCAAGCCTATAACTACGTTATGGGTGTGTATTCGTGTCCCATCGGGGAGAAAAATAAAAAGAAGCCGTGCAAGTAACACAGCTGAATCTTGACTACTGTGCAACTGCCCAGCAGTTGTTGTGGCAGTCAGTCTCGGAGTCGAGGACCGATGTCGTCCTCCTGTCCGACCCGTACAACGTCCCTGTCGATAACGGCAATTGGGTGGCGGACGGGTCTAGGATGGCGACTATTTGCACGACGGGACGGTACCCGATCCAAGAGGTGGTACACTCCTCTGCTGAGGGTGTCGCGATAGCTAAGATCAATGGTGTGTTCTATTGTAGCTGCTATGCCCCACCAAGGTGGTCATTAGAACAGTTCAACCAGATGGTCGATAGGCTCTCGTCTGACCTAGCTGCACCAATCGAAGGGGTCAAGCGTTACTAGAGGCGCTAGCGAAGCTCGACGTGCTAGTCAATGATGGCTAGCGCGTTCAGAGGGAACGAGGTCGAGTCATGGATTGACGTAACGTTTGCCAGTCCTGGTGCTGGTCTGGCACCAGACTTGGACTGGAGGGTGGACGAGGGTTACACCCGTAGTGATCATCTAGCAATTCGCTTTAAGATCAACTATGGAGTGCAACATCCGAGGTACGGGGATCCCTGTCAGGTCTGTGAGTGGAGAACCAATCACTTCGACAGCAGAACAATTACAAAATTGTATGGCCGCGCCGGGATTCGAACCCAGAATAGTAACAATAATAGATGTGGGGATGCGCTTACTATAGCCACACCACCACGCTATCTGTATGAAAGCGATAAGTTAATTGGTCCACATAAGCTACTACCATTTGCGTTAATGGTGCCACGAAAAGACTCGAATACGAAAGAAAAAGAACAAACCAAAGTTTGGCGGCAATCGAAGTGAGCGAAAAATGGTTATTACTCTCCAGGCTGTTTTTCTTTCCCGAAAAGCGATTTCTCCCCGAAAATTTTGAAGAGGGAGCATCCTGTGCTCCTGAGATTGAGTGAGATTACGAACCCTGATGAGAACACATAAATCAAAATTTAAACTCATGGGTTTCATTTGAAATCTCCTTTTCATGATATCGCATACTCTCTGTTTCATCGCACCTTAACTATTCAATGCACGTTCTTAATTTTATTGTAAATGATTTTTATAATTTGAATCGAAAAAAGTACGTGTGGTGTCTAAAGACTATCCTTAAATGAAACTGCGTAAAAATATAAATAGCTGCTTTTTTTCAAATATATTCCATATGACTTTCAATCAGCTCTTGTTGAGTCCTACTTTTATCTAAATCTGCTTTACTTTAAACTTCCATTTGCATTAATTGTCCTATTAACGGGATTAGAATACTCGATCTATTGTTCTACTATAGTTAGTGTCTGTTTTGACAATTTTGCTAGAAATTCTAATAAAAACTGTTTTTTTTTTCTTGTCAGATTGTATTTCATCTAAATAGTAGTCGAATATTGCCTCAAGTACTTGAGCGGAAAGTATGGAAAGAATCGTAAAACGAAACACACTAAACCGATATAAAATGGATTAACAAGCTACACTTGAAAAATTCCTCCTATGGATTTGACCTTCTATTCTGGAAGATAGGGAGTGAGAGAGTAAAAGTACATTTATATCACGCACATTTGCTTTAGTCAACTATCAGTTAGCAAGAGTTATGTTTTACCTAAATTCTAGCTTTGAAAAATCGTTGCGGTACGCTTCCGTACGAGTCAGAATCGGGTCAACACCGAACAAATTTAAACCAAAACACAGAAGCCTATAGAGAATGAGATACACTGAAACGAAAGCGCGGCCTCGTTTTCACCCGTTAGCAATTTAAAGCTGGGTGGTGCGGATAGAATCGATTTGGTTGTCAAACTGAAGCCAAAATTTTCTATTGTGCCGGAGCCAAACATTGAAGATTGTGGTTATGTTCGATTTAGATCTTATATTGAGAAGTATTGTTATTATTTGGGGAAATAATAAAAATAAACTTAGTTTGAGTTTTGCATTCTTTGGAATAAATATATTCACATTATTTTTCGGATGGATAATTAGTAGGAATGCAACTAAAAAGCACTCGTTACGAGATTTCACGAGATTCAGCAGCTAATTGGAGCAGGAATGTATGTATACCATCGTAAAGTCATGTAGAGTCTTGCGCATTTGTGCGCCTTCATAGAGCATGGAAAGAGAAATTCGAAGAGCGGGAAATGTTTGACAGCCGAGCAACTGCAAAATAATTTTGCTTATGGGATTGATTTCAAAATATCCCGCTACTCGCTTGAGAGCAGAAAAGCGACTCTATTCGCAGCACCCAGATTTAAAGTATCCTTTTTATCCTAATATCACGTTTATCACTTCTTCTTGCAGTCGCCTTCGTTGCCGTCCCTGCTCTTGGTGGCGATCAGATCCATGTCACTGTTGGGTTCGGTTTCGTCCGAACCCTCGTCATCGTGTTCCGGATCGTCGCCGTTCGATGATGGTCCGTCATCTGGATGACGATGATGCTGATGAAGATGAGCATAGTTGCGCGAGTCTGAACCGCTGGAGGACGTTCGGGATAGAGAGCAACGGCGGGCGGGCTGCTTGGCCGGGACGGCGACAGCTGCCGGCGCATCGGAACACTCCTCGTGCACTTCCGAGCTCAGATCGATGTTGGTTAGGGATCCGTCGTCGCATGGGGCCGATACCGATTGGGAGATCAGGTTCTTCAGGGGTGTGCGAACCCTGCGGCCCTGACTGTGATCAGTTTTGTAGAACTTAAACGGAAGCTTCGACTGGGGCTGCTGGGGAACGTGTTGATGGTAGTGATCCGGCGGATTCATGCCACGGCACGATCCGGTCGAGTGGTTGCCTTTGTACTTTTTGAGTGTGGCCGGAAGACTGGAGGAACCATGCGGGCCGGTTGAGAAGGACTAAAAAAAAAGCAAAATGATATTTCGAAACAAAATTTAGGAATTAAAATCTGTACATCACTATCGGCATCATCTTGCGAAAAAGTACTCTCCATGTTGTGTTTCTTCTTGTTCAATGCCGCAGCCAAACAACCAACGCAGATGTTGTTGTCATCCGGATTACGATCCGATTCCGGACAGTCCCCGGTTGGCAAGCTGTCCCGCTGCACCGATTGTCTGTTGGAATGATGCCGGCTGGAAGACGGTTGATGTTCGTTGTCCGAGTCCGATTCGGAGGAGCTTCGGGATAGCTAAAACGTTGTTTGGATATGATATCCATTAGGAATCACAACAGGCAAAATATTTTAAATAATGCCATACCCGATTCTCGTTGGAGGCCCTGATCTGGGGCAAAGGGCTAACACTATGGCGTCGCTGATAGCCACCGTCAGTACTGCTGTGGTCATCAATCAGGTCTCCTTCCTCCATATCCAAATCCAACTGCAGAATGCTCTCCTGACTGCCGGTGAACTGTTGGTAGAACCCGAAAAGGATTTTGTTTAAATTTCATATTTTGACAAATCAATTTCCTTTTTCATGTATATAATATATTATATGAGGAAAATTGTTATTTTAATAATCAAATAAGTAGGTATTAGTGACATGGACGAGCATATTGACTGCATTGTTGATGATTTTTGTAGAAGTGTTTAGAGGTGAAAAAAGATTTTAAACTACAGAATGAAATGAAATGACGATCAAAAATAGAGGTAATAAACTATAGTTTATAAATAGTTTATTACCTCTATTCGATCAAACTATGAAAGTTGTTTTTCTGTTTCCTAATGCTTAACTAGAAACCATAAGAAAGCAAAATGAGAATCCTAAGGCCAATACAAAATCAATTTTCAATCTCAATACTAGACAACACCCTTACTTTTAATCCCAATTTCAAACTCTACTTTAATTCCAACTTAAATATAAATTTCAGTTTGAATCCCAAACCCGAATCAAAACTAGCATAGATTCGCAAACTTAATTTAAATTTCAGCTCTATCTCGACTGTAATTGCATTATCCGAATGCAAGTCTTAAACAGAGTCCAAATACCAATTCCAATTAGAATTCCAAAACTGATCCCAATCCTGACATCTTTGACAATTGCAATTTTGAAAATCAACACAATCTCGATTTCAATCGTTATCTCATCCATGATCTAAATAATCTAAATGATAAAATCTAATTCACAACTCTTATTTGGAACCATGGCCAAGTCTTTTCAAAGTTTAAATTAAACCTTATTACTAGCTTATTCCCAATTTCAACTTTAATCTAATTTGAATATCTATTCCACTCTCCTATCCAATTCAAATATCAAAACAAATGGATAAAAATCTCGATTTAGTTTCGAAGTTTAAATTGCAAGTTGGACTTAGCAAAAAAACAGGCTAAAAAAAGGTATTACGAGAATTTATTGAATAATACACCACATTCCAAGTTATGGAAATCCATAAATTCCATCTTGGGTAAATCCAAAAATCAATGTAAACCTAGCTTCATTATTAATGGTGAAGATACTACAAACAGTAAACAGATTTGTGAGGCGTTCAATGAACACTTTTCAACTATTGGTTCAAAGCTGGCTGAGAGAATTCCTGCTACAACTGAAAATCCTTTACGTTACATTAACCCGATACCGGAATCGTTGTATATCTACCCGGCTTCAGTTAATGAAGTAATTTTAATAATAAATGAATTAAATATGAACAAAAGTGCTGGCCCAGATTGCGTTCCAACTAAAATAGTAAAAAATAATGTTCTTTCATTTTCAAGAATTCTCACCGACTGTTTCAACAAAATCATCCAAACTGGATTATACCCTGATTGCCTAAAAACCGCAAAAGTAGTGCCTATATTTAAATCTGGAAATTCAAGTGAAATAGATAATTATCGGCCTATTTCAACCCTTCCAGTGTTCAGCAAAATTTTTGAAAAACTTTTAATTACCAGACTTGTAACTTTCCTCGACCAACATAATGTATTGTATAACAAACAATATGGTTTTCGCAATGGATGCAGTACTACAGTAGCTATCACTGAGCTCGTCGACAATATATTAGAAGAAACTGATAACAAACGGTTGATTGGTGCCTTGTTTCTTGATTTGAAAAAGGCATTCGACACTTTAGACCACAATATTTTGCTGAGAAAACTAGAAATGTATGGAGTTAGAGGAATAGCCAATGAAATATTATGCAGTTACCTAAGCAATAGGATGCAATTTGTGTCATTCGATGGTGCAACAAGTTCTCTCAGAGAAATCTGCACAGGAGTTCCCCAAGGTAGTAACATTGGACCGCTACTCTTTCTGATCTACATAAACGATATTTGTAGAATAAATTTAAAAGGCACGCCAAGGTTATTTGCTGACGATACTGCACTATTCTATGCGAATGTAAACCCAGAGCTCATTGTTCGATATATAAATGAGGACTTGCAGTTACTTAAAGCGTATTTTTCATGCAATTTACTTTCGTTAAATTTGAATAAAACCAAATATATGATCTTTCGATCTCCCCGAAAAGCTAGCGCCAATAACACCACCTTTAATGATTTGTAATGATACTATTGAAAGTGTAGAAGTTTTCAAGTATTTGGGCGTTTACCTTGACTGCACGTTATCATGGGATAATCATATCAAGAAAGTATCTGATAAAATTTCTAGTATGTGTGGTATTTTGAAGCGAATTAGCAGTTTCCTTCCACGTAAAGCTTTACTATTGTTTTATTTCGCTCATATCCATTCACATTTAAGTTATTTAATAATTGCATGGGGCAGAGCATGTAAATCTAAGTTGAAGAAACTTCAAACGCTACAAAATCGTTCGCTAAAAGTAATTTATAATTTACCATACTTGTTTTCAACTGTTCGTTTATATACAGAGTTTCCTCATAATGTGTTACCAATATTAGGTTTGTGTGAACAGCAAACCTTGCACATGGTTCACAATATCTTACATAATCCTACTGCACTACATAATATCATTCTTAGTACAGAACCTAGGTCTTATATCACTAGACAGGCTTTTCATCTCACACAACCTCAAAAGTGTATTCTAATTTTGGGCAAAAACGTTTTTCCTTCATCGGACCTGCCAGATTTAATATTCTCCTAGAAATCTTCAGCAAGTAACAAACTGTTCATCTTTCAAAACTAAAGTAAAATCTTATTTAAAACACCAAATTTCAAATTTATTAATCTAATCTTCAGCATGTTTTTGTCTCCTTTTAGTAAACCGTCATCAAACAATTAGATGTTTTTGTTCCTAATTCAAATTTTATTTTATAGTCATATTTATTAATTATTAATAGTAGTAAAAAAATGCTTCTTTAAAAGGATATTCGATCCACTAGAAGCATTTCTAAGATAATTTTTTCTTGTTCGTATTTCTCCTTATTTGTTGTTTATTTACTTATTTATTCTCAGCCACGTAGTAGTTTGTTAAGTATCCTCTTTATTTTTTCATGTGTTGCCAGTGGCTGAGAATTGAGTGTCCATTACCAGGGGGCTCAATTCGAGCTCTTTGGTGTGGGGGAGAGCGGAGGGTCACTCAAAAAAAAAAAAAAAAAAAAAAAATCGGGCGCGTCGGTCACACGTCGTCGTCTATGGTTAGGAAGCCACATCGAAATCTTGCAATCGCAACCCGAAGGAAATTGATTCTTGTCGCAGGTCAAAACCGGTGCCAGTGCGGAATTCGGCGGAAATGATCGGGTGAAACCAATGGGAAATTGAGATATAATGGAGACGTTACGAGAATGTTGTTGGGACGATTTCCACGGCATAGGGAAGGAAATCACCGCAACGGAACGGGAAAATGGAATCAATTGGATGTGACTGTTTTCACTACAATGAAATACAATCGAGACGAGGTTTCAGAATTTCATTTATTTTCAAATTGAAAGTGGTATTCGTTTAACATCACCTGATGTTTCATCCCACCACGATATCCTATGTTAGTTATTTTAACTACAAGAGAATTTGTCCTAAAATTCGTCGAATAAAGCCAATTTTAGTTTAACTTCGTGTTGTTAGTTTCAACCGCCCATTTCAAGATTGTTTCAGTCTTCATATATTTCGCACACGTGTATTAGGCTTAAATTTATGTCGCTGCAACTGCCTTTACTACACTATTCGTCAGTTTCTCTATTCCAACTTTTATGGCAAATGAAGCATAATAATAATGCAAATTAATATCGATGAAAACTACAATTGTAATCTTAGTATTAAGAGTTGAGATTAGAATTTTACAAGCATTCAATATTTCAAATATCAATTAGCACAAAAATGAATTTCGATGAAAATTTCGATACATTTAATTCGAGAGTCTGGAGTGTCGGCATAAGAACGAAACATGAGAGAATGTGATTGCATGAAGCATATGAAAATCCATGTGAATAAACCCCATGAAAAGAAAATTTATCTAGATTCGAGATGGTTGGAATCCTATCAACTTGGATGCGAGTATAACTTGCTTTCAATGTTGAAAGGAATCTGCTATAGAGGTGTTCAATTGACTTTTCCCATCAAAAATTCTTATTTGCTTTATCGATTCTCTAACTTATTCAGGATCAGCTAAACTAAATTTTATAACGTCTGCGACTCTTTTATATAACCAAAAACTCAAAGATGCAGCCCAATCGGGTTGTACGCAAAGGAGACGTTGAACTACGTAGCTATATGTAATGTACAGGTGTTCGACTTTTCTGATCGACGAGACCAAAGCAAGCGTTTTTCGAGCCCAGGGTGAATCTGTTTTCGTTGTTTATCAAATTCTCGGGTACTTATTCAAAAGGACGTATGTGATTTTGTAAACAAAGATTCATACGTCGATTTGTCCAATCTGATAGCACTCCCACGCAAACCAATATCACGAACAGGTAGCCGAAGCCTCCCCCTACCTGTCTGTGGTGATTGTTTGCTTGGGAGAACTATTAGATCTGAGAAATCAACGTTTGAATTTTTGATCACAAAATCACATAAGTCCTTTTGAATAAGTACCCGAGTAATCAAGGTTCAAATAATCGAGGATGAACAACACCCTCAAGCGATCACATATCCAAATTATCAATTAATAAAAACTCGCAAGAGAGTAAGAATCGAATCGTTCGTTATTTGATGATGATGATGATGATAGTGATACTACCATCTATTGTAGCAAGGCACCTGCCGATAGCACTGGCCATATCTGAAAAACGATTTGATCATGATTATGCTATTGTTTGTATTTCATCAGACTCCTGTATGAAGGGCCAAAAATGGGTGGGGTGGTTCCATAAGCAAAGACGCTTATGCAAATCCACGGGATGAATAGAGAATCTCCTTCCAGAAGAAAGTTCGTACATACAATATTATAATCTAGCCCTCGTTTCCCAGATTGACCCAATAGATGGGGAGAAGAGCCGCCCCTTTATCCACGAGTGAGAATCGTTCGTTATTTGGGTCCTAAAATGGATAACCGATATTTGATGTTCTTTCAATGAAGCAATGCAACAATGAAGCTACTTATCCTGAAAGCGTCAGATTTTTTTCGACTCAGCAGATGAAAGTAACATTATTTAATTTGAAATTAAAAAATAAATAGAAAATGCTTCCACGACATTTTCGGTCTTGTTTGACGTACACAATTAATTGATATGAAATGGGTTCAAACGCACTACACCGCAGGGCAGTTGACTCAACTTTTGAAAGCTTATATATGAAATTGACGTATTGATCTGATGGTTCATGTTGCTTTTTCAACGACAAAAGTTGCTCAGCCAAAAAAATTCTAGAAATGTTTTAAACATAAAAAAACATGTTTGTTGACTTAGACTGTTACCAGAACCTTAATAAAATTAATTCATGTCTTCTTGACCGATTATTTACAACCATAAACGAGGTAGAGCTTTAGGACCCAATTGTATCTCGATTCGAAGCATTGGTAAATGCTACTTTTGAACTTATTTCCCTACATAACACCAAAACACAATGCCAAATATCCGATTGAACTTCATTGTTGACATTAAATTGGTATTAGTTAGGTTTACATTAAAATGATAATTTTGTGTTTATTATCAGTCGATTCCAAAATTCAAAAAGTTAACGCCGATGACAACTCGCCTACTTTTTACAGCTGAGAAGCAGAGATGTCCTACACAGTCGGCAAAAAAATCTGCTCTTTTATTTTTCACATTTTGAACAATCAAATGAAATTCATTCAGTGAGTGAGTGCAACTAATAGGGTAAATGATCAAATAGTGGAAGAACTAAGCACACCTCAACACGATTCAATCGTTTATAATTTGAAGACACTTCATTCTACTAACCTTATGGATTATTTCCAAACCCCTTTCACTCCTCTTTGCTGTGAGAATACACCGGTTCCTCCAGGATGTGAATGTTTCACCTAAAATGAGTCCTCCAAATATTGGTAGACTGTTCCAATAGTTGCGGTAATTTTTAATTAGTGTTCCTATAGTTGTGAATCCTATTGTTTTCTCAATGAGCTCGCAACTATAGGAACACTACCACAACTATTGGTGCAAAGGGGATAGAATAATAAAGTAATATAATGATATTTACCAATTTATAAAGAATTTCACGTCTGCAATTTCTTGTTTTGAGTTATGGTATGTCAATAAATCGATCAACGAAGCAGGTTGCTGCATTAAATCCGCAGTTTTTGCGTGCACTACCGCAACTATTGGTACACCCACAACTATCGGACCGTTTACCCTAGATGGATTTTTGAGTTTTCTAAATATCACTTCGATCTGTTAAAATAATACACGCTGGAGTCGGAGCGTGTATTTGGCGTGCACCATTTTGTCAGATTGAAGTGACATTTCGATACGTTGAAGTGTTTATCGGCTATGCAGTCAGATGACCAGCTAAAACGCTATATTAATTCTGATCCGACGTTTCGGTACCTTTATTGGTCATTTTTCAATGGATTAAAATCGCTCAGCGTTTTAATCCATTGAAAAAGGACCAATAAAGGTACCGAAACGTCGGATCAGAATTAATATAGCGTTTTAGCTGGTCATCTGACTGCATAGCCGATAAACACTTCAACGAGTCAATTACAGTCGATAACCACCTCCACGACATTTCGATAACTCAAATATCCATCTATTAGTTGCACTCGCCAAACCAATTTTATTTAAAAGTTATCAAATAATAATTCCAATAATTATCGTATTAACCCTTATGCGGCCAACAAAAAAAACACACGTGGATGGCCGACAGGGTACCCGTGTTCCCATAAATTGATATTCTCATAACTTCAACAATTTTCAACCGATTTGGATAATTTTGACAGTTTTGGAAACAGAAACTCATATACTTTTTGCCCATTGTCAAGATGTACAGCTTATGTCCATGGTTATACAAGAAATCTTTGAAGTAAGGCTTAAGAGTCTACACGCGTAACCAAAGGCCATTCAACCAGTTTCAAATATGCTACAAGCTCTTTGCGCTTCTTAGAATTGAAGGTGTTCACAGTATATGCTTCGTGTAATGCAAAAATCCCTGAAATGAGGTCTTAGTCATCCGAGAAATCTCTGGAGTAAAGCCTAAAGATCTACTCGCGTAACCAAAAGCCTATTATGCAAATTCAAATACGGTACATGCTCTTTGTGGTACTTAGCATAGAATGCGTTCACAGTATATGTTCCGAGTAATCCAAAAAATCTCTGGAGTAAGGCCTTAAGGTCTACACTCGTAACCATGGGTCTATGGACTTGTCTCAAAAGTGGTACATGCTCTTTGCGCATCTTGAAATCAAATGTGAACACTACATATGTTCTGCGCTATCGAAGAAATCTCTCGGATAAGTCCTCTGGCGCCTTCATTGCATATGTTCATGGTTATCCAAGAAAACCCTGGAAAAGGCCTTAAGATCTACACGCGTAATCAAAGATCTTTCAGAATTTTTCAAAAGTGTTACATGCCCTTTGTGGTACATGGAAAAGAGCGCTTTCATTGCATATGTTTATGGTAATCCAAGAAAATCCTGGAAAAGGCCTTAAGATCTACACTCGTAACCAGGGATATTTTAGTTTGCTTCAAAGCTGGTACATGCCCTTTGTTGTACATAGAATAGCACGCCTTTTTTGCATAAGTTCATGGTTATCCAAGAAAACCCTGGAAAAGGCCTTAAGATCTATACGCGTAACCAAAGATCTCTAAAAAATTTTCAAAAGTGTTACATGCCCTTTGTGGTACATAGAATAGATTGCGTCCATTGCATAGGTTCATGGTCATCCAAGAAAACCCTAAAATAGGCCTTTAAATCTGCATGGGTACCCAGAGATCTTTTGGCTTGTTTCAAAAGTGGTGCATGCCCTTTGTAGTACATAGAATAGAATACGTCCATTGCATATGTTTATGGTCTTCCAAGAAAATGCTAGAATAGGCCTCAGGATCTTCACACGTAACCAGATACATTTCGGATTGTTTCAAAAGTGTCATACGCCCTTTGTGTTACATAGAATATATTGCTTTCATTGCATATGTTCATGATTATCCAAGAGAACACTTGAACAATCCTCAAGAACTTCACGCGTAACCAGAGTTTTTTCGGCCTATTTGAATAGTTATTCATGCCCTTTATGGTACATAGAATAGAATGCACCCATTTCAAATGTTCATGGTCATCCAAGAAAACCCTGAAGTAAGGCATTAAGATCTACACCAGAGATATATCAGCCTGTTTTAAATTTGGTACATACCTTTGGGATCCATGAATAAACTGCGTTCATAGCATATGCTAATGGTCATCCTAAAAATTTATGGAGTAAGACTTCTAGGCTTACACGAATATCTAGAGGGTCTTTAAGGTCACTCCTTACGGAATCCAAGTTTCAAAGTGCTCGCGTTTTCGGGGGCACACCACTCGATACGGAAGCAACGCACAACTGTCATTTTTATTATTTCACGCATGCAGCAAAGCTAAATCAACAAAAATGACAGTTGTGCGCCGCCTTCGTACCGATTAGTGTGCCCTCGAAAACGCGAGCACTTTGAAACTTGGATTCCGTGAGGAGTGTCCTTAATCTAATTTTAATATGGTACATGACCTTTTTCCTGTTTTTTCCTCACGTTCTCGACGTGAAGTTGTACCATTCCAATTTATACACATTTTGCATTTCCAAAGAATAGACGACTTCATATTAGTGATATGAATAAAGTTTGTATACTACCTGGAACCAACAACAACAAGACAACAATAACTACTTAGAATGCTAATATTTCAAGATAAGGTTTCACATCTTGTTTATTCTTCAATTACTGCCCAGAGCTAATGACAACAACTTGAACTACTTGAAATGCAAAAATATACCAATAGCCTTCCGTTCGTAAGTTGATCTGCCGATCATTCCTATATGGAGTTCATAGACTACCTAGTACCATGGCAAAAACAAAAACAACTAGGAATGCATACATTCACTCACACCCAAAAAACAAATCTGACAATTATTGTATAAAATCTGGGCATATACAATTCTGTAAGCTTTTTATACAAATATTGTATTAAAATAATACAAATCTGTATTATTTCAATGCAATAATTGTATTGAAATAATATAGATTTTGTATATGCCCAATTATTATACAGTTTCTGCAAGGTTCTTATGCAGAACTGTATTAAAATCTGCCATCCGCTGGTTGGGTGCAGATGAGGTTGACCCGATTTTGTCACTCCCCGATTTTGTCTACCCCTGATTTTGCCTAACCCGATTTTATCACGTTTTCGACCCAATTTGCCGCAAACAACAATGATTTTCATGAAATAACTTTCACTGCCTGTAGCTTATTATGCATCATTTATGAGTACCTGTTAAGAAATTTGTAAGTCTCTTCGACAAAATATTACGGATTCCATTCACGTATTTTGCATTGCCTTCATTACGGAGCCCACGTTCATAACTACTTAAAATACAAACATATACCAAAAAGGGGTCTCACAACTTGTTCATTTTCAAATAACTGCCTCTATTAATGAGATTGATCCACCGACCTTGACTCCATTTCATAGACTACCTGGAGCTCAAGACAACAACAAGAACTACTTAGAATACAAACATATACCAAGATAAGGTCACAAATCTTGTTTATTCTTCGATAACTGCCTCTATTATGGAGGTTGATCCACCGACCTTAAATCTATGGAGTTCGTAGACTACCTAGAGCAGACGACAACACCAAGAATTAATTGGAATACAAACATATGCCAAGAAGGGGTCACAAAACTTGCTTATTCTTCGATAACTGCCTCCATTACGGAGATTGATTCGAAGATCTTGACTGTATGGAATTCGTAGACTACCTGGAACTCATGACACCAACAGAAACTACTTGGAATACAAATATATACCAAGAAGGGGTCATACAACTTGTTTATTCTTCAAAAACTGCCTCCATTACGGAGGTTGATCCACAGACCTTGAATTTATGGAGTTTGTAGACTACCTGGAACCAATGACAACAACAAGAATTACTTGGAATACAAACAAATACCAAGAAGGGGTCACGCAACTTGTTTATTCTTCAATAACTGCCTCCGTTACTGAGGATGATCCTCAGATCTTGACTCTATGGAGTTCGTAGACTACCTGGAGCCCACGACAACAACAATAACTACTTGGAATACAAACATATACCAAGAAGGGGTCGCGCAACTTGTTTATTCTTCGTTAACTGCCTTCATTACGGATATTGATCCGAAGACCTTGACTGTATGGAGCTCGTAGACTACCTGGAATCAATGACAGCAACAAGAACTACTTGGAATGCAAACATGTTTTGAGAAAAGATCATTGGATGACCCGGAACATATACTGTGAAAGCATTATATGCTAAACACCATAAAGAGCATGTACCGTTTTTGAATTTGCACGATAGACCTTTGGTTACGTTAGCAGACCATAAGATCTTATTCCAGTGATTTTTTGGATGACTGAGGCCTTACTCCAAGGGTTTTTGGAGACCCAGAATATATACTGTGAACACCGACTATTCTAAGAAGCGCAATAAGCATGTAATATATTTGAAACTGGTTGATAGTCCTTCGGTTACGTGTGTAGACTCTTAAGCCTTACTTCAAAGATTTCTTGTATAACCATGGACAAAAGGTAAAAAGTATATGAGTTTCTGTTTCCAAAACTGTCAAAATTATCTAAATCGGTTGAAAATTTTTAAAGTTATGAAAATATCAATTTATGGGAACACGGGTACCCTGTCGGCCATCCACGTGGTAAAAAAAAAATCAGATGCCTCTCCCCACGTCCCTCCTCACTGTATCAACGTGATTTTCTCACAGATGCTACATTTTATGGAGTTCTTAGATGTCACCGAGTTTCTGCTTTCAGCTATAAAAATTCATTGAAATATCACCCCTTGAAGTTGAAAAAGGAACACGGGTACCCCGTCGGCCGCATAAGGGTTAAAATGATTCAGCACTACCCTGTCTGATAGTGTACCGCTGCAACCATCGCCGACGCTAACTGGAGCTAACAGACTAAGCACCCGCCACTAAGTCAGTCTAAAACCCCGGTGGCTCATTACAGAAAAGCCCATCGTGAAAGCTGGGCTGTCAACGGCGTTTGGTGGTCATCCTATGGAGGAAGTCAGAGTAGACGCGACAAAGAAGTTTGACAGTTTATTGATAATAATTATTATTCCTTCACGTGAGTTGCGTCGGACTTTGCGTTTACTCCGGCAGACACCTAGGAATCAGCAAAAACGAGCCGAAGAAAGTTTCCCAGAACGCATCCACTGCAGCAGCGAAGAAGATTCCGATTCCCTCTACTGGCATCAATAGACATCAGCGAGAAACTGCCGTCAACTGCCCCAAAACTTTTGAGAGAAAACGCGCGTGTAAGTTAGCAGAAACGAACAGCCCTGTACAAGAATGGCGGGCATAGAAAGCTTTCAATAAAAGCAGGCCAAGTTCTAGTTGGAATGTAGTGCTATGGAAGAAGAAGTTTGCGATGCATTTACGAGCAGGGAATGTAAATAACAACACAGAAAAAAATAATGAAAAATAAACAGCGCGTAAAACTTGACATGCGGCAATTTACGCTATTCTTCGCTAAAATGGCCCTCTTTCTAACAAGAATGCTTTCAACTTGTATACAATATTGACGATTCACGTCAATTATTGTATACATGTGGGCTATATCCCGTTTGGAATTACACTAATAATGGCGTTCCATTTATGTGCATGATTTTAAGCGTAAATTTCAGTGATTTTTTCTATCTGTGAACATTGCCAATGGGGGAGGTTCCTTCATCAGTGCTCTCTTCTCTCTTCGTTGGCATTGCATCCCCCACTGGGACATTGCCGCCTCGCAGCTTAGTGTTCAATTAGCACTTCCACAGTTATTAACTGCGAGGTTTCTAAGCCAAGTTACCATTTCTGCATTTGTATATCATGAGGCTAACACGATGATACTTTTATGCCCAAGGAAGTCGAGATAATTTCCAATCCGAAAATTGTCTAGACCGGCACCGGGAATCGAACCCAGCCACCCTCAGCATGGTCTTGCTTTGTAGCCGTGCATCTTACCGCACGGCTAAGAAGGGCCTTCATCAGTGCTGCCACCTGGAAAAGTTTAGAAAGAAATTTTTTTGTCAAACAATTTTTAGTTTGTGAGGTTAGAAATTCAACAATCTTAAGCATTAACTGCTTATTCGAAAAACATATAAAAATCGAGATATCATGTCTATTTTGTGTGCCTTTGAAATTCTAGCCCCGTAAACCAAGATTTTTTTGAGAAACGTCCTTAATTTTTGTTTTATAACAAAAATATACTTCATTTCCTATACCGCATCGTGTGAAATTTCAATGATTCTACTTTTTCTCTCGATGACAGCTGGTGGTCTTCTCCTCCCCTATGACAACAACATTGTCCTCTCTCGTAAATGTTGGGACAAACTCAACTCGCAATAAGCGTTTGTCCCAAACTGCAACAGAATAGGACAATGATCGGTTTTCGATGATGTTTTTGGTTAAATAAGTATCAGTTATCAATGTTTAGACATAAACTTATCAATGTTTAGACATAGAGAAAATTGAAAATCCATCGAGAAACGGCCGAGATATTAACGATCAAAGTCTATCATATTTTCGTGACGTTCTTCGATTTTTTGCAATCGTAAAGTGTACCCCAATATAGAAAAGACAGACGTAGTTCTACGTCAAAAAGTGATGCAATTGTGGACAAACATCAGACCGATTCTCCAGATCAACCCAGATTTTTTTTCTTTCCTTGTTTACGATTTTTGAAATATTTAGTAGTTCAAAACACATAGATTCTTTGGAAAAGTTGGCCTTGAAAAATCGACAAAGAATGGACTGGGATAATAAAACGAGATAAAATAACTGAGGAAAAGGGCCAACTTGTTTTGTGAGCACCCAGTTGCAAAATCCAAGTGCAAAGCAATATTTTTCCAAGATCTTTCTTAAGAGTTCCAGTAAAAAGTAGGTACTTCACAAATTATTTAAATAAGTCAGAACATTTTTTGTTGAAATCAGGAAAAAAAACTGTATGAATGAAGAAAAATTATTAGTTGACGACTATTGTTAGTATTATTGAGCGATGACCAGCTAGGGTAACTGTCCTATTTTGGACCCCTAGAGGAAGTGCATTCCAATATATGCTTATATCTATTTAAATACAGGTTCGATATGGGCGGAAATGACACCATTTCAAATATGAAAGTCTTATTTACGAAATAAAAACTCGAAATGGGCTTCAGTTATCGATAAATTACTGAAATTTGCCATTTTCTGAAATAAAAATATTCTTCGTTTTGGACAGTGCAACATATTTTGGACCCCCAAATGTACACATTTTGGACACCCCCAATTTAGTCTCTTCAAAATCGAATTTCTAATTTACCCTGGTCAATTGAGCCGAAGCCAAGTCTTATCTTTCGATTGGCATGCATCAATGAGAAGATTCCTGCGTTTTAAATTCACAATTTCGACAAAAAATTATTGTGTACGTTCTGAGATTTTCAGTGATGTATACTTTTAAGCGTAACGCATTGTAACGCTCGCCTTCTTGAACAATATAATTTCCTCGAAATTTCATTTAAATATCGCTTTTTTTTGCACGGGAAACCAGTGAAACAGATGCTGAACAATAGTAATTTCCTGAAGCCAATGGGGGAATTAGCAGCGGCATTGTTCTTAGTTCAGAAATCAGAAAAATGTCGCCAGGAGGGTCCAAAATGTGTAGGGGTCCAAATCAAGTTGGTTACCCTATCGCTTTAACCTGTGGCCAAGTTAGATTTCGGTCGACTTCTTTTAAGCCTCAATAAAGAAATAAAAGAAGTCGACCGAAATCTATCCTGGCAACATGTTAAAGGGATAGCTGGTCATCGCTCAGGTTGGAGATCTTTCAAGTCGGCCCTTTGCACCGCCGGAGGTGTACAGGACCCATAAGGGAAGATCCATTAATTATGTAACGCAAAAATTGGACATTTTCAACCCCCCTCTCCCCTATGTCACACTTTTTGTATGAAACATCTGAAAATTTTGTATGGATCGTCACACTTTGACCAACTCCCTCTCCCCCCTCTAAGCGTTACGTAATTTGTGGACGCTCCCTAAGTAAGTAAGTAAATTGTTAGTAATTTTTGTTCCAACAGTTTAGTAATTATTTAAAGACGGATTCCAGAGAAAAATGTTCAAGAGAATAATCTATTGGTATAATCCATGGAAGAACTGCAGAAGATAATAACTAGGGAGCTTCTTATGGTATCCTAACGGTATCTGTTGTTTAAGGTAAATTACGACAAAGTTCAAAAATGGTTGCCACAATAATGTTCGTCTTGGCCCTCATCTCGCATTTTTGCTCGCACATATGTTAATTCATGGAAAATTAGCACATATGAAAGCCATTTTTGTGTATGTTACAAGTGAGCAAAAGTGAAAGCTGCTTTTCGCTTTTGCCTGCCGTTTTATTTTGGAGCTATGTGCCTCTGAAAGGGCTATGTACTTTTGAAATTGGATTCCAACGCGATTCACTTTAACGCCAGCAAGCTCTAGAATGAGGAAAATTTTGGAAAAAAAAATCCTGGGAGATTCTTCATATTTTTGACGATGTTCAATTTTTTTGTTTTGGAAAAATCCCCCAAAAAAATTTGTAAAATTTCTGTGGGAACTGGACAGAACCTCTAACACTCTCTACATACGTTCTAGGGTTTTGGTGTCTTCAGTACACTATCGCGGGTGATTCTATGCTTCACCGCCATCCAACGATATTGTTATCGGGGGACTTTTGGGAAAAACAATGATTTTTCAATAATTCCGAAATGCAATGTCCGATCGGGCCAATTTCGAAACAATGGGACAGCATTCCCCGTCGAATTCAACTTGCAATCAGATGATGCTAAGTTCCAAAAAGTGTGTCTTCAAAATTTGTAAACATACACACATATTATCATACATACATACACACATACAGACATACGGGCAGCAGGGACTATGTCTAAGGGCTTAACGACACCTCCCCACGGCCTCTGCGAGCTAGGGCAGCGGTTCTCAACCTGGGGTACATGTACCCCTGGGGGTACCTTCGCTGGCCCTAGGGGGTACCTAGGACAAAAATGCGTAATGGCGGACGTATTACAATTCCAATCAAAACTCATTGGTACAGTTTTGATAATTGTGTATTTTTATTTCAAAAGATTATATTGTACATAATATGCAATGCTATCAATAAATTCCAATTGGATTCTACCTTCTACAACCAACACAATGTATGAAAGGCTGCGGATCAAAAGATCGAACGTGCAGAACGTCGAATGAACAAAATGATTTTGTTTTCACTAGAGCTCGGTTGCTTCGTTACAAGAGGATAAAAAGCACCCTTCTACGCATCTCGGAAGCCTTCTTCCAAGCAGCTCGAAGGCCTCCTTTCAGGAGACTCGGAATCCTCCTGGGCACTTCAGAAGCCTCCTTTCAAGTGGATAGGTTGCCTCCTTTCAAGAGGCTCGTAAGCTTCCTTTCAAGAGGCTCGTAAGCCTCCTTTCAAGAGGCTCGGAAGCCTCCTTTTGAGAGGCTCGGAAGCCTCCTTTTAAGAGGCTCGGAAGTCTCCTTTTAAGAGGCTCGGAAGCCTCCTTTCAAGATCCTTTCAAGAGGCTCGGAAGCCTCCTCTCAAGAAGCTCGGAAAGCTTTTTTTATGAGGCTCGGATGCCCCCTTTCAAGAGGCTCGGAAGCCTCTTTTCAAGAGGTTCGGAGCATCCTTTCAAGTGGTTAGGTTGCCTCCTTTCAAGAGGCTCGAAAGCCTCCTTTTAAGAAGCTCGAAAGCCTCCTTTCAAGAGGCTCGGAAGTCTACTTTCAAGTGGTTCGGAAGCCTCCATTCAAGAGGCTCGGAATTCTTCATTCAAGAGGCTTGGAAGCGTCCTTTTAAGATGCAAAGGAAGACTCCTTTTAAGTGGCTCAAAAACCGCCTTCCAGGCTCAGAAGCCTCCATTCAAGAGGCTCAAAAGCCTCCTTCCAAGAAGCTCGGAAGGCTCCTTTCAAGAGGCTCAAAAGCATCCTTTCAAGAGGCTCAAAAGCCTCTTTCTAAAAGACTCGGAAGCGTCATTTCAAGAGGCTCGAAATCCTTCTTTCAAGGGGCTCGGAAGCCTCCTTTCAAAAGGCTCGGAATCCTCCTTTCAAAAAGCTCAAAAGCCTTCTTTTCTAGAGGTTTAAAAGACTCCTTTTAAGATGCAAAGAAAGACTCCTTTTAAGTGGTTCAAAAACCTCCTTCCAGGCTCAGAAGCCTCCTTGCAAGTGGCTCAAAAGCTTCTTTCCAAGAGGCTCAGAAGGCTCCTTTCAAGAGGCTCGAAATCCTTCTTTCAAGAGGCTCGGAAGCCCCATTTCAAGTAGCTCAAAAGCCTTCTTTTCTAGAGGCTCAAAAACCTCCTTTTCTAGAGGCTCAAAAGCCTGCTTTCAAGAGGCTCAGAAGCTTCCTTTCAAGATCCTTTCTTGAGGCTCGGAAGCCTTCTTTCAAAAGGCTCGGAAGCCTCCTTTCAAGAGGCACAGAAGCCCGCTTTAAAGAGGCTCGGAAGGTTCCTTTCATGAGGCTCGGAAGTCTCCATTCAAGAGGTTAGGTTGCCTCCTTTCAAAAGGCTCGTAAGCCTCCTTTCAAAAGGCTCGGAATTCTTCTTTTAAGAGGCTTGGAAGCGTCCTTTTAAGATGCAAAGGAAGACTCTTTTTAAGTGGCTCGAAAACCGCCTTCAAGAGGCTCGGAAGCCTCTCTACAAGAGGCTCGGAAGCCTCTCTACAAGAGGCTCAAAAGCCTCTAATCAAGAGGCGCGGAAGCCTACTTTGAGGAAATTCAAGAGCTGAAAGGAGCTTCCTTTCAAAGGGCTCGGATTTATTCTTCAAGAGGATTGGAAGCCTTATTTCCAGAGGGGGTACCTCAAATAATGCAAAAAATCGAAGGGGTACCTCTAAAAAAAAATGGTTGAGAACCGCTGAGCTAGGGGGACGTGGTGGGGCTTGGCAGCGGGCTCTGTTAAACCTCTACCAAAAGCTGCATTTGTCCGCAAGCAGGCCCTATCAAAGCGACCGTGTGCCACTCAAAGCGCACAGAAGCCCAAGGAGTGCCAATTGGCACTGAACGCTTGGCACGCTGTCCAATCCTGCCACCAAGCTTTGCCTGCTGGCCTGCTCAGATGCCCTTGCCTAACTTGCGCTGATCTGGCTCTGAACACGTAAGCCGACGGCAGCCACAAGGGGGACCCATTTACAATGAGTGAAGCAAAACAAAATAATTAAGCTGTTGTGGCAGTCGGTCTCGGAGTCGAGGATCGATGTCGTACTCCTGTCCGACACGTACAACGTCCCTGTCGATAAAGGCAATTGGGTGGCGGACGGGTCTAGGATGACGACTATTTGCACGACGGGACAGTACCCGATCCAAGTGGTGGTACACTCCTCTGCTGAGGGTGTTGCGATAGCTAAGATCAATGCTGTGTTCTATTGTAGCTGCTATGCCCCACCAAGGTGGCCATTATAACAGTTCAACCAGACGATCAATAGGCTACCGTCTGACCTAGTGGCTCGTAAGCCGGTCGTCATAGCAGTAGATTTTAACGCTTGAGCAGTGGTGTGGGGCAGCCGCTGCACCAATCAAAGGGGTCAAGCGTTACTAGAGGCGCTTGCGAAGCTCGACGCAGTGGTAGTCAATGATGGTTCGGCTAGCACTTTCAGAAGGAACGGGGTCGTGTCATGGATTGACGTAGCGTTTGTCAGTCCTGGTCTGGCACCAGACTTGGACTGGAGGGTGGTCGAGGGTTACACCCATAGTGATCATCTAGCAATTCGCTTTAGGATCAACTATGGCGTGCAGCATCCGAGGCCCGGGGATCCCTGTCAGGTCTGTGAGTGGAGAACCAATCACTTCGACAGCGAAGTTTTCACCGCGGCCCGGCCTATATGTACACTGATGTACATAAGTATTCGTCATGTTTTCATAGTAATGTATCTGAATTTATGCGAATACTTTTGCCATTCAGTGTATAATCCAGGGCACTAGACTAAAAACTGTGTCCCATCCAAAGACGTCGAGGACCCATGGAGTGTACATTAATCTTCTTAGCAAAGTCACTCTCAACGATTCGTCAATCATCTTTCCCCCTGAATGTGAAATGGTTGGTACGGCTGTTCCCGTTTCTTCCTTTCGTAGATTCAAACCTCTTCGTTGATCATGTTATTTATTACTAAATAATCTGATTGCCGGGGAGTTCTGGATTTTCTCCCAAATTCAAGCCTGCACGGTGGGCCTGGCCGTTTTAATACTTGTGTCATATTTATGATATGCTGCAAATATTAATGCAGACGAGAAAAAGTTCGGGAATACAACCGACATTCCCAGGATGATTTTTAATACTGGCTGTGCATGTGCTAAGACATAACAAAACAAGACAAGAAGTTTTCACCGCGGCCCTGGTACTGGAAGTCAACGCTAAGCCAAGGCCTAAGCGGGGATGCGTTGGTAGCTGCCCTATCACGCGCATGCGACGCCACCATGCCGAGGAAAGCCCTGCCGAGAAATGGCAGAGGCCCGGTATACTGGTGGAGTGCTGAGAATGCGGCCCATCGATCAACCTGTCTCAAGGCTGTACGAAGGATGCAACGTGCCCGCACCGAGGATGAAAGAGCGGACCGCCGTGAAATGTTTCGAGCTGCGAAACTGGGCTTTAACAAGGCCACGGAGCGGTAAGAGAGCGTGTTCCGACAGACTTTGCGAAGGAGCCAACGCGACTTCGTAGTGGGACGCCTACAGGATAGTGATGGCTAAGACCAAAGGGGGCTCTTCACCCGCCCCCCCCCCACGTTTCTCGGATAGGTTGGCAAGGATTACCGAGGTACACCGCAAGGCAATATGGATGCGGCCGAAATGGTGGCTCCGGGTACGAGCGAAGAGTTATTCGCGGTGGCCAAATCCCTGGTAACGAACAAAGCTCCAGGGGCTGAAGAAGTTCCGAGCAGTGCTCTCAAAGCAGCAATCATTCCAAACCCCAACATGTTCAGGCTAGTTCAGCTTGGTTTTCGTAAGAGTAAGGTCACGTTGGACGCCATTAACTCGGTGGTAAAGACCGGTGTTCGAGAGATGTACCAGTACATAGCTAGAGGTGAGTCAACCTAGGGCTGAAAACCTCTCAAATAAAGGCAAAAAAAAAACAATACATAAAAAACTGGTAGGGGAACTGTTCCGTTTTCAATCTCACTGTACATATATTCATCTCATAGCGAAACAAAGAAATTCCGCACCAATTTCGTCGCTTCTTTTTGCTAACATGCATGCTCACTGCTGAAAAAATCACAAAAATACTAAACAAACAAAATACCTTTTCATTGCTTTGTTTTTCGTGAGACCAATATCGGAGCTATGAGATGAAGTCCAGGAGCAGTAACCCTATATTACTCGCTTTCAGAAAAAAAAATCTCGCTTTCTTTTTCTTCTTCTTATTGGCATTACATCCCACACTGGGACAGAGCCGCCTCGCAGCTTAGTGTTCATTAAGCACTTCCACAGTTATTGACTGCGAGGTTTCTAAGCCAGGTTACCATTTTTGCATTCGTATATCATGAGGCTAGCACGATGATACTTTTATGCCCAGGGAAGTCGAGACAATTTCCAATCCGAAAATTGCCTAGACCGGCACTGAGAATCGAACCCAGCCACCCTCAGCATGGTCTTGCTTTGCAGCCGCGCGTCTTACCGCACGGCTAAGGAGGGCCTTCATCTCGCTTTCATTCATGTCGAATAAAACCATGTTAGTTGGATGTTCACGCTGTTAACCACCAGAAGAAAGGTTCAAAAATCTATACAAGATATACAGAATTTGTTTTTTTTTTGTTTAGCATCCACAGCAGACCCCAATTAACATTGGTTGCTCCATTTCGGAAATCTCGATTTGATCTTCAAGATAATATGTTTTTTTTAAACCAGTGTGAATAATTGGGTGAGGATGATAGGCAAGCTGAGTACACTGATGTTATCATTTTAACGAAAAAAATGTTGGGGTTGTATACAAGATACGACCGCTCGACGTAAACTACGTAAAACCAAATATAATACATTAAGGTGATTATAGAATGAAGCCAGAAATCGGCCATTTTGTAAACCACGTGCTTTTCCAATATTTTTTTTCAAGAGCACGAGATGAAAGAACCATAACGCGTATGGGGCTGAAATAATGGTAGATCGTTTGCTTAGTTATGCTGAACAATCATAATTTGAGTTTCGGCACTGTACGAAAATTATTACGCCAGATTTGGGCTTTTGGAAATGAATGTAAATAAACGTGTGGTGAATTTGAAATTCACCACGGGCTTCATTCTATAATCACCTTAAACCAATTATTCCGCTCTATATAGAAGAGAAGAAACCATCCCACAACACTACTACCCAGCTTTACCTGGGCAGGTGCCCTATGAGGGAGTAGGGACTCCACTGTCTAGCGGCTGGGCCACCCCATTCATACAACCCAGTTCAATAATAGATAATACCCTAAAAGTAGGCAATTACCAAGGATTGGAACGCACTGTATAGGGGTTGCATAATGCATGAAAGAACTAAAATTTTCAATAGTTTAGCGTTGATAATCAACAGTTTCAATACTACTGGCAAATTGGTGGAGAGTTTGCGAATCGATTGATTTATAAATCTTTTAAATCCATCGAAAGATAAAGGACCTATTAATGTTAGAAATCTTACATGATTTCGTGACGGACCCCAATTTTGAAATTTTCATTTTACACCCTGTATCCGAGTCTTCCCCTTAGACGTAGTTTACGTCAAAAGTTGATAAACCTTCTTTTCTGCTGTACACATAAAAATAAGCTATAATTATCAAGATTAAATTTTCAGCTTAATTGATGCGATTAAAATATATGAGAACACATAAATCTAAATTTAAACTCATGGGTTTCATTTAAAATCTCCTTTTCATGATATCACATACTCTCTGTTTCATCGTACCTTAACTATTCAATGCACATTCTTAATTTTTTTGTAAATGATTTTTATAATTTGAATCGAAAAAAGTACGTGTGGTGTCTAAAGACAATACTTAAATGAAATTGCGTAAAAATATAAATAGCTGCTTTTTTTTCAAATATATTCCATATGACTTTCAATCAGCTCTTGTTGAGTCCTACTGTTATCTAAATCTGCTTTACTTTAAACTTCCATTTGCATTAATTGTCCTATTAACGGGATTAGAATACTCGATCTATTGTTCTACTATAATTAGTGTCTGTTTTGACAATTTTGCTAGAAATTCTAATAAAAACTGTTTTTTTTTTCTTCTCAGATTGTATTTCATCTAAATAGTAGTCGAATATTGCCTCAAGTACTTGAGCGGAAAGTATGGAAAAAATCGTAAAACGAAACACACTAAACCGATATAAAATGGATTAACAAGCTACACTTGAAAAATTCCTCCTATGGATTTGACCTTCTATTCTGGAAGATAGGGAGTGAGAGAGTAAAAGTACATTTATATCACGCACATTTGCTTTAGTCAACTATCAGTTAGCAAGAGTTATGTTTCACCTAAATTCTAGCTTTGAAAAATCGTTGCGGTACGCTTCCGTACGAGTCAGAATCGGGTCAACACCGAACAAATTTAAACCAAAACACAGAAGCCTATAGAGAATGAGATACACTGAAACGAAAGCGCGGCCTCGTTTTCACCCGTTAGCAATTTAAAGTACCCTTTTTATCCTAATATCACGTTTATCACTTCTTCTTGCAGTCGCCTTCGTTGCCGTCCCTGCTCTTGGTGGCGATCAGATCCATGTCACTGTTGGGTTCGGTTTCGTCCGAACCCTCGTCATCGTGTTCCGGATCGTCGCCGTTCGATGATGGTCCGTCATCTGGATGACGATGATGCTGATGAAGATGAGCATAGTTGCGCGAGTGTGAACCGCTGGAGGACGTTCGGGATAGCGAGCAACGGCGGGCGGGCTGCTTGTCCGGGACGGCGACAGCTGCCGGCGCATCGGAACACTCCTCGTGCACTTCCGAGCTCAGATCGATGTTGGTTAGGGAACCGTCGTCACATGGGGCCGATACCGATTGGGAGATCAGGTTCTTCAGGGGTGTGCGAACCCTGCGGCCCTGACTGTGATCAGTTTTGTAGAACTTGAACGGAAGCTTCGACTGGGGCTGCTGGGGAACGTGTTGATGGTAGTGGTCCGGCGGATTCATGCCACGGCACGATCCGGTCGAGTGGTTGCCTTTGTACTTTTTGAGTGTGGCCGGAAGACTGGAGGAACCGTGTGGGCCGGTTGAGAAGGACTAAAATTGTAGAATAAAAAACAAATTAAGTATTGCGAAACAAAATTTTGGATTAAAAATCAGTACATCACTATCGGCATCATCCTGCGAAAAAGTACTCTCCATGTTGTGTTTCTTCTTGTTCAATGCCGCAGCCAAACAACCAACGCAGATGTTGTTGTCATCCGGATTACGATCCTTTTCCGGACAGTCCCCGGTTGGCAAGCTGTCACGTTGCACCGATTGTCTGTTGGAATGATGCCGGCTGGAAGACGGCTGATGTTCGTTATCCGAGTCCGATTCGGAGGAGCTGCGGGAGAGCTAAAACGTAGTTTGGAAATGACGTCCATTAGGAATCACGAAAGGCTAAATATTTTAGATAATTCCATACCCGATTCTCGTTGGAGGCCCGGATCTGGGGCAAAGGGCTAACACTATGACGTCGCTGATAGCCACCGTCAGTACTGCTGTGGTCATCAATCAGGTCTCCTTCCTCCATATCCAAATCCAACTGCAGAATGCTCTCCTGACTGCCGGTGAACTGTTGGGAGAACCCGTAAAGTTTTTTATTTAATTTCATATTTTGACAAACCGATTGCTTCTTATATGTATAAAATGTACTATGTGAGGAAAATTGTTATTTAAATATAAAATAATAGATAAGTATTAGTGACATAGACAATTGGTTTTTGTAGAAATGGTTAGAGGCAGAAGAAGATTTTTAACTACACAGTAAATGATTTTGAAAATTCAACGACATGTAAAACTGTAGGTTACCCCATCAAACGAATTAACATTCGATATTCAATTAAACTTGATTGAGTTGTACAAGCAAGTACAGTTTAAATCTATTTCGATTTAAAAGAATAGTGAGATCGATTAAATGTTACGTTTATTTACATGCTCCAAATATGTGCATAAAAATACATTTAAAATCACAACATATTTTTATCTGTGTACAAAATGAAATGGCGATCAAACTATGAAACATGTTTTTCTGTTTCATAATGCTTAACTAGAAACCATAAGAAAGCAAAATGAGAATCCCAAGCCCAATGGAAAACCAATTTTCAATTTCAATTCTAGACAATACCCTCACTCGCAATTTTAATCTCAAACTCTACTTTAATTCCAACTCAAATATAAATTTCAGTTTGAATCACAAACCCGGATCAAAACATCGATTCGCAATCTTAATTTGAATTTCAACTCAATCTCGATTCTTATCCGAATGTGTGTCATAAACTTAGTCCAAATTCCAAAACTGATCCCAACATCATTGACAATTGCAATTTTGGAAATCATCTCAATCTCGATTCCAATCGTTATATCATCTAAATAATCTAAATAAAAAAAACTCATTCATAACTTTAATTCGAAACCAAGGCCAAGTCTGAATGCAAATCCTTTTACCAATTGCAATTCCTAGTCCAAATCCAACCTTATTCCAAGTTTATTCCCAATTTCAACTTGAATCTAGTTTCAATATCCATTTTACTCTCCTTCACGCTCCTATCCAATTCAAATATCAAAACAAATGAATAGAAATCTCGACTTATGTACGAAGTTGAAATTGCAATCGCGTATCCGATTTTAATTCCAAGTCCAATCCAAATATTGGAATTTTGCAACTCAATGCGGATTCTAATCCTTATCACAATCCAAATGAATTGGAATCTCGACTTCGATTTCATTGATTTTATTGGTATCTAGCTCCCAGTTCCAAGTCGTATCCGAAACTGCTTTATTCACAACGCAAATCTCCTTTGCAATTTTAATTCCATGTATAATTTTATTATATTTCAAATTTTTAGATAGATTAGATTGAGAATTAGACTCAATCTCGATTGAAGTCCCCGATATAATCCCTATAAGAATCCGAATATCATTCACAATTTCAACTTGAAGTCAATTCATTCACGGTTTCATTCCCAAATCTGATCTAAATAAAACCGGATTGGAGTCTCAATTCATAATGCAGATAAATTTATATTTCTTTTCCGATCCTATAATCCTCAATCCAATCTTAATCACCAACAAAATTTCTCCGAGAATAACATTTGCCTTAAAATAGCATTTAAACATTGTTTGAAATATCCCATCACGAAGTCCTATCATTTAAATGTCAATTCCAAGTCTGATCTACATATATGCATTCCTAAGACACTTCGTCTCACAGCTTCAGCATAAACTACATTCCAAATCTAATTTCGATTAAAATGTTTAACTCATACTGAACAATAATCCATCCTTCTTTTGAGGATATTCGTTCTACCAGTACTCAGATTTTAAATTGTTTTCCACTCGCAAAGTTTTGGAACATTTGAATTTGTAGGAACTCCAATTCATACATGAAAGAAAATGTTCGGCTTTGGAAGAAATTTGGTCCACCAAATGCAATTCTGAGACACTCTCTCTCACATATTCAGCATCATTGAATAGACTCCACACTATCCTCTCAAAGGTTTGTTCCTAAGTATTCTCGCCCTCCTAATATATACTTGTTGTTCCGAGTTCTATAGATTCAGAACATTAAAATGTGAAGGTTTATGAGTGAAACGAAATATTTTCCAACAACCAGAAACTTACACTCAGCATCATTGAATAGGAGCTCTATAGTATTCCCAAGCACAATTTAAATCGCAATCTCATTCGAAGTTGCAATCCCAACCAACCTTTATCTCATTTTCAAATTCAACAAAAACCTAAAACAAAATCCTGTCGCACTCTCAATTTCGATTACAATGCCTATCCCTGTTCCATTTGTATTCCAATCACAATTTCAGGCCTAATTTCTTTCCAAAGTTTAGTTACAATTGCAATCTCAATTCCATACTCAGCTTCATTACCAATTATAATTCTCACATACATCTCACATCCAAAACCTAATATTGATCTCAACCTCAACGTCATAACTAGCCTTAATAAATTCAATTCCAAATCAAACATAAGTTAAATCCCCAACCTATTAAAAAACACAATCACAACTAATTCCAAACCAAAATAATATCACAATCTTATTCCCATTGCCAATTTTGTTATTATTTTCAATCCTAAGTCCGTTCTTAATTCATTGGATATGTCTAGATCCTGACTGAAAATTGAGGATAGAAATCTTAATCTCATCCCAATCTCAATTCCAAGTAATTTCAGTATCAAATCCAATTGGAATCCAAATTTTAACCCAAGCGCTAAAGTTTACTCTGTCGAAGACAGTGATCTTATTTTATAATTCCAACTAATTCCATTTTTAAATTCCAATCCCAACCAAAACCTTCGTAATTTCAAAAACAAACCTAAATCCTTTTTAACCCAATCCTAATATCGCTAATATTATTCTCAATTTTGAACATAACCATTACTTATATGTTCCAGCAATCTTATTCCTATTCTAAAAGTCCTCGTTTGACAGGTCTACAGGTCTACAGTTTGGAACGCGCATTTGTTTGAAACTGAGAAATGATTCTGTTCCAATTCTGACACTTAACTGTTATTATAGGGTAAGGCACCAATAAATCAACCTTCCCCCAGTTTCTGCCCACCTATTTTGAAATCTTTATTTCTCGAAAACTAGTTGTTAAAAACAGTTGAAGTTTAGGCTTGCCTATTCAATAAGGCAAAGACAAAGGTGCTGTTTGAACGAGATGGCGCCACAACATTTAAAGTAAAATGAATTTCCTTGTATGGACAAATCATCCGTTCTCATTAACTACGCATCGCATCAATATGAAACCTAGGTCAAAAAGCACAAATAATTTTTAGATTTTTTGTTCCCACGACTTGTTTTACAGTTCTAAACAATAAAAGAGATTTCATTGTACCTCCATACTAAATTCTAGCTGTATACTTTCAATTTCTTCAAGACTGTTCTCCACCTCGTGTGAGTGGAAGGAACATTGAAAGCTTACGATATCGAACAGCAGATGTCACTAGTGTATATGCAATATTATATTGATACAAACACACAGCAACACCACCTGTCGCCTGATAATGGAAATATTGCAATTATACCGTCAGGTGTAGTGGCTGTTGTTAAATATTTAGGAAGGGCCTCAAGCGGAATTTTTGTTAGAACGCAACTGACGATCTCCTATTATTAAATAATAATGCAACATCAACAATTAGTTTTCGAAAAATGAAGATTTTAAAATAGGTGGGCGAAAACTGGGGCGGGACGATTCCTGGGTGCCTTATCTTAGTTATTGCACCTATTCCCTTTCCCAATCACGTGGCCGTGCGGTTAGCGACGTCAATCGTCTAAACGCATGTGCTGTGGAGTGTGGGTTCGATTCCCACCCCGGTAAGGAGAAAACTTTTCGTAAAGCGAACAGTTCTCCTGGTCCACTTTGTGTTGTGTAAATGTCCTTGTCCGTTGTCTAATGCTAGATGTTAAGTGTTCAGTCTGTGCGACCTCTGGTCGAAGACGATGATTCTGTCTTTTTTTATATAACTTGAACTATATCAACAATTAGTTTTCAAAAAATGAAGATTTTAAAATAGGTGGGCGAAAACTGGGGCGGGACGATTCCTGGGTGCCTTATCTTAGTTACTGCACCTATTCCCTTTCCCAATCACAAGTAATATATGAAACCAAATCCCAATAAGGTACCAGTCAAAACGATTAATGCAAGAGATGGCGTTTTTTCAATGGTAGTAAAATCGAAATTGCATCACTATTAAACTACTAATCAGTGCAAACTAAGTGCAGGAGATAATCTTTTCACTTCATACTTCATTCCTTATCACTACTTTCTCCTAAAACACAGTCATTTTCCATAAATTTGCAAAATACTTGATTTTCCCATACATTTTATCGATTTCCAACTACCATTCTTCCATGAGCTCATGGTGAAAATTGTGAAAATCTCAGAACATAGAGTAGCAGGCTTAACAACACAGATAGAAACGCCGGTATCGCCACTCAGTGACGAGTACCGTAAACATGGTGCACGGAAGGTTGTTGTCTACACTTTTTACGGCTGCTGCACCCTGGAAGTAAATGTCATCGAAGTAAACAGTCGGTCCCTTATTGTAATCAAATTGCAATCTCAACCTTATTTCTGATTGTATCAGAATCTCGACTCCGGAGAAGGAACATTTTGCCGGAACTCATTCGGTCGAAAGCCATTTTACCGAGCTCTACCGCTCACTGAAAGCCGAATATACCTCTGCACTTGCCACGAGTTCAAACGGAATTTATTGGAATTTTTGAGTCAAGTTCGAGAGGCAGAGGTCCGTCTTGGTGAACGAGCTGCCAATGTGAGAGGGGAAGGATGTTCAATATGCGCCCCCTTAGTAAATCTCCTAATTTAATGGTGGCTTCATCCGAAATAGTGTAATTTCGAAGTGTTAATCAATAATCTAGCATATCAATCATTAAATGGTCCAACAATTTTTAAGAAAAACCAACGATTTTCTTCCAAAATAGTGCATTTTCATTTAAAATAAACGATGTTGGGCAATTTGCGCAACCCAAAAATGAGAATCAAAATATTCCAATATTTTTCACTGAAATAGTGACACTCTATTGCAAAAGATTACCCTAGCAGCACAATCAAAACCGATTTGGTTGCAGCAACTCAAATGTAACTAAATTCAGTTGTAAAGGGGTTACAGTAACTTTTGTGCAACATGTGTGCTACTCGGGTAGTGTCAGTCTTATACTTTAAGGTAGTCAACAGTTTGGACTAATAAAAAAAAAAGAAGAAAATATTGTTTGTAGTGGAAAGATCCAAAAAAAAACATTAAATGTTTTCATTTTTAAAAATTTAAACACAGAGTTTTTGACAAATTGTTTTTATGTAACAGCTTGCAAATGTTTTTTGGCTTCGGTCGTTCACGATTTTGAGACAAACTTTGGGTTAATAACGAAGAAAACGTGGTGGCGCATTTTACCCAACCGGCGCATTTCATACGCATTTCCAACTCTAGCAGGTACTGCTAGAATAGTTGTAGGTATACGAATAGAAATGGAAACGGCATTTGAAGTTCATTTCCAGTTCTAGCGATTGCTAGAACATGAGAAATATAGATAAAGATACAAAGTAGGGGAATGGAACGGACCTGGGATTAAACCCACGACCTCCTGCCATATGAATACCAAGCCCGGTTTTGAACATAGTCGGAAAACACTTGAAATCGCAAAGAAGTAGTTTTTTACCCTTTTTTGGGGATTTACGTGGTTTTCTAGTCAAACCGGCATCAGTGTACAAGATTAATATCTTCTTCTTTTTCTTTAATAGCTCTACATTCCAACTGAAACTTGGCCTGCTTTTTAAATTAGTATTCTATTAGCATTTCCCCAGTTATTAATTGAAAGCTTTTCTACGCCCGCCATTGCACGAGTATGTATCTTGTTTGGCAAGTACAATGAATACGCTATGCCCAGGTATCACAGAATGTTTCCAACCCGACCCAAGCAGCACAATAGAAGACAATTTGGTTGCTGCGACTAAATTGTGACTGAATCTGGTCATACAGAATTTGTAGCGATCTATTTGAACCATGTGTGCTGCTCGGGGAAAACATCCTAGACCGGAACGAGAATCAAACTCACCATCTGCGGATTGGCAATCCTGCGCCCTTGCTCGCAAGGCTATTGGAAATCCCACAAGATTACCATATAAGGTTGTTTTTTTTCTTATAGTGATTTCCATTCATTTATTACAAATCTCTCCACCAATTTTCTACACATTCAAACTCTCATTTCTCCATGTATTACCATAAACAACTTTCCCCTTTCCGTATGATCGATTCTCTGAAAGTTGTATTTGCCGTATTCGCCAGAGTTGCCCTTTTCTGATCCGATCCATGATTTTTTCGAGTCATCGTTAAATGGAGAGGAAAGTGGCATTAATTGGTTGCCACTTCCAGCTTTTGGAGCACTTTATGGGGTTTCAGGACGTCTACCAGCTCTGCCTCGCCTTTCTCAGAAATTGTCCTTAGTCCAGAGAAATCTACAGGAGCCAAACTGAACCAAATCTTGCCGTGTTTATGGGTCCCAGTGATGAGTACAGAGATCTCATGGTCTTCAAGCAGTTGAGTCCTCTCATTATGTCACCGCGGAATTGCGTTCAGAGCTGGACGAGCAACGAGTTGATGAAGTACACCGTAGTAGACCTTAAACCCGGAGTACATTTTCTTCGGTTTTAAAGTGCCCTACTGCCCTTCTCTAATGCAATGTGTTGGCTGCTGGACCCTTGGCCACATCGAAAACCGCTGTAAGACAATAAACAACGTTTGTGCGAAATGCGCGAAATGCTCAGTCGGCTGTTCGGCCACATTGAGAGTTGACGTAAAGTCAATGTCAACTTCTCTCCACGAACAGCCTAGATAGCCGTGTGGTGTCGGCAGCTGGTTATCTGGCTAAGAATAACATTACGGATTGCCTGTTCCAGTGGTAAAAGTCCACCATACAGGTGACCCCTAATTTACGGTGTGATGCGGCTTTATGCTTACCGTGCCTACGAATGAATGGTTAGAACCTAACCGCAAACGGAGCCTGTGAAGCACCAGGTATTTTAGCCCTCGCTGCGCTAACCGGAGCTATGGCGTAGTTGACTTTTTACTTCTCCGAGATAATCGGCTACTCTTATTCAACTTCATCGTGAGGTTAAATAGGAGTAGGGTTATGAATATGTGTTTTAATTAGTTTTCAACAAATTGTCACCTATATGGATTCGCATTATGCGTTTTATACAATGTGCTTTGTGTATGTTACCTATATGGATTCGCATTATGCGTTTTTCACAGTGTACTCTGTGTCTCGTCTTTGACGTTCGGCTTTGGCTACTCTTGTTCATCCTCAACGTGAGTGTGGGGTTATGAATATGTGTTTTACTTAGTTACTTACAAACTTCAACCTATATGGATTCGCATTATGCATTTTTTTTACAATGTATTTTGTGATTGTCACCTATATGGATTCGCATTATGCGTTTCTCACAGTGCACTCTATGTTTCGTCTTTGACGTTCGTTCATTGTTACATCCTCTGTGCTTTTGTGACCTCTCTTTAGTCCCTAGCTGAATGCGTGTGAGTCTACATAATTGGCTTTCCTATAAATGGTTCCATTCTCCTTTCCAACTTCACTTCACCTTCCTTTCCCCTTTTCACTTCCTTTTCCGTCAGGTAAATGATGAGAAAGGCTAGTGAAGACGATGGCACAAATCTCCCAAATTGAGGGGAACGTGCCTCCTGAGCCGACGTTCTGATACCTGATACCTGCCGTATTCGCCAGAGTTGCCCTTTTCTGATCCGATCCATGATTTTTTCGAGTCATCGTTAAATGAAGAGGAAAGTGGCATTAAATGGTTGCCACTTCCAGCTTTTGGAGCACTTTATGGGGTTTCAGGACGTCTACCAGCTCTGCTTCGCTTTTGCCAGAAATTGTCCATAGTCCAGAGAAATCTACAGGAGCCAAACTGAACGAACTCTTCCCGTGTTTATGAGTCCCAGTGATGAGTATAACGATCTCATGGTATTGCGTCATTAAGCAGTTGAGTCCTCTCAGTCAAAATGCCCGGAGGGGTCCTTTGAAGATGCTCGTAAGTAAGTAAGATGCTTAAGAGCCTCCGAAGTCTACTTTCGAGAGGCTTGGAACCGCCCCTCCTTTAAAGTGGTTCGGAAGCCTCCTTTTAAGAGGTTCGGAAGTCTTGTTTTAGGGTCGGAAGCCTTTCAAAAGGTTCTGATAGCTCCTTTCAACAGGTACGTAAGCCCTCTTTTAAGAGGCTCGGAAGCCTACTTTCAAATGTTTCGGAAGCCTCCTTCCAAGAGGCTCAGAAGCCTCCCTGCAAGAAGCCCGGAATTCTTCTTTCAAGAGGATCAAAGCGTCTTTCGAAGATGCAAAGGAAGGCTCCTTTCAAGTGTCTCGGAAGCCGGCATTCAAGATGCTCGGAGGCCTTTCTACAAAAGACCCAGAAGCCTCTTATAAAGAGGCGCGGAAGCCTACTTTAAAGAGATTTAGTAGCTCCTTTCAAAAAGTTCAGAAGCCTTCCTTTAAAAAGCTCGAAATCATCTTTTCCTACTTAGCCTACTTTCAAGATGGGGTACCTCAATTAATGCAAAAGTACAAAGGGGTACCTCTCAAGAAGAAGGTTAAGAACCGCTGCCCTAGAACCATGACACTGCTCAATCCGATTCCATTTCTGTCGCTGTTGAACCATCCAAGTTTTTATTTAGAACTCCTCCATCTAACATTCAACAAAACAATCGAGTAGCGTAATAATCCTCTTCGGGCGCTTTTCAGGCATCCTGGGAGCATGAACCCGTATTATAAGCCACATCAGACCCAGCAGCCCAGGCCTCCCGGGCCCTCCAACCCTAGTCCAGCTCCATTTGACAGCGAAGTCAGCGAACACCTCCCAGCCTTTGGAGTCCGTCTTCACGGTGCCATTCGTTTCGGAGAATGTCTATACCTCCCCTGTTTAACAAGGCATCGAAACAAAAGGTGAGTGATATCATCCGTGAGACCCCTTCTCCTCTCCTTCTCTAGAGAGATATGAGAACGCCCATTACCCGGCCTGAGGAGATACAAGGTCGGATCTGCGTGATGTCGCCTTACTCGAAGCATTCGAGGCAGCAGTTCTCCTCGACTAGCCTTTTCAACGACAAATGCACGGTGACGACGATTAGCCGGTACCTTCTCTCCGCGATAAGCTCCAAAATTGCTACCGCGACCAACCATTCCCCAATTCGGGTCACTATTAACACTTCTTCTTGACCCCGCCGACTAGAAGCGCCGACAGCGACATCCGATTTGCGTAAGGCCGTTGAAAGGTATACGTGTTGTATACGTGTGTAGAATATTCGGCGCCCGACTACATGCCTTCCACCCAGGGTAATAATATAAAGTTGCACGATGACCGAAACCCCATCAAATTTGAAAAAAATTACCGTGACGCCCCACGTTTTGCTCGTAAGAACCAACCAACTACAAGAGGGAATTTATGTTAGTGGAAAATTCTCAAAAATATATATTTTTGATGATTCACCTAAGAAAAATGGTTTGTGCCGCTTTCCAGCCTACACATTTTCATGTTCTGAATCTATTGAACCGAAAAAAATATTGCGAGGGCCTTTTGCGGCCTTGATTCAATGATGTTGAATCTGTAAAGAAATGCAATTGATAAACCGGATTTTTCCAGAGGCAAATATTTTCGTAGCGAAAAACTTATTATAATATTATCCAAAAGATTGTAATACATTCGACTGATTTATTGTTGAGACTGAGTCGAAAATTGTAATCGAGATTGCGTTGAGTTTTATTTGAAATTAGAAAAAATCTGTATGAATGTCTCAGAAAGGCAAAAACTGACTGAATTAGACTGAATTGAGGAATGAGAGCAAAATTAAGTCGAGTTAAAAGAAGGCATCTTATTACCTATTTCCGTTTGAATATCGACTCAATCCCAAAAATGAAATTGGAAAAGAAATTTGAGTTGCGACAAGGATACCGATTTGGAAAGGGTTTTGGATTAGAATTCCAATTCTATTTTATTGGGATGAGGTCAGATGTTTATAATTATTGAGGGAATGAGATTGAGTCGCTGTTGTCAATGTTAATAAAATATGTAAAAGTTACTACTTATTTAAATTATGCAATGCTCATTAGTAAGTAACACGACAAAAACAGAAACAGTAATTAGTAACAACATAAATAAATTAAGCGAAATGAAAATTAACTTACACTACGAGCTGACCAAAACGAAACTGAAACCGTTGCAGCATCTGTAATTTCACTTTTCGTCTTCCAATCACATGTTCTTGTCACACTACAATCCGAAGCGCGCCAAAACCCGGAAAAATTTGGAACTAATTTCAACCCTGATCCAACTTGGTGCGACAAATCCGATCATGTCACAGCAACACGTCGCAAGACGTCTTGCATGCAACATTCCTCGAACATTGCCGCACGTGCGCGGACCATTATTCAGTGAAGTCACAAACCTGCTGCACATTTATAGCAGCGGAGACCGAAACCAAAACCACGGACACGAATGTTGCGCGACGCCGATGAAACACAGCTCGGTGACGCTACGCGGACAGGGGGCATGCAGAAGCTAAGTAACTATCGCAGCTCTGAATTTAAAATAGGGAAGGACTCTAGCGAAACAATAAGGAAAGTAATGGAACAAAAATTACGGTATAAAGTGTTAGGTGTATTAAGTTTAATCGCTTTTTATTGACTACCGGTTGTTGATAAGAACAAATAATTACGATAATTTATTGCACTCATTCTAGGATGCCTAACTATTTTATTTTTTGAAAAAGTGTGTAATTTGTTTTGTGTTTAACTACATTTTTGAGCATCAACTGAATTTTGTATAAACCAAATCAGGAAACAAGTAATAGGCAATTAATTGAAAATCAAACGAGCAATAGAACTATTTAAACACTACTGTGGACTACTCTGTCGTAAAGATAAATATGTATTGCAAATTGAAAAGGTTCCCCGAGTGGGACACTCGATTGAGTTCGGAGGATTGTTTGTGGGAGATAAGGTTTCCCTCCCATTCTGGCCGGCGTGAGTTAATTACAGCTAAAAGTAGTAGTAGTAGTAGCAGCAGTAGTAAGTAATATCCCTATCAAAGGAGCATGTTCATGCAGAACCTAAACGTTTAATTTATTTATCTAGTTATGTCTCAGTTGGTTTATCACAGAAGCTTAAATTTAAAACAGTTTTCTCTTATACCATACTTCATTGTTGCGTTTACTTTGTTTAAGCTTATTATTAGGATGTGATCATGAAGTACACGCTTCCCTTTGAATACTAAATGTCCGAAATTAAGTGCGTTCTGCATGGATGGACTAAAACCATCATTTGAAAGTGCATTTGTTTCTGTTTATCCCATTTATTGATTTCAGTGCTGATGATTGAGCTTTCAGCTAAAATAAATGGCACTGGAATTATTAAGTAATCTTATTCTGTTTAAGTTCGACCAAGACCTAAATCCTATCAAAACCCTTTTTTAGATTATCATGTAGGAATCACGGTTATTTTAAAAAATGATAAATTAGAAGAAAAAAGATTTGTGTTGTCCATCTATTCCACTAGTGACAACATTAGAGAATGAAAATTGTCACATAGATATGCCTGATATGATTTTCATATCGTCAATCTTAACAAAATGTTTGTATTAGTTGGTAAACGGTTTCTGATTTATTTGGTTCACACCAGATACCGTTGGACCCCCAAGCCCTTTTCTGTAGGCTCTCTCCTTAATTTGGATTTTCTATTTCAGGAAGTTTTATGTCCTCATTTTTCTAGCAACACTGCGTCAGAACACTCCTCACGGAATTCAAGCTCAAAAGTATTCGCGTTTTCTAGGGCACACCCTAGGATAGGATATGACCATTTAATTTTGACTGCCATGTTGTTTCCTCGATTTGTTGCTTCGACGAGGTGGTGGACTACTCATAGTTTTGAATAGTACCGCTTTTGACGGAAATTGAGTAGATGACAAATTTCGTGATCATTTTTCAAGGCTTTCACAGATCTGAAAATTTTATCCGCGGTACAAATAGCACGTGCTATCAAACAAACCACCAACCACCACGTGGCGGTTAAATTTTCAAAATTATCAAAGTAGCTTTTTGCTGCAGGTATGTTTTTCTTAGGCGACTATCTGGCGCTTATTTTTGGTTACGACGTAATATCAGCGGAAGAGTAGATTTTTTTATGCGCGGTACAATACTTACACTTATGTACTCAGTCGCACATTATTTTTAACTAAAACAAATCACCGTACACAAAGCACATGAGCGACTCGCGCACGTCGTTAAGTTGAATTGACACTTCAGTAAAATTAACAATCGCATTGAATAAGAACTTTTGGAAAGCTGAACGAAATGCCAACCGAATCTTAACGCTTAACTTTGCAGAAACGAATGAAAATGTGACAGCGACTTCTAATAATCATCATTGGCATGGTTTGCTGCGATCTCGTTGCGGCAATTTGAAAGAAATACAGTAGGTTTGGCTTTATTGGCAAGGCGAATCGAACCGGAAATATTTTGCAAATCGTAGATTCGTCAGTGAATAAAAACGTGACGAACGGGAGCTTATTTACATAATATCAAATAAAAAATGAAATGGCAGCCTCCAGTTTGTACTCAAAAATCGTCAAATGATGATACACTTTTTTTCGATAGTTAGCGAGGTGATCACTATATTATGAGTGAAATCTCTTCAAGAGATGAATATGATCCTTCTTCTTCTTCTTATTGCCATTACATCCCCCAATGGAACTTTGCCGCCTTGCCCAATGATCCATAATTTTGAATAAATGTATAGCAATAGAATCACACAATTTTAGATGTATTGAATATTCATGCATCGTAGTTCCAACCTATGGACAAAAACTTGCGCTGAAACAAGTTTCAAACATTCTAATATTCGGTAATAATCGTGATTCTCAACAATGATAAACATTTTTTTCGAACAGCATCCCATCTATCCAGCATTTATCTTCGGCAGTCGTTAAAGTCAGCTCAGTAGTCATCATCGTAATCGTCATCCATTTATTCTACCATAACAAAATACGAATCTATCGCCTTACTTGTAAAATGTAAAACATTCACTTTCTCGTCTGTACAAGTCCCTATCTCTATCGAAATAAGCGATCACGCAACCGGATTCACATCTCAGTCACGAATCTCTTCTACCGAACTAAAGCTATCGAAATTCTTACAATGCTATTTACAAAACAGCTCTCCCCCTCTATGAACTGACTGTTTCACAAAGCCTCATCCCAGTCCATCTCCCGTCAGATGCGCACGATGTGGCGGAGGAATTCTCAATTTCTCAGGGCCCCAGTATTTAGATCTCTCAGAAATCCGATTCAAACCCTCGATAATTAAACCTACGTGCCACTAGGGCATCATTAGAATTACTCGAATACATACAATAAAACACATTTCAGAACTCCGTCGAAAAAAAAAACACCTCACACATGAAACGCACTCTCAGTTCGCGTGCGCTTCGATTAACTCTAAATGATTAGGAAAACCCGTTTCCTTCTGCTTTTCCCGAACCCACACTCCCCCCAGTAATCAGACGTCGGTAATTTGTCGACTACTACCGTCGGTCATTGTCGCTGTCGATGTCGTCATCAAGCTGTTGGTGCTACTACCCCCGCTGCTGTTGCTGCCACCACTCCCACCGGACCCGGACACCGAGGTCGAGATGCCGCTATCGGCCGGCCCGCTATTGATGTTGATTATGATCGTAACGATCTGATCTGGCTCCGCGGAACTACCACTATGACTATTACTACTATTGCTACTACTACTGTTGCCGCTATCGCCGCCGGCAATCAACACTCGGCTGGTGGTGGTGGTGGAAGCGCCCCCACCACCACCCGCCGCCGTCGTCGATGACGACGACGACGACGTGGTGGTCGAACTGTTGGAAGGGGGCGGCGGGACCGCTACGCTAAAGTAATCGGCAATGATGGGATTGGTCGGGGCGGACGAGGAAGTCGAGGACGTCGAGGAACCGAGTGAGGAACCCACCACAAAGCCGTAATGCTTGAGGATGTCCATCTTGCACATCGGGCAGGTGCGGTGCTCGAGCAGCCACGGATCGATGCAGGTCTTGTGGAACTCGTGCCTGGAAAAAAGGAAAAGCGCGTTGATGAAGAATAGTTCGAGTGCGGGATAGAGTCATGAAGCGTCGTTGAATACTCACTTGCAAGGAAGAACGCGTATCACATCCGTTACTTTGTATGGTTCGATGCAGATGGCACAACAGTCGTTGTCGATTTCCTGTGGGAAAACAAGTATTTGGTTAAAACTTTTAGAATGATTTATTCTTTTGAACTAAATGGACGAAGCAAAATGACTGAATCACACAAGGTTGAAAATTGTCCTGTCTACTTGGTACATTGGAGACGCATTAGTTAAACTTTTTTATATTTGTCAAGTCATAATCCTGAACGTGTTATAGAACCTATCGATATAATACACGTTTGGTTCGTTTTTTTTTGCATACGTATATTCAAAGCGGGCAATTTTTCCATATCGAAGAAATGGTTGGTTGAATGAGTTGCATAAAATGTATATATCATTTATTTCAGTGTTGTAATGGAAAATCTATATACATAAAAATGAATTTCTGTCTGTCTGAACCTTATAGATTAGGAAACTGATCGGCGTGATTTTGTATGCAGAGGTTTTTGGGGCCGGGGAAGGTTCCTAGTGTGGTTCGAAGCCCCTTTCTCCTTTGGAAAGGGGGGCTCCCATACAAATGAGACAGAAATTTCGAAACAACTCGATAACTAATCAGCGTATAAATCTATTTCAGGCAAAACGAAGTTTGTCGGGTCTGCTAGTTAATAATAAAATAACGTTTACATTAAATCATCTTGCTCAAGTAGTACGGATCAAATGTACAGAACTTCCTCCTGGATGAATTATTGAACAAATTTATGGAGAATCGTTATCGGGAATTTCTGAAGAAATCTCTGGAGGAAATCATAAATAAATTCCTGACGAAATACTTGGAGGTAGGTACGTTAGGTGAAATATCCCAAAATATTCCTGAAGAAAAATTCCTGAATAAGTATGAGGAATTTCTTGACGACGTTCTAAGAGTAGTTTTTGGGGAAATTCCAAGACGAGTTTGGTAGAATATTTAAAACAACTCCCGGAGAAATTCTCCAAAAAAATCCGAAGAAAATCTCCATGGTTTCCAAAAAAAACTGCTTTGATAGCCAAGATTTTTGGACTTCTCCAGATTTTTTAAAAGAATTCTCCGGAATTTCCAGAGGCTTTCTTCAGAAGTCTTGAAGGAATTTTTCAAATTCATGTAGCACCCCTAGAGAATTTTCTGAAACAATTATGGTAATTTTTGTAAAACTATCACATAAAAAGGAACGAAATATAACACGTCTTACAGTGCATAACGCTCTAACTTTCATCTGCTCTGTTACTGAGTAAAATGATATTGCCGCCTCTTTTCTTCCCATGGAAATTTCACTCAATTTTCGTCAAAAACAGGGGTGACATTGTGCATCTCGACTCGAAACGAGCAAACCATGCCAACTCTCATACGAAAGAGCTATCGAAAGGACATACGCAATGAGGACCCAGTACTACTCAAAGTGTTGAGTCGGAAATGGAGAAAAACTTGAGTCATTGAGCAGATGAAAGTTAGCGAAAAGCAATACTGAAAACTGAAAACAAGTGTTTGAGGAGAAGAATATTTATGAAACATGCAAAAATATCCATTGCGTGAAAACGTGCGTGAATTTAGTTTTGGATTCTGTGATGCTAGTCGTTATAGAAACATTTGAAGTATTCGGGATAGTTTAAGGAGAATTAAAACTGAGTTTTTGGACATTGGAGACTGGAGGCTTAATAAAAATCAGGTGATAGATTCAGGTGTTTACTAGAAATGTGTGAGACTTGTTTGTATCTCTGGAGATCACGGAATGCGAATAATTACTTGGAATTAGTGTTTTTTACATGAGGTTTAGAATGCAATTACAAGAGATGTCTTAGAATTAGCCAAATATTTCATTTATCCATTTTATCCATTCAATCAAAAATATTCTTTTTATATAAGATCCTCTAGGAATTCCTCCGCAAGTTTTCCTACAAGTCCTTCCAGGAATTTCGTTCAATATTCCTCCAAGAATTCCTCCGCAAGCTCCTCCACGGAACTTCCGGAGGAATTCCTGGAGGAACTTACGGAGGAATTCCTGGGGGAACTTCCGGAGGAATTTCTGGAGGAACTTCCGAAGGAATTCCTGGAGGAACTTCCGAAGGAATTCCTGGGGGAACTTCCGGAGGAATTTCTGGAGGAACTTCCGAAGGATTTTCTGAAGGAACTTCCGGAGGAAGCCTCCTTTCAAGAGGCTCGGAAGCCTCCTTTCAAGAGGCTCGGAAGCCTCCTTTCAAGAGGCTGGGAAGCCTCCTTTCAAGAGGCTCGGAAGCCTCCTTTCAAGAGGCCTCAGCCTCCTTCCAAGAGGCTCGGAAGCCTCCTTCCAAGAGGCTCAGAAGCCTCCTTCCAAGAGGCTCAGCCTCCTTCCAAGAGGCCTGGAAGCCTCCTTCCAAGAGGCCTCGAAGCCTCCTTCCAAGAGGCTCAGGCCTCCTTCCAAGAGGCTCAGGCCTCCTTCCAAGAGGCTCAGAAGCCTCCTTCCAAGAGGCTCAGGCCTCCTTCCAAGAGGCCTCAGAAGCCTCCTTCAAGAGGCCTGGAAGCCTCCTTCCAAGAGGCTCAGAAGCCTCCTCCAAGAGGCTCGGAAGCCTCCTTCCAAGAGGCTCAGAGCCTCCTTCCAAGAGGCTCAGGCCTCCTTCCAAGAGGCTCAGAAGCCTCCTTCCAAGAGGCTCAGAAGCCTCCTTCCAAGAGGCTCAGAGCCTCCTTCCAAGAGGCTCGGAAGCCTCCTTCCAAGAGGCTCAAGCCTCCTTCCAAGAGGCTCAGGCCTCCTTCCAAGAGGCTCAGAAGCCTCCTTCCAAGAGGCTCGGAAGCCTCCTTCCAAGAGGCTCAGGAAGCCTCCTTCCAAGAGGCTCAGGCCTCCTTCCAAGAGGCTCAGGCCTCCTTCCAAGAGGCTCAGGCCTCCTTCCAAGAGGCTCAGGAAGCCTCCTTCCAAGAGGCCTGGAAGCCTCCTTCCAAGAGGATCGGAAGCCTCCTTCCAAGAGGCTCAGAGCCTCCTTCCAAGAGGCTCGGAAGCCTCCTTTCAAGAGGCTCGGAAGCCTCCTTTCAAGAGGCTCGGAAGCCTCCTTTCAAGAGACTCGGAAGCCTCCTTTCAAGAGGCTCGGAAGCCTCCTTTTAAAAGGCTCGGGAGCCTCCTTTCAAGAGGCTCGGAAGCCTCCTTCCAAGAGGCTCGGAAGCTTTCTTCCAAGAGGCTCGGAAGCCTCCTTCCAAGAGGCTCGGAAGCCTCCTTCCAAGAGGCTCGGAAGCCTCCTTCCAAGAGGCTCGGAAGCAGGCCTGGTAATTGTCGCGTTTGTCAGTGACACCTGACAAGATACATAAAAACATGGTCAGTCAAAAAAAACTTGTCAACTTCCAGTTTTCCGTCGCACGACTGGATCCCCACGACCAGATGACAACTTTTTCCAACCGCGACAATTTGCTTTTGTTGTATGTCTTGTTAGAGCACACATCTGCGACAAAAGTTTGACAACGCATACACTTTCGGCTCTGTGCACGACACAACATTGGTCCCGAAAGTAAGTTATGTCGCATCTTCTGGTTGTCCATCTGCGTGGAGGAGCAATAGCAGCGGACAAATTGGAAATATCATACTGAAAAGAGCACTTTATAATTAATTATTTTTTTGTTCTCTTGACAGATTCTCTGTTTAGAAATAAGACATTTTATTCAATTTTTGCGTTGTTACGTACCGTCAACTGGGGGGGAAATGATCATTGAGGCGAAGATGATCATTTCTAGGGTACTTATTCAAAAGGACGTATGTGATTTTGTAAACAAAGATTCAAACGTCGATTTGTCCAATCTGATGGCACTCCAACGCAAACCAACACTACCAACAGGTAGCCGAAGGCTTCCGCTACCTGTCTGTGATGATGGTTTGCGTGGGAGTGCTAACAGATTGGACAAATCGACGTTTGAATCTTTGTTTACAAAATCACATACGTCCTTTTGAATAAGTACCCGAGATTTGATGTGTCAGTCAAAAGTGCCAATTTTTTTTATGAAACGGTAGTCAACAATATTCTCAATTCAAGTAATGTTACCGCTAGGTAGAAATCCGAGTTTTTCGATTATAATCATGAAAATGTATTTTGTGGAAGAAAGAGAGAGATAGTCATAAATGACGCTATTTCCGTTTCAAATATTGACTTCTTAGACTTCTTTACGTAGTAAATTCTACATTCATACAAATAACCTAGTGTATTTCGACTGCTAGGTCATAATGGTTTTAGTAGTTCGACTGAGCCTATCAAATAAATGAACTGGTAAAAAAAAATGATTTTAGTAGAGCTGTCTTGATCAACTTCACCCCAAACCAGATTATTCAAAAAATGTGTGATAATTTAATTTATTTTAATAAATGCGAACGCATTTCAGAAAACTAAAGTTCACCTGTCATAAGACGAGTTTATACAATCCCATTGAATTCCACCACTTAATTGTACGAGACACTGAAGACGGCCTTACTGTTGAGGTCGAAATACGTATCTGTCAAGATACAATTAAGTGGTGGAATTCAATGGGATTGTATAAACTCGTCTTATGACAGGTGAAAACATTCCACTAAAAAGCTCAAAATTATTTTCTTAAACTAAAGTTGTTGATTATTGCAACGTATAGCAGTACATGTTTTGAACATATTTGTTTCGATTTAAAATGTAAACACACATTGTTATTGCATGTTTTGTCTTAAAAATGATCATCTTCTCCCCAGTTGACGGTACATAATAATACATAAACAAAAAAAAACAAGTGTCTCTTGCACAGAGAAAGATCCCCCAGTGTAGAATAACTGAACCATTTAACGCAACGCAAGTTTGCTCGCTTTTCACGCGGTTTATGGAGTTTTCGTACTTTTCGTACGAGGATTTGAAAAAAAAATCGGAGCATACGAAACAGCGATTTTTGATAAAGTCATTTTTACGCGGTTTTTGTAATTTACCCGGTTTTGACTTACGCAGTACAATCAATCGTCCGCGTAAATATCGACTTCAGTGGATTTTAACCGGTACACCGTTTGTAGCAATTGCCTGATAGACGGTTATTTGACTGCAATATTTTATGTATAAGAGAAATACGGAATTTTATTTAAGCGTATATCCTACATTAGGGGCAATTAAGGAACATTCGATACATTTTTGATTGATTGGAATTACTGCACGTTAACTTGGGCGGAGTATTAAATTTTAATCGCCAGGCACGCGCTGTTGTGGGGCCGTACACTTATTACAGTGCATTTTTCTGTGTTTTTCGAAACCCCCTCCAATGTAAAATTATTTCTTACACATAATTTTTTATTTATATGGAGAGTAAGGTGACAAGACGAACTTTTTTGTCAATAACCATGACAACTATTCTAATCCGTCTGGTTGTGCAAAACCTTAGTCGCGATGGAAAGCGTCACACGACAAATATATCGTAACAAAATAAGTATGTGACAAGATTCAAAATGTCTTGTCGGAGCGAGAGACCAGTAGTACGCTGTATCGAGCTACGTTGGTTAGGTTGTGTTGTCCAGTTTGAGGTGACTGTTTTCTCTTTGGTTTTGTCGCATGGTTTTTCTGTATGAAGGTGACAAATCCCAGGCCTGCTTGGAAGCCTCCTTCCAAGAGGCTCGGAAGCCTCCTTCCAAGAGGCTCGGAAGCCTCCTTCCAAGAGGCTCGGAAGCCTCCTTCCAAGAGGCTCGGAAGCCTCCTTCCAAGAGGCTCGGAAGCCTCCTTCCAAGAGGCTCGGAAGCCTCCTTCCAAGAGGCTCAGGCCTCCTTCCAAGAGGCTCAGAAGCCTCCTTCCAAGAGGCTCAGAAGCCTCCTTCCAAGAGGCTCAGAGCCTCCTTCCAAGAGGCTCAGAAGCCTTCTTCCAAGAGGCTCAGAAGCCTCCTTCCAAGAGGCTCAGGCCTCCTTCCAAGAGGCTCAGAAGCCTCCTTCCAAGAGGCTCAGAAGCCTCCTTCCAAGAGGCTCAGAAGCCTCCTTCCAAGAGGCTCAGAAGCCTCCTTCCAAGAGGCTCAGGAAGCCTCCTTCCAAGAGGCTCAGAAGCCTCCTTCCAAGAGGCTCAGGCCTCCTTCCAAGAGGCTCAGAAGCCTCCTTCAAGAGGCTCAGAAGCCTCCTTCCAAGAGGCTCAGAAGCCTCCTTCCAAGAGGCTCAGAAGCCTCCTTCCAAGAGGCTCAGAAGCCTCCTTCCAAGAGGCTCAGGCCTCCTTCCAAGAGGCTCAGAAGCCTCCTTTCAAGAGGCTCGGAAGACTCCTTTCAAGAGGCTCAGAAGCCTCCTTTCAAGAGGCTCAGAAGCCTCCTTTCAAGAGGCTCAGAAGCCTCCTTTCAAGAGGCTCAGAGCCTCCTTTCAAGAGGCTCAGAAGCCTCCTTTCAAGAGGCTCAGAAGCCTCCTTTCAAGAGGCTCAGAGCCTCCTTTCAAGAGGCTCAGAAGCTTCCTTTCAAGAGGCTCAGAGCCTCCTTTCAAGAGGCTCAGGAAGCCTCCTTTCAAGAGGCTCAGAGCCTCCTTTCAAGAGGCTCAGAGCCTCCTTTCAAGAGGCTCAGAAGCCTCCTTTCAAGAGGCTCAGAGCCTCAGCCTCCTTTCAAGCGGCTCGGGAGCCTCCTTTCCAGAGGCTTTGGAAGCCTCCTTTCAAGAGGCTTTGGAAGCCTCCTTTCAAGAGGCTTTGGAAGCCTCCTTTCAAGAGGCTCCTTTCAAGAGGCTCGGAAGCCTTCTTTCAAGAGGCTCGGAAGCCTTCTTTCAAGAGGCTCGGATGCCTCCTTTCAAGAGGCTCGGATGCCTCCTTTCAAGAGGCTCGGATGCCTCCTTTCAAGAGGCTCGGATGCCTCCTTTCAAGAGGCTCGGATGCCTCCTTTCAAGAGGCTCGGAAGCCTCCTTTCAAGAGGCTCGGAAGCCTCCTTTCAAGAAACTCGGAAGCCTCCTTTCAAGAGGCTCGGAAGCCTCCTTTCAAGACGCTCAGAGCCTCCTTTCAAAGGCTCAGAAGCCTCCTTTCAAGAGGCTCAGAAGCCTCCTTCCAAGAGGCTCAGGCCTCCTTCCAAGAGGCTCAGAAGCCTCCTTCCAAGAGGCTCAGAAGCCTCCTTCCAAGAGGCTCAGAAGCCTCCTTCCAAGAGGCTCAGGAAGCCTCCTTCCAAGAGGCTCAGAAGCCTCCTTCCAAGAGGCTCAGCCTCCTTCCAAGAGGCTCAGAAGCCTCCTTCCAAGAGGCTCAAGCCTCCTTCCAAGAGGCCTCAAGCCTCCTTCCAAGAGGCTCAGAAGCCTCCTTCCAAGAGGCTCAGGCCTCCTTCCAAGAGGCTCAGAAGCCTCCTTCCAAGAGGCTCAGGCCTCCTTCCAAGAGGCTCAGAAGCCTCCTTCCAAGAGGCTCAGGCCTCCTTCCAAGAGGCTCAGAAGCCTCCTTCAAGAGGCCTCAGGCCTCCTTCCAAGAGGCTCAGAAGCCTCCTTCCAAGAGGCTCAGAAGCCTCCTTCCAAGAGGCTCAGGCCTCCTTCCAAGAGGCTCAGAAGCCTCCTTCCAAGAGGCTCAGAAGCCTCCTTCCAAGAGGCTCAGAAGCCTCCTTCCAAGAGGCTCAGAAGCCTCCTTCCAAGAGGCTCAGGCCTCCTTCCAAGAGGCTCAGGCCTCCTTCCAAGAGGCTCAGGCCTCCTTCAAGAGGCTCAGGCCTCCTTCCAAGAGGCTCAGAAGCCTCCTTCCAAGAGGCTCAGAAGCCTCCTCCAAGAGGCTCAGAAGCCTCCTTCCAAGAGGCTCAGAAGCCTCCTACCAAGAGGCCTCGGAAGCCTCCTACCAAGAGGCTCAGGAAGCCTCCTTCCAAGAGGCTCAGAAGCCTCCTTCCAAGAGGCTCAGAAGCCTCCTTCCAAGAGGCTCAGGAAGCCTCCTTCCAAGAGGCTCAGAGCCTCCTTCCAAGAGGCTCAGAAGCCTCCTTCCAAGAGGCTCAGGCCTCCTTCCAAGAGGCTCAGGCCTCCTTCCAAGAGGCTCAGGCCTCCTTCAAGAGGCTCAGAGCCTCCTTCCAAGAGGCTCAGGAAGCCTCCTTCAAGAGGCTCAAGCCTCCTTCCAAGAGGCTCAGAGCCTCCTTTCAAGAGGCTCAGAAGCCTCCTTTCAAGAGGCTCAGAAGCCTCCTTTCAAGAGGCTCAGAGCCTCCTTTCAAGAGGCTCAGGCCTCCTTTCAAGAGGCTCAGGCTTCCTTTCAAGAGGCTCCAAGCCTCCTTCAAGAGGCTCAGGCCTCCTTTCAAGAGGCTCGGAAGCCTCCTTTCAAGAGGCTCGGAAGCCTCCTTTCAAGAGGCTCGGAAGCCTCCTTTCAAGAGGCTCGGAAGCCTCCTTTCAAGAGGCTTTGGAAGCCTCCTTTCAAGAGGCTTTGGAAGCCTCCTTTCAAGAGGCTCGGAAGCCTTCTTTCAAGAGGCTCGGATTCCTTCTTTCAAGAGGCTCGGATGCCTCCTTTCAAGAGGCTCGGATGCCTCCTTTCAAGAGGCTCGGATGCCTCCTTTCAAGAGGCTCGGATGCCTCCTTTCAAGAGGCTCGGAAGCCTCCTTTCAAGAGGCTCGGAAGCCTCCTTTCAAGAGCTCAGGAAGCTTCCTTTCAAGAGGCTCGGAAGCCTCCTTTCAAGAGGCTCGGAAGCCTTCTTTCAAGAGGCTCGGAAGCCTCCTTTCAAGACGCTCGGAAGCCTCCTTTCAAAAGGCTCGGAAGCCTCCTTTCAAGAGGCTTTGGAAGCCTCCTTTCAAGAGGCTTTGGAAGCCTCCTTTCAAGAGGCTTTGGAAGCCTCCTTTCAAGAGGCTTTGGAAGCCTCCTTTCAAGAGGCTTTGGAAGCCTCCTTTCAAGAGGCTTTGGAAGCCTCCTTTCAAGAGGCTGTGGAGGCCTCCTTTCAAGAGGCTTAGGAGGCCTCCCTTCAAGAGGCTTAGGAGGCCTCCTTTCAAGAGGCTTAGGAGGCCTCCTTTCAAGAGGCTGCGGAAGCCTTCTTTCAAGAGGCTGTGGAAGCCTCCTTTCAAGAGGCTGTGGAAGCCTCCCGAGCAACACACATGTTGTAAATCTGTCTATTATACTCATATACGACTAAATTTGGTTATATATGAGTTATTTCAACCAAATCAATGTGAATTGTGCTGCTAGGGCTCCTTTCAAGAGGCTGTGGAAGCCTCCTTTCAAGAGGCTTTGGAAGCTTCCTTTCAAGAGGCTTTGGAAGCCTCCTTTCAAGAGGCTTAGGAAGCCTCCTTTCAAGAGGCTGTGGAAGCCTCCTTTCAAGAGGCTGTGGAAGCCTCCTTTCAAGAGGCTGTGGAAGCCTCCTTTCAAGAGGCTGTGGAAGCCTCCTCTCAAGAGGCTGTGGAAGCCTCCTTCCAAGAGGCTGTGGAAGCCTCCTTTCAAGAGGCTGTGGAAGCCTCCTTTCAAGAGGCTGTGGAAGCCTCCTTTCAAGAGGCTGTGGAAGCCTCCTCTCAAGAGGCTGTGGAAGCCTCCTTTCAAGAGGCTGTGGAAGCCTCCTCTCAAGAGGCTGTGGAAGCCTCCTTTCAAGAGGCTGTGGAAGCCTCCTTTCAAGAGGCTGTGGAAGCCTCCTTTCAAGAGGCTGTGGAAGCCTCCTTTCAAGAGGCTGTGGAAGCCTCCTTTCAAGAGGCTGTGGAAGCCTCCTTTCAAGAGGCTTTGGAAGCCTCCTTTCAAGAAGCTTTGGAAGCCTCCTTTCAAGAGGCTTTGGATGCCTCCTTTCAAGAGGCTTTGGAAGCCTCCTTTCAAGAGGCTTTGGAAGCCTCCTTTCAAGAGGCTTTGGAAGCCTCTCTTCAAAAGGCTTTGGAAGCCTCCTTTCAAGAGGCTTTGGAAGCCTCCTTTCAAGAGGCTTTGGAAGCCTCCTTTCAAGAGGCTTTGGAAGCCTCCTTTCAAGAGGCTTTGGAAGCCTCCTTTCAAGAGGCTTTGGAAGCCTCCTTTCAAGAGGCTTTGGAAGCCTCCTTTCAAGAGGCTTTGGAAGCCTCCTTTCAAGAGGCTTTGGAAGCCTCCTTTCAAGAGGCTTTGGAAGCCTCCTTTCAAGAGGCTTTGGAAGCTTCCTTTCAAGAGGCTTTGGAAGCTTCCTTTCAAGAGGCTTTGGAAGCCTCCTTTCAAGAGGCTTAGGAAGCCTCCTTTCAAGAGGCTTAGGAAGCCTCCTTTCAAGAGGCTTTGGAAGCCTCCTTTCAAGAGGCTTAGGAAGCCTCCTTTCAAGAGGCTTAGGAAGCCTCCTTTCAAGAGGCTTAGGAAGCCTCCTTTCAAGAGGCTTAGGAAGCCTCCTTTCAAGAGGCTTAGGAAGCCTCCTTCCAAGAGGCTTTGGAAGCCTCCTTTCAAGAGGCTATGGAAGCCTCCTTTCACGAGGCTATGGAAGCCTCCTTTCAAGAGGCTATGGAAGCCTCCTTTCAAGAGGCTATGGAAGCCTCCTTTCAAGAGACTCGGAAGCCTCCTTTCAAGAGGCTCTGGAAGCCTCCTTTCACGAGGCTCTGGAAGCCTCCTTTCAAGAGGCTCTGGAAGCCTTCTTTCAAGAGGCTCTGGATGCCTCATTTCAAGAGGCTCTGGAAGCCTCCTTTCAAGAGGCTCGGAAGCCTCCTTCCAAGAGGCTCGGAAGCCTCCTTCCAAGAGGCTCGGAAGCCTCCTTTCAAGAGGCTGGGAAGCCTCCTTTCAAGAGGCTGGGAAGCCTCCTTTCAAGAGGCTGGGAAGCCTCCTTCCAAGAGGCTCGGAAGCTTCCTTTCAAGAGGCTCGGAAGCCTCCTTTCAAGAGGTTCGGAAGCTTCCTTTCAAGAGGCTCGGAAGCCTCCTATCAAAAGGCTTGGAAGCCTCTTTTCCAGAGGCTCGGTAGCCTCCTTTCAAGAGGCTCGGAAGCCTCCTTTCAAGAGGCTCGGAAGCCTCCTTTCAAGAGGCTCGGAAGCCTCCTTTCAAGAGGCTCGGAAGCCTCCTTTCAAGAGGCTCAGAAGCCTCCTTTCAAGAGGCTCAGAAGCCTCCATTCAAGAGGCTCGGAAGCCTCCTTTCAAGAGGCTCAGAAGCCTCATTTCAAGAGGCTCAAGCCTCCTTTCAAGAGGCTCGGAAGCCTCCTTTCAAGAGGCTCGGAAGCCTCCTTTCAAGAGGCTCGAAAGCCTCCTTTCGAGAGGCTGGGAAGCCTTCTTTTAAGAGGCTCGGAAGCCTCACCTCACCTATCTCATGAGTTATGCTTATTTTCATCGAAAAATGAAATGTAAAAGTTCCAAGGGGTACCTCTCAAGGAAAACGATGAGAGCCGCTGGTGTAAATTCAATTCTGGAAATTTTCGGCGCTCTAATGAACTTGGATGCTTCGAAGGGATCTGGCCCGTACACGACTTCACCAGTATTTATGAAAAAAATGGCAAAAAAGCTCACTAAGGAGTACTCTATTTTTTGACTTTTTAATAACTCCCTGGAATCTGTAGTCTTCTAAAACATACACACCTAAAAATAATCGTGTAATTTTAGGTGCTGCGACAACGACATATACGAACGTCATTTTTGACGTAAAATTAGGTGATACTTAAATTTTACATCACAACTTTATTGACAAAAAAATCGAAGGATTAGAACGGGAATCGAACATAAGCCCGCTGAGTGAGAGCCCAACATGTTACCACTCAGCTATCTTCGTCTCTTGAAAGAGGGTTGATCGAAGTAAAGCATGTTCCACGAGTCATCGACTGCTAGAGCGTTAGGTGCGTCGCATCGGGTGTTGTGTTTGGGTTCCATGACATGTAATTTTAAATCATCTAACATTGAAAAATATGCGATTCAGTTTATGTCATGTGGTTTCGCGTCATTTAATTCACACCTGTCACCTGTAATATTCATATTTTTTTGGTGTGATAGAAACATCTTCTCTAGTACTAATATTTAAATCTGGCCGAAAATCAGACGTATCTTATTGACGTGGCACAGCCCTTATCTCTTGCATTCCAAAACTTTTCGAGGCAATAAAAATAGAATCACTGACACCCAACACGGCTTTTTTAAAGGTCGCTCGACCTCGACAACTATGTAGAAGCTCTACACACCAAAAAAATATTTATGTTACTGATGACGTAATTGAAATAACTGATCGAATATCGCTGGACGTAATATGAAAATAAAAAAAATGATGTATTTTTCAGTCATCTTAGATACACACGAAAGATTCAGTCCAACATCCACAGTTTTGAAGAAAAAGATCGTAATTTTACACGCCTCGACAGCAAAACAAAGCAAGCGGGGCGATGGGCGATTGAAATGACAACAAAGGTCTCCAGCACGACGGGCAGGGCTGGCATACTCCTCAGAGTAGTCAAAATGTGCGTGTCTTTCGCATTCCTCAAAAAGACCGAAGAGAGTGTGTTTCGATTATCGCTCATTTTTTCTCTTCCTCAACGCAGTGAGGCCTCTTTGTGTTTTTACTCTGCAGCGAATGCATTTGTCAGACACGAAGAGTTGAGGATAAATGATGAAATAAACACACCGTGTTCCTCAATGAGTTTTGATATAACGGTGAATCGAACAGAATGAAAGTATACATTGCAAAAGTTTAACGTAGCTGTTGATACTTTTTATGCGTAATAAGATGTTTTTGTTTTTGCTTGCTTTTGGGATATTTCCGTCAGGTAATCTCAGGTAGTGAAACCGAAACGAAAACAGAAAACATGGGACTTAGGGTAGAGAACCATTTGGGCAGCACCCCCTATCCCCGTCAGCAACGTTCATTGCTCGAACGCATTACAACCGAATTACTTGTTTTTTAGTACATGATTAGTTTCTGTCGATATCTAGTAATGTACAAACAATCAAGCAATTTGGTTGGAACGCGGTCGAGTTATTAACGTTGCGGACGGGAATAGGGTGTGCTGCCCAAATGGTCTTGCTCCCTATATAAAGTTCCATTATTTCATTTCAGTGCTATATTTTTCTTGATGCGTTATGCCCAAAATACTCCTGCTCTGATAACGGTATTTTGTATGTTTGCCGTCGAAATATTAACCCTTAAAGGCGATTTTTTTAGAAATCGTCGGAAATATTTTTAACGTAAATAACCATTAAAATAAATAACATTGAACGTATTTTCGGTTTGTTGTTTTAAAACAACATTGCGCATTTAAGGGTTAAGGCTGTGAACCATTCCACCGATTCGTTTAACTTTTAGTTAAAATTTGACAGTTCGATGGTTATTTTCCCATCGTGGTTAAAATTTTACTTCGAAGTCGACCCACTTGAGTTTTGACAGATTGGTTATCTGGAGCGAAATGGATTTGGCGATAATTTTCTCGCGAACAAAGTTTAACTATCGAACTGTCAAATCTAACCATGCTCCGGAGCAGGGTTATTTTAAACCACGGCGAAATAACCATCGAACTGTCAAATTTTAACTAAAAGTAAAACGAATCGGTGGAATGGTTCACAGCCTAATTCACCCTTATTATTTGAATGTCACCTTAGGTGAACGACCCCTAACCGCTTTTATCCAAATTGCTTCTTGAGAAGCGTTTTCAATATTTCACTGTTTGCTTTCCCGTGCCATTCCTTTCAAATATCATATTTTGACTTCTTCTTCTTCTTCTTTATGCAACCTTTATTTGCCAATGTTATACTTTTTAGCATGGATCGCCAAACTTCATTGAAACCCTGCCGAAATATGTTTGTGTTCCAAAACATTTCTGCGAGCATCATGGAAAATAATATCATTTTAGAATATTGCACCAAGTGGCACAACTTTGTGTTGGTCCAACTCTCACCAGAATAATTCTCTCACTCTTCGTCTTCGCCCTCACTCATCGTGTTGACTTTGTTACACGATGAGGATCAGCGTTACTCTCTGTGGTGTGTATTAAAATCTCCTCATTGTGCACAGTGTGTGAGGAAATGCCAGCTCTGACGACGGGTTGATGCAATGAACAGAACATTCACGGCAGATTGTAGAACCTATTTGCTTTGCTCTCTCTCTCTCTTCCTTTATGAAGCGGAGATGGTTGGTATGGTGAGTAGAGCGGCGCTCACGCTGCAAGCCAATGTTCGATTCCCGTCTGGAACTTTATGATTTTTGTTTCAATAACACAGTCGTGTAAAATTAAAAGGGAACTGAGTTTCGCATTTATCATGACACAATTTCACATGAATTATAATGCTCGTGGGTGTCGGTCTCGGAATATCTAAATTACACGACTTTTTCTGAGTGTGTATATACGGACTTTAGCAAGGCATTTGATCGCAATGATATACCGTTGCTGCTTTTTAAACTAGGGGTGATTAAAATATGAAGTCCACTACTTTTTGAGATTCTTAGGCCCCCCTTCCCCCTCTGTCACGCTTTTTTTGTATACCGAGTGTACGCACTGTCACAAAATCTGGACCCCCCCCCCCTCAAACTGTGGACGTCATTTTTGTACAACACCTACAAAAAATTGAATTGAACCAGGTGTCCTAAAATGGCTTTAATCATACCTAACTGACCGCCAACAAATTATCAAAATTTTTTTTTTTCGAGCCAACCCTTCATCAAATCTGTCTAATCTACGCAAGAACAGCTGCCTGAGAACAAATTGAATTTTTTTTTGCAATTTTTTTATATCGGTGGCAATTGAGGGATCAAGTGTCCTAAAATTGTGACGGAATGTTGACATTTTGGCCAGTACAGCTCATTTAGCATATTTGTGGCTTTGTGTTGTGAAAAATCATAGCATTTGGTAATTGTTAGGAGAAGTTGTTCAAATTTTGCGTGGCCACTAAAAAAATATTTGGGAGGGTCAAAACAAATATACCGTTCTTCAGAATCAGTACGGTTAACAATCAAAAATGTAACTCATCACATAATTATCAAGAGGATTTATACTAAAAAATACGCTAGAACAAAACTACTTTCATTCTCGGTAAAACAGGGGGGATCAAGTCTCCCCACCTTCCCCTATAGTTGATGAATTTGCAATATTTTCATGCTGTTGGATATTATAGGGTCAGTAAACCCGAATTTTGCATTCAAATTGCCAATAGTTAAGATCGATGCTTAATCCATTGAAACAAAACACTTCTGAACCAAACAATGCAGTTATTTTCCAGTAGCCAAAGTATCGATTAGGTTTTTAGTCTCTAATATGACTGTGGTGTAAACATTTTTCTCCCTTGGAAAATAGAATAGCATCTTCCACATCACCATAATCAAGTATGTCCAGAACTTATTTCTCCATTTGAACTACTGAACTCAATTATCTCTTTTTCTTCATATTGCGTTCCTAAATCCTGTCTAATTGAATTTCCAGCTTATTCCGGTATCAAATAAATATAAATATCCATAGAGACGGTGTGGTCTGCTGGTATAGTGAAACAGCCTTATAATTGTTGTTTATATTTGAGAAAGCAATGTACAATTTCTCATCTTATAGAATTGGAAAAAATGTGTGATTTTTAAAATTAGTATCGCAAAACCGTCAGAAGCGTTGAGAAATATTATTTCTTAAAAAGAGTTCAAAAACCCCATACCCAGCGAATGTAGCAGCTCAACCCAATCACCAACCGGACGCAACTCACCAGCAGAGACTAATGACCCGCGATCTAGCGAACATCTCGACAGCTGCTCTTGTTACTGTTCTCTTCCATTTTCCTACGCTACCGCTACGTAATGTACGAAACAAAAATAGCTCCATACCGTAGCTAAACTATGAATGAATCATTTTTCCGCAATTCAACGAAAATGTGCTGATTCAATCATCACTTTCAGTCGGTTTATTTCACCAAAACATGAACCTAGAAATGAGCGCTGGAGGTCTCGGGGGAGAACTTACCTTGTCATCTGATTTAATACTCTTGGTAGGAATTTTGGCAATGATTCGCTTCGCTACGTTGCATAGTCGCCTCTGTTGAATGGAAGAAAGGGATGATGAAAGAAGTTAATCCATGAATTAAATTGTAAGACTTCATTCTTCTTTTTGTTGTGGATGGTACACTGACCCCACTCATAGTCACTACAGCTATTTGTAAAAGTCATGAATGAAATGTGCTTAACAATGCATTTGTCAGAGTAAATAATATTGTTCATCGAAAAGCGAGTACTGCCCCAGTGTGTACCACCAACAAAGAAACAACCCGGACACTTACCGACTGTTTGTCTTTGGTTTGCAAATACCGGAACCGCTGCACGTAGTAAAACACCAACCACACCAACGAGATGATCATCAGCACGATGAACGAAACCGAAACGAACAGCACCGATGTTCTACGGGAGGGTGGGAGAGTGAAATCGTAAAAGATCAATGTTACCATTATTAAGGTGAAACACCGTTCGGCTTTGCTACACGCAGTTTCTTACCGATTGATGTTGGCCAGCGATCGGATGTGGCGACTTCCTTCGATGATTGCCATCGTCACTTTGTAGCCTTTCTGTTCCATGATTTCGATCAGTTCGTGTCCTTTGGCTTTCGTTGTGAAAACGGCGGTGATGTCTCCTGAAACAAGAAAACAAGAGAAGAGGCACGGATTAGTATGTGGAGCACAGTAAGACGCACAGAAGTTCATTAAACTATTATTCCAGTAAGGATCGCAATTTGCATCAGGCAGATGGATATAAATGCATGGAAATGCGCAACATAGTAGGAAAAACAACGCTTTTAAACTCTCAACAATCGGACGTGCAAACGTGACATAGCCTTTAAACAAGTCAAGTACAGTTAACTATTTACGAGTTTATAATAAGTAGAATATCGAACTAGTGTTTTGGCTTTTGCGTCCAGATGCAGTGAAAAGGTAAAACATAAAACTGGTCTCACTGTGATGCATTTGTAAATGACTTCAAATTACAAATTCGAGTTTGTTCACAGAAACATGAACAAAACTTTGAAACGTCGAAAGGTAAAATATAGAAGGGGCAATGATAATTGATCAGACTATAGACATGTGAATCTGTTTATAAAAGAATAAAACCAATTTCTGAGTTCGCGATGCTCATAACCTTATCCTTATTTACGTATACGAAACATAATTCAAAGACAACCTCTGGCAACTAAATAGAAAGAGCATTAGAGCAAACACGATGCATAAACGGGGATGCACAGATAAATGCATTTTCAGTACTTAGAAAGGTACTGTCAGACGGTTTTAACGGGTTTCAGTAACGGTAATGCAATGGCGACGACTATCCTACGACAACGACCGGCGACGCCGAACATGCAATTCACCCCCTTTCTTGTACTGCTTGTAGTTCACAGTGCATTATAACCAAACCATACTCACAACTCTCATTCTCATAGACTAGAGACAATGTTCTTTGCCAGTGACTCATCGCCATCGCCGTATTTATTGGCCAATAAAACATGCTCTTTAAGATTTAGTGGGATGAAGAGCAAAGAGGAGTACAGAGTAATGAAATATTCTTGTATAATAATTAAAGTAGATAACTTGACAAATTATATTTATGGTTCTTTTAAGTGAGGGCGAATGAGGAACTCCTAAATCAGAGAGCTGAAAATGATCCATCATCATCGATCAATACTAAATGCTTTGTGTTACCTGCCGAAGTAAAGCCAAAAACAACAATTAGTAATTCGGGTGAAGGTCCCGTAGTCCCAGCCTAATTTTTTATACATCACCAGAAATCTATAAATATGTACTAAACATGTACCAGAAACCAAGTTCTTTGTTGACACGTTGAGGACAAGGCTGTCCAGATGACCCATCTCCTTTTATTTCAGCGAACAAGTTTTGGCTGAAGAAAAGCTTCAAGTTTGATAATCCAGCTCAAATAATAATTGACATTGGAAATTTATATGGTCAAGAGTTTTCAGTACCTGACGATACTTGTGCTTATATAGGTAATGAACTATAATTTTATTTGTATGATTTAAATTCAGTCAAGGTTTGAATTTGATTGTTCAATTCTACAGTGTCTTAAATTCAAAGCTACTTGATAATCAACAAAATTTCAAGCGAAATACTAATACACCCAGGTCTTTTTTTACACGGTTTTTTTTTACACGGTTTTTTTTTGCGAGGTTTTTTTTACACGGATTTTCGAATTAACGCGGTTTTTTTTTACACGGATTTTCGAATTAACGCGGTACCCAGATCAAAATTTTCTAAGTCTTTTTGAATGGAAAACACTTAGAATAATTTTATGGATATGGGAACGATTGTTTTGCAGAGTATAAAACTGCATACAATATGGGTATTGCCAGAATGGATTCGATGAGTAGAAGCCGGAAATCGATGTTTGGCGCCATTTTGAAATTCAAGATGGCCGACTTCCGGTTTGATAAAAGGACCGGAAACCCATGCAATATGGGTATTGCCGGAATGAGCTCGACGAGTAGAAGCCGGAAATCGATGTTTGGCGCCATTTTGAAATTCAAGATGGCCGACTTCCGGTTCGATAAAAGGCCCGGAAACCCATGCAATATGGGTATATCCGGAATGAGCTCGACGAGTTGAAGCCGGAAACCGATGTTTGGCGCCATTTTGAAATTCAAGATGGCCGATTTCCGGTTTGATAAAAGGCCCGGAAACCCATGCAACATGGGTATTGCCGGAATGAGCTCAACGAGTAGGAGCCGGAAATCGATGTTTGGCGCCATTTTGAAATTCAAGATGGCCGATTTCCGGTTTGATAAAAGGCCCGGAAACCCATGCAATATGGGTATTGCCGGAATGAGCTCAACGAGTAGAAGCCGGAAATCGATGTTTGGCGCCATTTTGAAATTCAAGATTGCCGACTTCCGGTTTGATAAAAGGACCGGAAACCTATGCAATATGGGTATTGCCGGAATGAGCTCGACGAGTAGAAGCCGGAAATCGATGTTTGGCGCCATTTTGAAATTCAAGATGGCCGACTTCCGGTTTGATAAAAGGACCGGAAACCTATGCAATATGGGTATTGCCGGAATGAGCTCGACGAGTAGAAGCCGGAAATCGATGTTTGGCGCCATTTTGAAATTAAAGATGGCCGACTTCCGGTTTGATAAAAGGCCCGGAAACCCATGCAATATGGGTATTGCCGGAATGAGCTCGACGAGTAGAAGCCGGAAATCGATGTTTGGCGCCATTTTGAAATTCAAGATGGCCGACTTCCGGTTTGATAAAAGACCCGGAAACCCATGCAATATGGGTATTGCCGGAATGAGCTCGACGAGTAGAAGCCGGAAATCGATGTTTGGCGCCATTTTGAAATTCAAGATGGCCGACTTCCGGTTTGATAAAGGCCCGGAAACCCATGCAATATGGGTATTGCCGGAATGAGCTCTACGAGTAGAAGCCGAAAATCAATGTTTGGCGCCATTTTGGATTTGAAGATGGCCGAATTTGAGTTCGTTAAAACAACTGGAAACCCCTGGAATATGGGTATTAACGGAATGAGATTGACGAGTAGAAGCCAGAAATCTATTTGCCGCCATTTTTGAAATCAAGATGGCCGTTTTCCGGTTCGATAACACGACTGGAAACCCTTTCAATACCAATGGCCAGAAACCATTATAAGAATTCCTCCGGCATTTCTTCCAGAGAAAAATTCTCCGAAGATCTTCACAAAAATTTCTTCGGGAAATCCTCACAAAAATTCCTCTAAAAGTTCCTCAGAAGAATTCCTCAGAAAGTTCCTCAGAAAGTTCCTCAGAAAAATTTCTCCCGAAGCTCCTCTGGAAATTCCTCCGGGAATTCCTCTGGAAGCTCCTCCGGGAATTCCTCCGAAAGGTCCTCCGGGAATTCCTCTGGAAGCTCCTCCGGGAATTCCTCCGAAAGGTCCTCCGGGAATTCCTATGGAAGTTCCTCCGGGAATTCCTCCGGAAGTTCCTCCGGGAATTCCTCCGGAAGTTCCTCCGGGAATTCCTCCGGAAGTTCCTCCGGGAATTCCTCCGGAAGTTCCTCCGGGGATTCCTCCGGAAAATCCTCCGGGAATTCCTCCGGAAGTTCCTCCGGGAATTCCTCCGGAAGTTCCTCCGGGAATTCCTCCGGAAGTTCCTCCAGGAATTCCTCCGGAAGTTCCTCCGGGAGTTCCTCCAGGAATTCCTCCGGAAGTTCCTCCGGGAATTCCTTCGGAAGTTCCTCCGGGAATTCCTCCGGAAGTTCCTCCGAATTCCTCCGGAAGTTCCTCCGAATTCCTCCGGAAGTTCCTCCGGGAATTCCTCCGGAAGTTCCTCCGGGAATTCCTCCGGAAGTTCCTCCGAATTCCTCCGGAAGTTCCTCGGGAATTCCTCCGGAAGTTCCTCCGGAAGTTCCTCCGGGAATTCCTCCGGAAGTTCCTCCGAAATTCCTCCGGAAGTTCCTCCAGGAATTCCTCCGGAAGTTCCTCCGGAATTCCTCCGGAAGTTCCTCCGGGAATTCCTCCGGAAGTTCCTCCGAATTCCTCCGGAAGTTCCTCCGGGAATTCCTCCGGAAGTTCCTCCGAATTCCTCCGGAAGTTCCTCCGGGAATTCCTCCGGAAGTTCCTCCGAATTCCTCCGGAAGTTCCTCCGGGAATTCCTCCGAAGTTCCTCCGGGAATTCCTCCGGAAGTTCCTCCAATTCCTCCGGAAGTTCCTCGGGAATTCCTCCGGAAGTTCCTCCGGGAATTCCTCCGGAAGTTCCTCCGGGAATTCCTCCGGAAGTTCCTCCGGGAATTCCTCCGGAAGTTCCTCCGAATTCCTCCGGAAGTTCCTCCGGGAATTCCTCCGGAAGTTCCTCCGGGAATTCCTCCGAAGTTCCTCCGAATTCCTCCGGAAGTTCCTCCAGGAATTCCTCCGGAAGTTCCTCCGGGAATTCCTCCGGAAGTTCCTCCGGGAATTCCTCCGAAGTTCCTCCGGGAATTCCTCCGGAAGTTCCTCCGAATTCCTCCGGAAGTTCCTCCAGGAATTCCTCCGGAAGTTCCTCCGGAATTCCTCCGGAAGTTCCTCCAGGAATTCCTCCGGAAGTTCCTCCAGGAATTCCTCCGGAAGTTCCTCCCGGAATTCCTCCGGAAGTTCCTCCGGGAATTCCTCCGGAAGTTCCTCCGAATTCCTCCGGAAGTTCCTCCAGGAATTCCTCCGGAAGTTCCTCCGGGAATTCCTCCGGAAGTTCCTCCGAATTCCTCCGGAAGTTCCTCCAGGAATTCCTCCGGAAGTTCCTCTGGAATTCCTCCGAAGTTCCTCCGAATTCCTCCGGAAGTTCCTCCGAATTCCTCCGGAAGTTCCTCCGGAATTCCTCCGAAGTTCCTCCGGGAATTCCTCCGGAAGTTCCTCCAATTCCTCCGGAAGTTCCTCCAGAATTCCTCCGGAAGTTCCTCCGGGAATTCCTCCGGAAGTTCCTCCGAATTCCTCCGAAGTTCCTCCGGGAATTCCTCCGGAAGTTCCTCCGGGAATTCCTCCGGAAGTTCCTCCGGGAATTCCTCCGGAAGTTCCTCCGAATTCCTCCGGAAGTTCCTCCAGAATTCCTCCGAAGTTCCTCCGGGAATTCCTCCGGAAGTTCCTCCGGGAATTCCTCCGGAAGTTCCTCCGGAATTCCTCCGAAGTTCCTCCGGAATTCCTCGGAAGTTCCTCCGGGAATTCCTCCGGAAGTTCCTCCGGGAATTCCTCCGGAAGTTCCTCCGGGAATTCCTCCGGAAGTTCCTCCGGGAATTCCTCCGGGAGTTCCTCCGGGAATTCCTCCAGGAATTTCTCCGGAAGTTCCTCCAAGAATTCCTCCGGTAGTTCCTCCGGAAGTTCCTCCGGTAGTTCCTCCGGAAGTTCCTCCGGGAATTCCTCCGGAAGTTCCTCCGGGAATTCCTCCGGAAGTTCCTCCAGGAATTCCTCCGGAAGTTCCTCCAGGAATTCCTCCGGAAGTTCCTCCAGAAATTCCTCCGGAAGTTCCTCCAGGAATTCCTCCGGAAGTTCCTCCAGGAATTCCTCCGGAAGTTCCTCCAGGAATTCCTCCGGAAGTTCCTCTAGGAATTCCTCCGGAAGTTCCTCCAGGAATTCCTCCGGAAGTTCCTCCAGGAATTTCTCCGGAAGTTCCTCCAGGAATTCCTCCGGAAGTTCCTCCAGGAATTCCTCCGGAAGTTCCTCCAGGAATTCCTCCGGAAGTTCCTCCAGGAATTCCTCCGGAAGTTCCTCCGGGAATTTCTCCGGAAGTTCCTCCGGAAGTTCGTCCGGGAATTTCTCCGGAAGTTCGTCCAGCAATCCCTCCGAAAGTTCCACCACAAATTCCTTCCCCAGTTCCACCAGAAATTCCTCCAAAAGTTCCTTCAGGAAATCATCCAGAAATATTTCTTGAAATTTCTTCATAAGTTCCTCCAAGAACTCCCCTGGAAATTCATCTTGAAATTTTATCCGGGAATTCCTCCTGAAACTCTACCGAGAGTTCCTCCAGAATTTCCTCCAAGAGTTGCTCCGAGTGTTCCTCAGAGAAATCTAGCTTAACTTTTCAAAAGGACCTAAGTAACATTTGTTTTAATGAAATAATTTGAATATTGCAATCCACAGACCAATATGAAAGCTTTTGATTGCAGTACTCAAATTAATTAATTTGAAAAAATGTTGTTTAGGTCCTTTTGAAAAGTTAAGCGAGAAATTCCTCCAGATGTTTCTCGAAGAAATTTCTTCGGAAGTTGCTGGAAGGAATTCCTCCTGAAGTTCTACAAAGGAATTCCACTGGAAGTTCCTTAAAAGAATTCCCCTGGAAGTTCCTCAAAAGCATTCCGCCGGAAGATCCTCAAAGGAATTCTTCCGGCATGTGGTCCCGTAGCGTAGTTGGCTATACGTTCGCCTTATAAGCGAATGAACATGGGCTAGATTCCCATCCCCTTCTCCAAACCCTCGTCAGTCACCGGTAGCGCAGTCCCATCGGTGGCGTTTGAGGTAACGCCCCACGGACACGTCTGCCAGACAACAACTGATAAAACTGATCTCGAAGGCATTCCTCCAACGTACTTCGAAAAATGGCAACCGAACAAAGCAACGATCATTGGATTCACCATATGGACAAATGGACACAAGACTCACGATGATATCGACAACGACAACAATATCGAACTACGGGTATCCATAGATTCTGTACAGCAGAATACTACAGTAGATCACGGTTCAGTAGCGCTTAAGAACACGGAATGCCTACTACATAAATATATGAATAAAAAAATCCTCCAGCAGTTCCTCAAAGGAATTTCTCCGGCGTTTTTTTCTGAAATTCCTCCGAGAATTCATGCGGAAGTTCCTCAAAGATTTTTTCCGAAAGCTCCACAGGAGATTTATCCGAAGGTTCTCCAGACACTCTCCAAGAATTCCTCCGATGATTCCTGCTGAAATTCCTCCTTACTACAAAAACTAGAAATTAAAAAAAGCGCCAAGAATGCAAGCTTCTAATAAAAATAAAATTTTACTTAATTATGCTTGTCGACGGGACAAGCGTGCGTGGGCGGACTCGCTTGCCGACGAAGGGGAGAGAGAGCCACAGCATCCAGGGACACTCGCCTCCTCTACGATATCTCACAACGCTTAAGCGAGGCAAAGATGAATGCAACGATGCCTGTAAAAGACGCGAATGGTCAGTTATTGGTCGACCCTTTTTCAAGTGCCAACCAGGCCACCACCACCTCAGCATGATCTGTCCAGGATGCGACGTGTAACGCGCGTCAACACCGAAGCGCCATCACTGCTAGAGATTCAAACATCTGCCATGACATCTGCTCATCTTCTGCATCGTTTATTTCGTAATATAGGACACACAACCTTCTCGGTCGACTGGTTGCAAAGTATCTTAGTGAAGGTGCCCAAAAAGGATGACCTGACTGTGTACTCGTCAGTTATCAGACATGATGTTGCTGTGTACCGTCTTCAAAGTTCTATGCAAAGTTATCCTAGCCCGAATTCAGGAAAAGATCGATGCGACTTTCAGGCGGCAGCAGACCGGGTTCCGTGCCGGAAGATCCTGTGTGGACCTTATTGTCACGCTCCGTATCATTCTGGAGCAGGTCAACGAATTCCAAGAGCCCCTTTACTTGGTATTCTTGAGAATATGTGGGGACCCTGGGACGCAAGGGTGTTCCTGAAAAAATTATCGGCCTCATCGAGGCATAGTACGAGGTCTTCTTGTGCAGAGTACTGCACAATGGGGTCGTGTGTGGCTCTATCCGGGTCGTAGCTGGTGTGAGACAAGGGTGTATTCCATCACCGTTACTGTTCCTTATTGTAATCGACGTTAATCTGGTAGGTGCCAAACCTATGGCAGCCTTTAACCATGGAGAATCTAAACGACATCGAATAGGCTGATGACGTGAACTTCTCGCTCAACGGTGCTCTGATATGCAGAGTAAGCTCAACGACTCGTCTTCCGCAGGTTTAGTCATCAACGTCAACAAAACCAAATCGTAGGACGTAAACACGCAACCTCTTCCAGTTTTACAGTAGTTGGACAATCAGTGGAGAATGTTGAAAAGTTCGAATATTTTGGAAGCCATTTGGCGTCAGACGGCGGTACCAAGATCAACATAGGCGCCCGGATCAAGAAAGCAAGGGCTGCCTTTGCGAGTTTAAGTAATATCTGGAAGAACAGGCAGATATAACGCATCAAAAACCGAATTTTCAACTCTAACGTGAAATCTGTACTGTTATACGGTTGTTCATCAACAGATGCCTACGGTACATAATTTATGCCTGGTGGCCTTACAACTGGATCTCAAACAATGAGCTCCATTGTCCGATAGTAAGGCCGAGGCCGATAGTAATGGAAACTCGGGATCGGAAGTGGGGCTGGATCGGCCACACTTCACGAAGGAGCGGAAACGAAATATGCAAACTAGCATTAGACTGGAACGCAGCGGGACATCGCAGCAGAGGCAAACCCAGAGGCTCATGACGGCTCATAGAAGAAGTCGACCTTAATCTAACCTGGCTACAGGTAAAAGCGATAGCTGGTCGTCGCTCAGGATGGAGATCTTTCAAGTCGGCCCTTTGCTCCACCGGAGGCGTACAAGATTCATAAGTAAGTAATTAAATAATCTTCATGCTGCTAGATAAAACTGAACTTAACAGTAAAAATCCACTTCAAAATTGTACAACACCCTTCAACCTACTTCTTTAACAGTTCTCCAATATCCATCGATATGGTAGAAAATATTCGGTGGCGTGGTAAATTCACATACAGCGGCACGCCGACGCGGCGACGGTATAAGAAAATCACAGGTCTAACTGGAAGTCGGCCATCTTAAACTCAAAATGCCAAACACCAAATTCCGGCTTTCACTCATCGAGCCCGTTCCGGCAATACCCAGTTTCTTAAGTTTTGTCAATCAAATAGACTGATAAACTTTTCACTTATCAATACATTTTCTAAGTCTTTTTCAATGAAAAGGACTTAGAAAATTTTTCGATGGTATTTTTTTACACGGATTTTCGAATTAACGCGGTCTTTTTTTACACGGATTTTCGAATTAACACGGTTTTTTTTACACGGATTTTCGAATTAGCACGGTTTTTTTTACACGGATTTTCGAATTAACGCGGTTTTTTTTTACACGGTTTTTTTTTGCGAGGTACGTATCCCCCTCGTAAAAAAAAACCTGGGTGTACTCTGCATCAGCTCTGTCTTACGTAGTGCCGCCGAGCTGTGCTGAAAGCTGTCGAACGGCTAGAACAAATCTGAGAACCATATAGCTATCTAACTTCCCACATTAACGTTGGAAACAAAGTCATCTGAGACGCGAGCATAAATGATCATAATGCCGCCGCGCGCTTTTACGTTGGGATTTTCAACTGCTGCCGTGACGTGAAGTTCCGTCTCTCGTTACTTTTACGTCATCCGCGCGCTGGCAAGCAGCGCACTACGAACGCGAGTCACCGCCGCGCTCCGGTCGCTGGGTTGTTTCCAACTTCATTTTTTCCTGCCATAGCTATAGATGCAACAACGAAACAACAAAAGCCCAACAATTTGCTTCGTTATTATTAGGTGGGCAACGAATGAATGCCGGCTCACTACCGACCGTTAGATACTTGTAGAGAATACCCATTACCCAGAAGTGTTTCTGCAATTGTAGCAAATCGTGCGCAGAACCATTTGTCGTTTGTCATCGGCAGTCGTGAACAACTAACTCTCCGATGTGTGTGATTAGCCCGGCAGCTTTGAGGAGAGCCAGCCGGTTGCCGACACGGAATCTGGATCACTGGTTCCGATAATGATCATTTTCGCTTTCGTTTGTTGCAAATTGTTACTTTGTAAATCATTCGTGGCGCAATTGTGCAATCAATATGGGCTAAGGCGGAAAGAAAAAGTAGTCACTGAGCAGTAGGAGATTTTGAATGCCTTCACCATTGCACAATCTCAAATATTCCTTTATAATTTTCGTGAGCACCATTTTAAGGGACATTCCCAAAAATTGTATTGGTGTTCTGGAAGTCTGGAAAGCATATTTGTGTATTTTACAATGTTATGAAAACTCATATGTGAATATGTACGTTATGTGGAAGATATTGATTTGGAAAATGTATTGGAGGTAACCACTTTCCCTTCGATGGGACTCGAACCCATGACCCTACAGTACTCTAGACTGGTGCTTTAACCAACTAAGCTACGAAGGACCTCCGTCGGCCTTCGTAACCTAGAGGCTACTGAACGAGCTCAAGATTCCCAAATTGGACGCATAGTCAAATCACTCGCAATCCATTTCTCAAGCCAATACTTCCACATGTGTATAGTACACGTCCACATTAGACTGCAAATAGCTTACACAACCTCACTTGACCAGTACCGTTGCTGATGAAGAATGTGTATAGCCGCCAGACGTCCAATTTGGGAATCTTGAGCGCGTTCAGTAGCCTCTAGGTTGCGAAGGCCGACGGAGGTCCTTCGTAGCTTAGTTGGTTAAAGCACCAGTCTAGCGTACTGTAGGGTCATGGGTTCGAGTCCCATCGAAGGGAAAGTGGTTACCTCCAATACATTTTCCAAATCAATATCTTCCACATAACATTAATTTAATGTTATGTTATTATAATTAACAATTCCACATTAATCCCCGGAAATAGGCAATTACCTTTGATTGAACTGATATTTGTGTAATTATAATTCTTATTCTCCGATAAACCGATATATCTTTCCCATGGAATATTCTGATATAACTGATATAACTGTCAAAATTTTACAAAAAATTTAAAAAGAAAATTATCTCGAGTTTGTTGCGAAATTCTTGTGAACTTTTGAAACTGTTCGTAATTTTCACAATATATTTTTTAGCAATTGCAAGAATCCCCTGGAAATATTTTTGGAATTTCCCCATGAAGTTCCCCATAATTTTATTCTTTAAAATTTCCACGGGAATCTTTCCGGAATTATGCGGAATTCACGTCAAGCGAATTTCGGATCGAAAGAGAATCTTTTTTCAGAGCTTATAATATCAGCAGCGACTTAATCTATACCACAAACAAGCGGTACCATAGTGTTGTTCTGAAGCAAGAAAGAAATTCTGTGGCGAGGAAGTGTCTAAGATTCCTTCGACGCCTACAAAAAAACGGTCCTGATGAACCCGAAGCGCTAGCGATTTTCCAGGAAACTAGATCTGCAACAGCAAGCAGTCGTGGGAGAATTTTGTGTCGAGGACATCACCGTTTAGTACGACTATGGAGCTATGGAGAACAGGCAATAGGCAACAGCGAGCCGTAAACTCAAACAATTGGACGGATTGACGGATACCCCAAAACAGCAGCGGAAGAACTAGAGATCGGTGACCTCCAACTACCCTTCATTATTTCAGAAGGCAAAAGCAGAAGCAGAACGAAGGTTCATACTGCCGTAATCTGAAAAAGTGACGTATACGGCATTTTCCAACAATGGTGTTAACGAGTGCTACTCATCGAGCTAAACATGCAACATGCATGTTGTAAATTGGCGCTTACGTCGCTTTTCCAGATTACGGTAGCATAGAGCTTTCTCCTAATACCGACTATGAGTACAACATCGACATCACCCTGTATTTTGTATTCGGACGTGAATTCAAAATGAGATGGCAGAGTAATGGAACGGCAGGACAATTCTCGCTTAACTTTTCAAAAGGACCTAAGTAACATTTTTTTCATGAATTAATTTGAATAGCGCAAACAACAGAACAACATGAAAGCTATTGATTGCAGTATTCAAATTAATTCATGAAAAAAATGTTACTTAGGTCCTTTTGAAAAGTTAAGCGAGAATTTATCCAACAGAAGAAGAAAGAGTTTCAAGGTTTGGTGTTAGGTTTGATTTCTCCCACGTGGTGGTTTCTGATGGCGAATGCTTTGATAGTACAAACGCATCAAACACTACTCCTACTCGCAATTTGGTGTTGCTACTGGATGGCAGATAATATTTTCGGCTTTGGAGACCAGGGGAATCGTCTTCTTCTCTCACTTCCGGCAATGGTTTAATGCTATTGGCTGGTTCTTGAATAAATAAACGCTGTAAAATTCTTCCAATCTGTCGGTCACAGCCAAATTTGCGTATACTGGAGAATCTTCCTCTGTTTCTTCGAGTGATCCAGCTACAACCTATCCGAACTTTGTTTCATATAAGGATCTGAAGCAAAACCAGATCAAGCTTGCCGACAATCTATGGAATAGGGAAGAAAATTTAAGCTCCACTCAGCATTTCAACTTCACGAAATTTATTGAATGGTGGATCAGCTAATCTAATACCAGGGAGAATGTTCCAGGCATCTACTTGAACATTTTCTGATGGAACGGATCCGGTTACCTTTGGTGTGACAAGGCAATCAACGTAAGCAGAGAAATTGTTATAGGTAGCTGGATGCCATTCTCACCACCACTCGATGACGGGAACGTTAGCCGGTTGTTTTGGAAGATTCAGTTTCTTCAATAAGGATTCCGATAGTAAATTGATTTGAGATCCAGAATCTAACAACGCTCGAACTTGATATGCTCGCTACTCTTGGACATCATATTCACCATATAGCTGTAATCAGAAGAACTTGCTTCACTGGTGGACGGAACATATTGGAACAAAATGCAGTTACACGCCTCTGCATCAGAATCGTTTGATCGTTGCATTATGTCTTGAAATATCGACTTGAAGCGTGGCCATGATTCGTAACGGCCATCAAAGATCAGCAAGGGAGTACGGAACGATTGGGCTTGATTATAACGGGTTGATTCGATGGTAGATTTGCTCAAGCTGAGGTCCCAGGCATGTGTACGGACAACGTTGCTCGGGTTTTCATTTCAAATTCTTCGATCATTGTTTCTATTTTGGTAAGGGCTTCGTTGTAAAGAGTTTCAAGTTAATTGTACTTCTTTTCATGACTAGTAGCATTTTCTTCGTCAACGACTCGTATACTATTTATTTGATATTTGATTAAAATTCTAGACCAAAAATTGAAAAGGGCGTAAGAGCGGACATTTATTCCTTTGATTATTCGTCTACATATTAGCTACATATATATGTAGATGAAGAATCAGAAGGAATAATTATTGGCTGTTACGCCCTTTCCAAATGTTGGACTAGAATTATAATATTGTAGTAGCTTTGATTTCTTCCTACTGCTGGTCTTAATTGGTTGCGGTCCAGTTTCATAATGATCCATCAGCTGATGCGCCTTTTATTTATAGATGTTGAGCAAGCTCGTGTCGTTTTGTTTGGTGGTTGTCACTGGAGCTCTTGACCACGCGCAGCTACTATGATCAAACAAAATGTTTTGGAAACAGGTGTCGCAATCGCATACACCCTGAATGAGCTATTGTGCGCCCTCGACAAAGGGCGAAGTGTCTCTACAGGTCCCGATTCGATCCCTAGCTTCTACGCCTACTCCTATACGTGAAGACAATATCCCCTAAACTGATCCGTGAAGATAGCACTCAATAAAATCAGGCACAACGGATAGCTGGCAAAACGCCATCGTCATTCCCATCTCAACCATTATCGCTCACTAGCTGCATGGCGAAGCTGCTAGAGCGGATAATCATCCGTTGACTGATAACTAAGCTGGAATCGGTAATAGGCTTGATAAGCGAGAACACGCTTTCCGCTCAGGCCATGGTACTGATACTTACTTTGGCGAACTAGAGAGATCTCTACCAACCGTTGACGAGCACTGACCGACAGCCTTACTGGATCTGGTTCTGGATGACACCACCTGGCGGCATGGCATACTGCGTACTCTTAAAGACATGGCCGATTCGTCGTCGGATGATGCACTTCCTACGAAGCTTTCTCTTGGAGTGAAAGTTCCAAGTGTCCGTGGGAGGACATCTGTCTGGCAAGCATCAACTGGAAAACGGAGTGCCGCAGGGATCAATTCTCTCTGTAACGCTATTTCTGGTTGTATACTATTTCGCCGAAAAACATTGCGCGGAATTTTTTTTCGCGGTACGGCATTCCGCAGAATGTATCAACTCTCCGAAACACATTTCGCGGAATGCACCTTTTTTCCGAAAGACATCTCGCGGAATGTACCTTTTCACCGAAAATCATTCCGCGGAATGCCATTTGGCGGAATTCAGTTAGAATAATTATCATTCCAATAATTACCGATTTCTGCTTTATTACATGAAATCCGGGCTATTTTTTTGGATTTAATGCAAACCCGAACTCGACCCGTTCCCGGAAATTTTTGCATTCGTAAACCCGTACTCGACCCGAACCCGACATAATTTAATTATTTAAGCCCGCACAAAATTTTTATCCGAAAAATTCAAACTAGATATTTTCTGGTCTCACAATTAACAAAACTGAATAAAATAATTTTCAGTATTTAATTTCTTAAACCCGTACCCGACCCGAACCCGATATTGTACTAATTTTTCAAAACCTGAAACCCCACCATATCTACGGCCCGTTATAAGGCGAAAGGAGTTGCTAATGTTTTCTTTCAAAGAACACGTCTTCCCGATATAAGGCGAAGGGAGGGGTTACGCCTTCTTTAAATGGATGCATTTGTTCGGTATAAGGTGAAAGGAGTCGATAATGCCTTCTGTAAAAGAACGCGTCTGTCCGGTTTAAGGCAAAGGGAGGGGTAACGCCTTCTTTAAATGGATGCATCTGCCCGGTATAATGCGAAGGGAGGGGTAATGCCTTCTTTAAATGGATGCATCTGCCCGGTATGAGGCGAAGGCAGGGGTAACGCCTTCTTTAAATGGATGCATCTGCCCGGTATAAAGCGAAAGGAGTTGATAATGCCTTCTTTAAAAGAATGCGTCTGCCCGGTATAAGGCGAAGGGAGAGGTAACGCCTTCTTTAAATAGATGCATCTGCCCAGTATAAGGCGAAGGGAGGGGTAACGCCTTCTTTAAATGGATGCATCTGCCTGGTATAAGGCGAAAGGAGTTGATAATGCCTTCTTCAAAAGAATGCGTCTGCCCGGTATAAGGCGAAGGGAGGGGTAACGCCTTCTTTAAATAGATGCATCTGCCCGGTATAAGGCGAAGGGAGGGGTAACGCCTTCTTTAAATGGATGCATCTGCCTGATATAAGGCGAAAGGAGTTGATAATGCCTTCTTCAAAAGAATGCGTCTGCCCGGTATAAGGCGAAGGGAGAGGTAACGCCTTCTTTAAATGGATGTATAAGGCGAAGGGAGGGGTAACGACTTCTTTAAATGGATGCATCTGCCTGGTATAAGGCGAGTGAGTTGATAATGCCTTCTTTAAAAGAATGCGTCTGCCTGGAATAAGGCGAAGGGAGAGGTAACGCCTTCTTTAAATGGATGCATTTGCCTGGTATAAGGTGAAGGGAGGGGTAACGCCTTCTTTAAATAGATGCATCTGCCCGGTATAAGGCGAAGGGAGGGGTAATGCCTTCTTTAAAGGATACATCTGCCCGGTATGAGGCGAAGGGAGGGGTAATGCCTTCTTTAAATGGATACATCTGCCCGGTATGAGGCGAAGGCAGGGGTAACGACTTCTTTAAATGGATGCATCTGCCTGGTATAAAGCGAAAGGAGTTGATAATGCCTTCTTTAAAAGAATGCGTCTGCCCGATATAAGGCGAAGGGAGAGGTAACGCCTTCTTTAAATATATGCATCTGCCCGGTATAAGGCGAAGGGAGGGGTAACGCCTTCTTTAAATGGATGCATCTGCCTGATATCCAGCTTTTTACGCTAGCCATAAATTAACAAGGGGTGAATCGAATTTGACATATGCTGTGTACATTTTTTTGCTGAAATCTTAGTAGCCATGAACTGGACTCTGTTCCCAGAACTGTCATATTTTTTCACCTTTGGTAAATATGTATCTGGTGAATACAATAATACAGTTTTCTCTCCTGGTTTTATATGATTGATACTCAACTAATGTTCCTGTGGATATATTTTTCAGGATATTGCATAGATTTCGAAGATCAAAGCCCCGGTGATATTGAAGTTCACATAAAAATAAATTGCAGCACTCAAACCGATCCAAACTATTTCGCTGCAGGAAAGAAAATACCAGATATATGTCCTTAGTCAATGAAAAAAAAGCGGATCTTCGCTGACCGTTTTCGAAAATAAAAATCTGATTCTTGCTCACTATTTTAATAAATATTCATATATCTTCCAGAATGAGAATGCTAGAGTAAGGTGTGTGCGCCAATTTGAGCTATATATGTAGTTGCGATTTCCGTAAAAATAAACAGCTCCTTTCACTTTACTCTATAATGTGATAAACTCAAGTAAAAAACCAATTGCTTAATTAATGTTGTATTTCAAATAGAATCTAATAGCAAGTTTCCCACCTCTGCGGTTACAATATGGAGTGAATATGTACACTCTTTGGGGATTTATTATGAATATTTAGTTGATTTATATTAACTTAATCAATAAATAATTGATTTTATTAAAATTTATTATGGTTGAAAAATTAACAATTATCTTTAAAGCGGAAACTTCGAAGCACCTGTTAACGTGTCTTCGTTTTGATCAAACTCAACGACAATTTCCGTTGTAAAGGTATATGAGTATTTGCGTTTTGATTATATTGGGCATAATTATAGAAATAATGTTTATTTCGCCCTCTTCCAATTACTCAGGAGCTCAGACTGAGATTAGATTCATTGGAGCATGCGAGAGTGACGATGGTCCGGCTTCTTTTCATCCGAAATAATTTCGTTTTTGTGCTGGACACATGAGAATCATGAGTATGTGAGAGAGTTACTATTAGTCCTGATGACAACGCCCATATGTTTCTTGATACCTAAAACAGAAAATTTGTAGGAAAGTTAAGAAGGGAAACAATAAATTACAGCAGATTCAAACCACATTTCAGGAGCATGTTTGAAACTTTGGAAAAAATGAGACAGTTTAATGTTTTCAAAGTTTCAACGAATCGAAACGAATCATAGACTGCCAAGATCCATCCTCGGATCCAACTATAAAAAAAATGTTGGACACATCATATGTCAAAAGGGGTGATTCAAAGCATTATGGCACCGTTGCGTAAAAAGCGGGATAAGGCGAAAGGAGTTGATAATGCCTTCTTTAAATGAATGCGTCTGCCCGGTATAAGGCAAAAGGAGGGGTAACGTCTTCTTTAAATGGATGTATCTGCCCGATATAAGGGGCAATTGAAATTTTGAAATCTTCTTCTAAATATTCTGGGAGGCGTTCCTTAGCCGTGCGGGAAGATGCGTGACTGCCAAGCAAGACTATGCTGAAAGAGGCTAGGTTCAGCTTCTAGCCCGGTCTAGGAAATTTATCGAAATTTTTTTTTCGGCTTTCGGCTAAAGTTTCAACGTGTTAATCTCGTGTTAAACGAATGCAAAACAAAATGGTAACTTGGCTTAGAGACCTCGCAGGTAATAATTGTGGGAATGCTGAATAAACAAAGGCTATTATTATTTATATTCCACGAAATGGTGCATTCCGCGAAATGGTACATTCCGCTAAAAGTCATTCGGGGAAAAGGTACAAACCGCCAAATGTCGTACCGCGAAAAGTTACAAACCGCCAAATGTTATTCCGCGAAATGTTCAACCGCGAAAATGAATTCCGCTAAATAGTTTTCGGTGAAATGTTATACAATCCTGAGGCATTCCACGGGGGCATGTCAGTCGATCCTGAGCGACCATTTCGAAAATATTTGAAACTCTGCACAGTTTTTCAATTTCATCTAAATCGTCATTTTTCGATATCAAATCTTCATATTGAGTCACGACTAACTTTTCAAAAGGGTGTATGTGAAAATGGTTCAAAAATATTTAAAAAGCTGCACAGCAAAAACGGAATGTTCGATTGTTATGATTTTTTCAGCAAAGTTAGACAACTAAATGGTGATTCTTAAGAAAATGTGCACAGTAAAAAAAAATTTTTTTGCCTTTAAAAATATCATTTTGTCACAAAACTCAAATATCTCAAAACCCTATCTTTTTCGAACGTAATTTTTTAGGAAAACGGTCCATTATATTAGCTATCTACCATAAAAATTTGGTGATGGTAAACTAATAAACAAAAAAGTTATGACATTTCAAACATTTCACAATTTTCACATTTAGTAAAAAAAAATTTTTTCTTTGTAAGTTATTTCGAGAATTTCAGTTTGATGCAGATTTTATTGTTAAGGGACGTGATTTAAACAAGTTGTTTTCATGATATTTTGATTTAATTATTCATAGCATCTATAAGAAACTTAGACACGATCCAGTGTTGTGATCAAAAGTATTGATAGTGTCATAATTTTCATTGCACGTGACTGGCGAAAAATTCTTTTAATAGTGTTGAAACCTGTTGATAATAACGTTGATAGAAACATGCAAAATCAAAGATTTATATACACGTGTACGTCTATAGTTTACCTGCAAAAAATATACCTCTTAGAGAATAGACTTTATGATCGGGAGGAAACGGGTATCTTCAACAACAACAAATGCATGATAGGTACATACCATGACAATGCTCACGAAAAAGCAAAAAAAATACTACTACTAAGGTTGTTAAAGATCTTATAGTAATTTTTTTCTTCAGTCAACCAAATGACACCAAACTAGTCAGTAAAAACTTAAAAGTGATTTTGTTTATTGAAATATTACGAACAACATGAGTAGCCGCTTTCTCAACTGTTGTAGGCCGTTTGATGGAAAAAAGTGTTCAAAAGAGTTACGAAATCTCACCGAAAGCACCATAGATAAACTGAAAGCGACTGGTTATGCTCCAATGTCCACATTGAATACAAATTTACGCATTTGCACGTCCTGCCGTCTAAACGTTGACAAAAGAGCAATCTGAATATCATCGGTTGAGCAGAGCGCAGGAAGTTCGAAAACGACAGCAACTGAGGAATTGCCAGATGTATCGACAACAACTGAGGAATTACCAGAAGTATTAAGTGCTGAGAGCCTTGCCACCGTACCATCAGCGAAATCTGTTTCAACAAATCAATCGGAAGATGAGTGTATCCAAAAGGTCAACATCGAACGCTTTAACGAGGGCATAGCTGGGATAAAAGTGACTCCGATTAAATGGAGTAAGATGGACTACGTTTATTACCCGAAAAAAAATACCGTGAAATAAACGAAGCTGTATGAAAAAACCTCTTCAAATTAGGACCTGATGATGTGGAAAATACAGACTACGATGAGGTAATTATAAATATGAAGGAAAGGTTCTCGAATGCAGCCACGACAAGGAAAGAAAATTATTGATTTTGTCGATGCTGCCAAGTTCGTGGTCTATTCAGGATGCCATTGATGAGTTCAAAACCAATAGAAATACAGTAAAAGAGGCAAAACAATTGAAGAATAACTGTCTTTCAACCAAAAATACTAGGTCTAGTACTGCATTAACAGATGAGACAAAAGAAATAGTAGTTCAATATTTTGAAGATGATGAAGTAAGTCGAGCTATGCCTGGTCAAAAGATTATGTATCAGTAAAAAGATGGAAAGCGTCAAGCAATCCAAAAACGATTAATGATGACGACTTTGAAAGAAGCGTACACACGCTTCAAGGAAATTCACGATAATATTAAAATAGGTTTTCCTCATTTGCAAGCCTTCGGCCAAGGCAATGTAAGCTTCTTTCCAATTCAGGAACACATAATGTGTGTGTGCACAACCCATGAGAATATTAATCTTATTTTACATAGTTTGAAAAGAATCAATTTAACAAAGGATATTAAAATGTTAACTGGTAGTCTTTTGTGTGAAAATACAACATCAAATTGCTATCTACGATCTTGTTCGGATTGTCCAGATTCTTCATCATTGGAAAATACTTTATTCGCTGAGTTTGAAGAAAAATATATTGATCAGTTATCATTTGAGCAATGGGTGACCACGGATAGGTGTGACATAGAAACTATTGTAAAACCTGTAGATGAGTTTGTGTCATATTTTTGCTTGAAATTAGAAAGTTTAATCCTCACGATTTCATTAAAACAGAACAATCCAGCTTTTAAAAATACGAAAATACATTACAAAATGGTGAATTTTTAGTCATTTGTGATTTTTCTGAAAATTACAGCTTTGTATTGCAAGATGAAGTGCAGTCCCATCACTGGAACGTACAACAAGCTACAATTCATCCATTCGTTATTTATTTTAATGGAAGTACGCAAATTGAACACTTAAGTTTTATTATAATTTCCGAAGATTTAAGACACGATTCAGTATCCGTAAACTTGTTTATTGAAAAAATGATTAACTTTTTACGCGTCATATATATAATAGGCCTGTTTGTCTGTCCGGTGACTAGCCAACCAGACGCAGCACGCGGGGAAATTCTCACAAAAAATAAAATATTTGACACTTCAATTCTTTTTTATTATTAGATGCAGAAAACAATACCAGTGACAACCAGACACAGCATTTGATGAAAAAATCACAGACAACAGAGGTTGAAAATTTTGATTTTTTTAAATGCAGAAAAGAATCTATCACTTTTAAAAATTGAAAAAAAAACGCTTGCCGCGGGCGCTATTGCGTCCACAAATAAACTAGTTATAAGAATAAAGTAGTCAGAAAGATATATTTCATGTCTGATGGAGCAGCGTCGCAGTACAAAAATCGTGAGAATTTTTCGAGCCTATGTCAATTTAAATCAATGTACGGAATTGATGCAGAATGGCATTTTTTTTGCTACATCACATGGCAAAGGTCCTTGTGATGCTATTGGAGGAACAATTAAGCGCATGCCCACAAGAGCAAGTTTAGCCAAAGAACGTGAGCATCCAATTAAAACTGCGAAAGAACTTTTTGATTGGGCAAATCGTAGAAAAGAAAAGATTTAACCAAATTATCATTTTGTTTTACTACTACTGAAGAGTACGAAATAAAGGCTTCAGAGCTCAGCGAGCAATTTAATAACGCGAAAACGATCCAAGGAACCCAAAATTTCACTGTTTCATTCCATTGTCGGAAAATAAAATTAAAGCAAAACTATACTCAAACTGTGCTGATAATAATTCAAAAGTGTTCGATATTTTAAAAATTTGAATAAAATAAATAAAAAATAAGTATTAATAAACTGTTTTCATGATATCATAACCCATACCAAAATTCAAACTCAAAACTCTTAGAGTTTCTATAACAACATTGTGTAACTGCCACATTTAATTTAATACTTAGGATAATATTAATTCATTTTTATTTATTTATCTATTTATCTATCTTCTATATATATAAAACTCAATGTTTGTATGTTTGTATGTATGTTTGTATGTATGTTCCAGCATAACTTCTGAACCCATTGACCGATTTCAACCAAATTTGGAACACACATTCTTTATCTTAAGGAGACGACGATAGGGGTGGTTAGGGATGCTCTTTGGAAAAGAGGGAGGGTGTGGGGGGAGGGGTATTGCTTAGTTATTGATCAACTCAGTGTACTTTGTAAACCCCTTGGCCGATTTCAACCAAATTTGGAACACACATTCTTTATCTTAAGGAGACGACAATGTGAGGCCAAAGCATGCTGTTTAGAAAAGGGGGAGGGTGTGGGGGGAGGTGTATCGCTTAGTTATTGATCAACTCAGTGTAACTTTTGAACCCCTTGACCGATTTCAACCAAATTTGGAACAAACATTTTTTATCTTTAGGAGACGACGATTGCATGCTCTTCGGAAAAAAGGGGGAGGGTGTGCGGGGAGGGGTATTGCTTAGTTATCGATCAACTCAATGTATCTTCTGAACCCCTTGACCGATTTCAACCAAATTTGGAACACACATTCTTTATTTTAAGGAGACGACGATTGCATGCTCTTCGGAAAAAGAGGAGGGTGTGCGGGGAGGGGTATTGCTTAGTTATCGATCAACTCAGTGTATCTTCTGAACCCCTTGACCGATTTCAACCAAATTTGGAACACACATTCTTCATGTTAAGGAGACGACGATAGTGTGGTTGGGGATGCTCTTTGGAAAAGGGGGAGGATGTGGGGGGAGGTGTATTGCTAAGTTATCGATCAACTCAGTGTATCTTCTGAACCCCTTGGCCGATTTCAACCAAATTTGGAACACACATTTTTTATCTTAAGGAGACGACGATTGCATGCTCTTCGAAAAAAGGGGGAGGGGTATTGCTGGTATTGCTATTGAGGTGTGCGGGGAGGGGTATTGCTTAGTTATCGATCAACTCAGTGTATTTTCTGAACCCCTTGACCGATTTCAACCAAATTTGAAACACACATTCTTTATCTTAAGGAGACGACGATTGCATGCTCTTCGGAAAAAGAGGGAGGGTGTGCGGGGAGGGGTATTGCTTAGGTTTCTATCAACTCAGTATAACTTCTGAACCCCTTGGCTGATTTCAACCAAATTTGGTACACACATTCTTTATCTCAAGGAGACGACAATTGGGGGTTAAGCATGCTCTTTGTAAAAGGGGGAGGATGTGCGGGGAGAGGTATTTCTTAGTTTTCGATCAACTCAGTATAACTTCTAAACCCCTTGGCCGATTTCAACCAAATTTGGAACACATATTTTTCATGTTAAGGAGGCGACGATAGACCGATTTGAACCAAATTTGTTTCAAATTTTGTCTGTCCTAAGGAAACGATTTGAGTGGATAGGGGTAGGTTATTTTATTTTCATTTTGTAAACACGTATTCTCTACCCAAAGGAAACTATTATAGACAGGCTGGGAGGGACTTTTGGAATGCGGGAGGTTATTGGGGTTGCTATTGTTTAGAAAACGTCTTAATTTAAAATCCGTCTTATTTAGTTCACCCGAGGTTTTTTGGCATTGTACAATGTTCCGAAAACAAATTGCCCGAATTCCTCAAAAATACCAAGACCTTGACAATAACATTTTCCCGATAATAACATTCTCCGGAAAATGACTTCAACGAAAATGATATTTCCGAAAACGATACTTCCCGATACACTTCTAAGAATATGACATTTCCCTGAATGAAGCTGGCCATTAACATAACACTATTTGGCCTAAGGTCATTCGACATGAAGGCATTTGGGATAATTATGAACAGCATCAGTAAAATCTTTCATAGAAAGCATGCATTTGGGTATAAAGCAATGGTAATTGTTACCCTTCATCGGAATCATGGTACGCCCAGTGAAAAGCAATGAATAATGTGTTTCCTTCTGAATGGTGGATGTGATTGCTTTTTTAAATGTAGGCATTTGCCCGGAATAAGGCAATGGTGGGTGTGATCCCTTCTTTAAAAATATGCGTTTGCCCGGAATAATGCATCGGTTGAGGTTTTTCCTTCTTTAGAAATAGACGGAATATGGCTATTCAAACCCACGATCCCTTTTTTTCAGTCAGTGTTTCTAAAAGCCTTCTTTTAATCAAATGATGAAGTATCAATAAGTAAACACAATTACCCTGTTGACCAATTGGTTTTATCATTTTCCGATTGTGAATAAAACTTCGAACCAAACTGGCAATTCCGAGCAAGGCCGGGTACATAAAGCTAGTACATATAATATTTATACATATAATATACATAATATCGATGAATACATAAATATGGAATATCATACAAACAACTTGTTTAACTCACGCAAGGCCCTTAACAATAAAATCAGCATCAAACTGCGATTCTTGAAAAAAAAAATACACGGAAATTTTTTTTGTTTACTATCTGTGAAAATTGTGAAATGTTTGAAATGTCATAACTTTTTTGTTTATTAGTTTACCATCACCAAATTTTTATGGTAGATAGCTAATATAATGGACCGTTTTCCCTAAAAAAATTACGTTCGAAAAAAGATAGGGTTTTGAGATATTTGAGTTTTGTGACAAAATGATATTTTTAAAGGCAAAAAAATTTTTTTTACTGTGCACATTTTCTTAAGAATCACCATTTAGTTGTCTAACTTTGCTGAAAAAATCATAACAATCGAACATTCCGTTTTTGCTGTGCAGCATTTTAAATATTTTTGAACCATTTTCACATACACCCTTTTGAAAAGTTAGTCGTGACTCAATATGAAGATTTGATATCGAAAAATGACGATTTAGATGAAATTGAAAAACTGTGCAAAGTTTCAACTCAATAGAAAATCATGAATTAAAAATTTTCTCAAATTTTGATGCTGTTGCTTGGAATCGCTCGACTATTTCTCGTTGCGATGCAGCCCATCTACCGAATACTGCCGAGTGGAGTTGAGATAATCCTGTATGCGGACCCCATTCTTCTCTTGCTACGTAGATAAAAAACCAAAGAACTGCCGACACGGCCATCTACAAATTAGCCGAGAGTGTCGGATTCGAAGTGACAGCAACGAAATCTCAAATATTCTAGTGCAACCCAAAGGCGAGTCGTGAACCGGCACGAAATATTATCATCGACCAGAAAGCCATATAAGCCATAGTAAGGATAAACAGACTGAGGGTCCTGGGCGCTGACTGGATCAAGCGCTGACCTTCAAGCCGCACTGCCAGATGATGAAGAAAGCATGCGAGTCTTGACTAAGGATCCTGCAGATAATCGGTACCAAGCTTCCGTATGGCAACGTCTCCGGAGCTTTCGTGACCAGCCCCGTAAATTCGATCATGGATGAAACCGGTACTCTCCCCTTTGAATTACTGGTGGCGCAGTATACGGCGCGTACTGCTATGCGAATATTAGCTAAAAACCACAACAACGATAACCTTCCGCTAGATCGACGATTATCCTATCGTTTGCTTGAGCTGACGGCTACAGTGCTCCCCGTAGTCGGTTACCTCACTAGGAAAGGTGATCGTGGGTGAAATTCACGAAAACTGATGATTGTGTGGGATGTGAAAAAAAAATGTTTAGGCAGTGACGACCACCCCCTCCACAAAAAAGTGCTCCCAGTTGTTCAGCAGCTACTCGCTTCTATGTTACACCACTCGACAGTTATGCACACGACCTGGTGAAGATGCCGAAGAAGTTGCATTTGACAACAAAGTGCAGCGTTTTCTCTGTGGAAGCATACGCCATTAAGATGGCTGTTTTGATTCCGAATATTCATGGTTTAGTGATCTTTATGGATTCGTTCAGTTCGACTGGCTTTAGAGGCAGGTAGATTCCGACGCCCGTGGATCCAGCATATTGAAAATATTTTAATAATAAAAAATAAAGCTGTACGATTCTTCAGGCTACCAGGGCGTGCTGGCATCACTGGAGACATGGAAGCCGATCGATTCGCTAATGAGGCGAAAATCCAACCTCCTATAAATATGCCCATTCCAAGCTAGGATATCGGTATTAGTTTACGCGAGGCCCTGGGTAATGCTTAGATACTTGCATCGCTCTGGTGTAAAGTGTCAGTAATAAACAAACAAACAAACTTCTTTCACTCACCACACTTTTCACTTTTTTTTTCACCACTACTTGACGAAATTCATCTATTTAAACTACCGCCATCGGGGGTAACAACGGGTCTGGGAGGTGAGAATTGGTCATCGCTCTCACCGGCAGCCGTAGAGCAAAATCATTCAAAAAGGTCTCTTTTATTTTAGTCTTCTTGCCCTCAGATACATTCAATCCATTCTAATTGATTAAACTAGATTTCGGACCGAGAATCGAATTCGCCATCTCCGGATTGACAATCACACACCTTTGCTCGCAAGGCTACTGGAGATTTTGTTTTTTTACGATACTTTTATTTTTATTTTGTCAAACAGATTGAATTTCTGATTTTAACACGTGAAAAATATTACGTTCAGAACCAATTCTTTTGTATTTCTTCAAAACACTCAGTTGTTGATTAGAACAAACCAGTATTTGTATGGATTTATGTATAGAAGTGTGATTGTAAATACACAAAAAGAAAACTGTTTGGTAAAATTTAAAGAACTATATACAATAGAAGTTATCAACTGTTGAATCCAACCACACTGACGCTCTTCCCTCACTCTTCATACGGGACCTTGGCAGAATAAAGGTCGTGAGATTTATACCATCACGAATATTGCCATCCGGTCGCTTTCAAATCAATACTTTCGCTTCTTATTCTGTCATGAACATGTAAGTCTAAGTTTGGAGATGATATTAGCATTTCTATATCATTCAACGGAAAAAAATGTTGATCTTTAATTAACAACTTCAAAATTTTCTTTTTCAACTATGTATTAATAGCTCACTTTTTAATAAATATAGAAAACGAATATTCGTTCTGTTCCATATACCTAAATATATTGAAGTTTAATTGTGCTGCTCAAATAGAAGGTAATATCCACCAAAGTGTTTTAGGCTATGCGTTTCGTAAGCAGCTACAAAACTTCTTTTACATCACGGCTTGGGGAAGCACAAAGGTTGATGATCAACTGGATGGTCGCCAAAAAGTGTGCTCAATCAAAGAGATTTATAATTCCAAATGTTTCAATAACCAACAAGCTTTTGGAGCTCAATAAGAGGGCTCTTTGTACCTTTACTGGCATAATAACCGGACACTGCCCGAGTAGATATCATTGAATGATATCTGTCGTTTCTGTAACATGGAACGTGAAACCTCGGTACATCTGCTTTGCAGTTATTATGCATTGTACAAATGTAGATCCAAATTTCTAAATAGTGGCTTTATGCAACCAGGTGAAATTTGGGACGCAAATCCTGGAAAGGTAGTGAGTTTTATTAATTCAATTTTGCCGGACTGGGAACAGACGCGTTTTAGGTTGTGTACTTGAGAAATGGTGATCAACCTACAAGATGCGTTGTTAATAGCAAATAGGGGTATACCACAAAAGTTCAACTCAATGGACGCAGTGGTCCTGCACCCCAATAGAAAAAAGGACGCGTATGTTTTTTTTTTCCTTTGCCTTGGTGAGACGCCCGCAAGAATGATGTAATCGTGAATCGGAAAGAACACAAATCTGCATGGTGAGATGCACGCAGATAAAAGCTTCTCCCTATGCGCTGGTGGTACACCAACAAGAAGAATCATGTAATGTGGATCCTTTGAACCTACTTTGGATACTTTCAATAAGAATGATCCTAATGTGAATCGTAAAAATCACTATCCTGCACAGTGGGACGCTTGCATATGAATATTTCTTCCCCTGTGTCCCACCTGCGAGAAGAGAAGTCTAATTGAGAGTCGAAAAGTTCAGAATTCTGCGTGGTAGGACGCAAGCATATGATTTTCTCTTCCTCTGGGTTAGTGGGACAGTTTATTAAATGAAAAATTCATAAACATTATGATGATGAAAATTTAAAAAAAAATGCTAGAAGAATGATGTATTGTGGATTCGAAAAATCTTAATTTTGAGTAGCGGGACACCTAAATGTAAAAAAATTCTTCATCTGCGCTGGTGAGACACCCGCAATGTCCAGTCTCAGTCCAGTCGCTGTCGTCGCCAGGTACAGACGGGAAAAGTTGTGCTCTGTTCAGCCTTCGTAGTTTCGTTCGCCGGTCGTGAATTTTCCGCCGTGGAAATAGAACCACAATACCCAGAATAATCCACCTAGTGGTGATGGTGCCTTTCTCGTGTATTATAAAACAAGAAAACCCATAATAGTAACAAGAAAAGCACATAAGAGAGCCCAAAATTGCACTTCAAGGAGGTAGATTCAGTTATTTCCATCGGTTTACATTTTTTTTTGCGTTCATTTGAACGCATTGCAGTAGTTCTGGTTAAAACTATTTTTTCGGTTTTGAAATTTGTTTTCCAATGGGGGACGACTGTTTGGAAACAATGTGGAAAAAAACAATGTTTTTTTAATAACTCAGGAACCCAATGGCCGATTGAGTATTTTTTTTAATAGCGAAAAATTAGGAAGGATTCCGCGTCGAATGCAACATGTTGCAAGCAAATCGAATAAGGCTAAGTACAAAAAAGTGTGTATCACATTTTTTCGTACACACATACACATACAAACTTAGTTTCATACATACTATCTATTGATGATGACGACACCGCGCTTGTCATAGGCTCACAAAAACGAAATGAGTGACAGCGTGTTTGTTAATACTGTTCAGTTTCGTTTCCCAGTTGGAAGTATCCGCCCTTAGGCTGAAATAGCTAGTTTTTAGTACAAAAAATAAGAAACGGTACAAAATCGCCCGCTCTACATCAAATGTGTTTCCCATGATACGATGCAGGAATCGATGAGGAAGAATGCGGAACCGAGGAGGTTTGTTTATTCAGTTGGGACGTCTGTAGGAGTTCGGATGGAAATTATATGTGCGTTACGTCCACACATTTAATTTGCCGCAGGAGGCTAAAGTTGTTCGTTGAAAGATTGTCGCTCATGCTCGGACTATTTGGCAAAGTAGATCGTGTTGTACGAGTTAAATGTCCCTCAGAATTGGGTTTGAGACACCTGTACACTGGTGTTCGTAATATACACATGGATGTCAAGAAAATAATTCACCCGTCCATGGATGTTTCCTTTTAAGATTCCTGCTCTCAACAAACGCGGAAGAAGGCATGTAAGAAAATGAAAAGTGTTAAGTGTTCAGCCTGTACGACCCTTGGTCAAAGACGGTGTTCCTGTCTTTTATTTATAAAAACTACTTCATATGGTGGCGTTGTAGTTAGGAAGGTATCGGAAAGCTAGGATGAGAAATCAATCGAATTCAGGAAACTGGAAACAGTTGGTTGTGCGTGACGACAAACAGGTGGACAAAAAAAATCCATCGTAGTAAAACCGACGTAACACTGGAAAGAGTTGCAACGGGCTCATCTTTCAGTTTCAGGGTCCAGTCATGATACTTGACCACACGCTCGGAGTTTATATCATGAATACTATTTCATATTGCAAGTTGTATCCTATATCAAATAGTATTAATGATATGATTGTATGGTTTGTTGCTCCCGGCTCCGTAGAATGTTTTATCAAGCAACTGAGCCTAATAAACAAACCAAATAATATAAAAACCCTTCTTCTGCGTTTGTGGGACGTTTTCACAAAGAAAAGTGAAGTGATGATCAGAAACACAAACATTCTATGTATTGGTACGCCCGCATACAGAAGTTTCTTCCTCTGCGTTGGTGGGACATTATCTATTATGTGAAATTTTTATTTTCATATTTATGAAATTAAATTCAATAACAACATTTGCTTTGCGTTAACATTGAAGAGAAAAATCAGCGCAGTGCAACTGCTTAAATTGTGATTAAATCAATTTTATTCCTTTGCGTTAGTGGGACACCTGCAATAACAATAAAATAATTGTGAATCGGATGAATCAAGTGATGACACGCACGGTCACAAAAGCTTCTGTTTCTGCGTTGGGGGGAGGGGGGTTGACAGCGTTCCTCGCAAGAAGAATGGTGTAATCGTGGATAGGAAAGATCACAATTCTGGGTAGTGAGACGCTCGCATATGAAAGTTTTTTTCTCTGCGTTGGTGAGAAGTTCACAAGGAGTGATAGAAAATATCACAATTCTGGGTAGTGAGACGCACACAAATTAAAAATTTTCCTCCGCCGTTGGTGGGACGTCCATAAGAAGAATTATGTAATTGTGGATTGAATGAATCACAAATCTGCATGTTGGTACGCTCGTTTACAAGCTTTTTGTAAACTTCTCGCTGAGATTCCCGCAAGTTATCGTGGATCGGAAAGATCACAATTCATCGTGGTATGACTTACGCATGTAAAAATCCCTACCTCGCCATTGGTGGGACGCCCGCAAGAAGAATGGTGTAATGATGGAGACTGGACAGTGATTTTTATACGGATTTTGATTTCACAGGGGATGCTCGCTAAAACTTCTCATTCTCATCCTGTCCGCCTCATTTTCGGAGTAAACATATCGCCTTCCGGTACACCTTGGTGTACGAGAGGGCAGAACGTTACGAAGAACAATTGTCTCTTTTATTTTTCATAAGTATATTTTTTCAACAGGAGACAACATAACCAAGCGAATGCTTATAAATGCTATACTCGCCGTAAAAATTCAACTGATAATGTACAAATTGTCTAACACCATTCCGATCGGCTTATTGAGCCGGTTTATTCGATTAGTCGAAGTCATCAACGCAAACCGCACGAAAGCCAAACAAACGAGCACGGTGTTGCTGCTTATAAACCACCACATTTAGCAAACATGTTGTGAAAATATGCCCTTGACCATCGCACAATGTTATGTGTATGGCATGAAGCTCAGCAAGAGGAAGGAAACGTTTTGTTTTTCTGTACCATCAACGCCATGAACTAGAACTTGACTGAATTTAGAAAATGGTATGCTTGAGTAACTGAGGTTCGTTGGCGTGGTTGCTTGTATTATGTTTCAACTCACAGTTGCGGAATAGAAGAACGGAAGAAAAGTAGATCAACCGAGTTCTATGTATACACGTTAATCCGAATCGCTTCAGAATTATATGAAAAAGTGCTCCAGATTCAATTGTTTAAGTATGATATTTTGGGAATGCTGGCGGATCAGGTTGTTTTTAGATGACATTGAAAGTTGTATGCAATAATAATTAATAAGTATCAAACTTATCGTTCACATCTTAGATGCAAGTAACGTGCCTACGTGGAGATGACAAACGTACAAGTTCTGTTCTTCTTTCTATCTTCCTGACATTTGATTCCCGACTAGGATATTGCCGCCTCATAGGTTAAATCTCATCAGGCACTTCCACAGTTATGAACCGCATTTTTATATTCATGAGGCTAACACAATGACACTCTTATATCCCGGAAAGTCGGGAAAATATCTAACCTGCAAATTTCCTAGACCTGATCGGGAATTGAACCCAACCACCTTCAGCACGCCACCATTTCGTTTTATCTTTACAGATACGACCACAATAGTACGTGCTAAGAACAGTTGAAATAGTACTAAGAAGTCTTATGATAAGTGATGATATTCCACTAAACAAACTTCAAACGTAATTTTCTTTTCATCATTTGTTCGTCACGCAACACACAAAGAAGGGTACAAACAACAAAACGTCTCAGTAGATGTCAAAAAGCGTGTACATTATTCAAAGTTATGCAAATTATCACAACCACAGGTGCTAAATAAAAAGCTGCGAAGTCTGTGTTCCGTGCTGACCGGGGGCGATGATGGGAGACCTTCCTTCTTTTACTCAAGCATCGCGTACAACCGAAGAATTAACGCCTCATTTGAATGGTAGGTAAATACATGGGATGACTCATCACCATTAGAGTGCGTCGTCATTTACAACAATCACATGAAGTATTCATAGGCGTATGATTCTCAATGAATATTTTAAGAAAAAAAAAACTAATATTCATAATAATATTATATCTATTTTTAGATAATGGGATTCCTCTTAGGTCAGACCATGTTGTAGAATGTAGATGGGTGGAATCGAATCGTGTTCTGGACTAGTAATATTTCGTATGTAAAATTTTGCCGTCTTCCCAGGACGTATAAAGTCTTTTGTCAGCCACATGAAGTCATATGAGGAATGGACAAATGGAAACATTGCTTAGAAGCCTCACAATTTCGTCGATTTCCAATTCTATCCTTTACGTACTACACTACTTTAGAATTTAACATAGGGAATTTATTGAAGAAAAATTTGGACACCCTAACCATCACACGACGTGGTTGCTCGTTGACTGTGGCGGCGGCGGCGGCAGCACGGCACGGATCTGGTGGGCTCGACCCGAGCCGACGACGACGGACCGGCAGAATTGGCGAATTAAAATGCGGAATTTATTTCCGTTTGACGGGGTGCGGGTTCGGCTTTGGTCACGGTCGTTTCGCGATCGACCATAAAGGAGCAGTTATTTACGTTAAGAAAATTTACGCAGTACACGAGCGTCACCATATGCATTAAACGCTCCGTGCTAAATAAGGGATCACGCTGTGTTTTTATTGGCGGCGTTCTAAAATTTATATGTTTTCAGTTGAACAGCTTTATCTGCCTGTTCGCTGGTGGTTGTCGCAGAATTTGTCGATTTTAGGCGCCGAGGGGGGCGCGAGCACTACTACTGTGTTGTCGCGTCGCGTCGTAGTCACCGAGGCAATGGACCATCAGCAGCTGTTCGCGTGTGGTTGCACAAAGAACAAATAACATGTGTTGAGTGCAAAGCAAAAGTCAATGGCCCGGTAGGACCACACGGAGGTGGAAGATGAGGCCCGCTCCAATGTTGGTTTCAGCGAACACACTCCAGCCAGGAAAATGATTTCGAAAATCTCTTTTGATGAGGGTAATGACATAACAACACGATGCTGACGTCACAAAAAGGTGACATATGACGATTGGTGGCTAATACAGGAAAGATGCGGAAACTTTGGCTGTGGAAGTTGAAAAGTTGACATTTACACTATCATTTGTATAATCCCGAATGGATAGCTACTCATTCAAAGTCATGGTTCAAATCGGAAACGATGTTACACTCAACTCAAATTATTAGTAAACCTTTGTTTTTTTTTGCAGATTAATCAACCTGGCAGTGATTGTCCAATCAACCTAGTAGAGATTGTCCATGCCAGAAAATATATTAAATATAACTAAAGAAGGATAAGAATTCTTAGGATTTGATTTAGTCGGATATGTTTCTAATTTTTTTTTTTGAAGGTCAGGCGAAGCACTAGGTCTTACTGAAGTGGCAGTTATAAGACTAGTTATTTCTACACCCAACCGGCGGTTGTTAGATTTTCTAACAATTCTGTATAAGAATCTAACAAAACCTCTATAAGAACTGGGCATATGCGAAATTGTTAGATTTTTATACAAAAAATGTAAGCTCTCAAACAAATATTGTTAGAAAATTTAAAAATTGTTAAAAAAAAGTTAAAAAAAAAACAAAATTGTTAGATTCTTATATAATACTTGAATAAGAATCATACAATTTCGTATATGCCCAGTTCTTATACCGGATTTGGTAGATTTATATACAGAATTGTTAGAAAATCTAACATCCGCCGGTTGGGTGTACTATATTGCAGCACCGTATCATTGTTTTACAGATGTATGTTTTCAACAGTGCATCATACTTAAGTCTAAGGCGACCTTAGAGGCCATCTAGCCAAAGTAAGTAGTAGGGGAGTGGGGGTGGTTTATCGAGAAGTTTGACGATCCTTGTTTAGAGAATTAATACATAAAGCGTTACGAAGGGGCCAGGGGGCCTTAAGAATAACATTTTTTGTGTGGCATACTTTATCTTCACTTACTATTGAGGTTGAAATACGTATCTGTGGAGTTATAACCAAATGATGATATCGTCTTTATGAAGACAAGACTTTATGAAGACATTCCTTCAAAAAGCTCTAAAATAATTTCCAATCTAAGGTTTCCCACTGTTCAATTAATTTTTTAACTCAAAATACCGAATCGTGAATTCAAAACATGTGCCCATTTAAACAAGGATTGGAGCGCAAATTGCTTTATTTCTTTTTTTTTGTGATTTTTAGCAGTGAGCACACTCAACATTAAAAATCAACACAGATTAAGCCATAAATCGCTTTTTTTGCGAATATTATTATTATGGAAGCATGTCATGAAAACAAGCACTATGATTTATTCCGATTTCGAAGATCTGTTATTCTGAATTCTCATTATAGAGCTTGCTGAAATGCTGACGTCTGATCATCTTTCTCATTCAAGATCACAGCAAGGATAGGATATGTTTTCATCGGGAAACGTTTTCCAATGAACACAAATCATGTCCTCCATAGTTGATTTTAGCATACCACAATTTATTTCGACATTGAAGACGTTAATTCCAAATCCATACTTTTTTTTCTCATTATGCCCTAAGTCTTGGAAGGTAGTGTTGGGAATGTAGGGTTATTTCACCTCCACTTCACTCATTTTTTAGAGATTGCGCTAACGTAAGAACTATTATATCACATACATAAAACGCGACGCGCGACTGGACACAACAGTTATGCTAAATTAATGATTTCGTGTGTGTTACTTCTACGTGAAGTTAAACGATTTACAATGATATGGAAATGCTAATATCATCTTCCAAACTTGGACGTACATGTTCATGATAGAATTAGAGGCGAAAGTATAGAATTGATAGTTCCGTTAGGATACGGCAGGCATGAAGAATGTTTTTATAGAAGTCGATTTGAAAGCGAGCGGAGGGCAATATTTGTGATGGCACATATCACACGACCTTCCTTCTGCCTAGCTCCCGTATGAAGGGGGAGGGAAGAATATCAATGAGAAAACAGAACTGTGCAATAAAAATCCTATTCGACTAAAATGCTGATGTCATATTAGAAATTTGGAGACAGTACTCGTCGATAGCAAATCCTTCCGCACGTGATGGCATATGAGCAAGTCAAACCACCTTCCTTTAGCCAGTGGAGATATATCAGCTTCCACACTGATATTCTTCCCTCCCCCTTCATACGGGAGCTTGGCAGAAGGAAGGTCGTGTGATATGTGCCATCACAAATATATTGCCCTCCGCTCGCTTTCAAATCGACTTCTATAAAAACATTCTTCATGCCTGCCGTATCCTAACGGAGCTATCAATTCTATACTTTCGCCTCTAATTCTATCATGAACATGTACGTCCAAGTTTGGAAGATGATAATAGCATTTCCATATCACAACAATTATGGTTCTTACAAACGAAAAATTGATTTTTTAAAATTACCTTTTGTCGACAGGTTTTGGGCTCGATGCTGCCCATCTACAGGACGTGGTCCAGTCTCGCGTCGCGTTTTATGTATGTCACCTCTACTTAATTCCAAGAAAAACAAAGCAGTGGAAAGGAATTTGATGTGTTTCTTATTTTCGTGATTTTTTTTTCAGCAGTGAGCATTAGGGTGGTTCAAAACATCGACTTTGCTCCACAGTGCTCATCTGATTCTTCACTGAGGGTTTTCACTGAGTGAAAGATGTTGAGTATAGCTTCTAGCTATGTATTTTTTTTAACCTGCGCCTAATGGGGAAGCGTCATCAACAGTATAATGAAAAAATAAATTTCCTCATACTAATTTGCATGCAAACTTGAAATCGCTTGTGCTAAATCAGTTTTAATCCAAATGAGCTCAAATTTTCAGAGGACACTCAGAACATGATAAAGAATCAAATGAGCACTGTGGAGCAAAATCGATTTTTTGAACCACCCTAGTGAGCATGCATGTTAGCAGGGAACCCTATGTCATAAACAGAGTTTGTTACTGACAAACGCACCTCGCAACAAGCCTCCCAACAAACATTGTAAACTGTGAAAAATGGAATGGAATAAGGCCCATTAAAAATATGCTTTTTCAGCTAAAAACTAGCTCATTCAACTAAAATTAATCAGAGTTAGATTAACGAATATTTTCAAAAAAAAAACAGAAACTACTGTAGCATAAAACCGTAATTTGCTGTAGAGAAAAAGCAAAATAACGGGATGAAAATTTAGCAATAAACATGTCTTCTTTTTTGTTGCTAACAAAAACTTTCAGATCTTTGTCATTATTACCTCCAACAAAAACAAAACTTTGTCGTTGCATGTAAGCGATAAAATTGGGGAAGGGTCATTTGGCCGAAACCCATTCGGCCGAAAGCCATTTGGCCGAATGCCACTAGGCCGAACAAACCATTAGACCGAAAATCATTTGGCCGAATGGGTCGTTTGGCCGAAAGGGTCGTTTGGCCGAAAGTGTCGTTTGGCCGAAAAAGTCATTTGGCCGAAAGGGAAATTTGGCCGAAAGGGTCATTTGGCCGAAAGGGTCGTTTGCTTAGCTTAGCTTAGCTTTGACTGACTACACATATCTACGGTTGCTACTCCGTGATTGACCAGAATCAGTGAAATTGCACAAAAAATCAACTGAATGATTGACTGGGATTGTTCAAGCATTCTCAGTGTACAAGTTTCAGTGACTCTAATATTCAAATGATCAATAACGGCGCCGGTCACGTCGTTGTAGTCTGTTAGGAAGAGGAAAGGAATATTAGTAGGAGGTTTTTGCTATTTGAAGACCGTGTTTACCTCTGAGCAAAAACACGATCAAACGTATATCTATAGATTCACTTCCCGACTACAACGAAACCAGAACGTTTGACGTGTCTATGAACCGAGCATGGACAATAGTCACCATGCATGCCCGAGAGGCATATGCAAACTGTGGAGGATCGCGTTTTTGACGACCGAACGGACGTGCAGTATTCTGCCCCTACTTGCACTTAATTGACTGGAGCAAAGCGCAATACAAGCGATGATGATCCACCGAATATCAAAATGATGTTTTTTATCTTTTTCTCTCGCGACGAATAACCCACGCACTGTACTTACTTTCCCGATGGCCAGTGCAAGCTATAGAAAATCGCCCTTGCCTTGACCGGAGCAAAACGCAATACAAGCGCATTACCGCCGAATATCAAAAAGATATTTTTTTCTCCGGTTCGCGACGTCTAATACACGCACTGTACTTACTTTCCCGATGGCTACTGCCCATTTGGCCGAAAGGGTCGTTTGGCCGGAAAAGTAATTTGGCCGAAAGGGTCGTTTGGCCGAATGGGTCATTTGGCCGGAAGGGTCATTTGGCCGACAGGGTCGTTTTGCCGAAAGGGTCGTTTGGCCGAAAAAGTTATTCGACCGAAAGCGTCGTTTGGCCAAATGGGTCATTTGGCCGAAAAGCTCATTTAGCCGAATAGTTTATTGAAGAGTGAAAAATTAGGAATGCGAAGAGAGACGTCTCACTTCTCACTTCGCGCTTCTCATTTTTAACAGTGAGATAAGAAAAATGAAGAGTGATAAATGAGACGTCTAACTTCTCACTCTTTATTTCTCACTTCTCGCTCCTCTTTTTGGAAAGTGAGAAGTGAGACGTCTCACTTCTCATTCCTCATTTATCACATCTCACTGTAAAAGTGAGAAGCGTGAAGTGAGTAGTGAGACGTCTCGCTTCGCGCTTTTCGCTTTTGACAGCTTAATGAAGCTCCGCTTTATCACCATCGGCGGGACCCAAGGTTGGCCCTCAAAGGGATCTCCTCAAGCTCCCTTTCATCCGGTGTTGAACTTAAATCTGTAGTTTAAAAAAAACACCTTAATAAAGAATAAAAAAAAAGATTTTGAAAGCGAGAAGTGAGAAATAAGGAGTGAGAAGTGAGACGTCACAATTCTCTTTCCTCATTCCTCACTTCTCACTGTGAAAAGACACCCAAGCAGCACAACTTGTTTCACTACTGAACATTTCACTGTGTTGCAACTATTCGGAAGGAAACAATCTTTGCGTATGTGCCATCAAATATAACTCTTATGCAATCTAAAATGCGCAAGAGATGAAGACTACGGAAACATCCTTCGATTGCAGTAAAATTACAAAAATGTTGCAAAATACTACAGCGGAAAAAAAATAAAATTTACGATTCGATTTATGGATCTTGTGATTGATAGTCTTTCACTCTACCACAGCACCATTCAACACTTCGAAGGGACTGCATGTTGACTCACCATAAAAACAATACGATTATGAAGTTTTGTACTCGGGTTTCCTGTTACTTGATTGCACTATCACAGGAAAAAAATGTGAGTTGTCAAAACGTTGAACGATGCTAAATTAAACATGAAGTCACACTCAACTCACAACTCAATTCAAACAAACAATTAAATTTTGAAATACACATTGAAGTTACATGGTTAAAAATATGCAACTTAATGATTTTGTTCCGTGTTTGCAACATGAAGTGCAGTATTGTTTGTTTGTTTGTTTTCAAATGTCAAACTCGTACTGCATTGCAATATTAATGAAACATTGATCGCAATTCGAACGTTTTTGACATCTTGATGCAACTTTGATGTGCTTTGATGTTTTTCCAATGCCTTCAATGAAACTGAATAGAAACAAGGTACTTTTAGGAAGATGTTGCGTCTGCTACTTGGGAAGTAGTGCGAAGTGGGTAGTTAGACGTCTCTCTTCTCATTCCTAATTTTTACCTTTTTAATAAACTATTCGGCTAAATGATCTATTCGGCCAAATGTCCTATTCGACTAAATGACCTATTCGGCCAAACGATCTTTTCGGCCAAATGACCCTTTCGACTAAATGACCCTTTCGGCCAAACGACCCTCTCGGCCAAATGACCTTTTCGGCCAAATGATCCTTTCGGGCAAACGACCCTTACAGCCAAATGACCCTTTCGGCAACACGACCCTTTCTGCCAAATGACCCTTTTGGGCAAACAACCGTTTCGGCAAAACGACCTTTTCGGCCAAACAACCCTGTCGGCTATACGACTCTTTCGGCTAAATGACCCTTTCGGCCAAATGACCCTTACGGCCAAATGATCCTTTCTGCCAAATGACCCTTTCGGCGTCAGCCAGAGGGAATGATGTGGTAATCCCGAGTCCCGACGCGCTTTGTGATTTTCCAAAACAGCGATCCATCTTCCAGCGGTCGCTCCGACGCGCTTTGTGATTTTCTAAACCACAATCCATTAATTTCAGCGGTCTTCCAGACGCACTTGGTTGCAATACAAACCACCTTGATTGTGATTCCTTTCAAACAATTAAATACTGTATGTTTCGCACATTAACCATTTGAAACCAACTCACCTTTTGAAATCAGCGTCAGGATACAAAAAACAACCTGAAAGGATCTCATAAGGTAATACAATTCGTGAAAAAACTAGATTTAGTTAAACTTTTGTAAGAAACTGTATTGTATCGTTAAAAAAAGCAGACGTGAATGACCGTTAGAGGTTTAAACGTCAAAAAACAGGAGGGATTGCCAAAATGTGTGGCTCCAAATGTCTGGAGCGATATGCGATGACAGCAGCTCTCTGTCGGTGCGTGTGGACGCCACGGAGATCTGACAAAAAGATGCCGAGTCATGGCTTGCTCCTCACGCTAAGGTGGTAATATGTAATCAAATACTGATGGTAGCTTACCCAAACCCAACAGTAATGTAACTCCTATTTCGACCTTTTGTCTCGAAACCACACCGTCAGTGTGGTGATAGATTCCTATTTATAATGAGAATGTCTGCTCTTCAATCCATCCCAGAGGACACTAGCCACTGGGGGAAGTCCATCACAGGCCACCGATCGCAAGTTACGGTCTCCTCAACAAGGATAGGGTTCCAATATTCTCCTTATATTGCTGCGGCAAAGGTAGCGGTTGTGCGACGAATTGCCGCTAGCATGACACAGTCAGACTTGGCTGATATAGATGGGAGAAGACCGAAGGCTATTCGATCGTTGTAGTTGAAGGTCGAAGGTTGAAGGTTGAAGGTTGAAGATGAACAACCCAAGACCTGCACTACCTTCCGGATGGGGATGGGTATTTCGCCTAGTTTGATATTTTCCCTTGAGGTTGATGCCTGCTCTTACATAGATACATGGCCACGGATGAAATTGCTAAATTTCTTTTTGAATCCTATCGGAATTGATTGTGACTTGAGTCACTTGAGTGAATCAAGAGGAGGATGTTGGCTGGCACATGGCTAAAGACCCCGTCTATGGCAACCAGAAAAGTGTGACCATTAGGGCTGAACTTGTGGCACTCTCGTTGATTCTCGAAAAGGTCTCGGTTCTCGAAAGGATTTTTCGGTAAAGAAATTCCGTATTAAGGAGAGTACATTCCCGGTGAATCTCCACTCGCTGAAATCTTTAGGCACTAGGGACATTCAGGTGCGGTTGAACGCCCTCGAGATATCTAGAAAGACAAGGTCGGCATGCTTTTCCTGTTTGACGTCGCGGCGTCCTGGACGTCATCCCCTAGGCCAGTGAAATAGGCGTTCGTCCCATATCCTGACCGGAACGCATATTGTCGGAAAACCAACCTTCCGCTTGCTTCTAACTTTTCCCGTGGACGGTAGTAGACAAACCGTTCCATGCTCTTACAAGAACAGGAGATCAGTAAATTCGGATGGAATTTATATGCAAACCGAGCAAGGACGTTATTCTTGGATATCGCAATTACGCAGCTCATCCAGAAAGGATCAGATGCGTCAAGTTTCGTTTATCAGGTCCAGGAGCTGGAATTTTGGTGATGATGGAAGTATTCAGCATGGGGTACCCTATATTGTCAGGCCCTAAGGATTTGTCGTTGTTTCTAGACGAGGCAAACCTCAGTTGGGAAAGAAAAATGCGTTGGTTTATTGGGAAACTAAAACCATTTGAAGGTATCGGGAAGTTTTCCAAGTTAAGGCTCCTGGCGGCAATAAAGGTTCTGAATTTGGTTGAAAATATGGGAGCAAAATATTCCCATTGGCGTAAATAAGGAGGGAGACTGGCCCAGTTGTGAGAACCCCCCCCCCCCTCCAGAAGCATTGCAAATTGAATTCCAAAATAGCAAATTTTCATATACACTCGATCATCTTTTTACGGCAGTTTTTTATACGTCACTTCGTTTTACAGCACGTGACGTAAAAAGAATTTGAAACTTTATTGACATCCAAATGTAAGCCTATAAGAAGGCACTCTTAGAAAATCAAAGAACAGAGTAGATGCTTTATATATTCATCATTTGCCCTCAACAATTGTTCCATTCAAGGTCATCTAAGAATTTCCTGGAGTCTACACGCGTAACCAAGAACCTAAGGTCTACAAGCGTAACGAAAGAGCCGTTATCTCTTTTTTAAAGCCGCGGTTTCATCCCAAACATGTCCTCCGCGTATTTGTCTTTCACTTGCGTCTTAAATGTAGGCATATGAGTTGTTCTAAGATCTATTAATTGTCCTGGAGTTTGAATCAAATAGTCTACTGAAACCAAGGCTTCCACGATATCTCAAGCCTAAAGTGGTATTAGTTCAATTATGTTTTCAGAGTATTTGTCTTTCACGTACGTTTCAAATTCATGCATATGAGTTGTTTTAAGATCTCCAAATTGTCCTGGAGTTTGAATCAAATGGTCTGGTGCAATTCGCGCCAGCTCTGATCAATCACGGAGTACCAACCATTGATGTGTACAGTAAATCTCAAGCTAAGCTAAGCAAATTATTATTCTTGGGCTATTCTTGGTCTAGTTAATAGAAAAATAGTTGAATGATTCCATGATTTGTTCATTTTAGGGTCCTTTCGAATTCTCAACTCAATTGTCGCCAGAGCTCTCTTCGATATTTTACACTGAATGAACAGTATCAAGGTTATTCACGAAATCTCATTGAAATCCTTATCATGAATTCTTTATTCAATGCTTCAATAACACCTTCCGGATAGCGGAGACGAGCCATCCTCGGGCTGAAAGTCTCCTTAATGAAGACAAAAAAAACCTTCCGGATCTCAATGAATTTTCCAAAAATCCCTAAAATATTTCCAGAACTATAAATGAAAGAAAAAACATACATACTAAACATACTAATGCAATGGCGAGCATAGAAAACTTTCAATTAATAACTAAGGAAAATCTAATAGAATACTAAGTGGAAAAGCAGGCCAAGTTCCAGTTGGAATGAAGAATGAAGAAGAAGAAGATTCTAAGCAACTTGAGAGGACGCTTCACCCCTTGAAAAGAGGCTTACGAGCCTTTTGAAAGAGTGTTTCCGAGCCTCTTGAATGGAGGCTTTTGAGCCTTTGAAAAGACTCTCCCAGGCTTCTTGAAAGGGGGCATCTGGGCCTCTCGAAAGGAGGTTTCCGGGCCTTTTTCAAGGAAGACTTCCGGGCTTCTAGAAAGGAGGCTCCCGGGCCTCTTGAAAGGAGGCTTCCGGGCCTCTTGAAAAAAGACTTCCGGGCCTCTTGAAAAAGGCTTCCGAGCCTCTTGAAAGGAGGCTTCCGAGCCTCTTGAAATGAGGCTTCCGAGCCTCTTGAAATGAGGCTTCCGAGCCTCTTGAAAGGAGGCTTCCAAGCCTCTTGAAAGGAGGCTTCCAAGCCTCTTGAAAGGAGGCTTCCAAGCCTCTTGAAAGGAGGCTTCCAAGCCTCTTGAAAGGAGGCTTCCAAGCCTCTTGAAAGGAGGCTTCCAAGTCTCTTGAAAGGAGGCTTCCAAGTCTCTTGAAAGGAGGCTTCCAAGTCTCTTGAAAGGAGGCTTCCAAGTCTCTTGAAAGGAGGCTTCCAAGCCTCTTGAAAGGAGGCTTCCAAGCCTCTTGAAAGGAGGCTTCCGAGCCTCTTGAAAGGAGCCTTCCGAGCCTCTTGAAAGGAGCCTTCCGAGCCTCTTGAAAGGAGCCTTCCGAGCCTCTTGAAAGGAGCCTTCCGAGCCTCTTGAGAGGAGCCTTCCGACCCTCTTGAAAGGAGGCTTTCGAACCTCTTGAAAGGAGGCTTCCGAGCCTCTTGAAAGGAGGTTTCCGAGCCTCTTGAAAGGAGGCTTCCGAGGCTCTTGAAAGGAGGCTTCCGAGCCTCTTGAAAGGAGGCTTCTGAGCCTCTTGAAAGGAGGCTTCTGAGCCTCTTGAAAGGAGGCTTCTGAGCCTCTTGAAAGGAGGCTTCTGAGCCTCTTGAAAGGAGGCTTCTGAGCCTCTTGAAAGGAGGCTTCTGAGCCTCTTGAAAGGAGGCTCTGAGCCTCTTGAAAGGAGGCTCTGAGCCTCTTGAAAGGAGGCTCTGAGCCTCTTGAAAGGAGGCTCTGAGCCTCTTGAAAGGAGGCTTCCTGAGCCTCTTGAAAGGAGGCTTCTGAGCCTCTTGAAAGGAGGCTTCTGAACCTCTTGTAAGGAGGCTCCTGAGCCTCTTGAAAGGAGGTTTCTGAGTCTCTTGAAAAGAGGCTTCCGAGCCTCTTGAAAGGAGGCTTCCTGAGCCTCTTGAAAGGAGGCTTCCAGCCTCTTGAAAGGAGGCTTCTGAGCTCTCTTGAAAGGAGGCTTCTGAGCCTCTTGAAAGGAGGCTTGAGGCCTCTTGAAAGGAGGCTTCCAAGCCTCTTGAAAGGAGGCTTCCAAGCCTCTTGAAAGGAGGCTTCCAAGCCTCTTGAAAGGAGGCTTCTGAGCCTCTTGAAAGGAGGCTTCTGAGCCTCTTGAAAGGAGGCTTCTGAGCCTCTTGAAAGGAGGCTTCCGAGCCTCTTGAAAGGAGGCTTCTGAGCCTCTTGAAAGGAGGCTTCTGAGCCTCTTGAAAGGAGGCTTCCGAGCCTCTTGAAAGGAGGCTTCTGAGCCTCTTGAAAGGAGGCTTCCGAGCCTCTTGAAAGGAGGCTTCCGAGCCTCTTGAAAGGAGGCTTCCGAGCCTCTTGAAAGGAGGCTTCCGAGCCTCTTGAAAGGAGGCTTCCGAGCCTCTTGAAAGGAGGCTAGCGGGCCTCTTGAAAGGAGGCTAGCGGGCCTCTTGAAAGGAGGCTAGCGGGCCTCTTGAAAGTAGGCCTCTGAACCTCTATAAAGTAGGTTTCCGAAACATTTGAAAGAAGGCTTCCAAGCCTCTTGAAAGAAGTTTTCCGAACCTCTTGAAAGGAGTACTTCGAGCTGCTTAGAAGGAGGCTTTTGAGAAGCGATGCTTCCAATTCTCTTGCAACGATGCAACTAAGCTTTTCGAAAAAAAAATCCTGCATGTCTCTCTGTTTTTAAAATATGTTCATTCGTCGTTCTGTCCTTTTGATTTTTTTTCCCACACTGTGGTGGTTGTGGAGAGAAGGACTCAATAGTCTTTAAGTTACTGATCGACATGCATATTATGTACACAATTTTGAAATAAAAAAATAAAATAACTAAAACTTCATCAATAAGTTTTGATTAAAATTGATTAAAATCCGCCATTATTTTTGTTCGAGGTACCCCGTGGATCCGGCGATGGTACCCTCAGGGGTACATGTACCCCAAGTTGAGAACCGCTGCACTAAAGGCGTACACCCTTCTCCTTAGTTCGGTTGCCGATTTTGATAGGTTCACTAAATCGAAAAACTTTTACCAGTGTCTTTCCTCTAGACCTTCACCGCACTTCGAGTCTCCTCGGTCTCCTACCACATCGGAGGGCCTGGCTTCCCGGAATAGTAGTTGACTGGGCAGCATGTATGATTAACAATCGCCTCAGCGAGTTTCAAAGGAGGCGTTCGTACGCTTTCTAGTCAGCGTCGTCGCAAAGCTATCGGGGCTGTTTGGTGAAAGTGGGAGGAGATGGAGCACAGTCATCTGAATGAAAAAGTGGATATTCCCGTACAGTTCGGAGGCAGTATCCAATTTTAGAGTCGAGAGAATATACTAACTCATCGTGATTAAAGTGGGCGATCCATCGATGAGGGTTAGAACATCTGCTGCCACGAAAGCCTCCAACAGGGCAAATCCACGGGGATCCGATATGAAATTGCCCAGGCAGTATGAAGCCGATTCATTTCTCCAAGATACTTCTTCCCCTAGAGTGAAAGGAGTAATGCGGATCTAGTGACTTGCCTTATTTGTAAATTTCGGATTGGCACCTCAATGAGGGAAAATTTACCACAATAATCAATAGATAGCCGCGAAGGCCGACTTCCGCAACGGGAAGATAATTGTTTCGCTGAGTCGTAGAGTGTCGAAGAGGGTGTTATTAATTGAAAGCTTTTCTATGCCCGCCATTGCATGAGTATGTATGGCAAGTACAATGGATACACTATTCCCAGGGTGTCGAGAAAGTGTCCAACCCGAAAATATCCTAGACCGGACCGAGAATCGAACAGGCCATCTCCGGATTGGCAATAGTACGCCTTTGCTCGTAAGGCTACTAGAGACCCCTGGAGTTCTCCTATCGCTACAAAATGTCGGAAGTTCCGCCCTACCTTACATACCCACTTGTATCTTACTTCTAGGGAACGTAAGGAGAAGGTTATTAAAACTCGGTTGACATCTTGCTACCCGACAAAGCAAGGGGAGCTACCGCTAGTGGAGAGTACCCATTGGGTCGTATGAATAAAAAGTAGTAAGTTCAACTTTACTACATTTTCAGTAGTAAACGTCACTTGTGGAACATGTTCGTATGAATAAAAGAGACTTTACTACACTACATATTTCGAACATACTACAAACAAATGATTCGGTATGAATAAAACAAGAGTTTACTACTGATTTCTTGTAGTCTGCTCAAGACGTTGCTACTCATGTTTCAAATGGAGATTATTCATCAGAATCGAAGCGAATCGGCCTTGTTCTTGAAAATAGAAGTCCAATTTAGGGAAAAGAAATAAAACAGACATGTCTTTTGTTGATTAGCCGCAAAAAATGATGAAATCATCATCGTCATCATGGGGTCTATTTTGTTTTGACGTTTCTCCGTGTAGTAAATGGTAGTAAACTGTAGTAAAGGCTAAGTTCGAATGTAGCATATGCCATAAGTTCGAAAATGTTTTTATTCATACCAAACATGTAGTTTTCTCTGTGGACTTTATTTTTGAGTAGATACTACAAGCGTTGAGTTTTGCTACTTTTTATTCATACGACCCATTGTCTCAATTTCCAGTGAGAAGGTGGGGATGGCATACAGAGTTGTGGGACTATTGTGCTCACCTTCGGAAGGTAGGGAGGCATCTTTTAATGGCGAAGTTTGATGACAAACTCGTTTGCGAGGTTAGGAAGATACTCCCGTGTAAAATCGAACTTTGACTTTCAAAAGTTATCGGAGAGGTATTGTTTTGCTCTCATCAATTTGGGGGAGGCCTAGGAAGTAGAAACGAATGGAACTTATTGCCCGGGTTGATGTACTCGGGGAGCGCAGAAAGGTCTCAGAATCTACTTTGGCCGCTTTTGAGAGACCATCAATTCATAGACCTGAATGACCTTAATAAACTTAAAGGTTTATATATAACTGGAGATTGACTGGATTCAAAACCATGTACTATGATATCTGTCATTAATCCATTAACTTGTCGGTATAAAAATATTTTACATTCACTGTAGAAATGCTCTACTTTCCATTGCTGCTTAGCGGAGATGTCATAATCCTACCGTTTAGTTCTATTTAACCAGTTTTCTGATTGAAATTTGATGATACATACCTGCAAAGATAGAAAAAAAGTAGTTTTAGTCTAATAAAATTTTCAACACTTCTGATAGTGGTTTAATCATTAAGAAAAATAGATTTTTCTTCGTAGCAGCGATATTGACAGGGTTCAATAATTAGTAATGAACAGACAATTGAATAAATTGAGATTTTCCAGATGCTGATATCAAATTATATTATACCCTCTATAAAAGTATGATTCAAGACCTACTGCACCCATCCTTGACCATCGCCGCAGTGCATTCAATTCAAACACTTTCCAAATGGCTTTTGTAACCTTCGATCCGAGGTTTCAGACAGGAATAAAAAAATGCCGTCATCATGCCATTAACATCATCAACGTCCATCACCCGTCGCCGTTGATTTGATCTTGATATAGTAATAATAAATTTAACCACTCTCCTTCCTAACGGTTATGCACACTGCAACCCCATGGCAAAGACCCAGATCCAAGCGCGGCAGGAGCCGCCCCACTTGACAGTTTACATGAATGTCTACATGCTCCCTGCAACAGCGGACAACAAACGCAGCACAGTGCAGTCGCAGCGAGACCTTGATCTTCCAGCGCGAACTCAGTTCGTCGCGATTTCCTCATACTCGTACTGGCGGCGGCGATGTCATGCATGCGTTGACTCTAAAATCTTGTTTTGTCAGTAGTGCTGCTGGAGTTGTTGTTGTTGCGGCAATACTTTGCATAGCGGCGCTGGCGAATGAGTGAATGCGATTAAGTTACGACCGAGTCCAGCCCCGAGTCAATCGAATCGAGCGGAATGAATAACGAGCTGCAATCACGAGAACCCGCGTGCAGCCAGAGCGCAGGTTGTGACTGATCAATAAAAGAAACAGCCAATCGCTTTCCCCACGGTGTGGTCCCACTATAAGCGAAGTTGTTTTGTCGTTGCATGTGCTAAAAATAGACTCGTTGTTGTTCCTGGTAGCCTGCAGTTGTTCCAACCTGGTTTGGTTGTTGAAGAATATCGTCGTCGTGGGTTTCATTGGGTACCCTCAGTAAGCTTGATCAAAATAATTGCGCTGTAATTCTTATCTTATAGGAAATATATTATATTTTGATCTGTAAAACGTTCTTCTATTTATGACTCACCACAGTGTATAGATACGGCCGACCAACATTAAGGAATATATCAAAATTTATCGAAGAATAAATAATTACATTCCATCAAAGATAAAACATAGACTAATCATGGATTGCCATATTCGTATTTCAAATGCGATACGTGACCTTAGATTCCTAGATAGTGTTATCCAGAAGGAAGGCACTACAACATATCAATAATTTAACCCTGTGGGAACGTTGTCGAGGAGACCAACTGGCCCAACACAAAGTGGAGCAGGCAATAAACATCAGCTGCTCACCGATGTCTTAATCCAATAACCACCAAAACAAAGGAAGACGCGAATTACCAACCATCAATATTTCGGTCACCGGTTGAGCGGAAATGTGACGAACGTGCTCGAGGCGAGCAACGAACGGTTCATAACGGGTTCAATTGTACAATACTCCGTTGGTAGGCTTTCACTTTCCGGTAATGGGTGTGCAAGTCCATTATGTCAGCAATAACTGCGTAGACCAAATTGGAGTTCCCGAGACTCAGCGCAGGAAGACGCAGGTGCGTGGCAGTCTAAAACTGACGAGCGATAATTGGCTTACATATACGGCTGTGTACCAATACCGGAGCTGGGATTAAGTTGTTTGGGTTCGCCGCTGCGTTGATAGGAACAGAAATAGCGGAACAAGATGACCGGCAATATTTGTTGCGAACAATCGATTAGATAAGATAGGCACTATTCAATATTCCAGACAATTGCGAAATACTTCCAGTACACATACGAGTGGGGAATCAAATCGACTATAACACGTTAAAAATAAAATATTCTCAATTTGTAATCAACAAGGTTAAAATACTTCACTATTCCATTTACTTCCGCTATATTCACTTTGAATCGACAGATACGTATTTCGTTTTCTACTCTTCAGTGATTTGTTATCGACATTTTCCCCTAAGACGCTCAATATTAATTAATCATTGTAATCAACGTTAACAATATCAATATCACAATGTGGACCTCAGAATATAAAAATAATCCAGGTTTTTATAAACTACATGAAACAATTCCACCGAGTCAGGGAAGCTGTATCCTTGGACAGATTCTGATCCAACATCAGGACATATTCTGGTAAGAATCCGATTAAGACGGATTCTAGTCGAATCCCGGGCAGCATTTTGCTCGAGAGAATATTCCGGAGACAAATTTTAGTCGATTCCCTGGAAGGTCAATTCCGAGAACGGTTTGTTGTTGACTCTCGGGACAATCTCTGGTCCCGGGATGGAATCAGGTCGAATCTCGGGAATGATTGTGGTCGTACCTCGGCACAGATTCTGGTTGGAGGAGGAGGATGGATTCTGGTCCAGTCCCGGGAATTATTGTGGTCGAGTCCTGAAATTCTGGTCGAATACCGGAATGGATTCTGGTCGAATCACGGAACGAACTCTGGTCGAATATCGGAACTAATTCTGGTGAACTCCTATGGGTCGAGTACTGGGAGAGATTTTTGTTGAATCCAGGAAAAGATTGTTGTCGAATCACGGTACAAAATTGGGATAAATCCCGAATGAATTATGGCCAAGAGACCGAAAGGATTCAGGTTGAACCCCTGGACTGGTTCTTGTTGAATCCTTGGAATGATTGTAGTCGAATACTGGCACAAATTCTCGTTGAATCCCCGGACCGGTTTTGGTCGAATCGCTGAACGGAGCTTGTCCCAATCCTGGAACAGATTCTGGTATAACCAAGAAAACGAGTTTGGTTCTAATCTTGAAACAGATTTTGGTCGAATTCTGGGAGGGCTTCTGGTCGAACGCCGGAATGGATTCTGGTCGTACTCTGGGACGAATTCTGGTCAAATCTCAGGAGGGATTCTCGTCGAATCCCAGCAGGGATTCTTGGTGAATCCGAGAGGAATTATGGTCAAATTAAAAGATGAATTCTGATCGAATTTCGGGTTCGATTCTGATTGAATTCCGAGAGAGATTCTGGTCGACTCTCAAGATCCCGAGAGGGATTCAGGTCAAATCCCGAGAAGGATTCTCGTCGAATCCTGAGAGGGATTCTGGTTAAATCTTGAGAGGGATTCTGGTTGAATCCTGGGAGAAGTTCTGGTCTAATCCCTGGAAGGATGCTAGTAGAATCCCGAGTAGTATTATGGTTGAGTCCCAGGAGGGTTGCAAATCGAATTTCGGCAGTCATTCTGCCGAAACCCGAGACAGATTCTGATCTGGATTGTGGTGGAAACCCGAGGGGGATTCTGGTCGAATCCCGAGAAGGATTTTGGTAGAATCCTGAGGGGGATTCTGCTCGAATTCCGAAAAGGATTCTGGTCGAATCCCGAAGGGGGTTGCTGGGTGTTCTGGTCAAATCCCGAGGGGGATTCTGGTCGAATCCAGAGTGGGATTCTGGTCGAATCCCGAGTGGGATTCTGGTCGAATCCTGAGTGGGATTCTAGTCGAATCCCGAGTGGGATTCTGGTCGAATCCCGAGTGGGATTCTGGTCGAATCCCGAGGGGCATTCTGGTCGACTCCCGAGGGGGATTCTGGTCGACTCCCGAGGGGGATTCTGGTCGAATCTCGAGCGGGATTCTGAATCGAATCCGAGGAGGATTCTGATCGAATCCCGAGGGGGAAACTGATCGAATCCCGAGGAGGATTCTGATCGAACCCCGAGAAGGATTCTGATCGAATCCCGAGGAGGATTCAGGTCGAATCCCGAGGGTGATTCTGGTCGAATCCCGAGGGGGATTCTGGTCGAATCCCAAGAGGGATTTTGGTCGAATCCAGAGGGGGATTATGGTCGAATCCCGAGGGGCATTATGGTCGAATCCCGTAGGAGATTCTGGTCGAATCCCGAGGGGGATTCTGGTCGAATCCCGAGTGGGATTCTGGTCGAATCCCGAGAGGGATTCTGGTCGAATCCCGAGGGGGATTCTGGTCGAATCCCGAGGGGGATTCTGGTCGAATCCCGAGGGGGATTCTGGTCGAATCCCGAGAGGGATTCTGGTCGAATCTCGAGGGGGATTCTGGTCGAATCTCGAGGGGGATTCTGGTCGAATCCCGAGGGGTTATTCTGGTCGAATCCCGAGTGGGATTTTGGTCGAATCTCGAGGGGGATTCTGAATCGAATCCGAGGGGGATTCTGATCGAATCCCGAGGTGGAAGCTGATCGAATCCCGGGGAGGATTCTGTTCGAATCCCGAGGGGGATTCTGGTCGAATCCCGAAGGGGATTATGGTCGAATCCCGAAAAGGATTATGGTCGAATCCCGAGGATGATTCTAGTCGAACCCATAGGGGAATTCTGGTCAAATCCCGGGGGGATTCTGGTCGAATCTCGAGGGGGATTCTGGTCGAATCCCGAGGGGGATTATGGTCGAATCCCGAGGGGGATTCTAAGTCGAACCTCGAGGGGGATTCTGGTCGAATCTCGAGGGAGATTCTGGTCGAATTCGGAGGGGGATTCTGGTCGAATCCCGAGGAGGATTCTGTTCGAATTCCGAAGGGGATTCTGGTCGAATCCCGAGGAGGATTCTGGTCGAATCCCAAGGGGGATTATGGTCGAATCCCGAGGAGGATTCTGGTCGAATCCCAAGGGGGATTCTGGTCGAATCCCGAGGGGGATTCTGATCGAATCCCGAGGGGGATTCTACACGAATCCCGAGGGGGATTCTACACGAATCCCGAGGGGGATTCTACACGAATCCCGAGGGGGATTCTGAGCGAATCCCGAGGGGGATTCTGAACGAATCCCGAGGGGGATTCTGACTGAATCCCGAGGGGGATTCTGGTCGAATCCCAAGGGGGATTCTGGTCGAATCCCGAGGGAGATTCTGGTCGAATTCCGAGGGGAATTCTGGTCGAATCATGAGGGGGATTCTGGTCGAATCCCGAGGAGGATTCTGGTCGAATCCCGAGGAAGATTCTGGTCGAATCCCGAGGGGGATTCTGGTCGAATCCCGAGGGGAATTCCTGGTCGAATCCCGAGGGGAATTCTGGTCGAATCCCGAGGGGATTCTGGGCGAATCCGAGGGGAGTTCTGGTCGAATCGAGGGGGATTCTGGTCGAACTCGAGGGGATTCTGGTCGAATCGAGGGAGTTCTGGTCGAATCGAGGGGATTCTGGTCGAACTCGAGGGGATTCTGGTCGAATCCCGGAGGATTCTGGTCGAACTCGAGGGGATTCTGGTCGAATTCCGAGGGTTCTGGTCGAATCGAGGGGATTCTGGTCAGATCCCGAGGGGAGTTCTGGTCAGAATCCCGAGGAGAGGATTCTGGTCGAATCCCGAGTGGGATTCTGGTCGAATCCCGGAAGGGATTCTGGTCGAATCCCGAGGGGGATTCTGGTCGAATCCCGAGGGGGATTCTGGTCGAATCCCGAGGGGGATTCTGGTCGAATCCCGAGGGGGATTCTGGTCGAATCCCGAGGGGGATTCTGGTCGAATCCCGAGGGGGATTCTGGTCGACTCCCGAGGAGGATTCAGGTCGAATCCCGAGGGTGATTCTGGTCGAATCCCGAGGGGGGTTCTGGTCGAATCCCAAGAGGGATTCTGGTCGAATTCCGAGGGGAATTCTGGTCGAATCCCGAGGGGGATTCTGGTCGAATCCCGAGGGGGATTCTGGTCGAATCCCGAGGAGGATTCTGGTCGAATCCCGAGGGGGATTCTGGTCGAATACCGAGGGGGATTCTGGTCGAATCCCGAGTGGGATTCTGGTCGAATCCCGAGGGTGATTCTGGTCGAATCCCGAGGGGGGTTCTGGTCGAATCCCAAGAGGGATTCTGGTCGAATTCCGAGGGGGATTATGGTCGAATCCCAAGAGGGATTCTGGTCGAATCCAGAGGGGCATTATGGTCGAATCCCGAGGGGGATTTTAGTCGAATCCCTAGGGGGATTCTGGTGAAATCCCGAGGGGGATTCTGGTCGAATCCCGAGTGAGATTCTGGTCGAATCCCGAGAGGGATTCTGGTCGAATCCCGAGGGGGATTCTGGTCGGATCCCGATAGGGATTCTGGTCGAATCTCGAGAGGGATTCTGGTCGAATCTCGAGGGGGATTCTGGTCTAATCCCGAGGGGTTATTCTGGTCGAATCCCGAGGGGGATTCTGGTCGAATCCCGAGTGGGATTTTGGTCGAATCTCGAGGGGGATTCTGGTCGAATCTCGAGGGGGATTCTGGTCGAATCCCGAGGGGGATTCTGGTCGAATCCCGAAGGGGATTCTGGTCGAATCCCGAAGGGGATTCTGGTCGAATCCCGAAGGGGATTCTGGTCGAATCCCGAGGGGGATTCTGGTCGAATCCCTAGTGGGATTCTGGTAAAATCCCGAAGGGGATTCTGGTCGAATCTCGAGGGGGATTCTGGTCGAATCCCGAAGGGGGTTTCTGATCGAATCCCGAAGGAGATCCTGGTCGAATCCCGAGGGGGATTCTGGTCGAATCCCGAGGGGGATTCTGGTCAAATTCCGAGGGGAATTATGGTCGAATCTCGAGGGGGATTCTGGTCGAATCCAGAGTGGGATTCTGGTCGAATCCCGAGTGGGATTTTGGTCGAATCTCGAGGGGGATTCTGGTCGAATCCCTAGGGGGATTCTGGTAAAATCCCGAAGGGGATTCTGGTCGAATCCCGAGGGGGATTCTGAATCGAATCCGAGGGGGATCCTGATCGAATCCCGAGGAGGATTCTGATCGAATCCCGAGGGGGATTCTGATCGAATCCCGAGGGGGATTCTGGTCGAATCCCGAGGGGGATTCTGGTCGAATCCCGAGGGGTATCCTGGTCGAATCCCGAGGGGTATCCTGGTCGAATCCCGAGGGGGATTCTGGTCGAATCCCGAGGGGGATTCTGGTCGAATCCCGAGGGGGATTCTGGTCGAATCCCAAGAAGGATTCTGGTCGAAGCCCGAGGGAGATTCTGGTCATCTGGGGATCAAGAATCTGGTCGAAACCCGAGCAGGATTCTGGTCGAGACCCGAGCAGGATTCTGGTCGAAACACAGGCAGGGTTCTGGTCGAAACCCAAGCAGGATTCTAGTTGAATCCCGAAATGGATTCTGATCAAATTCCGAAAGGGATTCTGGTCGAATCCCGAAAGGGATTCTGGTCTAACCCCCAGTGGAATTCTGGTCGAATCCCGAGTCGGATTCTGGTCGAATCCCGACTGGGATTCTGGTCGAATTTCGAGTGGTCGAATCCCGAAAGGGATTCTGATCGAATCCCGAAAAGGATTCTGATCGAATCCCGAAAGGGATTGTGATCGAATCCCGAAAGGGATTCTGATCGAATCCCGAAAGGGATTCTGGTCGAATCCTGAATGAGATTCGGGTCGAATCCCAAATGGGATTCTAGTCGAATCCCTTGTGGGATTCTGGTCGAATCCTGAGTGGGATTCTGGTCGAATCCCGAGTGGGATTCTGGTCGAATCCCGAAAAGTATTCTGGTCGAATCCCGGAAGGGATTCTGGTCGAATCCCGAATGGGATTCTGGTCAAATATCGAAAGGGATTCTGGTCGAATTCCGAAAGGGATTTCGGTCGAATCCCGAAAAGGATTCTTGTCGAATCCCTAAAGGGATTCTGATCGAATTTCGAAGGGATTCTGGTCGAGATCCTGAAGGATTCTGGTCGAGATCGAAGGGATTCTGGTCGAATTCCGAAACGGATTCTGGTCGAATTCCGAAACGGATTCTGGTCGAATTCCGAAACGGATTCTGGTCGAATCTCGAAAGGGATTCTGGTCGAATCTCGAAAGGGATTCTGGTCGAATCCCGAAAGGGATTCTGGTCGAATCCTGAAAGGGATTCTGGTCGAATCCTGAAAGGGATTCTGGTTGAATCCCGAAAGGGATTTTGGTCGAATCCCAAAAAGGATTCTGGTCGAATCCCGAGAGGGATTCTGGTCGAATCCCGAAAGGGATTCTGGTCGAATCCCGAAAGGGATTCTGGTCGAATCCCGGAAGGGATTCTGGTCGAATCCCGAATGGGATTCTGGTCGAATCCTGAAAGGGATTCTGGTCGAATCCCGAAAGGGATTCTGGTCGAATCCCGAAAGGGATTCTGGTCGAATCCCGAAAGGGACTCTGGTCGAATCCCGAAAGGGATTCTGGTCGAATCCCGAAAGGGATTCTGATCGAATTCCGAAAGGGATTCTGGTCGAATCCTGAAAGGGATTCTGGTCGAATCCCGAAAGGGATTCTGGTCGAACTCCGAAACGGATTCTGGTCGCATTCCGAAACGGATTCTGGTCGAATTCCGAAACGGATTCTGGTCGAATCTCGAAAGGGATTCTGGTCGAATCCCGGAAGGGATTCTGGTCGAATCCCGGAAGGGGTTCTGGTTGAATCCCGAAAGGGATTCTGGTCGAATCCCAGAAGGGATTCTGGTCGAATCTCGGAAAAGATTCTGGTCGAATCCCGGAAGGGATTCTGGTCGAATCCCGAAAGAGATTCTGGTCGAATACTGTAAGGGTTTCTGGTCGAATCCCGGAAGGGATTCTGGTCGAATCCCGGAAGGGATTCTGGTCGAATCCCGGAAGGGGTTCTGGTTGAATCCCGGAAGGGGTTCTGGTCGAATCCCGGATGGGATTCTGGTCGAATCCCGGAAGGAATTCTGGTCGAATCCCGGAAGGGATTCTGGTCGAATCCCGGAAGGGATTCTGGTCGAATCCCGGAAGGGATTCTAGTCGAATCTCGAAAGGGATTCTGGTCGAATCCCAAAAAGGATTCTGGTCGAATCCCAAAAAGGATTCTGGTCGAATCCCGAAAGGGATTCTGGTCGAATCCCGAAAGGGATTCTGTTCGAATCCCGAAAGGGATTCTGTTCGAATCCCGAAAGGGATTCTGTTCGAATCCCGAAAGGGATTCTGTTCGAATCCCGAAAGGGATTCTGTTCGAATCCCGAGCGAATTCTGGTTGAATGCCGATTAGAATTCTGGTCGAATCCCGAGGAGGATTCTGGTCGAATCCCGAGGGGGATTCGGGTCGAATCCTAAGGAGGATTCGGGTTGAATCCTGATAGGATTTGGGTTGAATCCTGATAGGATTTGGGTTGAATCCTGAAGAGGATTCTGGTCGAATTCCGAAAGGGATTCGGGTTTAATCCCGAAAGGGATTCTGGTCAAATCCCGAAAGGGATTCTGGTCAAATCCCAAAAAGGCTTCTGGTCGAATCCCAGAAGGGATTCTTGTCGAATCAAATTATTTACGTCTCAAATTTCCAATTGTAAATCTGAAAACCCTACACCTCAAATATCTAATACTAAAGGGCGAGCACCAAAATATTGCAACACCTACAACTGGCTATAACTTGTATCTCGCTGGACGAAAATTAGCCAAGTTTTACACAGATTCTCTTTGATGTGTATTATTAACATCCTGTTTATGGCCTTGTTCGCTGCGCCCAAGATACAAGTGAGTCAGGTAGAGAAGCGTGAAAATTTGTGTACACTGACATGGAAAATCCAAAGCTGTCCCATCGTGCTTTAGGAAAAATGCTGAAAATCTGTAACTCAACCGTTTCAAAAGTGCAGAAAAGGTCCAACGAACGTTGACTTTGGATCACAAACGCGGAGCAAGAAGAAAACCGAAGCAACATGTAGGGAGATGGAAGGAAAGGTTAGAAGTAATTTCGCCAGAAATCCCAACATAACAACACCTTTGTTGCCAAGAAGGTCGGCGTTTTGCAAATTACGTCCCGAAGGTGTACAAGAGCTGGATTAAAAGCACACAATGTTCAAAACTTCGCAAGTAAGTGTCTTATCCATACTTCGTCTCTTTAAGGTTAGATTCAGATTAGGCAATTAAATTGAGGAAGTGGTTTGACTTAACGGCGAACCTACTGTCCATACATTCCATCACCATCTCAATTGAACGAAAATAATGATGAACACGTCGAATTATTAGTAAATAATTTTAATTCAGGCACATTCTAAGCTTAATAAATATACTAATATCTTTTGCTTTTTTTCCCATTACCACACCCAAAAAACAAATCTTACAATTTTTGTACAAAATCTTGACATATGTATACAATTCTGCAAGGTTTTAATACAATAAGTTTATCATATACTGTATTGAAATTATACAAAAGTTAAAACTTGAATGCAATGGTTGTATTAAAATCTTTCGAATTAGTACTGCGCAAAATTTTAATCAGTTTTTGCAAGATTTTTATAAAGAACTGTATTAAAATCTGCCATCCGCTGGTTGTAAGTTAGTTTATTATTTCATTCTTTTTTTATTTTGATACGTCCTTCTCTCTTCACTTCTTGCTATTCTATGGTTTGAACGCCACATAACAAACATCAATCTGCTCCAATCACATTTAGCATTAGCATTAGCATTAGCATTGAGCAATTCGCACAAATTCGTAGGTGGTACAAGCCAAGACTATTGTATGAGAGTAGCATCACTTTCATCCGTTACCACAGATATTGATTTGGGATTAATCACTATCTCTTAGATGGAAGCAATGTACCCTCCAATAGTCGAGATCTGTCCTGGCCACGTCCTTGCGAATGCTGAGGAATGGGAAGGATGGTTAGTTGGACATCTACTTAAGAAAGATGCAGAGAACTCTACGACCTCTCATAGATGCCACGGGAGGTTTTGGGATTGTGTGGAAGGTTATGACAGTAGGAATCGTTTTGGTAGAACGTGAAACACAGAAAGAACTACGGTAGAAATTCAAAGTAGGAAAGGGACGAGCCTGGAATTGAACCCACGACCTCCTGCTTATAAGGCAGAAGCGGTAGCCACTAGACTACCGAGCTCGTCTATCAATCTGCTCCAATCACATTTCATATAATAATGAAACGATTTATTTCCACTTCTTTGGAGTAATACGTGGTAATACTTCAGTTATGAAAACTTGATGTTGAAGTTTTTTCTGCAATATGTAATTGTTTTGAACACATCTGTTACATCGTTCCTTTTCCTTCAATATTGTATAAAACCCAACAATTCACTATAATTTAATTACAAGCTTCAACCACATAGAAAACAAACTCCATATAAAAGTTCTCATTTTTTGGCATCGCTTCGGAGCGTTTCTCGGTCAAAAATTGCATCACAGCCGCCCGTTTTTGTTCATCTGTGGTTTGCACCCACGTCGTCCGTCAGTCTTAAAACTGGCTCCATTATGCTTGCAGATCTGGTTATACTCGAATATCGGCAGTTTTCAGGCGGTTCGATGCCAGATATAGCAATGAGTGGAAATCGCAAGAAAAAAAGAAACACGCAGCCACGAACAAAAGCGCATGCATCGGCTCACCGAACCCGTCGAAATCCATCTCACAGTTGAGAAGAAAATAAAATAGGATTTTCGGCGTAGCGCAAGCTGATACGCGCCGATTGCCAACATCACCATCAATCACGAAATTAAGCGTAATTTGAGCTGAATTTGTTTTTTTTTTTCCCTATACCGCCCCGCCGGTCATAAGGCACATTATTGACCGTCATTATGGCTCTGTGATTGTGTTCATAAATTTACACAAAATAACTTATCACGGCTGTTTTCGTTCAGGTCGAGCCCATTATCGATTAACCGGGGGCCTGATAACGGGTTTAATCTGAGCATATCGCCTAATTGAAACCTGATTCTCATTTATTTTGGAATAAACATTACGACCAACATCGACGTATATTTAGCTGTACACAGGTAAACAGACAATAAAATTTGTCTAATAACGATAGAACTGTTTCGAATACTACGCCTTCTGTTTTGCTTGAACTACATTAGAAGTAGCGCCCAATTAAGTGGACGCGCTTCGGTTAGGTTCGTTAGACCAGATTGACTGGTTTAGAATTTCCGGTTCAGTAAATGCTATCCGTAAACATCCAAACGAAAAAGTTTCTGTTTTTTTCTTCGAAAGTTTATATCATCAGAGATGAGGAACAGTTTTGGGCACGGTATGAACGCGCGAAATTTGCGACCTTGCATCACTGAAATTCGAAACGGAATTTTACAGTCAATAGTCGCCTATTTGCTAGGTGTGGCACACGACACGACAATAATCTCGACATGTGCTTGGTGAAACAAGTTTTGCAGCCAAATCTTTGCCAATCGTGGAGACAAGTTTGGCACGGTAGCATTGATTAATGGGACTCGGAAGTCTGGCTTATTATCTGGGGAAAATCTAAAAGGAAGTCATCGTGTAAAATTGATCCAATCAATCTTGATCCAAATTCCGCAGGCTAATAAAATGGATCACAGCGAATTCAAACAAATGCGCGCAGGAGAAGTACGATAACAAAATGTGTCGATTTTATTATTGGGCAGCTGCTGATTTGTTATCACTTTCAAGGTAGGCAACACAATTTTCTTAGTCATCATTGAGCAGGTTTAAAACGGATCAAATAATTCGAAGCCCTTTTGAATAGTTGATAATTCCACTCAATAAAATCGTCTACCAGACAGTCACATCCCATCCGACCATTAAATGCAAATACGTTTCTCTGGTTCTCACATAAACAGGAAGCTCATTACCCTCGATCGATCAATCGAATCATCCAGGATGGCAATTAATGGACCGCACTAACGCATAAAAAGTGACGTTCAAAGGGAAAAAATGCTGTCGGATGTTAAATTCACACGCACAAACACAATCGTTTGAAAAAAGAATGCAATGATCTTTTCTTGGTTAGTTCACGAAACTGCTCAGGACCGGGTAATATGCATAATCATAATTCATAATTTGCTCGTTATCAATACCGGACATCAGTGTTCTCGCTTCGAAATGACTCCGCGATCAGCAAGTGCATGATTAAACACAGTTCACAGTTCGAGATCGGCAGATCGGTGCGTGTATTGAGCCATGAACTTCTCGTCTCGGAAATGCGTCTCACTGCAGTTGAAATGAGGTTCATTTGATACCTACACATTGAATATGTAAATGGATGATTCTGTTTGATGACTTCCCTAGTTTAATCTGCTTGTCAATTGAGTACCTTGTCGGATTAGAACTCATTTCGAAGCTACATAGTAAAGTAGTAGTAAAATCTCTCTTTATTATTATCATAATATTGTGCGTTAAAAATATTTTAACATTTTGATTATTTTGCCTCTTTGGGCACTTTATCTCTGGTTTTTAAAAGATTGAGCTTATTTGTCTTTCAAATAGTTTACATGTATTCCATTGATTAATTTGGTGTTTTAAACCTAAAACTTGCAATTGCCAGCCATGTCAGACTAGTTTTCAATCAATCAGATCCTCCTAGCAGCTATTCTCAATGACGAATATGCCGACACAAGATCGACACAGACTGCTTCGGTGTGTAAAGGGAAGCAGCAGCCTCAGCAGAAGCAGGCTCATCGTGATTTGCCGTCGAAACCCAGGAGGAGGGGCTTTGGGATGAAGCTGACGTAGCAGGGGTGCCCTCAGACGGAAGCAGTCCCGGAAAATTCTGACCTGTCAGTAGTGGTGGTTGATCTAGTTTTGGTCTATTTTTCATCGATGACCTCTTTCGAATTACGATGAACTCCGCACGTTTCGTGCAGTTCTTGATTGCTTCCACAGTTTAAGCATTCGAGGAGGCATGATTCGAAAGATGCTGGGTCATTAGGCCGAAGGCCGTTAAGCCGAAGGTCATTAGGCCGAAGGCCACTAGGCCGAATGGTCATTAGGCCGAATGTGAACTTACTTACTTTACTTATGGATCCTGTACACCTCCGGTGGTGCAAAGGGCCGACTTGAAAGATCTCCATCCTGAGCGTTGTCCGGCTATCGCTTTAACCTGTTGCCAGGCTAGATTTCGGTAGACTTCTTTTATTTCTTTATTGAGGGTTCCCCGCCATGAGCCTCTGGGTCTGCCTCTGCTGCGATGTCCCGCTGGGTTTCAGTCGAATGCTTGTTTACAGATTTCGTTTCCGCCCCTACGTAGAGTGTGGCCGACCCAGCCCCACTTCCGATCCCGATTTTTTGTTGCTATCGGCCTCTGGTGACAACGACGATGGAGCTCGTTGTTTGAGATCCAGTTGTGAGGGCACCAGGCCCGAATTATATACCGCAGGCATTTGTTAATGAACACCTGCAGCCGTTGAGTGTTCTCCACTGATACACACCATGTTTCGCTAGCGTATAACAGCACAGATTTCACGTTAGAGTTGAAAATTCGTATTTTGATGCGTTCACTTATCTACCTGTTTTTCCAGATACTTCTTAAACTCGCAAAGGCAGCCCTTGCTTTCTTGATCCGTGCGCCTATGTCGATCTTGGTACCGCCGTCTGACGCCATTTGGCTACCAAGATATTGGAAGCTTTCAACATTCCCACTGGTTGCCCGGCTACTGTGAAACTGGAAGGAGTCACCGTGTTTACATCCAACGATTTGGTTTTGTTGACGTTGATGACTAAACCTGCCGAAGAGGAGCGCTCGGCAATGTCGTTGAGCTTACTCTGCATATCAAAGCGCCGTTGAGCGAGGAGTGCAACGTCATCAGCCAATTCGAAGTCGTTTAGGTGCTCCATGGTTATAGGCTGCCATAACAGCCCGCGGTTTGGTTCACGGTCAATCGCATCTATCAGAATCTCGTCGATTACGATGAGGAACAGTAACGTTGATAAAATACATCCTTGCCTCACACCAGCTACGACCCGCATAGGGTCGGACAGGACCCCATTGTGCAGCACTCTACACGAAAAGGCCTCGTACTGTGCTTCGATGAGGCCGATGATTTTCTCAGAAACCCCCTTGCGTCGTAGGGCGCCCCACATATTCCCGTGATTGAGACGGTAGAAAGCTTTTTCGTAGTCAATGAATACCAAGTAAAGGGACTCCTGGAATTCGTTGACCTGTTCCAGCATGATGCGGAGCGTGACAATATGGTCCACACAGGATCTTCCGGCACGGAATCCGGCTTGCTGCCGCCGGAGAGTCGCATCAATCTTCTCCTGAATCCGGGCTAGGATAATTTTGCACAGAACTTTGAGAACGGTACACAGCAACATAATGCCTCGCCAGTTATCGCATACATTCAGGTCACCCTTTTTGGGCACCTAGAAGGAAGAAGGAAATAGGAAGAAGGAAAAAGGAAGACGGAGAAGAGGATGGGAGAAAAAAGGAAATCTGAAGAAAAAAGAAAGAAGATGGAAGATGAAAGAAGTTAGAAGGAAGAGGGAAGAAGAAAGACGGAGAAGAAATCGGAAGAAAGAAGAAAAAAGATGGAGGAAGGAAGAAAGAAAAAGGAAGATAGAAGAAGGAAGACGGAAGAAAGAAGAAGGAAGAAGAACGAAGGTAAAAGAAAGAAGGAAGGAGGTAGAATAATAAACAATAATGAAGAAGGTAGAAAGGAGAAGAAAGCGAAGAAGGAAAAATTAAAAAGATATCAGGAGGAAGAAAGAAGGAATAATTGAGAAGGAAGAAGAAAAAAGGAAGAAACAAGGAGAAAGAAAAAAGCAACAGAAAAAAAGCAAAAGAAAGAAGGATTATAGAAAAAGGAAGAAAAATTGAGGGAGAAAGAAGAAAGAAGAAGAAAAAAGAAAAAGAAAACAGAAAGAAGAAGGGTGGGGAAAAAAAGAAAAAAGAAAGAAGCAAAAGGAAGAAGGAAAAAGGAAGAACAAAGAAAGAAGAAAAATAAAGGAAGAAAGAAGGAAGAAGAATCCAGAAAGAAGAAGGAAGATGGGAGAAGAAATAAGTAAGTAACAAAAAAGAAGGAAGAAGAAACTAGGAAGAGCGAAAAAGAAAAAAAAATGAACAAGAAGGAAAAAAGTCAGATAGAAGAAGGAAGATGCAAGAAGGGAAAAGGAAAAAAGAAATGAGCAAAGGACTTCTCATTTTTCACTTTTTGCTTCTTTTTGCTAATTCGGCCTAATGACCATTCGGCCTAATGAACTTCGGCCTAATGGCCTGACACCGATTCGAAACGCATGTACTACAAGCGGTACCATGCAGCAGTTTCGTGTACCATGACGTGTACCATGATGAGCAGCAGCTCATGAACTGAGTAGCATCCCGGTGCACTGGTTTATATCACTGCTATTCGACGATGGTACTGTTTATCACTGATGTCGACTTTAGATCTTTCAGATTTGTGGATCAGCGTTTCAGATGCACCAGGTAAAGCAGATCTCTGTACATTCGGGTGGAGTCATGACGCGACATTTTGGAAACGTTGCTAGGTTTCAAACCGCAAGGACTTCAAATACGTGGTCAGATCTGTGTGTCCATATGATCAAGTCCACACAATACCACTTATTATTGCCCGTTACATTGGAATATGGATACTTGGAAGTAGTGCGTAACGGTGTAACTCCGGCCATATTGTCAGGCTCGATGTAACACTGAAGCTGACAATATGGCGCCCCTAACCCCGAATCCCAAGGTGTCAAGCGACCCGTGCCGAGGGGATGAATGACTTGGGGGGTGAAACAATTGTCCAGGTCGTTAACGGAGCCTGTTGAGGTTCCACAGAGTGAGGGCTGCTTCGGCGGCAAGCGGGTGGCAGTGGGAGGAACCCACACACCCCCAAGTGGTGCACATGTGGTGCAAGCGAATGGGAGATGGAGGTATTACTCGTAATACCCCCACAGAGTGAGGGACTGAGTGTATGGGTGAGCACACAAGTAAGCCTCGCATGGTACACATGGTCGGTAGTGTTAGAATGACTGAAGTCTGGTGAGGCCTGGCAGGAGTGTCGGGGGGCAGATACCTCTGCGGCACCTCAGAATTAGGGGACACGAAAGTCTCGTTATGCCTGACAGGAGTGTCGGGGGGTTGATGCTTCTGCGGCACCTCAGAAATTGGAGACATGTAAGGTAAGTGGTACCACTTCGTTGCAGGATGGGGAAACCACCACACTGACTGAGAACTACCTGGGCTTCGAAACATCAATAGGTGGGTGCTGCCTGCAAAGTACCTGTCCGAGAACTAGCAGCATCAAAGCCCAGGTAGGTGAGTGTTAGTGCACAGAGTGGATACAAATGGCAGATGGGGGTATTACAACCCCCACTGAGTGAGTGACTGAATGTCAAGAGAGTGGTGCACAAGTGGTGCAAACGATAGGGACTGAATGTATGAGCGAGCACACATGTTAGACTCGCATGGTTCGTGTGGTCAGAGTGACTGCTTAGGCAGTAGTGTGATCCGGCTTCCAGGGACGGATTGAGTGCAGTCTCGCTAGGCCTAGCAGGAGTGTCGGGGGGCATATACCTAAGCGGCACCCCAGATTTGGGGGCACGGAAGTCTCGCTATGCCTGGCAGGAGTGTCGGGGGGTTGATGTTTCTGCGGCTCCTCAGAAATAGGAGACATGAAAGGGTCTGCCTCGTAGCTGAGGTAGGAGCGGCATAGGAGCCACCAACGTAGGGTCGCCTCCGGCTTGGTAGACAAGTGGTGCCACCCTGTTGCAGGACGGAGTGAACATCATACTGAATGAGGACTGTCTGTGTTGTGAGATTGCAGCATGGAGTACCCCCTGCAGGTTATCCATAGCATCCCTTGCTGTAACTCGAGCATCATAGGCAGAAGAGTGTTGGGGCATATGTGGTGCCAGTGTGTCTTGTGCAAATGTGTTGCATGGGGAGTGTCGGAGAGTCGAGGCGCATACGTGCACTTGTGTACGTCATGGAGGGGGCGCAATGCCCAATAGTCATCCCCCGAAGTATTGCTTAATTGCGGGCCGGGGGAATGACTGGAGAGGAAGGAGTTGGTTTTAGTGGGTCGGGAATGGTGATCCCATCCCCACACTACCTGGGTTCGCCTCCCCAGTTGTCTGGTTGCAGATTTCCATTACCTTCGTTAAAAAAAAGAAAAAAAAAACTCAATACCACTTTTAGAGGCTTGGTACCGGGGACATCATGAGTGTAATGCTCCCATTTTAGCTCTTCCAGAAGATCCAGCAGCTTGTTGTAGTGCGCCTTTCCAACAGCGATCAGTTTTATTCACTCTATACACAGCCGGAAAGTGCACCAAAGACCCTTTATGATCCATTCTCGTATCGTTAGGTGGTTGCCGCTCACAAAAATCGGCGGAAGTTTCACTTTCCACTCACGTTTCTTCTGTTGGGTCGAATTTGAACTTGAGAGAACCACGAGACAAACGATTGCATCGGTGTTTGGGCTTTGACTGACTGACGAAGCTACATTTATGCTGTTTTTGTACACTTGGCACAAGTCGTGATTCCACCAGGCTTGGTTTTCAACGTCCTACTTGAAAACCGATTTGGTATTCGCTGACAAAGGTCTTCGCAAACGTACCTTGTAGGCGGTATTGAGGATTGTTATAATTCGATAGTCAGCAAAATCAATTCTGTGCCCTTTCTAACAGATGTAATGCCAATAACAATAAGAAGAAGCCCTTTCTTGTAGATTGGATAAATGAGTTCATCAAGCCAGCTTTAAGGCATTTCTTCTCACTCCCAAATCAATGTAATCACTTGGTAGATTTTTTTTGTTCATCCGGTTACTTATAACTTTCAGAAACTCGCCCGGGATTTCGTCCTTCCCAGCAACATTACCGCACAGTCCTTTCTCACTTCGTCCAGCATTTGTGGCTACACTGATTATCCATCATCCTCAATTCTGATTCGTTTTGTGCCTTCTCTATCCGATTGTCAGTTCAACGATAACTCAACATGCTCCTTTCACCTAGAACGCACCCCTTCTTGGTCGTTCAACAGATATTCTTAACGTAGGTTTTTTTAGGTTATTCATCCCTTTCGTATATTTTTACATATTGAACAATTCAAATTGGACTAAGTAATTGACATTTTCTAAATAATTTATCAATCTTTTCTCTCCTTTTTTATTGTTAATGCGAATTTCTCCAATAGTTGATCCCAGGCCGCATTCGCTTCGTTGGTATTCGAATGCTCAACATTCCGTTAGTAGGTGAGGAACTCCACATGTTAAGCATATGTTGTCAAGCAAGCCAAATTGAAAAGATGTTGATGAGTCAGTCAGTCCAATCCTCAGGCGACTAATAGCTCTTCTGTCGGTAGCACTATGTCTGTCCTTCCACTGTACAGCTGCAGCTTTGATGCTTCTTAGGAAGGTTCTTGATCTTATGATCACGAAAACAGAAGATTGTGCCCTGAAGTTTGGAATATACCGAAAACCCACATCAACTGACCGGTACATTTCATCCGACACCAATCATTTTGGAGCCCAGAAACAAGCAGCGTTTCACTCTATGGCGCATCGCCTGTACAACATACCCATGGATAAAGCAGAATTCGAAGAAGAAGAAAACCGGATTTATAACGCAGCTGAAGTCAACGGGTACGACAGGAAGTTTGTAGAAAAGATTCTCCGTAAGCACAAACGTAAAAAACACCGTCAAGTAGTCACTACACTGGAACCAGAAGCAGACAAGTGTAGAAGAATAAGTGTACCATTTTATCCCAGACTAACAAACCCAATTAAAACTGCACTTCGACGACAGGGATTGCAGATAGTATATAAAAGTGAGAACACTTTACGTGATTTACTCTGCAACCTAAAGGACAAGGTTCCACCGGAAGAGCAGTCGGGAATCTATCAAATTCCTTGTGATGACTGTTCTGCAGTTTACATCGGTCAGACCCGCCGCAAAATAAAAGTACGTTGAAGGGAACATAAAAATGCTGTGGAATCACACAAAACAAACGAATCGAGCGTGGCTGTACATGCAGTAAACTATGGTCACAACATTAACTGGGAGAATTCGAAACTGTTAAAAACAGTAAGGAAAAACTCCCAGCTCAACGCTTGGGAGTCTATGTTCATCACAAATGCCAAAGAACAGCTGATGAATGAAGACGATCCTCCCATCGTATCCAACCTTTTCGGCCTGGCCGATACAAACCTTCCCTAACTTCAATTGCAACCGAACGTGTACGAGCAACGTACGAAAAGTAGTCAGTTGGACATAGTCCTGATGATGGGCAACATCGCGCCCGAAACCGGTCGACGTAAAAGGTAATTTTTTAAATCTTAGTTGACGAGTGTAAAAACGATAAGTGTTATGTCTTGTCTCGCGTCGCGTTTTATTAGGTTGTACTAGTTCTCCATTTATTTTTCCAAGCAAGCCAAATTTCTGTTTTACTATTGAAATATTTTTCAATACATCCCCACTAGGAACGCTGCAATGGGTAAAATTCTTCGCTATGGAAAATTGCATTATATCTTTCTAACAAGCGTGCTGCTTTCGTTTTTTTTTTTTTTTTTTTTTTTTTAACTAATTTTATTTGCTAATTATCTAATACATGCATTCATCTCTTAGACTAGGTGTTCCGTGTTTTCTTAACACTATCATCCTTATTTGCTATGTTACGCTTTTAGTTATTATTAATACATTTCAATTGCCTCTGGCAGTTAGAATTTTTCCTCTGGTTTAATTGAACCATGTAGGAATTACAATGTTTTCAACTTAAACTAAACTAAACCTATTTAAAACTAAGGGTACAAGGAGTTAATCGTTGCAATAGAAGATTGTAACGATTTTTGTCTAAAATTGGAAATTATTTTGTTGGACATTTGTTGCAATGTCTCAATATTAGAAATTCTATGAAGTTCATTGGTACTATACCACGGAGGCAACTTCAGAATCATTTTCAAAATTTTATTTTGAATCCTCTGGAGTGCCTTCTTTCTGGTATTGCAGCAACTAGCCCATATTGGCACAGCATACAACATGGCGGGTCTAAAACTTTGTTTGTAAATCGAAGGTTTGTTCTTAAGTCAAAGTTTTGATTTTCTGTTTATAAGTGGATATAGGCACTTAATATATTTGTTACATTTGGCTTGAAGGCCTTCAATGTGATTTTTGAAAGTTAATTTTTGATCTAGCAGAAGTCCTAAATATTTAGCTTCGCTAGACCAATTAATTGGAACCCCATTCATAGTGACAATCTGTCTGCTAGAAGGTTTCAAATAAGAAGCTCTCGGCTTATGTGGGAAAATTATAAGCTGAGTTTTGGAAGCATTCGGGGAAATTTTCCATTTTTGCAAGTAAGTCGAGACAATATCCAAACTCTCGCGCAATCTACTACAAATGACACGAAGGCTTCGCCCTTTGGCTGAAAGGCCCGTGTCATCTGCAAACAAAGATTTTTGACACCCTGGTGGTAAATCAGGTAAGTCAGAAGTAAAATGTTATACAATATGGGCCCCAGTATGCTGCCTTGGGGACACTAGCCCTTACAGGTAATCTATCAGATTTAGTATTCTGATAGTTTACCTGCAGCGAGCGATCTGATAAATAATTTTGGATCAGTTTAATGATGTACAGAGGAAAATTAAAATTCATCAATTTTACAATCAAACCTTCATGCCAAACACTGTCAAAAGCTTTCTCTATATCAAGAAGAGCAACTCCAGTCGAATATCCTTCAGATTTGTTGAGCCGAATTAAGTTCGTAACTCTTAATAACTGATGAGTGGTTGAATGCCCATGGCGAAAACCAAATTGCTCATCAGCAAAAATAGAATTGTCATTAATATGAACCATCATTCTATTTAAAATAATCTTTTCAAACAGTTTGCTTATTGAAGAAAGCAAACTGATTGGGCAATAACTAGAAGCCTCAGCTGGATTTTTTCAAAATTGGAACAACTTTGGCGTTTTTCCATTTATCTGGGAAGTATGCCAATTGAAAACATTTGTTAAATAAATTAACCAAAAGGATAAAGAGCTCTCAGGAAGTTTTTGATAAGTATGTAGAAAATACCATCATCACCCTGGGCTTTCATATTTTTAAATTTTCTAGTAATAGATCTCACTTCATCTAAATTAGTTCCCAACGTAGGGTCAAAAACATTATCTTGGTTGAGAATGTCTTCGAAGCTTCGTGTAACCTGATCCTCAATTGGACTAGTGAGACCTAGACTAAAATTATGGGCACTCTCGAACTGCTGAGCAAGTTTTGAGCCTTTTCGCCATTTGTTAATAAAATTTTATTTCCCTCTTTAAGCGCTGGAATTGGCTTTTGAGGTTTTTTTAAGAATTTTCGTTAATTTCCAAAAGGGTTTCGAACTGGGATCCAACTTGGAGACATTATTCTCAAAGTTGGTATTTCTCAGAATAGCGAAACGTTTTTTAATTTCATTTTGCAAATCTCGCCAAATAACTTTCAACGCGGGATCGCGAGTTCTTTGGTATTGCCTTCTTCTCACATTTTTAAGACGGATCAGTAGCTGAAGATCGTCGTCAATAATAATGGAGTTGAATTTAACTTCACATTTCGGAATTGCAATGCCTCTGGCTTCGACAATTAAATTTGTCAAAGATACGAGAGCATTATCAATATCACTTTTGGTATCGAGAGGAATATCAACATCAAAATTCCTATCGATATACGTTTTATATAAATCCCAATCAGCTCTATGATAATTAAAAGTAGAGCTGATTGGATTATAAATGGCTTCTTGTGAGATTTCAAACGTCACAGGAAGGTGGTCAGAGTCAAAGTCAGCATGAGTTACCAATTGGCCACACAGCTGACTTGAATCCGTTAAAACTAAATCAATTGTAGAAGGATTTCGACTGGAAGAAAAACAAGTTGGGCCATTGGGATATTGAATAGTATAATATCCCGCAGAACAATCTTCAAATAAAATTTTACCATTGGAATTGCTTTGAGCATTATTCCATGAACGGTGTTTGGCATTGAAGTCACCAATTACGAAGAATTTTGATTTGTTGCGAGTCAGAATTTGAAGATCAGCTTTCAATAAATTCTTTTGCTGCCCATTGCATTGAAAAGGCAAGTAGGCTGCAATGAAGGAAAATTGACCAAAATTTGTTTCAACAGAAACTCCCAAGGTTTCAAAAACTTTGGTTTCAAACGAAAAAAATAATTTATGTTTGATACGTCTATTAATGAGAATGGCGACCCCACCACAGGCGCTGTCAAGACGATCATTTCTGTAGATAAAATAGTTTGGATCTCTTTTAATGGAGAGTCCTGGTTTTAAATACGTTTCAGTTATAATGGCAATATGCACATTATGAACTGAAAGGAAGTTGAATAATTCATCTTCCTTACCCTTTAGAGAGCGGGCATTCCAATTTAGAACTTTCACACAATTATTTGGATCCATTGAAACGGAGTCCGATAACAATTTTTTGTGTGTACTTTATACCAACCTGAACAGCTTCAGGAATGGTTTTTGCTTTGAACATTGCATCAATCATGTGATGCAATTGTTCAGTTAAAAAATCAAAATCGGAAGCAGTCATGCTACCTGAATCGGCAACATGACCGTTATTTTCCGTTGGGACATGGGTATAAACCTCATTTTGAGAAGAGAAATTTGGTCTACCAGCAGCGATGTTTGCATACGTAGGTACATTCGAAAATTTGGAATTTACTGAAGTGCTTGCTACCCGTTGACGAGCGGCAAAATTTGTTTGTGGATTGTGGTGGGTATGAATTGCTCGACCGGTAACCGGTTTCAAATTTGAGCGTTTGAAAATTTCTACCCGTCGAATCTGGGATCCGTTTTGAATTTCCCGTCATCAATTTTGCACGGGTATCCAAAACTTTTTTGCGTCAAGGGCATTCCCAGAAATTGGATTTATGATTGCCCCCACAGTTTGCGCACTTAAATTTATTGGAATCTTCTCTCACAGGACATGCGTCCTTGGCGTGAGAGGTTCCACCACAAATCATGCATTTAGCATCCATGTGACAATGTTTGGTTTCATGACCCCACTTTTGGCACTTACGGCACTGGGTGGGGTTTTGGAAATTTCCCCCAGGCCTGCGGAAATGTTCCCATGTAACACGGACATGAGACATAATACAGGCCTTTTCCAAACTTTTCATATCATTTAGTTCACTTTTGTTAAAATGAACTAAATAAAATTCTTGAGAAATGTCCCTCTGGGAAGTACAAGAATGGGATTTCTTTTTCATCTTAATTACTTGGACTGGTGAAAATCCAAGTAATTGAGAAATTTCAATTTTAATCTCATCCAGTGATTTATCATCACTGGGGAGACCTTTCAAGACGACTTTGAACAATCGCTCAGTTTTGTCGTCGTATGTGAAGAATTTATGGCGCTTCTCAGATAAATAGTGAAGAAGACGTTTGCGATCGTCAAAGGATCCCGGCAAAACGCGGCAGTCACTCTTCCTAGCAATCTGAAATGAAACCTTGATCCCCTGAAGGTTACTCAAAATCTCATTCCGGAAGCCAGAAAACTCGGCAACAGATACCACAATTGGCGGAATCCTTTGCTTTTTCGCATGAATCGAATCACCTGGGCTAGAGGTATATTCGATTTGCTCAATTTCATCGTTAATCAAATCGAACTGATTGCTCAGTTCGATTGGAGAAGAATTATTTCCGATATTAGATTTAGAAGGAATATCTGAAGTCTCCAGCTTCCTTCTATTTTTTCCGCGCTTGGGCAGGACGGTCTTGAAACCTTGTTTCTTTGAAGGAAGTGGAGAATTCAGAGACTCCCCCTCATGGCTGAGCGTGGAGACGTGACCTTCTAAGAGGTTTTTTCCCAGAACGGTGTCCCTGTAGGATTACCACCGCTTGTCGGAATTTGACTTCCGCAAACGGGTCCAACGTAAAACGAAGGCACGGGTCCTTGCAAAGATCGTAACGGGATCAGTGGGTACAAATAGCGCTAAGAAGCACCGTTGAAATTAAAATAGCTTCGGGTAGTATTAAAAACTTCCTTCCGCAAAGAGAGAAAGAACCGCACAGCACGAAAGCAAGATGCGGTCTGGAGCGTGCTGCTTTCGTGATTTCGGCGAATAGTGAAGTATGCTCAAAAGGTAGTTTTGGAAACAACACCATCTTAGTGATCTGCATCATAGTTTTCCGTGTACCTCCATCCATCCTGTTACCGATAGCTTCGAGAAAGTTAAGGATAGTTTGAACATTTGTCCGAAATGCCGCGGCAAGTCGTTTGAAATCGAGTTATCTATCGAAGATCACTCCTAGAATCCTTGTGAAACTACTACTACTCCTGAAACCTACTATTTGTCGGCGGAATCCCAAAAAGGGGTCGACTCGACGGATGGAGCGATGCGGTGCGGTTTACCGATGAATGGTTCGGCCGGCGGATTATGGCGTGACCGGTTGGAATGGCTGACGGATGGCGTTCACCTTACACGACTTGTGGACGGATGGCGGAACTCTTCGAATTGCCGATGGATGGTTCGGCCGACTGATGGCGTGATTCGCCGGAATTTCCGACGGATGGCGCGATCTGTGGACTTGTCCAACGGACGGCAGAACTTGCCCAATTTAGCCCGAAGCAACCGGTTTTGGAAGGAGTACAGGCTCTCCAGCCAACAAAACTCATGACGAAAGAGCCGCCGCACGGCATATTTTGGTGCTAAAACGGAAACGTCCCCTCCTGCGGGTTCCCCGGGGCACCTGGAATGTACCAGGAGTAGCCACTTTCGTCGGAAGCCCTCTCATGGACCATACATTACCGTTACAAGAGAATCTATGAAGAATTGGCGATCGAAAGGCATATATGGAGCGAGTTTTATGCTCCCCTTATATGACCGACAAGGTCCCCGTGGAAGTCATTTCTCGGTGGCCATTGTCTCCAGAACCAGCATATCACCACATAGCCTCAAATTGATGAGTTTATCTTTCGAACGGTATATAAACTTTGTAATTCGGTTATAATTTGACTGTTTTATAAGCATTTACATTTCTGGGTCAATATGACCCTAACATCTTATTCGTAACTTTTTTTGTGGGGCCGTTCCTGTTGCACCTTAAAATATTTTTTTCATGTCAGATGCTTCATTTCCACAAAATATTAAAAGTCAAGAAATTTTAGAACGATCGGATTATCAGGTAAAAAGTTATTCTACTTTGAAGTTTCGTTTTGGGTCATATTGACCCCAACATCTTACTAAAGTTAAACAAATTAACTTTTCGGTGGGAAATCTTTATCGAACTATTCACTTTGACTGCCGAAAACATTCGCATTGTTCGTTTCCCGGTATCTCATTTTCGCCATCGTCCGTTCCGTATGCCATGGCGCTAGCATCCTAGCAACTACCAACGAAAACCTTCATGCTGCTACCCAGCAAAGTTGCAACCACCATAGCAAACGGTGCAGTGTTCTGAACAGACCCTCTTCACTTTGGCAGTTAGCAAACATCACAATCGAAAGCGTTCTCATTGAGGCAAGAATGTGAAATAGGAGAACAGCTCCTGGACAATCTTTTGCACAATTTCCGGGTATTTTCTACGATTTGTATCTTTTTTAGCGAGACCTTTAGCCCAAGCCTGGCTCGTCTCGTTTCTTACAAAATTCATCCGGATATTTTTTCAGGAATTCTCCCGGATACTTTGCAAGAGTTCCTCCGAATATTCCTCCAGTAATTTCACCAAATATTCTTCCAGGAAGTCCTTCAAATATTCCTTCACGAATTCCCCCGGATATATCTTCAGGAGTTCCACCAGATATTCCTCTAGAAATTCGTGCGGATATTCCAGAAATAATTCAGAATATTCCACCGGATATTCCTTCAGGCCCTCCTTAGCCGTTCGGTAAGACTCGCGGCTACAAAGCAAGACCATGCTGAGGGTGGCTGGGTTCGATTCCCAGTGCCGGTTTAGGCAATTTTCGGCTTGGAAATTGTCTCGACTTCCCAGGGCCTAAAAGTATCATCGTGTTAGCCTCATGATATACGATTGCAAAAATGGTAACCTGGCTTAGAAACCTGGCAGTCAATAACTGTGAAAGTGCTTAATGAACACTAAGCTGCGAGGCGGCTCTGTCCCAGTGTGGGGATGTAATGCCAATAAGAAGAAGAAGAAGATTCCTTCAGGAATTCCTCCAGATAATTATTCAGCAAATTCTCCGAATATTTCTCCAGGATTTTGTCCGGATATTCCTCCAAGAAATCTTCTTGGTGTTCTTTCAGATATTCCTCCAGAAATTCCGCCGGAAATTCCTCCAAGAACTCTTCCGGATATTTCTTCAAACATTTCATGGATATTCCTCCAGTATTCCTGGAGAATATCCAGTGAAATTCCTTGAGAAATTTCCGGAGGCATTCCTGGAGCAATATCCGAAAGAAATTGTGGAGGAATCTGTGGAGAAATTCCTTGTGGAATATCTGGATGAATTTCTGGAGGAATATCAGCAGGAATATCTGGAGAAATATCCAAAGGAATTCCTAGAAGAATTTCCGGGAGAATTTCTGGTGGAATATCCGGACAATTTCTTGGAAGAATTTCAGAAGGAATATTCGAAAGAATTTCTGGATAAATATCCTGACGAACTCCTGAAAATATTTCCGGAGCAATTCGTGGAAGTATATCCAAAGAAATTATTTGAAAAATATCCAAAGTCATACCTATAGGAATATCCGGAGGAATGTCTGGTAGAGTAATATGGGAGAATGAAGAACTGCCCGCCGGCCATCCAACCTCATATGCCCAATCTATAAGAAAGGGCACAGACTAGAGTGTGCCAATTATAGAGGGATCGCTCTTCTGAACTCGGCGTACAAAATCCTGTCGCGTATCCTGTTTAACAGACTGAGACCACTTGAGTAGTCCTTCGTCGGTGAATAACAGGCAGGTTTTCGTGAGGACCGATCAACGACGGATCAGATGTTTAGCCTGCGGATGATCCTTGATAAATTTCCGGGAGCACAATTTGCAGACTCACAAACCGTTCATTGATTTCAAAGCAGCGTACGATTCAGTGAAAAGAAATGAGCTGTGGCAGATAATGTCCAAACATGGTTTTCCAGCGAAACTGATAAGATACTGATACGTGTAACGCTGGATGGCTCGAAATCAAGTATCTTTATTGCAGACGAAATGTCAACCTCGTTTGTGACCTCAGACGGATTGAAGCAGGGTGATGCACTTTCGAATTTATTATTCAACATTGCACTCGAGAGCGGTATTAGGAGATCTGGCGTGCAGAGGAACGGCACTATCATCAGACGGTTGCATATGCTCCTGGGCTTTGCGGACGATATCGACCTCATTGGAATCGATCGCAGAGCAGTAGAGGAGACTTTTGCCCCACTGAAGAGGGAGACGGCGAGGATAGGATTAACCATTAACTCTACCAATACAAAGTACATGGTGGCAGGTAGAGATAGGGGAAGACCTAGTCGTGTTGATGCAGAGGTAGTGCTTGATGGGGATGCGTTTTAAGTTGTTGAATAATTTGTTTACCTTGGAACGCTTGTGACATGTGACAATGACGTTTCCCGTGAAGTGAAAAGACGTATTGCTGCTGTGAATAGGGCAGCAATAGGGATTATGTAACCAGCTTAGATCCCGCAACATGCAGACGGAAACGAAGTTTTCCTATTTAAAACTCGGATTCTACCAGTGGACCTTTATGGACATAAAGCATGGACGTGAAAAGCGGCGGACCGGAGAGCTGGGGGCCCTAACGTTCGTGGAAACTGGAGGAACATCGCCCAAGACCGACGATTATGGAGCTCTACAATACGCCAGGCATAGGTGTATCGACACCACCCACCGCGAGTTGGCATCGGTGGTGACGAAATCGAGGTGGTAGAAGAATTTGTGTACTTGGGCTCACTGGTGACTGCCGAAAATGATACCAGCAGAGAAATTCGGAGACGCATAGTGGCTGGAAATCGTACATACTTTGGACTCCGCAAGACGCTCCGATCGAATAGAGTTCGCCGCCGTACCAAACTGACAATCTGCAAAACGCTCATTAGACCGGTAGTCCTCTACGGACACGAGACCTAGACGATGCTCGTGGAGGACCAACGCGTACTCGGAGTTTTCGAAAGGAAAGTGCTGCGTACCATCTATGGTGGGGTGCAGATGGCGGACGGTACGTGGAGAAGGCGAATGAACCACGAGTTGCATCAGCTGTTGGGAGAACCATTCATCGTTCACACCGCGGACAACTGCGGTGGGCCGGGCACGGTGGATCGATCAGGTGGAAGATGACTTGCGGACCCTCCGTAGACTGCGTGGTTGGCGACGTGTAGCCATGGACCGAGCCGAATGGAGAAGACTCTTATATACCGCACAGGCCACTTCGGCCATAGTCTGAATAAATAAATAATAGGTGTATCGACGCTGTTGCCAACCAGATATCCAGGTAGGTATCTAGTAGAATTTTTGGAGGAGTTCGTGTAGAAAAATAAAGAGAATCTCGTGAAGGAATATCCGAAGGAATTTCCTGAAGCATATCCGAAGGATATCCTGGAAAAATATCCAAAGGAATTCCTGCAGGAATATCCGGAAGAACTCTTGGAGGAATACCCGAAGGAATATCTGGAAAAATATCCTATGCTGGAGGAATATTCGTATGAACTCCTGGAATAATAACCTAAGGAATATCTGAAGGAATATCTGAAAGAATATTTAGAGAATTCGAAGGAACTCCTCGAGAAGTATTCGAAAAAAATCTTGGACGAATATCCTGACGAATTCCTTTAGAAATATCCAGTTGACTTCCAGGAGGAATATTCGAAGAAATTCCTGGTCAAATATTCGGAGGAGTGACTAGAGAAATATCCGAAGGAATATCTAGAGGAATATTCGAAGATATTCCAGGAGGAATATTCGAAGAAATTCCTGGAGAAATATTTGGAAGAACTCCTGAAGGAATATTTGGAAAAAATCCTGAAGCAATATTCGGACGAATTCCTGGAGGAATCTCCAGAGGACTTTCTGAAGGAATATTCGGAGGAATTCCTTGTCGCATATTCGGAGAAGCTACTAGAGGAATATCCGATGGAATATCTGGATGAATATTCGAAGGAATTCCTGGACGAATATTCAAAAAAATCATGGAGGGATCTTCGAAGGAATTCCTAGAGGAATATTTGGCAGAATTTCAGGAGAAATAACCGGAGGAAATTCTGGAGGAATACTCGAAGAAATTCTTGGACGAATATCCGGACGAATTCCTGGAGGAATATCCGAAGGAATATTGGGAGGAATATCCGGGGTTTCCATCCTATACATTGTGGGTCGCAGAACGATAACCGTCCTAGGTAGCCAAACGGGGATTGAAGTTCGTTAGCCAGTCGAGCGAATCTGACCCGACAGTCGCCCAAAATTGTTGCAGAACCTATATTATGCTACAAACCCTGATTCCAAGCGTGCTCCCCGTACGTAGTTCATTGTCGTACGCAGGATCGGACCTCCATGTTCTTTTCATCCTTGAAGTGTTCTTTCAGTCCTAGATGTACCCTTTTTATCCTCGCCCGGTGAAACAGAAAGGCATGGAAGCTGGATCACTGTATTGTATTTGTCCTCACCCATAACATCTTTGGGGCAGTAACAAGCCTGTAGATATACATATAATAAAAATAAATAAATAGATAATGTTAAAAGCACTACTAGCATCAGTGAAAGTCAATCCGGACGAACCCGTGCAAAATCGAAAGATTTAACTGTCACGCTACCACTCCATCTACTAATGTCATCAGGACATCTACGTCATAAAGATGGTCAGACGAATCATTGTCGTCCTCATCATCGCATCGGAAAATCCTTTGTCTTCGGCACCACGGAATCCTGCCATCGCAACGAAAATCCTGCGCATGGAAACATTGTTATCATGGACATGAATAGTTTCCCATTTTAATAAACATTTAATTAAAAGATCAGATAGCAATTGATTTCATTTACAGCGATCATAAGCGAGTGCGGAGGGCGACAATCATAGGCGCCAACTTTGGGGAGCGAGTCACTTTTTGCCCCCTCGATAATTATCTGAGGGGGGAAAGTATAATTCCGCCCCCACAACATATTTTGCCTTCATAAGTCCAGGTTTTGAAGATTATCCATAAATTTTCATATTATTGCAATTTGATTTTCATTTCGATTCAATTAGCTACCGGACTATTTTATTTCAATGGACTGGCAGCTCATTCTTGCATTGCAGTTTGCGTAAAAATCCTTGATGACGAAAAGAGAGCTTATTTGTTCATTGTTTGGCTCAATTATTAAACTTGGATGCGCAAGACTAAGGAGGCTAAGGATGTAATAATTTTTTTCAAAGATTCTCCAAAACAGGCTCTCAGGGATCAATTTTGTCTCAGATTCAGGCTCTCGAATGGAAAAGTAGGCTATGCTCGCGAACGGAAGCGTTAAAAACTTCTTGTCACATTTTTCTCTAATTTTTTTTTAATGTAGAAGTATTGGCTGGATGTTCTATGTCCTTCAAAGTGTTTTACGCGTTAAAGTGGTGCTAGTACGGTATTGTTGCAATTCAAATAAACAATTAGGTTTCAAAAAAGCGCAGTTAAAATCACACTCCAATCGAATCAGGGTTGTCCCTTAGACACCTCGACACTCGTGACTAGTACACGAATCGAGATCTAAGTTTAAATTAACTAATTTCTAGGAAAAAAATAAACAAAGTGAAAAGGTAAATAGTCCGTCGCAGTAAAGTCGAAATCGGTAATAGAGTCTCCAGATAAGTTTCGAAAAAAAAAGTGTTAGGATATTGTCATACGGGAAACAGTGCGAAAGTAGAAGAAAAGTATAATTGTACGAACAAGTGTTAATAAATTGTAATAATTGTAATAAATAAGTGCTAAGAGGTAGAAGAAATTTATAATTTTACGAACAAGTGTTACCTAGAAAAATCTATAAACCGTAATTGAGAGTTTGAACTAGAAAAACCGAAAACCCAGTGCCGCGCCGTCGGCCCCGAAATCTTCATACATCGTCGCACACCGTGGAACTGTGATTATTAATATTTTAGGAGACATTCCTCTTCATAAAGTGTGGTGGTGGTGCACGTTTTAAGGGATGTTCCGGTAATGCTTCTTCATATAAAGTTTCGGGTCTCCGGAACGGATTACAGTGGTGAGATTGTTTCAAAATGTTGCTTATCTTATGGCAAAAATTATCTTATGGCAAAAATTAAATAAATAAATTAAATCCGGAAGTTTGCTTATGGATCCATTATCTTATTGATAATAGTGGCATAAACAGGCGGGGCTTAATATTATAAGCAAAAGTGACCTCGGACTAGTCATGAATTATATGAAACAGACAGCTTTCTTCTATAACATCACTGTGCCAGCCAGTGGGGCTTAGTTTGTACGCACGCACGCAGATTCTGTTTCAGGCTCTCGAATCAAATGATACCACCAATCTAGGACAGCTTTGCACAGTAAGATTGACGTAAAATATGCGTCGACGTCGTCTGTCATGGCGAACTATTCTGGTTTAGTTGAATTTTTCACAAATTTGTCTAACAATGATGCTTCAGGTGACCCAAAGCGATTGATGGTGTAACAGGATGCAACGAGATATGTTTCTGCGGTTGTTGATAGAAGGTATAAAATCAGCTGGAAGCGTCTCAGATGTCGTCTGCCAAAATTTGTCAAGTATGTGAATGTATTCATCACCATTCCGATATCTGCTGTTGCTGAGCGATCGTTTTAAAAAATTCCGTAGGTTGAAAACCTATCCATTATGAAACAACAGCGACTGAATTCCATATAACTACTGCACTTTTACAAGGACTACAAGGGCGAATAAATGTCGATGAAGTGGTTATTAGCCAGAGAAAAATTATAATATGTAAGCAGGGCCTAAGGTTTTTAAAAATCGATTGCTGTGATGTTTTCATTTCTCGAATTGAATAATTTCATACCTCCATGCCCCCCCATAAATTTCATGAAGTTGGCGCCTCTGGCGACAATGATTAAGGTGATAGGGTTTGGAATCACGTAGATTTAGCAGGTGAGTTCAAATGTTCTGGCTGCAACCGTTATAGAATATCCCTGAGGAATCGTTTCAAGAAAGTTGAGCGAAACAATAAACGGGTGGTCATTCTCACGCGAGAATGGCACTGTAGCCATACATGTTTTTAAAAACTTTGAAACGATTTTGCGAATGGCCACACATAGTATGACCTGGCGTAATGGTTTTATTATCCATGAGGATGTCTTTTGTTCTTTGAAATAAAAAATCTTAGGCGCTTAATTAATGCATGTCTAATTATATGCTCTTTCAATCACTAAAATCAGCTTCTTATTTAATTTAATTTTTTTGCAGTTTGAAGTTCAATTTTTTTCTGAAATTTTAAGCATATTTTTATTAAATTGAGAAAATTTTATATTTATTGATTGCTTCTTCCACTCTGATTCTATTGTTTTTTTTTAAAGATTTTTTTTAATTTTTCAAAGAAAGTTGTTTTAGTTCGCAATGTATTCAGTACTAAATATATTTCGGTCCTACCATATAACGTGTTGCTGTGTTCGAATAAAATGAGCTACTAGTTCGCGAAAATTTACGAAAACCTTGAGCATCCTTGCATCAGTTGAAGACTGAAAACGTTTACTTCGCTGCCAATCAACAGCAAATGCCAAACTCATTAGAGATGGCCGGCCAACTTCATTGAATGCGTTAGCTATTCTAATTGCAGTAAAACAAGAAAGGGAGCTGCATACGCTTCACACATTGGAATAGAATGTAAACGATTTGCGCGACATTCGATACTTTGCCAGCAACATAAACAGCCAGCTGAAGCTCATCATATGTCTGCCGCGGTTGTTGCCGAACGAGGAAGATGTCAGAAAACGTGAGAAATGCTAACGGTTCCACACTCCATCATCGCCGACACGCCGAGGTCGTCCAGAAACCGATGAGTATAATATTTTAACGGTCGATGCAAATTAACTGCGCTCTCTCAATAATGTTTTCCATTTTATGCAAGGCGGAAGATTTCAAATGGTTTTTACACTTTCGTACGTCGTCGACCCTGACTAAGTCGTTTTTCATATTTAATTTACTGTAGCGCATCATGCCCCCGCAGTTCCGTATGTCATCGTCAGCACTATACAAAGTACAAACGATGCGATTGTTGTTTGATTTTGTTTGTAGCCATGCTTTTAGCGCTTTGACGAGTATCAATCGCTGCCGTCGTCGGTGAGAGACGAATTGGCGGAGGATCGTCTGTGATTAAATACTGAACAAATGTAAACACACGCGTAAACGATTGTACGGCAGGCATTGCGTCAACTTTTCACTTAGCGTCCTTCGTGGATGTTCTTCCTGACTGAATCAACTTTGCGTTTGTCAAATAGAATGCACGACCTGCTGGTAACGCATTTTGTATGGAGCTTTCATGTTTTATTTAGTGGGGATCAGAATGAGTGCTCAATCAATAAGAATAGGAATCAGTCAGTGTCCCATGCTCGGTGTGGTTGTCACACCATCGTCAATAGTCCTTGTTTACCGGATTGGATTTCCACCGGTTTACTCAATATGTCTCGTCTTGTTTAGTTGTGATGTTTGGTCGCGATAAGAAAGCTTCTCGATGGCTTTTAAACTGTTTCCAAACAGGGCTGACGGGACGAGCAGTGTTTGCTTTCCCGCTGTTGTGGGAATTCTCTTTGCTTTGACGATAACGTCCTTCAACCCCCGAGAGACACGTACGCTAATCGCAAAACAAAATATTGATTTTCCGGGGTAGGGTTTGTTTGCTTCATAAAATACTTACATCAAATAAAATAGACTATAGCTTTATCTGGTGATTGAAACATTCAACAAACCTGGGTGGAAAACTTTTCGTCTTTCCCGTACACTAAGTGAAGGTAGAGGCTTTAGAATGACTACAAAATCATTTGCTCAAATTGTTAATGCCATCCATCAAAGTTCACACCATCTATCACACACCGTACATTGATCCGTTCGACATCAAAGTCTCTTAGGCAAATTGCGTATCGCCAAAGTCCACAGCCCCACGCTAAAACATTTACTAACGTGACATAGCGGGTTCCACACCGCTGCTGCGAAGGTTAATGAGCTTGCTCTGAGAACCCACAGTTTGATAGGGGTAGCTGCGGTCGTAGTCAACACAATTAAGACCACGCCGACAATTATACCTTCGAAGTCAAACACGGCGTACAGGTTGTCTGGCGCTGCGGGGCTTTCAAGGACTCTCGAAACCAACGTAATATAGCTGGTCATTTACCCTTTTTAGAATGAGTTTGATTTTTTCCTTCTAACACAAATGATCCAATAAGTAAATAATGATAAAAAACTGCGAATCTGGAATTCTAAATCCTTTTCAGTTTGAGCAACATTCTGTACCCGATAATATCTAAATAAAAGCAAACCACGGGAAAACAGTGCAAAACGCTCCAAGTGGAGCAAAATGGAACAGCATTGTGTTAAGGTGCGGGTTTCCGTATCTAACCAAACTCACATTAAGCCATCCTCCCCCATCGGATGACCTTCGCGTTGATTGCTGCCATGTGCTCGGAAACAGATCCCGCGCTTTTCAGTATGTCAATCCCAGATGGACGGCGATGAAGCAATCGTGGACACTGAAATCGATTTACATTGTGGATGACGATGCTCGAAACAGTCGTTCCTTAAGTGGGACTCGACGGCGCTGCGGGAAGTGGGTGTTTATCTTGCGATACCACTTCTGAGTCACGACGAACCGACCGACATGCGACTCGTGGCTTGAAAATGGTGCAAAAAATAGATCAACAATGTGTGATTGATGTTGAGCGTACTTTTTTCACCATCCTTTTTCAGAAACGACAAACAGATTTTAGTTTTCAAACAAGGAACATCAGAATTGGGTGTCCTAGTTGGTATTGTTTCATTATTTAAAATACGTATATAATCGAATTGACAAATGAAACCAAAGGTTGTGCTCTATAAATAGAAAAAAAAATGTTATTTCTAAATGTTTGAAAAGTCTATATGCATATGCACAGTATATGATGAATTCAATTCAAATATGTGATGGAGGTAACCAATTTCCTTCGAAGGCATTTGAACCAACGATTAGATGTCTGTCAAAAGTAAAATTGATGTGTGAGCAGGGTTATTTGTAAATTTCCCTTTTAAGTTCAATTTGAGTTTAATTCTGGTAATGGGACAAAACAGAGCCTTGGTACGCATGACATGCAAATCACCCTGCTAAAAAAGAACGTTCCGATGTAAACTGCTTTTCCACAATAACTTTCCAGAGTAGACGAAAATATGGGTCGACCTCGCTGAAGAACTTGAAAGCGATAAAGGTGGCTCACAGTGCACGAACTATTTCCTGTTCGATCCAGGTAACCGCAACTGACATCTACAGTAAGAAAACGAACCTCTTCCGGCTGAGGGTGATCTATCGTTGCTTCATCAGAGGTTCTGATTTTTACCCTGCTTGCAACACGATTACGTGTATATAAAACGAGATTCCACCAGATCTTCACTCTGGGTATTATCTGTTTTGGTCAACTTTAACGTTTGAACGTTCAGGAACAAAAGTATCAAACTGGTTGTTTTTAACAACGAGAAGAAGTCTGAAGAGGCATTTCTCATCGAAGCACATCTGAAGCATGCATATTCAGGACTTCAGGCTGGCGAGGCTGCTTTGGACAAATTTTAGGAGGGGAAACAGTAACCATCGCCTGTCGATTTCAGCCGAGTTTCAAGCTATAGCTCATCGAAATCATGGTTTTTTGTCCTGCACAAGCCAAAGCCAGCGATGGATCATCCGTTGATTTACGGCAGGGACAGTTCATCATCGCAAGAGATCCAAGCATGGAGTAACTTCGGATGGACATCTGAAATAAAACTTCTTCTTTTCTTTCTTCTTACTTCCTCTTTTTTTCTTCTTGATATTTCTTTATTCATATTTCTTTCTCTTATTTTCCCCTTTATTCCTTGCTTTTGACCTTAAAACTCAAAAACTCGTTTACGTGATTAGGACATTGTTATCAGTGAGCTGCCAAACAGGATCGAGATTTTTGCATCATGTGAAGTTTGTTATACTTAACAATCTGAACATATTGTGTTATGTTAAGTCAGTTAGAATGTTAGTCGAATTGTAAGTTGAGTTTGTGTTGAGTGAACTCAAGGCCACCTGCATCGGCATGTTACGTACAGATTTAGAATCTTCCATCCCAAGATGCACCTCATTAGGCAAAAAGATAGGCAGCAGCAAGACAGACAATGAGCAATGTAATGCATGTTGTTTTACAGTAGGATGCTGCTTGGTACTGCGGGGTAATACACCCGATTCTTTTTTACACGGTTTATTTTCACACAGATTTTTTACACGGTTTTTTTACACGGATTCTTGAAATACACGGTTTTTTGCACGGTTTCTCGAAATAGCACGGATTTTTTTTACACGGATTTATTTTACGCGAAACGCATCCCCCATATTAACAAAGACCCGGTTACTTTTATTACACGGATATTTTTTGCATGGCTATTTTTACACGGTTTCTCGAAAAAACACGGTTTTTTTTGCGGATTATTTTTACACGGATTTTTTCACACGGCAAGCATCCCGCGTGTAAAAAAAGAATCGAGAGTAAACTGTTTTGTTGTTTAAATGTTGGATAAAATATACTTTTACTACTTCAATACTGAACTCAAAATTCTAGAAGGATCTATTATTACGTTACTAAGGCTACTGCGTCAATCTGCTTAGGAGCTTTCGAAACCCGTACACTGTAGCACTTAATTTTATTAAAAATGCTTTAGAAAATACGAATAAAATTCAAATAGAACATTTGTTATTGATACAGGCTCCCAAGGGCCTCTATTTTTTATGTTCTCCGATGTACTGCATTGAAAACAACGAAAAATATGATAAAACGATGAATAAAATTGATGCATTATTATTCGAAATCCGTCCACCGTGGACGGAATTCGAATCATAGGATCATAATCCGTACAGCTATTATCTTACTAAATATTTAATATTAAGCAGACCTATTGACCAGGCTACCACTTTAAATAATTCAATACGTATCTTGACAAGCGATCCCTTTGATGTTTATTCTGCTGATCTTACACTATTTATTGCAATTTGCAAATGAAACACAGTCACTTTAGGTACAATTATATCCGGCACGCAACAGAATGGCGGCCGAAACTGGGTGGCGATTTGTTTTTCAATTGAGATATTTTAATTTCAAAAATATTTTCCATTTCAACGGCCAGAAAGCTTACTTTGAAGTATAAGTTTAGGATGAGATAAATGGTTTGTAAATGTATTCCCCTAAACACCCTTTAATGTAGTGATATCTCTGAAAGTGGACGGAATTCGGTGCTGTACGGATTTCTGTCCCTCACGGTAAGTTTTGGGAGGGGCCAGCTTGAATGTTTTCATTTCTACCTAAAATATATTTAAAAAATCAAAACTCAATATAAGCTGTGATATAAGATGTGTATTCATCACATTTTACATGCACAAATCATGAATTGATGTTTTGGCCACTCCTTCATACACCCCTTCAATAATAAATTATCACATCATCGCTTTCGCGTTTCAATATCTCTATTTCCAGCGATTCAATTGATGACATATTTAGCCTCTAAGCCTAAAATTACTTAAATTTTCAATCATTGATTCTTATTCGTATGCATATTTACTGAAAAGGTACGTTCTAGTAGGAAGTAACTATAAAGCCACCACTTTGGTATGAAACTCCATAGACATCATCTAGACAGGGCGAGATGATTTGTAATCTAGACGTCTTGTGTTACATACAACACACTGATAGACGTAGAGTCACCCTCATTTTTTTAAATATTCTAACCGTTGATTAGTGCTCCACGTTCCAAAACCGATCGCATTCTATACACCGCCAACGATCTCAAGCGCACACCCCAATTTGCGACACGCACAAAAATTCCCAAAATCACCGAGAACAATCGTGCCTAGTAATTGCAATAATTACCGAGAGAGCCATAAGGAGTGCGATAATCAACCCGAGCTCCCATGCGAGCAGACCGAGAACATGTAGCTCGTGTACGCACTAATCTACCTTGCATATAGCGCTACCACGTCGGTCGCGTCATCGTATCGGTCGTGACTCCCACAGGTGCGGTGGTAGCCCTTTGCCGTTACGCTACGAAATTGATACCGCAATAGGCAAAAATTTTGCATCATTATCAGGCTATCAGTTCCTCAGACCGCTGCTGCTGCGCCGCATGGCGGACAAATTGACGTTGCTTGTATTTGCAAAGCGCCGGATCATAAATACTGCACAATGGGTTAATCCGGATCCATTGATTCGATACATTGTGAACATGAATTTGAAGAGGCCTGATAGATCAAACTACGTAAAACCATCATATGTAAATCCGGATTTTTTTTACACAAAACGCAGTTTTTACCACACAAGAATTCGAAAACCGTCGAAAGTGCACTGACAAAACCGTGGGTGCGCGTGTTGATTAACTAAGCCCAAGCTGATACTTCGCAGCAGTATATCAGTTATCTCCGTTTTGGCAAACAGATTCGTACCTACTACTTGGGGGTGAATTCACTGAACCTGTAGCAGAGGTGTGCGTGCCGTCGCGGTCTGAGACGGTGAGCTGTGAGATGCCGGTCGGAAGTGTAGAACGGCGTTTCTAAATGACTGCTCGATGTCTATGCCGTGATACAATAAAAAGGTTATAAAGCTAAAAATAAGTTCCGAATGTTGAGGGTAAATATTGGTATGGCTCATAACGTATGGGCGGTACAGATGGACGCTAACGACACGGTAATGTCGTTTTGCGGCTATAATGTCACATGCGGCGTGCTATCAGTAAATCAGAAAATGCGATGCAAATAATTAGGAATACAAAACCGCGCGCGTGAAATTAGAGTGTGGTAGCTATGTCATATCTACGTTTCTGTATTCATTATAACGAGTGAATTAAAATAAAATAAATTATTTTGGTTTATTTCGCATGTTTTTTGTCTTTCTCGTAATTTAGTGTACGTTGTTTTCTCCTACAATATACCGTAATCAAAGATGTTAGCACAACAAATTTTTTGTTCGTGTGGTCTTCGATGTGTCTTGCAAATCGTCATTAGGTGTATCGTTGAATAATGCTGTTGACTGACGTAAAGAAGATGTTACGGTGCACCGACATTTCTGATGTACACTTTGGTGCTTCGACCTCGGTGCTCCTGCTGACGTGCATCAGCTTAATAATGTCACTTGACACACACAATCTGCTCATTTCCTAGCGATATGGACGTTCCATAAGCTGGCAACTGATGAGAAGCTGTAGTATTGTAATATACGTATATGGACAACGTTTTTTTCCTGACGAAACAAAACGAAACGAAATTCGGATTTACTTTTGAGACTTCGAAACGAAACGAAATCGAGGTCCATTTGATTTAAAGTTCTACGAAACAAAATGATATTTATTTTTTTTTCGCGGAATCTTTATTGATTTTTTTATGCAATGCATCTTCTTCTTCTTCTTATTGGCATTACATCCCCACACTGGGACAGAGCCGCCTTGCAGCTTAGTGTTCATTAAGCACTTCCACAGTTATTAACTGCGAGGTTTCTAAGCCAGGGTACCATTTTTGCATTCGTATATCATGAGGCTAACACGATTATACTTTTATGCCCAGGGAAGTGGAGACAATTTCCAATCCGAAAATTGCCTAGACCGGCACCGGGAATCGAACCCAGCCACCCTCAGCATGGCGCGTTTTACCGCACGGCTAAGGAGGGCCCCAGGGCATTGTATACATAATGCAAAAAACGATTAAAAAAATCCGAGTGGAAAATAAATTTTGTTTAATATTTTTAAAGTAAAATATTGTTACCCAAATGCCATAGGGAGAATCTAACTTGATTTTTCAAAAGGTAACATATCAGTTTGAACCTGTTCACCATTTTCAAAAGTATGCCTCACACCAGAAACAACGTAAAATTATTCATCGCTTAATATTTCTACCAAATTGCAGTAGAAAACTCGACTTTTTCAAAAATTTTACTGAGGTCTATTAAAAATATGAGGCGAGCATTAGTTTGGCTATGGTGAGGGGCATTTCTTATCCAACACTTATTTCTATGGAGTTAGCCTTGGAAGATAAACGAAAATTGTGAAAACCCATTTTTCGTTTCATCGCTTCGCCTCTCACTCACTTTTTGTGAAAACAATTAGAAAAATTCTATGGTGTGCTGCGGTGGGAGTCGAACCTTAACAATAATAGCCGTGGGATGCGCTTACTCTAGCAACACCATTACGCTATCTGCATGTAGGCATTAGTGGCCAAACGTCCCGGATTATGCGCGACAGTCCCGGGCTCAGCCTTCTTGCCTCACATTGCCTGGCACCCCGGAAAACTTTCTGCATTCAATGATAAATCTGTAAAGCATGGAGATTCAAAGAAATCTGTAACAGATCTGAATAATTAAGGGAATATAGGGAACTTGAGCCTACTGAAGTTGAGGGTCTTTAGGGTCTACTGAAGCTACAAGATGAAGGTAATTTTGAGTATCTAAACAATTTTTGCAATAATAAAGAATACACAGCCAGTTTTTAATTATACATCTGAGCAAAATAAAGAACAGGCTTCCGTAGAAGATACGGTTATTCACTGATTTCCAGTAAACTATTTGCTGTGTTTCAGTAATAAAGCGCACGGTGTAAAAAAATGGATTATTATCGAAGTTTCATGTACCTCTGATTTTTTTTCACAGAAAGTTAGGCAAGGTCATTAGAAATGAGGTACGGGGTGTTTTAAAATATTTCATCGGCGATTTTTTGAAAAAAGTGATTTTTATTGTTTTCTTCTCTGATATACCGTACAAAAAGTCAATTGATAACCCAACAAATGATCAATCATTGTAATTAATCCTCAAAATTGAAAATGTACACATTTGTAGACTTTTTTGAGTAGAAAACCTATCTTGAAATAGATCTAAATATTTGAAAAATATTAATTTCTGTAATTCAAGCCTTCCTAAACATAGTTTTTTTATGCGTTATTTTCAATTTTTTTAGCAATTATCATCTTTTTCCAGCCCAAATATGGTTCTCTATTGAATGTTCTAATCACATTTCTTTCATCCGACATTCGCACTATGAGACCAGCCCATTGTCAGTCTGCCATATTTTAAAGGGTTCATATTTTCCTCTAGATACAGTGTCTCATCATTTGTGGGATACAAACCATGTACAATAACCTTACCGAATATTGTTCGCAGCACATTTTGCTTGAAAACCTTAAAACCTTACTGGCCTACTTCTTATAATTACCACGCTTTATGTCCGAAATAAGCTATTGGATGGAGTTATACAGAGCAAACTCCATTTCCGGTTGCATGTTACGGAAGCTATATTGTTGCTACAAGCACAACTGTCTTACATTTGATTGATTCCATATTTGTGTGGGTCATTCATACTTTTATGAGCAGTAATCTGGTAAGCTGTAAAAAACCGTTTTTGCACCCAAGTAATAATTATGATTTTATAATGTTTTTGAAGATAGCGATTTACTCTTCAGGTGTGCTATGAAACCATTATACATAAGTAGCTACAACAATGTTACTAGGGATCATTATCCCATTTCACAAGTATTCCAATGTGAACTATTTCTTCAACGCCTCCAATCATCTCCTGTACATCCTCTTATTTTTATTTCTATCCGTAACAATGTACTTCATACGGGTAGTGTGAATGGATATGTCCTTTCTCACCATCTGTGAGCAAAAATCTCCACATCTACTCTGCGATCGTTTTATAAGGAGCTTAATTTCTTCTGCAAAACCTATGCTCTGCCAAGATGAAGTACATGGTTACATGCAGAGACAGAGATAAGCTTAGTGTTGTTTGTGCTAAAAAAGTAAAGGGGATATGTTTGAAGACGTATAAACAAAATTTACCCGGTTTGAAAAAAAATATCTTCCTTTTACTTCCACTATTTTGTTTTTACGTGGAAGATACATTTTTTCAAACCGTGTAACATTTTCCCCTAAGACGCTCGAAATTAATTATTAATAACAAAATTTACCTTTGAAATGCTGACAAACACTAACAATGCTGTAAACACTGGCAATGACGTTTCCTATGAAGAATGTCTGCTTTAAATAGGGTTACCTCTGGCGTACATAACCAGTTTTAAGTCTAAATTAGGTCGTACAATACAGGTGAAGAAAAAGAATTCAGATGGAAACGAGACTAGCTTTTTTTATAATTCCTCAATTCTTCGAGTGGGCAATTACGGACATGAAACGTTAAAAGCAGCGTACAATACTCGATGAGAGTCAAAAAAAACATGTTGCTCATACGCATTCATCATCAAAGGAGAAAACATTCTGAATCTCATAAAATACGGCGCACTCCAGTGGGCAGGTCATCTAAAAAAAATATCAGAAGATAGAATTGCAAAATCAGAACAAAATATAGCAAATATGCGAATATGCAAAATCAGAGAACAATATAGATGCCAGAGATAGATTATTGTTTCAGCAAAGATTTCAAAACATAAAAAATAACACTAAAAATACTTTAAAAATGTTAAAAAAAAAATTATATCCGTGTCAAGATAGGTTAAATATATCGATACGAGAAAGGCAAAAAGGTTTCAAATGTGTATATGATCAAGTTTGAGGGGTAAATTACAATGATTGATTCATTGTTGGGTTATCAATTGACTTTTTGTACGGTATATTAGAGAAGAAAACAATAAAAATCACTTTTTTCAAAAAATCGCCGATGAAATATTTTAAAACACTCCGTACCTTATTTCTAATGACCTTGCCTAACTTTCTGTGAAAAAAAATCAGAGGTACATGATACTTCGATAATAATCCATTTTTTTACACCGTGTAAGCGTCACTATTCTCGGCAAAATACCATTTTGACTCAAATCCCGAACAACAACATTTGGTAACATTTTGGTTTTATGTTGGTTTTATTACACTCTTGTAGATTAAATTATGGTCTTAAAGAGCGTTATAAAACTTAAAATGGTACTTGGGAATCCGAATACTGGCGTTTAAGCGCCCTAAAAGTAGAGTTTTCATTGGTGTGGATCAAGATTACAAAAGAATTCAAGCTGCTATGGAGAAAATTACATAAATAAGGCCAAAATGTCAATTTGAAAGCGAGTATTCGAAATTTGAGTCATGTTCGGAATTTGAGACAAAACGGTACGTGTTTGCTGAAAGCCAGGAAATGATTTGACAATTCAATCAAGACTGCCTTGCTACTATTCTGTCACCAGTCACCAGTGAAACTAAATTAATTTGGTACAGAATCTTCCTAACAATTTGTTTCAAAACTCAGGTTATCTTCCTTTCTATCCATTATTTATTAGAGAAGCAGAGAAGGGGGCGTTTTGGGGCCTCTTCCCCTACGGAATCAAAATGAAAAGAAGGTAAAAGTTTCGGTCATGACAATGATCTCAACCGGAAGGATCTGAATCAGTTCCAGAATCTGAAATAAATGAGATTTCAGAGAATGCCTCAAATATGAAGCATTTTTAAATCTGCAAAGATCTAAAAATCTACTTATTCAGGAAAATTTTCGAAAACATCACTATCTTCATTTCACTGTTTTAAAACAATGGTTGTTCAAACTGAATACTTTTAAAAGACAATCGAAAACGGACAATACTCAGTAGACTAGTAAGGAATATGTCGCTTATTGGAAAATTTCCACAACTTGAGCACAGATCGAATAGTCGCCTCGTAATACATTACATATTGCTTACACAACTCATTCAACGTCACTTAACACGGCAACATCGATGATTGCGTCTTTATTTGACCCACTGACTGAAACTCATAAGACTGTTCATTAAAGAAAGTAGACACCTGTTTTTCAAAGGAACATGTTTATTTTTGAACAAATTCATGTGGTTACTTCATATAAATGACAATCAACATACATATGAACGAATTCACGTGATTTTGAATATTTACTTCTCATTTCTGAAGAATGCTCGGACTTTTCTCTTGACACCTCCCATTAGATTCTGCACAACTTCTTCCGTAACTTTTCATTGTGCCGCAGACCAAATTTTCTTGAAGCAGTTAACAGAGCTTGCTTCTCTTCCATCTACCTTAAGATGCCGCGTAATTATTGCCCAGTATTTTTCGATAGGACGCAGTTCAGGACAGTTTGATGGATTTTGGCATTTTTCGACAAAATCGACTTTTTCCTTCATCAGCATCTCCAATGTAGCAGAAGCGTAGTGAGCCGATGTCAGATCCGGCTAAAACAACGTAGGATCCGTATGCTTTCGGTAGATGGTTAGAAGTCGTTTTTTGATACATTATTTTCTTTAATTTTCACCGTTGTTTGTGAAATACGGAGAACTTTTTAAGTCGCAGGAGCAAATTGCTTGCCATACCAAAACCTTTTCCCCATTTTTTTCGGTTCGGATATACCGCACGTCATCAGGAACATCTGTCCTCTGTTCAGCGTTGAAAAAATGTGGCCCTGGAAGTGTACTGGTGTCCAATTTGACGTATATCTCGTCGTCCATCAAAATGCACTGTACCATTTGTGCAGAATTGATCTGCGAGTTGATAAACTGATCCGACCTATCGTTCGGAATTTCTAAGGTTTTTCCAAATTTTTCAGGTGTGCTGCAAAAGTAAACAATGTCTTTACACACAGAGTGAAAATTACCAATTTTTCGTTAAGTTTTAACCTTAAACCATTCATAAAAAGGTGTCCACTTACTTTAATGAACAGTCTATGTGCAGTTAATAACCGTGGTCATCAGTAAAGAAATAAAGGAACTTCCCCAATTGAATGGCCTCACTGTTAAAGGTTCTGTAGGGGTTCCCACCCAGACCGACAGTAGTCGAGATTCACTCCTTCAACATTATTGATTCGATCAAAGCTTTTGGTGACTGTGATGGGTGATGGTCTTCAAGGAAGGAGGAGTGAAAGTTCATCTGTTGTCTCCGAAATCAAAGGTGGCGCCCATGGATTGAATCCAAAATAGAATGGAAAAGTGTCTCACTCATCATCTCTGTATCCATATACGATATGTAGCATATCGCGAGAGACTTTTTTCGCAAGCTGTCGTGATAAAGAGCTGATTCGGGAGACTTTCATGATAAATTTCTTTAGGAAGCTCCAAACGCGGAGAGCACTGGTTCTGATGATCCATTTCAATTTGTCCGACACAGCTGTACGGTCCGCAAGGTCCGCAACGCAAAATCAGCGAGAACAAAGCGAGAATCATCACTTCCTTGTGGGGGATGCCTACCCGATTCTGTTTTTTTTCCGTACTTGTATACAAGTTTGATACATTTGGGAACCGATTTGCGATTTGGGCGTAACTTATTTTGCAGGGCTGGTAGCAATAAATGCCGTTCAAAATAGTGACTTAGTGACCAACGATGACGAAAAAAGTGACCAAATAGTGACTTTTGTATGAAGTACTAACGGGGTAGTGAGCTGAGTTCCATTCGTATCGTTAATGTGTAACTCGTAGTAGATCGGAAACTAGGGATTTCATGTTTTTTCAAATCCTTATTAGAATGCTATCAGAAATCAAGAGGAGACAAGAATTACAAAATCATGAGGATTACTACTGCTGGCCGTGTGCATCTTCACCGTAACTAGGAAGAGGATGGTTCTTAGCAGGGACGAAAAAGTGCTAGAACGATGTTTGGATTGGGCTTTCGCTAATTTTTATGTATTTAGACGTGTGAACATTCGTTTTGGCACGTTGAAAAAATTAACACGGTTTTTCGGCAAAAAAGAAATAAAATGATCTAATCAATTACTAGACAGAGAATTATTTGGAATCACAAAGCTTATGAATCTTTATAAGGAAAAATTGTTAATAAATTAAAAATTATGATGACATTTTTAAAATACGATTTTTAATAATTAAAAATAACATTTTTAGTTGAAACAAGTTTAAAAACATATAGAGTCCATTTGCCATTTGTTTTTTCGAGACCCTGACCTCGTTTTCATTAAAAACATTAACTCATATATAACATGAATTTTACCGAACCTAAGTTTCCTAAGTTTCAAGTTTCGTAAAATGTGATCCAAAATCTTGAATTTGATGCAAAAAGCAATTTCTCTGACTCTGAAATTTCGTTGATTTTCTGTGGAAAACCTTGTGAAAATTTCTAGGACTTTTTTCAGAAATTGTGCAGAAAATACTTCAATCCTTGTGAAATGGCGATGGCGAATGTCAGCACAAAAACTTCCGGACATTCTTTCATACCATAAATTTAAGGCAGAATATTTTGAAGACATTCCTGCTGTCTTTCAGGAATTTCCACGGAAACTGCACGTCAATTACTATAAAAACTTCTCCGCGAATCCCTGAAAAAAAATCTCCTTCAAATACAAGCGGATTTTTTCATGAATTCCGATAGAAATCTTTTTGAGAATTCCTATAGATATTGTTTGGTGAATTCCTAAGAAAAACTTTCCGGAAATTATTTCCCAAATTCAAGGCGGAATTTTTACGGAATTTTACATAAAGATTTATGCGGTCATCGCTACAGAAATTACAGTGAAAGTTCCTCTAAGAGAAACAAAGTTAGGAAGCTTTTTATAACGAAAGTGGATTTTTCCCTAGATACAGCCAACTTACCCAACTTTGGAAGAAGTGCGGTGGATTCGCCTAAAGATGCGCTAAACAACACATCAATTAATTTGACAGATTAAACTTCGGAAGAAAGTTCGGTTCGGAAGTCCCGATGTCCGAATTCTAATGTGGTGCTACGCTGACAATGTCATGCTCTGTGATTCGTCGTAGAGGGGTTAATCAATCAGAAACTAAGAAATATTTCGGAATTATGTCAAAATTTACATGACAAAAAAATGGATATTCAGAAACGATGAAAAATGACAACAAGTGAAGTTCTTACCCTTATCATGCTTGTTAAACGAGTGCTCAAGAGTATAATGCATTCGATAATGGCTTGGAAATATCCAAAAAATTGGGTAAGCATAGACTTCAAATGTGGAGTCCCTTCTCAGCGATATTTTGCTATCGAAAACAAAACCCTAAGCTCCTTATTTATTAAATTTCCACCCAAAACTAAATCCGCGCGAAGTCTCAACCGTTATGTAAATCCGCATCAAATCCGCGAGAATAGCAAAAACCACGAAAATCGCGAAATCCTCGTAGTCGTAACAATCCTGCGCTTTATATACGGCGTTGCCTAAACATATGCTCAAGCTTCGCTATGTGGTCTGTCTGTGTGTGTCTCGATCCCGAAGTCCATGGTTCAAACCCATTCTGCCTTTCATAAGACGGCCTTGGAGCAATTTTTCAAACTTTATATATTTTACTAACAGATTTACATTTGATTTGGTTGATGATAACGATAGGTACAAATGATTTTTAATTTTGAACTTTTTATTAAAAACGGTGGTGCGAAAATAGTGACTTTAGTGACCATTTTCCGAAAAATAGTGACTTTAGTGACTTTTGGATGCAAATAGTGACTTTTAAGTGACTAGGCTCAAAATAGTGACCAAGTCACTAAAAAGTGACTTGCTATCAGCCCTGATTTTGTAAACAAATCTAGATCAACATTTGAAAAGGGCGTAACAGCCAAAATTTAATCCTTCTGATTCTTCGTCCACATATAGAGCATTGTATATGGTTTTATGGGCTCCGTAAAATGAATCGTTTGCAAACTAATCTCCTTATCTGATAGAGGAAAGGTTTATCTGTCTGTTTATCTTGCTTTAGCAGGAATTCGCCTTTCAATGTTTGTTTACAAAATAAGTTACGCAAATCGGTTCCCATTTGTTATCATAGCTTGTTATGATTCGGAACAGTTTTTGCCTTTCTTTTATGGTTGTTCGTTATCTAATGTCACGGCAAATGCTGGGTAAAGCGTACCATTGTTACTTCGCGTACCTGAAGAAATAAAATAGACCCCATTTCGCGATCCTTAGCCTCTTACCCAACAATTCCTATCCCTACCTCCTCGTGGCGCTGGCCGGGATACGAGCAACTTTAGGGAAGATCGGGTAACCGACCCCGGTGGGAACTATGGTCGTATGCTGACAGGGAAGGGGGGATTTGCTCATCTCCGGGGGTACAAATCTGATCGAGCGTCTGTTCTTCATGTTAGGAGCGGCTCACAACAGCGTCTGTTCCCCATGTTAGAGGCTGATCATCGTCCGAGTGCCAGCGAGGGACTTTAAGTGAAACTGTACACCATGGTCTACCGGGAATAAGGAGGAATGGTTCTCCGGAAATTTAGGGGTTTTGGTGTCAGGCCCTGCAAGCCAGCCTTAAAAAACATAAGCAACGAATAATCAACAAGAGAGTACGCGAACCATCGGCGAGCACCACTGCGACGAAAAGGGACTGGCGATTGGAAACTCGGTTCGTCGAACTGCAAATATCTCAACTTCATCGGGAGCACACTCATACTCGCCGATGTGCTCAAGGACCGTGGATTCGGCATCGTAGCGCTGCAGGAGGTTTGTTGGAAGGGATCAATGGTGCGAACGTTTAGAGGTAATCATACCATCTACCAGAGCTGCGGCAACACACACGAGCTGGGAACAGCTTTCATAGTGGTGGGCGATATGCAAAGGCGCGTGATCGGGTGGTGGCCGATCAATGAAAGAATGTGCAGGTTGAGGATCAAAGGCCGGTTCTTCAACTTCAGCATAATCAACGTCCATAGCACACACTCCGGAAGCACTGATGATGATAAGGACGCATTCTACACGCAGCTGCAGTACGATAGCTGCCCAAGCCACGACGTCAAAATCATCATAGGAGATTTGAACGCTCAGGTTGGCCAAGAGGAGGAGTTTAGACCGTCTATTGGGACGTTCAGCGCTCACCGGCTGACGAACGAAAATGGCCTACGACTAATTGACCTGGAGATCACCACTGCAGACAGAATCACAAATCGACCACGTTCTGATTGATGGGCGGCACTTCTCCGACATTATCGACGTCAGGACATATCGTGGCGCTAACATCGACTCTGACCACTATCTGGTGATGGTTAAACTGGGCCCAAAACTATCCGTTAACAACAATGTTCGGTACCGACGACCGCCGCGGTACGACATAGAGCGACTGAAGCAACCTGATGTCGCCACTGCATACGCGCAGCATCTCGAGGTAGCGTTGCCGGAAGAGGGTGAGCTCGATGGGGCCCCTCTTGAGGACTGCTGGAATACAGTCAAAGCAGCCATTAACGACGCATCGGAGAACAACGTCGGGTATATGGGTCGAAGTCGACGGAACGATTGGTTCGACGAAGAGTGCAGACAGATTCTGGAGGAGAAGGACGCAGCGCAGCAAGGTACCCGGCAGAACGTGGAACGTTATAGAGGGAAGCGAAGAAAGCAGACCCGCCTTTTTCAGGAGAAGAAACGCCGCCTGGAAGAAGCGGAGTGCGAGGAGATGGAACAGCTGTAACGTTCTCAAGAAACACGCAAGTTATATCAAAAGCTCAACGCATCCCGCAAAGGCTTCGTGCCGCGAGCCGAAATGTGCCGGAATAAGGATGGGATCATCTTGACGGACGTACGTGTGGTGATCGAAAGGTGGAAGCAGCACTACGAGGAACATTTGAATTGCGCTGAGAGTACAGGCAGTGAAAATCAAGGCAGGCGAGGAGATGACTACGTCAGTTCAGCGGACGATGGAAGCCAACCAGCCCCCACCTTGAGGGAAGTTGGATGCCATCCAACAGATAAAGACCAATAAAGCAGCTGGTAAGGATGGTATCGGAGCTGAGCTCATCAAGATGGGCCCGGAAAAGCTAGCCACTTGCTTGCACAAACTGATAGTCAGAATCTGGGAAACTGAAAAGCTACCGGAGGAGTGAAAGGAAGGGGCTATATGCCCCATCTACAAGAAAGGCGACAAGCTGGAGTGTGAGAACTTTCGAGAGATCACCATCCTTAAAGTCGCCTACAAAGTGATATCCCAGATCATATTCCGACGTCTGTCACCATTAGTGAATGAGTTCGTGGGAAGTTATCAAGCCGGCTTCAATGACGGCCGCTCGACAACGGACCAGATCTTTACTGTACGGCAAATCCTTCAAAAATGCCGTGAATACCAGGTCCCAACGCACCATCTGTTCGTTGATTTCAAGGCGGCATGCAACAGTATAGACCGCGTAGAGTTATGGAAAATTATGGACGAGAAAAGCTTCCCTGGGAAGCTTACCAGACTGATCAAAGCAACGGTGGATGGTGTGCAAAACTGTGTGAAGATTTCGGGCGAACACTCCAGTTCGTTCGAATCGCGCCGGAGACTAAGACAAGGTGATGGACTTTCGTGCCTGTTGTTCAACATTGCGCTAGAAGGTGTCATGCGGAGAGCCGGGTGTAACAGCCGGGGTACGATTTTCAACAGATCCAGTCAATTTATTTGCTTCGCGAATGACATGGACATTGTCGGCCGAACATTTGCAAAGGTGGCAGAACTGTACACCCGCCTGAAACGTAAAGCAACAAAAGTTGGACTGGTGGTGAATGCGTCAAAGACAAAGTACATGCTTGTGAGCGGAACCGAGCGCGACAGGGCCCGCCTGGGAAGCAGTGTTACGATAGACGGGGATACCTTCGAGGTGGTCGAGGAATTCGTCTACCTCGGATCCTTGCTAACGGCTGACAACAACGTTAGTCGTGAAATACGAAGCCGCATCATCTGTGGAAGTCGGGCCTACTACGGGCTCCAGAAGAAACTGCGGTCGAAAAAGATTCGCCACCGCACCAAATGTGTCAACGGACATGAAACATGGGCACTTGCAACTCTCGGAGTATTCGAGAGACGGGTGCTTAGGACCATCTTTGGCGGTGTGCAAGAAGACGGTGTGTGGCGGCGAAGAATGAACCATGAGCTCGCCCAACTCTACGGCGAACCCAGTATCCAGAAGGTAGCTAAAGCCGGAAGGGTACGATGGGCAGGACATGTTGTAAGAATGCCGGACAGCAACCCTGAAAAGATGGTGTTCGCTTCCGATCCGGCAGGTACGAGACGGCGTGGAGCGCAGCGAGCGAGATGGGCAGACCAGGTGCAGAACGACTTGGCGAGCGTGGGGCGTATCCGAGGATGGAGAGATGCGGCCTCGAACCGTGTATTGTGGCGTCAAATTATTGATTCAGTGTTATCTGTTTAGATGTTAACTAAATAAATGAAATGAAACTATCCCCGATTGCAAAAAGGGTCGCCTTTATGGAGCAAACAACATAATCCCTACAAGCAGTCTATGTCATGGTATAGCTATAGTGACCGCATTCCATAGCCATTTTTGTCGATGTTCTAGGTTCGAATCCAGTTGCGGTTATAAAAATTATGTAATTGCTTACCAAACATTTTAGCGAAAAGTGAGTGATGCGTAAAAGTGATGAAACAAAAAAAAAAGAAATTCAATCAAGTAGGCACGATTTTCGCTTCTCATTTTAGGTTCGCTCTAGAGAAAAGAGGGGTGGGAGAAATATGTTTTTTACTACAAACTCCGAAAACAGATTCTCATCCGACCCAAAAATCGCTCGGTTTCGTCTCACTGAAACGAAAAGTACGAACCCTGCTTATAATTTCTTACTTCTCACTTATCATCTTTTTGAATCTTCCTCAGAGTAAAGTTTGTCAGGAATACGGATACGGTTCTTCACTGGTCAAATAGCACGGGCTCCTAAGTAATAGAGAAAAGGGATTGAGACCACCCAAAGCCCAATCGAATGATCTTTCCACCCCATTGAATGAGGATAGCATGAAGTTCTAAGCCTGAAGACTGGATATAGAACATACTTAAAATACACTTTATAAAACTTTTTTGGATTCGTTAACATGGTAAAATACACTGGTCGGAGAAGGAAACGGGAGCGACAATGATAAAAGTGCTTGGAGGTTCCCGTGTTATCAAGGCAGGTGGTTGGCATCTAACGGTCGTTGATGGACTTCGTCAGTAGGGCCGCTGAAGACTATCTTGGTCCGATTAAAAAGCTTGTAACGAAGAAATTTCTATCTGCAGTCAAACCTCCATATTGAGGACCGTCGACTCATGTGAGAAATGTGGAAAAGAATATCCCTGGTAGGCTGTTCGAACATATGGAATAATTTGCTTCCATTAGTCGATATCAAGTCACATAGAACATCGACTCATGGAGGTTTGATTGTATAAATGGATATGCTCCATGTGCCGTTCTCCAGAGTAATTTGGTTTACAAATTCTTTCCATTCCTTCCATTGCTAACTTTGGATAGCCAGTTGGAGATAAGTAAAACAACCAAGAAGCACAAGTCAGATAAATATGGTTACAGCACCCGGATTGTGACTCAATCTGGTCACAAATAAGTTGCAGTAATATATGTGTAATAGTAATAGTGAAAAGATTTGTAACAATCTTTGTAATAGTCGATTTTTACCATACATAATATTCATGCTTGTTGAGCACCCACTTAGGCATGATGGATCTGGCTTCTGGTAGCTCTTGGGAGCAAAAAACTTTGTTTTCAGGGGATAGACGTCTCGGAAAAATGCATGACATTCGGCCAAACAAACGGCAAGAAAAGCCGGTAAGCGAAAATTTCCCAAGATGTTGACGTAACAACCATTGCACTTTCGCATGTATTTCGAATAATTTAGGGATAAATATCGCAAATTTAAATCGTTTCAACCCGCAAGCACATAAATGAGGCTTAGAGCAAGCATCGTATCGATGTTAAACGCGTAATGAGTCAAACTCGCTGAAATTTGGAATTGTTGATACGTTAACTATGAAATCATGGGCAGAAAACTCTTCAACTTAAACCATTTTGACGAAGGCCACAAGGCCGAATACGCAATTTGACCCAACAAACCATTAGGTAGAAACCCATTCGACAGAAACTGTCACTGATTCAAAATGGACAACTGGTTATTTGGAAAAAAAGTCGTTTTGCAGAAAAGGTCACTTGACCGAAAAGGCAGTTTGGCCGACAAGGGTTTCATTCGACCGACATGAACATACGGTCGAAAATACCATTTGGAAGAACTAGTCATGTAGCCTAAAATACCGTTTGGACAAAATCGTCGTTTAGCAGCAAGGGACATTTGGTCGAACGCGTCGACATTGTTGGCCATATGCTGAGCAGGTGTAGCAAATGACATAGCCTAACGGTTCAAAGGCATTTGCGGCCAAACAGCTCTTTCTGTCAGACGACAATTTCGACCAATAATTACAACAGTATGGCCTATTCAACCAATTATAATATTCCAGGTTTCCATGTGTCACTTGTGGCCAAAGGACATTTTCGGTCAAATTATTTTTGACCAAACAACCGATCTAATGACAAGCACCGGCCAAACGTGCATTTTGGCTAGATGTCTTTTTGCGTCACGTGTTATTCGGAAAAGTGGCCTTTGGTCAAATGGTTTTCTGCCGAATGACCTTCGGCCAAACGATTCCGCTCCTTTTTGGACAATTTCCCGTGGAATTTATTATGGAGAAAACAAAGAATTTTACGTAGAAATTCATGAGAAATTTTGGAAAACTTCGAAGAGTATTCCAAATAGTTTTCCAGAAATGCAAAATAAAAAATAAAAAATATCAATACCGCAAATATCAAAAATATCAATATCAAATGATAACCCGCACCCTACAAGACCACTTAACCTTCCTAGTGCATTGGGGTCCATTTCGACCCAAGCACACCCTAAACACCGCTGTAACTTTGTAACGCAACGAGATAAAAATCTGAAAAATTCTGACTTTTCCTAACTTTCGGAAATTAAGGTTCCCTGAGAAAATCAGCTTCCAGCGACATCTAGGAGAGGCGCCACAAAAAAAGTGACACATTGTGCATTGGGGTCCATTTGGACCCAAGATTTCATCTCGATCACAAAAACTCAAATTTCAACCGATTTTCGATCTTTAGGCACCAAATGAAAGCTGTAGGTTCCAATAACAAGCCCATGGGGTGATTCATCCAAATTGACCACTCTAGTCCCCGGGGAACCTGTACTAAAGAGGTACTGTTTGAGCTTCTCAATTTGGCACCAAATTTTCGAGTTTCGTGTTATGAAACATAAAATTGCTTGCAAATATGTGCTCTGATGATCCCAACTGTATTTGCTATATTGTATATGCCATTTCTGGGCAAATTTATCCCTCGAGCGGTCATCGGAAAACCCTCTGGAAGATCCGGAACATCCGTAAAATTGGCCAATTCTAAAAGTTCATCCCAAAGCTTCAAGATTTTTTGGTAACCATTCATTCTGGTAAATTGTGGGTGCAATCAATAGTTGAAGCCTTCTGTAACCTACAAATGTCCCAGAAACGGTCCTCCGGAAGATCCGGAACACCGGTAAAGTGGCCAATTCTAAAAGTTCATCCTAGAGCTCCGCGATTTTTTCGTAACCATTCATTCTAGCAAATTGTGGGTGCAATCAATAGTTGAAGCCTTCTGTGACCTACAAATGTCCCAGAAACGGTCCTCCGGAAGATCCGGAACACCGGTAAAAGTGGCCAATTCTAAAAGTTCATCCTAGAGCTCCGCGATTTTCTCGTAACCATTCATTCTAGCAAATTGTGGGTGCAATCAATATTTAAAGCCCTCTGTGACCTAAAAATGTTCCAGAAACGGTCCTCCGGAAGATCCGGAACACCGGTAAAAGTGGCCAATTCTAAAAGTTCATCCTAGAGCTCCGCGATTTTTTCGTAACCATTCATTCTAGCAAATTGTGGGTGCAATCAATAGTTACAGCCTTCTGTGATCTACAAATGTCCCAGAAACGGTCCTCCGGAAGATCCGGAACATCCGTAAAATAGCCAATTCCAAAAGTTCATCCTAGAGTTTCGCGATTTTTTTAAAACCATTCATTCTGGCAAATTGTGGGTGCAATCAATAGTTAAAGCCTTCTGTGACCTACAATTAACCCAGAAACGGTCCACCGGAAGATCCGGAACATCCGTAAAATGGCCAATGCTAAAAGTTCATCCTAGAGTTTCGCGATTTTTTTAAAACCATGCATTCTGGAAAGTTGTGGGTGCTATCAAAAGGTCAAGTCTTCTGTGCCCCCAAATATCCCAGAAACGGTCCTGCGGAAGATCCGGAACACCGGTAAAAGTGACCAATTCCAAAAGTTAATCCTAGAGCTCCCCGTTTTTTTGTAACCATTCATTCTGGCAAATTGTGGGTGCAATTAATAGGTAAAGTCTTTTGTGACCCCCAAATATCCCAGAAACGGTCCCGCGGAAGATCCGGAATACCGGAAAAAGTGGCCAATTCCAAAAGTTAATCCTAGAGCTCCGCGATTTTTTCGTAACCATTCTTTCTGGCAAATTGTGGGTGCAATCAATAGTTAAAGCCTTCTGTGACCTACAAATGTCACAGAAACGGTCCTCTGGAAGATCTGGAAGATCCGTTAAATGGCCAATTCTAAAAGTTCTTCCTAGAGTTTCACGATTTTTTTAAAACCATTCATTCTGGCAAATTGTGGGTGCAATCAATAGTAAATATCTTCTGTGACGTCCAAATGCCCCAAAAATGGTTCTTCGGAAGATGGCCAAATCCAAAGGTTTATCCCAGAGCTTCGTGTTTTTTTGTAAGCATCCATTCTGGCAAATTGTGGGGCAATCAATAGTGAAAGCCTTCAGTGACCCCTAAATGCCCTAGAAACGGTCCTTCGGTAGATCTGGAACATCCGTAAAAATGGCTAATTCCAAAAATTCGTTCCAGAGCTTTATATTTGTTTCATAATAATATATTCTTGCAAATTGTGGATGCAATCAATATTGAAAATCTTCTGTGACCTGTGAAATGCCACAAAAACGGTCCTCCAGAAGATACGGATCATCCGTGAAAGTGGCCATTCCACAAGTTCACCCCAGAGCATAGCAATTTTTTCGTAACCATCCATTCTGATGAATTTTGGGTGCAATCAATAGTGAAAGTTTTCTGTGGTCTACAAATGTCGAAGAAACAATCCTTCGGAAGATCTGAAACATCCGTAAAAGTGGACAATTCCAAAACTTCAACACGGTGATTTTTTTTGTAACCTTTCATTCTGGCAAATTAATAGGGAAAGTTTTCTGTGACCTCCAAGTGCTTAAGAAACGGTCCTTCGGAAGATCCAGTTCATTCGTAAAAGTGAATAATTCCAAAACAATATCTCAGAACATCGCGATTTTTTGGATTTTTTTTCATCGCGAATTTCTGGATGAACTTCCGGAAGAAGTTCGGTGGAGCTCCCGGAGCAGCTCCCCGAGGAATTACTTGATGAACTTCTAGAGAGATTTGCGGAAGAACTCTCAGAATTCTCAGAAGAACTTCTAGAGGAATGCCTCTAGGAACTTTCCGAGGGATTACTTGATGAGCTTCCGAAGGAATTACCGAAGGAACTTCTGAACGAACTTCCGGAGGAAGTTCTTGAATAGCTTCTAGAGGAGCTTCTGCAGAAACTTCGGAGGAATTCAAGGAGGAACGCCGCCACGCCGCCGTCGCTGGCTAGTGATGATCTGTTACGCTAAATGTTAGCCTCTTTTACGGGTATTCCGAATTTTACGAAGGAATTTTTATTATTGATAAGAAAATTATTTTGAGATATCAGTGGAATGTTATTACTTGTCATCGTACGAGTTTGTACAATTTCATTTGATTCCACCGATTGATTTGATTCCTTTATGTGATTTGACAGATACGTATTTCGACCTTAACAGTAAGGCCGTCTTCAGTGTCTCGTACTTGTTTCGACTTTTATTATTGTCATTGCATATCACGGACGATTTAGGCTATTGATTGCGTACATAATTCACCCATATGAATGAAACCAAAAATTAGCAAAGCTGTGGGATGAACTTTTGGAATTGACCATTTTCACTGGTATTCCTGATTTCCGATGTATCACAACCAAAAATAAATAAACATACGCGATTTCCACACAGACTCTATAAGAATTATCAAAATTTAATTTGAACGTACCTTCTCGGCTACTTCTACATAGAACATTATTTTAACCAACCACTGCCGAACAAATTACGCCAAATTTGGGCCTCTCAACCGAATGATGGCTGTTTACTACCAACACTGCGAAACTATAGACTTAACAATGTCTCGGCATAACATTAGACAATATTTTCAAAGAACAAACATTACAAATTCAGCAATATAAATTCAAAATTAAAATTATACATCACTTTATCTAAACTATTATTTAATCATACTATAGCATTACAAAAACAAACATGTATATGTTTATGTACTAGTCTACGTTGGTTGACGAAATAGAATAAATAAGCTAATGGGGGATCAAGTGTCCCCATATTGAGGCAATAACTTCAAATCCAAATATCCTACAACTTTGATGGAATGTTGACATTTTCATCAGTACAGATCATTAAGAATATTTATGGCTTTGTGCTGTGAAAAAACGAAAGCATTTCGTCATTGTTATGAAGAGTTCTTCAAATTTTGCGTGGCTAATGAAAAAAAATCTTTGGGAAAGTCAAAACACACAAACCGGCCTGCAGAATGAATAAGGTTTGTCAATCCAAAAAACAAATCATCACATAAAGGTCATTTGTCTATAGAGGATCCATACTTGAAAATACGCAAGAAGAAAACTACTTTAGTTCTCGCTAAAACAGGGGTGATCAAGTCTCCCCGGAGATCAAATCTCCCCACCTTCCCCTGAAATCACAATCACTTCTCCGCCATGGATGTTTTCGAAATAAAATGTGGAGCTGTGGAATAAACTTCTGGAATTCATAATTTTAGCGGATGTCCCAAATTTCCCGGAGAACCGGAGCCGTTAACAATGTTAATGTTAATGTCTAAAAAATCGAATATAATTCACCGTTACTACGTGAATGCTAACAAAAATGCTCAGGTCTGTGATCAAATTTTAGGATAAACCTATTTTACGGACGTTTCGGGTTTCTTGAGGATTATATTGTGGTCATTTCGGGCCACAATAGACTTTCACTATTGATTGCATTATCCATTCGATGATATACAAAGTTTCGAAATTTGCTTTGAGATGAACTTTTGAATTGGCCACTTTTACGAATGTTTCGGATTTCCCGCAGGGCCGTTTGTGGTCATCTCAGAAGACTGAAACAATTTATTGCGTACACAATTTGCCCGTATGGATGGTTACGAATAAAATAGCAATGCTTTGGAATGATTTTGTGGTATCGGCCCCTTTCGGGAGCATTTGCGGGTCGCAAAAGACTGGACAGGAAATTCGGTTATGAATGAATTGGAAAAAGCTCTGAGATGTATTTTTGAAATTGACTACTTTTACGTATGGTCCGGATCTTTCGGATGACCGTTTCGGGAGCTTTTTGGATCACTGAAAACTTTCACTACTGATTGCATCCATTATTCGTCAGGATGGATGATTACGAAATAATGCGAATCTTGGGGATTACCTTTTGGAATTGATCATTTTTACGGATGTTCCGAAAAAATCGCAAAGCTCTGGGATTAACTTTCAGAACTGGCCACTTTTACGGATGTTTCGGATCTTCCGGAGGACCGTTTCTGGGACATTTTGGGATCACAGAAGACTTTAACTGTTTGTTGCATCCACAATTTGCCAGAATGAATTGTTGTCAAAAAATCGCGAAGCTCTGGGATGAACTTTTGGAATTGGCCATTTTACGGATGTTCCGGATCTTCCGGAGAATAATTTCTGGGGCATTTGGAGGTCACAGAAGACTTTACCTATTGATTGCACCCACAATTTGCCAGAATGAATGGTTACCAAAAAATCACGAAGCTCTGGGATGAACTTTTAGAATTGGCCAATTTTACGGATGTTCCGGATCCTCCGGAGGATAGTTTCTGGAACATTTGGGGGTCACAGAAGGCTTTACCTATTGATTGCACCCACAATTTGCCAGAATGAATGGTTACCAAAAAATCGCGAAGCTCTGGGATGAACTTTTAGAATTGGACACTTTTAAGGATGATCCGGATCTTCCGGAGGACCTTTTCTGGAACGTTTGTAGATCACAGAAGGCTTTAACTATTGATTGCACCCACAATTTGCTGAAATGAATGGTTACGAAAAATCGCAAAGCTCTAGGATAAACTTTTGGAATTGGCCGTTTTACGGATGTTCCGGATCTTCCGGAGGACCATTTCTGGGACATTTGTAGGTCACAGAAGGCTTCAACTATTGATTGCACCCACAATTTGCCAGAATGAATGGTGCGAAAATTTGGTGCCAAATTGAGAAGCTCAAACAGTACCTCTTTAGCACAGGTTCCCCGGGGACTAGAGTGGCCAATTTGGATGAATCACCCCGTGGGCTTGTTATTGAAACCTACAGCTTTCGTTTGGTGCCTAAAGATCGAAAATCGGTTGAAATTTGAGTTTTTGTGATCGAGATGAAATCTTGGGTCCAAATGGACCCCAATGCACAATGTGTAACTTTTTTCTAATGCATTAGGAAGGTTAAAGGTCACGTTTGCGGAAAGGCCATCAAAATCCGATTACCAACCTCCACTGCGGTTAGCTCTATCTAGAGAGTAGGAGGTTGAGCGTTCGAGTCACTCCAAGATACGTGGATTCTTTTTTGCAAATATGATACCAATTTGTCCATTTCGAAACACGTGCTGTGCAAGATATTTAACAAAAAAATTATGCCGAATGATATGCAATTAATTTTACCTTGTTTGTTTTATCCTAATTCTTCACTTACTTGAGGTCAACAAACGCATTTAAAATATTACAACAAGAAAAGTGCTGCAGTATGAATCTGACCTGATCGATCGAAATGTCAAGCCAAAATTAGATTGCTGCACTTTCTTGATTTATTTTAAATATTAACAAAATATGTGTGTTCTTTGAAAAACTTGAACGTGAAGAAAATCGGACAAGGAATCGAGAGAGCTAATACGAATTATGGTGGTTAGAAGGATTGTGAAACATTTCGCCGAAAAATATTTCCCGGAATTTATTTTCGCGGTTGTACATTTCGCGGAATAACATTTGGCGGTTTGTAACTTTTCGCGGTACGACATTTGGCGGTTTGTACCTTTTCGCCGAATAACTTTTGGCGGAATGTACCATTTCGCGGAATATTAATAATAATAGCTTAGTGTTCATTCAGCACTTCCACAATTATTATCTGCGAGATTTCTAAGCCAAGTTACCATTTTTTTTTGCATTCGTATAACACAAGATTAACACGTTAAAGCTTTTATACCTAAACTTTTTTTTCGATAAATTTCCTAGACCAGGCCAGAAGTTGAACACAGCCTACTTCTGCATAGTTTTGCTTGGCAGCCACGCATCTTCCCGTACGGCTGAAGAAGGCCTCCCAGAATGTGTAGAAGTAGTTTTCAAAATTTCAATTGCCCCTTACAAATCCTTAATTATATCTTGCAGACGGCCCAGATATAATTAACAGGTTTTCTCCTCTCTTTACTTTGTTACGGATAGGCGTTATTATGAATAATCCTTCATTTCTCTCTTTTGTCTTAAAGCGAGAAAACGTATTCATTTAAATATGGCAATATGTCCTCCCTCCGCAGACGCTACCATTTAACGAAGGCATTACCCCTGCCTTCACCTTATACCGGGCAGTTTTGTTCTTTTTATTTTTTATCAACTGCTTTCGCCTTATACCGGCCAAACGCATCTACTCAAAGAAGGCATTACCAACTCCTTTCGCCTTATACCGGGCAAATGCATCCATTTAAAGAAGAAGTTACTCCTCCCTTCGCCTTATACCGGGCAGACGCGTTCTTTAAAAAATACATTATCAACTCCTTTTACCTTACACCGGGCAGACGCATCCATTTTAATGAGGATACCCCTCCCTTCGAATTATACCGGGCAGACGCGTTCTTTTAAAGAAGACATTTCAACTCCTTATACCGGCAGAGGTGGTCGAACCCGAACCCAATGGGTTTGTTTCGGGTTTAATAAACGGGTTTGGTTTGGGTTTGATAAAAAAAATATTCCGGGTTCGGGTCGGGTCCGGGTTTGAAGGAAATTTACAAATCGGGTTCGGGTCGGGTTCGGGTTTGCAAAATGCGAAACCTAGGGCAGACGCATCCATTCAAAGTAGGCATTATCTTTTCCCTTTGCTTTATACCGGGCAAATGCGTTAATTCATAGAAGGGACTACCTCCTTTCTTTTCTTCATACCGAGCAAACGTGCCCATTTCAAGAAGGCATTGTATTCTCACTTTGCGAAATAGTAATACAACCGGTTAGAAGCAGAGAGGTGTAAGTGACATTTTGGTCGAATTTGAGTTGACTACAGCAAAAAATGCTTTGGTTTTAGAATTTACAGCAATATGTCGATATATGGTTTCTACCTTATTTATGGTAAATGTAAAAATTAATATAAAGTTAGTATTTTTTTGCACTTCTTACAAATGGTATGAAAAGAAAAAATATTAAAAAACTTTGCACTTATTTTTCTCAAAACTAAGTTTTTGTCGCTTACATCCCTTTTCCAAAACCAATAGAGCAATACTTTTTTTTCAGTCACTGAGTAACAGAAAGTTAGAGTGTATGACGCGTGAGATATATCCCCTCGTGTTCGCCTGTTTAAAAAAAAACACAAACAACTCAGCTTATCTAAATGAAATCAGTGAGTACTCACGTTCTTTGTCGTTAATCTTCATCTTATCCAGCCGCGGATCGTCCTTATCGTTGTAGATGATAACTCCGGCGGCCCCTTTCTCATAGGCGTGCCTGACTTTCTCCTCAAAGTTGCAGTTGCCACGCAAAATCAGAGCTATCCACGAAACGCCACCCGTAGGCAGCGGTTCGCCCTTGGTTCCGTTCAAATCGCTGGTGCATCCCCGGTGCTCGTTCAGATCGTCCGACTTGGTGATGTGCACCAGCAGACCGGTCCGATTCAGAACCCGCCCTTCCCCGAACTTTCCGGATAACTCTCCAGAGCTGAACTCATCGTTTTCACTGTTGACGAACGAGTAGTTCAGATAGGCTAGGGTGTAACTATCGAACGCCATACGGTCTTCGGCCGGTAGGGCAAAGGATGAAACTCCGTTTGAGAATTCGGTCGGTTGGGAAAACGAGTTGAGGTCATGGTTTGGCGACGAGTTGGCCGCCACCAGGGAGGCCCCCACCAACAGCGAAAAGAAATTGTTCATGTTCACCTGATGGCCTAATGCGGACATTCTTCTATTCACCATCTTCTTCTTTCAACTAAGCGATAATAAGATGCTACACGACACTGTATACCCGACTGAAGCAACAAACGTTGACTTCTTCAGCACAAAAACCAAAACATATCGTTGACCTTGAATATTTCAAGTTGAACTTTTGGTACTATCGCAGTACGGCGATATTACGCAGAAAACAAAACAAACCCGCAGGAATGCGACCACTACTTTCGATTGGCACCTTCGTTGTAATCACAGATCAGAAACTGAAGACCCATCAGGTCGTGTCGCGGCGTCACGTTGAGCTGTTTGATAAGCACTCGCCAAAACCGAACTTTTTGCACCCACTTTCTCTACCTTCGCGTCGCAAATGATAAGCGCGAAACCGACCGCTCACTCGAGCTACGTAGGAGGATTGATAGCGAACCTTTCGTTAGAACCGCACTGACTAATTGAATTCGAGCAAATGTGAACTTATCACTGACTCGCCTCGCGCGAAATACTGAACCAAAAGGAATGTTTTCCTTGCAACTTTGCTTTTCTTAAAATAACCGCGCCCGTTTCTTCACTTCTTAGGGTATTTTTCCACACGACGACCGTCTTCGGGGAACTCGTCTTCGTCTTGTCAACAATAAACAGCACAACCGCGCGTCAAGTCTCGGCAATCAATGGGTTGCGGCTGTTCGAAATTCTACTACGGACTTAGTTGGACGTGCGTCGTCAAAAAGGGCTAATTGAATGCGAAAACACTCTCCGCGAACACTCTCCTCGAGGCAGCTCTACAGTCCCTTTCCAACCAACTTCTTTCTTCCGAAACTATGTTGAGGCAGGGCTGGAACAATACACGACACGGGAGCTGTTGCTTCTAAGTATTATCGCCCTGGTTGCCGTCGTCGTCGTCGATTCGTTGTTGTTTTCCTAGCACTGTAATCACGACTGGTGATGACCCTTCCCTTCACTTCAATCGCAGCTGTTTCTGCTGGTGATCCAACGGCAGCTGCGCTGAACTTGAATGGGGCTTCCGAAAGTCGGTTCTAACTGGTAGCGGCAACCGTGCTGGAGGCGTCGTCGATTATGACGGTGTTGTCAATGATGTAACAGTTGGTAAACGGCTCGTGGGTTGTTTTAGCACTGCGACGATGGCAATCTGGAAGAATATCGGAAACAAAGTGAAAAGTATGAGTGAACAGTCGGTAGAACTCGTCATTATAATGTGCTGGAAAGGGCAATTTAGGCTAGTTCGCAATGTATGAGGATATACTTTTACTTTTGTACGAGTGCAGCTTCAGTTTTTGGTGCAAATAGGGTAAACTGCCATTGATTTTTATCGATAAAGAAAGTTTTGGAGAAAAACTAAAACCTGCAAAAATTGCTGAAGATATTTATGTATTTCAGCAGGATTGGGCCCCAACTCACAAAACGATTGTTTTTCAGGACTCTCCCAATCCGATTTGTTAAGTTTTTTTGTGATTGGTCATGCATGCTAGGACCTGCATGAGGGACTGCAAAATTCTTAATTTAGATCATGGAAAGACAGCCGAAAATTTGGAGGGACATTAAATTATTATGATATGGTACTATATTCCTGGACAGTTTCAAAAAAGGTTCAAATCCTGCAAGGAAAGATTCATAAATTTAGCAATGCAAAAAAAACCTCCCCTCTTTGTCTGTGGTGACCATATGGTATCCTAAAAGAGCACATGTTCTTCTTTTTCAATAAAAATCGGATGTCGTTCCTACCCTTAGTATAAAATAGGTTAAGTTTACTATATTAATGATTTCGTGTATGTTACTTCTACGTGTAGTTAAACGATTTACAATGATATGGAAATGCTAATATCATCTTCCAAACATGGACGTACATGTTCATGATAGAATTAGAGGCGAAAGTAAAGAATTGATAGTTCCGTTAGGATACGGCAGGCATGAAGAATGTTTTTATACAAGTCGATTTGAAAGCGAGCGGAGGGCAATATTTGTGATGGCACATATCACACGACTTTCCTTCTGCCAAGCTCCCGTATGAAGGGGGAGGGAAGAATATCAGTGTGGAAGCTGATATATCTCCACTGGCAAAAGGAAGGTGGTTTGACTTGCTCATATGCCATCGCGTGCGGAAGGATTTGCTATCGACGAGTACTGTCTCCAAATTTCTAATATGACATCAGCATTTAGTCGAATAGGATTTTTATTGCACAGTTCTGTTTTCTCATTGCGTCCGTCTTGTCGCAACCAACTTGGCTGCCTCGGAGAGAACAAAGCAGAGAAAGGCACTGCTGCTGTACCGTCGACCAATAACAGCTGAATTGATGGATGCCCCCACCAAGGGTATTCTTCCCTCCCCCTTCATATGGGAGCTTGGCAGAAGGAAGGTCGTGTGATATGTGCCATCACAAATATTGCCCTCCGCTCGCTTTCAAATCGACTTCTAAAAAAAACATTCTCCGTGCCTGCCGTATCCTAACGGGACTATCAATACTTCACTTTCGCCTCTAATTCTATCATGAACATGTACGTCCAAGTTTGGAAGATGATATTAGCATTTCCATATCAAAGGCTAAGTTTAGTTTAAGTTGAAAAGATTGTAATTCCTACATGGTTCAATTCAACCAGAGGAAAAAAATTCTAACTGCTCGAGGCAATTGAAATGTATTAATAATAACTAAAAATATGACATAGCAAATAAGGATGATAGTGTTAAGAAAACACGGAACACCTAGTCTAAGAGATGAATGCATGTATTAGATAATTAGCAAATAAAATAAGTTAAAAAAATCGGATTTCCTCCTTTTGCACTAAAATGCTCTTTTTTGTCGTAGGACTGCGTATGTGTTTTTTTATGGTGGGGTACACATTACGATTGTAAAAATCGGAGACCGTCACGAAAATATGATAGACTTTGAACTTTATTATCTCAGCCATTTCTCGGTGAATTTGCATTTTTTTTTTTTTCAGACTATTCGATCAAGGAAGAGTCAGCGCTTCTTTGAATTGTTCTAAAAATACTGATTTCAAACTATTTTTATCAATAAATGGTAAAAAGTGTAGCAAAAGGGAAACCATCCAATCCCATAAATCCATCACAAGCACAGACATCAAAATAAAGCAACTTGTGTGTTTGAATCTAATCCTCAGTTCGAACAAGATTTCACGCGTAGAGATGTCGTAAATTAATCGATTACTTCGATTAATCGATTCATCGTTGTAATAATCGATTAATTTTGAATCGATCATTACCTAACGATTAATCGATTCAATAATCGAGAGAGATCGAGAGTAATCGATTTGTTACTAATCGATTAATCAGGATTTTACGACATCATAAGGATGTCGCAAATTAATTGATTACTTCGATTAATCGATTCATCGTTGTAATATTCGATTAATTTTGAATCGATTATTATCCAACGATCAATCGATTCAATAATCGACAGGAATCGAGAGTAATCGATTAGTTACTAATCGATTAATCGGGATTTTACGACATCTCTACGCGTGAATAGAGAACAAATCGATTACTCTCGATCTCTCTCGATTATTGAATCGATTAATCGTTAGGTAATGATCGATTCAAAATTAATCGATTATTACAACGATTAATCGATTAATCGAAGTAATCGATTAATTAACGACATCTCTATTCACGCGGAGCAGATACAGCGGAGCAAACATAACAGCACGAAGCCGCTAGTATTAGTCTCAACGGAAAACCATCGCATCGGTGGTGATCGTTTGGTTGGTTGCTGCAGATCTTCTAAACTAAATGATGGCAACGATAGCAGCGTAGTCGATCAGTAGCAGCGGCGAGTGGCAGTCGCTGACAGTTGCACTCATCTGTCGCAACGAACATGCCGGTAGCAGCGGAAAGGTACATTTGGAAAAAATCGGTTGTTCTCAGGACCAACAATTTCTGGAAGGAAATGGTTGATTGCAAAAATGAACTGATTTGGTGGCATCGGTGTTTGGCGTGGTAGCTTGGTGGTTGTTGGTGATTGGAGAGAAGAAAAGGATAAACCGATGTGAACATTCTCAAGATGAAACACAACCGCGTGATGACCAATGCAAATTATATGGAATCAGTGGACTTTGGCGGTGGTTGGTGAAGCAATTTTAGTTTTGTTTTCTTTTATATGAAAAGTTTATTCATCTCGGATCAACTTTATTTTTTTTACTAACAATGGTCTTGACAAGCACCGATTTAATAATTTTCAATAATGCAAGTTTTGAATGACTAATAGCAACAAAACCAAAGCCAAAATCTCACAAGAAATTTTCCCTTTTTGCCGACGACAGCATCAGGGTGATTCATCGTCAAATCGTTGAAAACGCCACCTCAGCCTCAGCATCCACCTGCCGACGGATACCACTCTAACCGATACTGATGCCGTTGATATTTGTCAGTCTATATGCGAACATGTTAAATGCCAACTTTCCCTTTGACGCTTCTGATTCCTCTTTCCTCGTCGTCAAGTGATTATGTTTTGTACATTGAAGAAATTCGTCTTTGATCAACTTTCATTTGCGATTTTGAAAAAATTCGAAAATGCGCATTTCAAATCAATATCAGCAAAATACAAAGTCAGAAGCTACCGTGGTGAACAAATTTTCTGCAGCAGACATCGCCGACGACCGTCACTAATGCCGCGGGACCACTACTGACCCCATCATTGTTATTACATTTTCTGTCACTTTAAACAAAACCGTCAAAAAAATACTCCCTTCCATTTTAAATGGTGGTCCTGAAAAGAATCGATTTACGCTTATGTGCTTTTACAACCACAAACGGCAATTGAACGATTGACTCCATCAATTCGAATGGAGTGGTGGCAAGCGTAGATCTTCCCCCATCCATATCGTTTCGCAAGACCATATTATTTCCGATCCACCGGATGTGGGCAATGCACTCAGGGAGTACTCCGCATCTCTCGCATCAGTAAGCGGCTACCCAGAGCCACCAAGGCTCTGATGCTGCATAACTTTCAAGTCCCGCTGGACTTGCTAAGTTCCCCAATAAACCAGCCCTTTTCGTTCGCCGAACTTGCCTTCGCTCTTGCCAGTAGCAAAAATAAGTCGTGCGGTCCGGATGGAATAGGGTATCCGATGCTGAAAAATCTCGCTAAAATAGTATTCCTTGATCTGGTAAATCAAGCCTGGACGAATCAAACTTTTCCCGAAGAGTGGCGCCTCAGCCACGATATTCCGATACTTAAAAACAGGCTCTCCTCCCGCGACGCCGCTGATTACCGGCATAACTCGCTGACCTCCTGTGTATCAAAGGTCGTCGAAAGGTTAGTCAACCGTAGGCTGCGTGAAAAGCTTGAGTCTGACGGACGACTTGGTTTTCGCCAACACGCCTTTCGACCGGGGTATGGAGCAAGTTCGAACTTTGCCTGATTAGAAGACGTACGCCAGAGCGCCTTTGACCAAGGGAAACATGTCGACCTAGTTTCCCTGGATATTTCTAAGGCGTTTAACCGCACTTGGACCCCACCAGTGCTCAAGCAGCTGGTGGACTGGGGTTTCACTGATAACATCTTAGCTTTTTTGCACAACTTCCTTACCCGCGTCTTTATCGGCAATTCCGCCTCCAGAACCTTCCCAGAGGAGACTGGAGTCCCGCAGGGGTCTGTTCTAGCAGTAACCCTGTTTCTGGTTGCCATGAATGGGGTTTTCAATGGCCTCCCCAAGAACATTTACATCTTCGTCTACGCGGACGACATCCTACTTGTGGTCAGAGATACTCTAGCGCGAATGCGTATCCAAACCCAAGCAACGGATAGTGCAGTTCATCGGTGGGCCTCGTCAGTTCGCTTCACCATGTCGGCCGGAAAAAGCGTCCACGGACATGTGTGCAATGGCCGGCACCGTCTCTCCGGCCCTAGTCTCAAGATTAACGGGCAGCCGATTCCAAAGCGGAAACTCGTCAAGGTCCTCGGAGTTTCCATCGACCGAGGACTGACTTTCGTCTTTCATTTCCAAGCGGTCAAAGTCAGCTGCAAATCAAGGATCAACTTTATAAAAATATAATCAAGACCGCATAGGACGAACACCAGGGCCACTCGGTATCGTATCAGCCAAGCGCTGATTGAAAACAGACTTCTGTATGGACTGGATCTGACTTGTGTAGCACGTTGTCAGCTTGTCAGCATACACTCCCCAATCTTCAACCAATAGCTCCGTAGAGCTTCCGGACTTCTTCCTTTAACACCCGCTGAGGCTACCTGCGCCGAAGCAGGTGGAAGGAAGTTAGAAGCAAGAAGCTCTTCGAAGATCGGTCGCCGAATAGCTAAACACTGATTTTAGGGACCATGAGCATCGATACACTGACGGTTCCTTTTCGAGAGAAGGGGTCAGCTTAGGCGTTACCGGGAGCAACCTAACGGTCTCGGACAGCCTTCTTGCGCAATGCAGCGTCTTCTCGGCGGAAACCGCTGCTCTGTTGATTGCCGCTACTACCCCCTCCGATAAACCAGTCCTAGATCTGACTGATTCCGGTCTAGTGCTATCGCTGCGCTACAAAGGGACCACCCGAAACATCCATGGATCCAGGTCATCCTCGCTGGTGAACAACAATCGACAACCTTCGCCTGGATGGACACTGCAAGTTGCCAAGCAACGTCACTGCGGACTTTCTGGCTGGATCTATTCCCTCAAAGAGCTCGGAAGTTCCTCCAGGAACTCGGAAGTTCCTCCAGGAACTCGGAAGTTCCTTCAGGAACTCGGAAGTTCCTCCAGGAACTCGGAAGTTCCTCCAGGAACTCGGAAGTTCCTCCAGGAACTCGGAAGTTCCTCCAGGAACTCGGAAGTTCCTCCAGGAACTCGGAAGTTCCTCCAGGAACTCGGAAGTTCCTCCAGGAACTCGGAAGTTCCTCCAGGAACTCGGAAGTTCCTCCAGGAACTCGGAAGTTCCTCCAGGAACTCGGAAGTTCCTCCAGGAACTCGGAAGTTCCTCCAGGAACTCGGAAGTTCCTCCAGGAACTCGGAAGTTCCTCCAGGAACTCGGAAGTTCCTCCAGGAACTCGGAAGTTCCTCCAGGAACTCGGAAGTTCCTCCAGGAACTCGGAAGTTCCTCCAGGAACTCGGAAGTTCCTCCAGGAACTCGGAAGTTCCTCCAGGAACTCGGAAGTTCCTCCAGGAACTCGGAAGTTCCTCCAGGAACTCGGAAGTTCCTCCAGGAACTCGGAAGTTCCTCCAGGAACTCGGAAGTTCCTCCAGGAACTCGGAAGTTCCTCCAGGAACTCGGAAGTTCCTCCAGGAACTCGGAAGTTCCTCCAGGAACTCGGAAGTTCCTCCAGGAACTCGGAAGTTCCTCCAGGAACTCGGAAGTTCCTCCAGGAACTCGGAAGTTCCTCCAGGAACTCGGAAGTTCCTCCAGGAACTCGGAAGTTCCTCCAGGAACTCGGAAGTTCCTCCAGGAACTCGGAAGTTCCTCCAGGAACTCGGAAGTTCCTCCAGGAACTCGGAAGTTCCTCCAGGAACTCGGAAGTTCCTCCAGGAACTCGGAAGTTCCTCCAGGAACTCGGAAGTACAATAC